>NC_090934.1:15667500-16365000 GCF_040938575.1 Ambystoma mexicanum | reverse complement strand
GAATTGGCTCCTAATGCCAGGAATGACTAGAAGCAGCCTGCACCATGGAAATGGCTCCTAATGCCAGGAATGACTAGAATCAGCCTGCACCATGGAAATGGCTCCTAATTCCAGGAAATGACTAGAATCAGCCCGCACAATGGAAATAGCTTCCTAATGCCAGGAAATTACTAGAATCAGCCCGCACCATGGAAATGGCTCCTAATGCCAGGAAATGACTAGAATCAGCCTGCACCATGGAAATGGCTTCCTATTGCCAGCAATGACTAGAAGCAGTCCACACCATGGAAATGGCTTCCTAATGCCAGGAATGACTAGAATCAGCCTGCACCATGGAAATGGCTTCCTAATGCCAGGAAATGAGTAGAATCAGCCCGCACAATGGAAATGGCTTCCTAAGGCCAGGAAATGACTAGAAATAGCCTGCACCATGGAAATGGCTCCTAATTCCAGGAATGACTAGAATCAGCCTGCACCATGGAAATGGCTCCTAATGCCAGGAATGACTAGAATCAGCCTGCACAATGGAAATGGCTTCCTAATGCCAGGAAATGACTAGAATCAGCCCGCACAATGGAAATGGCTTCCTAATGCCAGGAAATGACTAGAATCAGCCCGCTCCATGGAAATGGCTCCTAATGCCAGGAATGACTAGAATCAGCCTGCACCATGGAAATGGCTCCTAATGCCAGGAATGACTAGAAGCAGCCTGCACCATGGAAATGGCTCCTAATGCCAGGAATGACTAGAAGCAGCCTGCACCATGGAAATGGCTCCTAATGCCAGGAATGATTAGAAGCAGCCTGCACCATGGAAATGGCTCCTAATGCCAGGAATGACTAGAATCAGCATGCACAATGGAAATGGCTTCCTAATGCCAGGAAATGACTAGACTCAGCCCGCACAATGGAAATGGCTTCCTAATGCCAGGAAATTACTAGAATCAGCCCGCACCATGGAAATGGTTCCTAATGCCAGGAAATTACTAGAATCAGCCCGCACCATGGAAATGGCTCCTAATGCCAGGAAATGACTAGAATCAGCCTGCACCATGGAAATGGCTTCCTATTGCCAGCAATGACTAGAAGCAGTCCACACCATGGAAATGGCTTCCTAATGCCAGGAATGACTAGAATCAGCCTGCACCATGGAAATGGCTTCCTAATGCCCGGAAATGAGTAGAATCAGCCCGCACAATGGAAATGGCTTCCTAAGGCCAGGAAATGACTAGAAATAGCCTGCACCATGGAAATGGCTCCTAATTCCAGGAATGACTAGAATCAGCCTGCACCATGGAAATGGCTCCTAATGCCAGGAATGACTAGAAGCAGCCTGCACCATGGAAATGGCTCCTAATGCCAGGAATGACTAGAAGCAGCCTGCACCATGGAAATGGCTCCTAATGCCAGGAATGACTAGAATCAGCCTGCACCATGGAAATGGCTCCTAATGCCAGGAATTACTAGAATTAGCCTGCACAATGGAAATGGCTCCTAATACAGGAATGACTAGAAGCAGCCTGCACCATGGAAATGGCTCCTAATGCCAGGAATGACTAGAATCAGCCCACACGATGGAAATGGCTCCTAATGCCTGGAATGACTAGAAGCAGCCTGCACCATGGAAATGGCTCCTAATGACAGGAATGACTAGAATCAGCCTGCACCATGGAAATGGCTCCTAATGCCTGGAATGACTAGAATCAGCCTGCACAATGGAAATGGCTTCCTATTGCCAGGAAATTACTAGAATCAGCCCGCACAATGGAAATGGCTTCCTAATGCCAGGAAATTACTAGAAACAGCCTGCACCATGGAAATGGCTCCTAATGCCAGGAAATGACTAGACTCAGCCTGCACCATGGAAATGGCTTCCTATTGCCAGCAATGACTAGAATCAGCCCGCACCATGGAAATGGCTCCTAATGCCAGGAAATGACTAGAATCAGCCTGCACCATGGAAATGGCTCCTAATGCCAGGAATGACTAGAATCAGCCTGCACCATGGAAATGGCTCCTAATGCCAGGAATGACTAGAAGCAGCCTGCACCATGGAAATGGCTCCTAATGCCAGGAATGACTAGAAGCAGCCTGCACCATGGAAATGGCTACTAATGCCAGGAATGACTAGAATCAGCCTGCACCATGGAAATGGCTCCTAATGCCAGGAATGACTAGAATTAGCCTGCACAATGGAAATGGCTCCTAATACAGGAATGACTAGAAGCAGCCTGCACCATGGAAATGGCTCCTAATGCCAGGAATGACTAGAATCAGCCCACACGATGGAAATGGCTCCTAATGCCTGGAATGACTAGAAGCAGCCTGCACCATGGAAATGGCTCCTAATGACAGGAATGACTAGAATCAGCCTGCACCATGGAAATGGCTCCTAATGCCTGGAATGACTAGAATCAGCCTGCACAATGGAAATGGCTTCCTAATGCCAGGAAATGACTAGAATCAGCCCGCACAATGGAAATGGCTTCCTAATGCCAGGAAATTACTAGAATCAGCCCACACCATGGAAATGGTTCCTAATGCCAGGAAATTACTAGAATCAGCCTGCACCATGGAAATGGCTTTCTATTGCCTGCAATGACTAGAAGCAGCCTGCACCATGGAAATGGCTTCCTAATGCCAGGAATGACTAGAATCAGCCTGCACCATGGAAATGCCAGGAAATGACTAGAATCAGCCCGCTCCATGGAAATGGCTCCTAATGCCAGGAATGACTAGAATCAGCCCGCACCATGGAATTGGCTCCTAATGCCAGGAATGACTAGAAGCAGCCTGCACCATGGAAATGGCTCCTAATGCCAGGAATGACTAGAATCAGCCTGCACCATGGAAATGGCTCCTAATTCCAGGAAATGACTAGAATCAGCCCGCACAATGGAAATAGCTTCCTAATGCCAGGAAATTACTAGAATCAGCCCGCACCATGGAAATGGCTCCTAATGCCAGGAAATGACTAGAATCAGCCTGCACCATGGAAATGGCTTCCTATTGCCAGCAATGACTAGAAGCAGTCCACACCATGGAAATGGCTTCCTAATGCCAGGAATGACTAGAATCAGCCTGCACCATGGAAATGGCTTCCTAATGCCAGGAAATGAGTAGAATCAGCCCGCACAATGGAAATGGCTTCCTAAGGCCAGGAAATGACTAGAAATAGCCTGCACCATGGAAATGGCTCCTAATTCCAGGAATGACTAGAATCAGCCTGCACCATGGAAATGGCTCCTAATGCCAGGAATGACTAGAATCAGCCTGCACAATGGAAATGGCTTCCTAATGCCAGGAAATGACTAGAATCAGCCCGCACAATGGAAATGGCTTCCTAATGCCAGGAAATGACTAGAATCAGCCCGCTCCATGGAAATGGCTCCTAATGCCAGGAATGACTAGAATCAGCCTGCACCATGGAAATGGCTCCTAATGCCAGGAATGACTAGAAGCAGCCTGCACCATGGAAATGGCTCCTAATGCCAGGAATGACTAGAAGCAGCCTGCACCATGGAAATGGCTCCTAATGCCAGGAATGATTAGAAGCAGCCTGCACCATGGAAATGGCTCCTAATGCCAGGAATGACTAGAATCAGCATGCACAATGGAAATGGCTTCCTAATGCCAGGAAATGACTAGACTCAGCCCGCACAATGGAAATGGCTTCCTAATGCCAGGAAATTACTAGAATCAGCCCGCACCATGGAAATGGTTCCTAATGCCAGGAAATTACTAGAATCAGCCTGCACCATGGAAATGGCTTTCTATTGCCAGGAAATGACTAGAATCAGCCCACTCCATGGAAATGGCCCCTAATGCCAGGAATGACTAGAATCAGCACGCACCATGGAATTGGCTCCTAATGCCAGGAATGACTAGAAGCAGCCTGCACCATGGAAATGGCTTCCTAATGCCAGGAATGACTAGAATCAGCCTGCACCATGGAAATGCCAGGAAATGACTAGAATCAGCCCGCTCCATGGAAATGGCTCCTAATGCCAGGAATGACTAGAATCAGCCCGCACCATGGAATTGGCTCCTAATGCCAGGAATGACTAGAAGCAGCCTGCACCATGGAAATGGCTCCTAATGCCAGGAATGACTAGAATCAGCCTGCACCATGGAAATGGCTCCTAATTCCAGGAAATGACTAGAATCAGCCCGCACAATGGAAATAGCTTCCTAATGCCAGGAAATTACTAGAATCAGCCCGCACCATGGAAATGGCTCCTAATGCCAGGAAATGACTAGAATCAGCCTGCACCATGGAAATGGCTTCCTATTGCCAGCAATGACTAGAAGCAGTCCACACCATGGAAATGGCTTCCTAATGCCAGGAATGACTAGAATCAGCCTGCACCATGGAAATGGCTTCCTAATGCCAGGAAATGAGTAGAATCAGCCCGCACAATGGAAATGGCTTCCTAAGGCCAGGAAATGACTAGAAACAGCCTGCACCATGGAAATGGCTCCTAATTCCAGGAATGACTAGAATCAGCCTGCACCATGGAAATGGCTCCTAATGCTAGGAATGACTAGAATCAGCCTGCACAATGGAAATGGCCTCCTAATGCCAGGAAATGACTAGAATCAGCCCGCACAATGGAAATGGCTTCCTAATGCCAGGAAATGACTAGAATCAGCCCGCTCCATGGAAATGGCTCCTGATGCCAGGAATGACTAGAATCAGCCTGCACCATGGAAATGGCTCCTAATGCCAGGAATGACTAGAAGCAGCCTGCACCATGGAAATGGCTCCTAATGCCAGGAATGACTAGAAGCAGCCTGCACCATGGAAATGGCTCCTAATGCCAGGAATGATTAGAAGCAGCCTGCACCATGGAAATGGCTCCTAATGCCAGGAATTACTAGAATCAGCATGCACAATGGAAATGGCTTCCTAATGCCAGGAAATGACTAGAATCAGCCCGCACAATGGAAATGGCTTCCTAATGCCAGGAAATTACTAGAATCAGCCCGCACCATGGAAATGGTTCCTAATGCCAGGAAATGACTAGAATCAGCCTGCACCATGGAAATGGCTTTCTATTGCCAGGAAATGACTAGAATCAGCCCACTCCATGGAAATGGCCCCTAATGCCAGGAATGACTAGAATCAGCACGCACCATGGAATTGGCTCCTAATGCCAGGAATGACTAGAAGCAGCCTGCACCATGGAAATGGCTCCTAATGCCAGGAATGACTAGAAGCAGCCTGCACAATGGAAATGGCTTCCTAATTCCAGGAAATGACTAGAATCAGCCCGCACAATGGAAATAGCTTCCTAATGCCAGGAAATTACTAGAATCAGCCCGCACCATGGAAATGGCTCCTAATGCCAGGAAATGACTAGAATCAGCCTGCACCATGGAAATGGCTTCCTATTGCCAGCAATGACTAGAAGCAGTCCACACCATGGAAATGGCTTCCTAATGCCAGGAATGACTAGAATCAGCCTGCACCATGGAAATGGCTTCCTAATGCCAGGAAATGAGTAGAATCAGCCCGCACAATGGAAATGGCTTCCTAAGGCCAGGAAATGACTAGAAACAGCCTGCACCATGGAAATGGCTCCTAATTCCAGGAATGACTAGAATCAGCCTGCACCATGGAAATGGCTCCTAATGCCAGGAATGACTAGAATCAGCCTGCACAATGGAAATGGCTTCCTAATGCCAGGAAATGACTAGAATCAGCCCGCACAATGGAAATGGCTTCCTAATGCCAGGAAATGACTAGAATCAGCCCGCTCCATGGAAATGGCTCCTAATGCCAGGAATGACTAGAATCAGCCTGCACCATGGAAATGGCTCCTAATGCCAGGAATGACTAGAAGCAGCCTGCACCATGGAAATGGCTCCTAATGCGAGGAATGACTAGAAGCAGCCTGCACCATGGAAATGGCTCCTAATGCCAGGAATGACTAGAATCAGCCTGCACCATGGAAATGGCTCCTAATGCCAGGAAATGACTAGAATCAGCCCGCTCCATGGAAATGGCTCCTAATGCCAGGAATGACTAGAATTAGCCTGCACAATGGAAATGGCTCCTAATACAGGAATGACTAGAAGCAGCCTGCACCATGGAAATGGCTCCTAATGCCAGGAATGACTAGAATCAGCCTGCACCATGGAAATGGCTTCCAAATGCCAGGAATTGACTAGAAGCAGCCTGCACCATGGAACTGGCTCCTAATGCCAGGAATGACTAGAATCAACCTGCACAATGGAAATGGCTTTCTAATGCCAGGAAATGAATAGAATCAGCCTGCACAATGGAAATGGCTCCTAATACAGGAATGACTAGAAGCAGCCTGCACTATGGAAATGGCTCCTAATGCCAGGAATGACTAGAATCCGCCCACACGATGGAAATGGCTCCTAATGCCTGGAATGACTAGAAGCAGCCTGCACCATGGAAATGGCTCCTAATTCCAGGAATGACTAGAATCAGCCTGCACCATGGAAATGGCTCCTAATGCCAGGAATGACTAGAATCAGCCTGCACAATGGAAATGGCTTCCTAATGCCAGGAAATGACTAGAATCAGCCCGCACAATGGAAATGGCTTCCTAATGCCAGGAAATGACTAGAATCAGCCCGCTCCATGGAAATGGCTCCTAATGCCAGGAATGACTAGAATCAGCCTGCACCATGGAAATGGCTCCTAATGCCAGGAATGACTAGAAGCAGCCTGCACCATGGAAAGGGCTCCTAATGCCAGGAATGACTAGAAGCAGCCTGCACCATGGAAATGGCTCCTAATGCCAGGAATGACTAGAATCAGCCTGCACCATGGAAATGGCTCCTAATGCCAGGAATGACTAGAATTAGCCTGCACAATGGAAATGGCTCCTAATACAGGAATGACTAGAAGCAGCCTGCACCATGGAAATGGCTCCTAATGCCAGGAATGACTAGAATCAGCCCACACGATGGAAATGGCTCCTAATGCCTGGAATGACTAGAAGCAGCCTGCACCATGGAAATGGCTCCTAATGACAGGAATGACTAGAATCAGCCTGCACCATGGAAATGGCTCCTAATGCCTGGAATGACTAGAATCAGCCTGCACAATGGAAATGGCTTCCTAATGCCAGGAAATGACTAGAATCAGCCCGCACAATGGAAATGGCTTCCTAATGCCAGGACATTACTAGAATCAGCCCGCACCATGGAAATGGCTCCTAATGCCAGGAAATGACTAGAATCAGCCTGCAACATGGAAATGGCTTCCTATTGCCAGCAATGACTAGAATCAGCCCGCACCATGGAAATGGCTCCTAATGCCAGGAAATGACTAGAATCAGCCTGCACCATGGAAATGGCTTCCTATTGCCAGCAATCACTAGAAGCAGTCCACACCATGGAAATGGCTTCCTAATGCCAGGAATGACTAGAATCAGCCTGCACCATGGAAATGGCTCCTAATGCCAGGAATGACTAGAATCAGCCTGCACCATGGAAATGGCTCCTAATGCCAGGAATGACTAGAAGCAGCCTGCACCATGGAAATGGCTCCTAATGCCAGGAATGACTAGAAGCAGCCTGCACCATGGAAATGGCTCCTAATGCCAGGAATGACTAGAATCAGCCTGCACCATGGAAATGGCTCCTAATGCCAGGAATGACTAGAATTAGCCTGCACAATGGAAATGGCTCCTAATACAGGAATGACTAGAAGCAGCCTGCACCATGGAAATGGCTCCTAATGCCAGGAATGACTAGAATCAGCCCACACGATGGAAATGGCTCCTAATGCCTGGAATGACTAGAAGCAGCCTGCACCATGGAAATGGCTCCTAATGACAGGAATGACTAGAATCAGCCTGCACCATGGAATTGGCTCCTAATGCCTGGAATGACTAGAATCAGCCTGCACAATGGAAATGGCTTCCTAATGCCAGGAAATGACTAGAATCAGCCCGCACAATGGAAATGGCTTCCTAATGCCAGGAAATTACTAGAATCAGCCCGCACCATGGAAATGGTTCCTAATGCCAGGAAATTACTAGAATCAGCCTGCACCATGGAAATTGCTTTCTATTGCCAGCAATGACTAGAAGCAGCCTGCACCATGGAAATGGCTTCCTAATGCCAGGAATGACTAGAATCAGCCTGCACCATGGAAATGCCAGGAAATGACTAGAATCAGCCCGCTCCATGGAAATGGCTCCTAATGCCAGGAATGACTAGAATCAGCCCGCACCATGGAATTGGCTCCTAATGCCAGGAATGACTAGAAGCAGCCTGCACCATGGAAATGGCTCCTAATGCCAGGAATGACTAGAATCAGCCTGCACCATGGAAATGGCTCCTAATTCCAGGAAATGACTAGAATCAGCCCGCACAATGGAAATAGCTTCCTAATGCCAGGAAATTACTAGAATCAGCCCGCACCATGGAAATGGCTCCTAATGCCAGGAAATGACTAGAATCAGCCTGCACCATGGAAATGGCTTCCTATTGCCAGCAATGACTAGAAGCAGTCCACACCATGGAAATGGCTTCCTAATGCCAGGAATGACTAGAATCAGCCCACACGATGGAAATGGCTCCTAATGCCTGGAATGACTAGAAGCAGCCTGCACCATGGAAATGGCTCCTAATGACAGGAATGACTAGAATCAGCCTGCACCATGGAAATGGCTCCTAATGCCTGGAATGACTAGAATCAGCCTGCACAATGGAAATGGCTTCCTATTGCCAGGAAATTACTAGAATCAGCCCGCACAATGGAAATGGCTTCCTAATGCCAGGAAATTACTAGAAACAGCCTGCACCATGGAAATGGCTCCTAATGCCAGGAAATGACTAGACTCAGCCTGCACCATGGAAATGGCTTCCTATTGCCAGCAATGACTAGAATCAGCCCGCACCATGGAAATGGCTCCTAATGCCAGGAAATGACTAGAATCAGCCTGCACCATGGAAATGGCTCCTAATGCCAGGAATGACTAGAATCAGCCTGCACCATGGAAATGGCTCCTAATGCCAGGAATGACTAGAAGCAGCCTGCACCATGGAAATGGCTCCTAATGCCAGGAATGACTAGAAGCAGCCTGCACCATGGAAATGGCTACTAATGCCAGGAATGACTAGAATCAGCCTGCACCATGGAAATGGCTCCTAATGCCAGGAATGACTAGAATTAGCCTGCACAATGGAAATGGCTCCTAATACAGGAATGACTAGAAGCAGCCTGCACCATGGAAATGGCTCCTAATGCCAGGAATGACTAGAATCAGCCCACACGATGGAAATGGCTCCTAATGCCTGGAATGACTAGAAGCAGCCTGCACCATGGAAATGGCTCCTAATGACAGGAATGACTAGAATCAGCCTGCACCATGGAAATGGCTCCTAATGCCTGGAATGACTAGAATCAGCCTGCACAATGGAAATGGCTTCCTAATGCCAGGAAATGACTAGAATCAGCCCGCACAATGGAAATGGCTTCCTAATGCCAGGAAATTACTAGAATCAGCCCACACCATGGAAATGGTTCCTAATGCCAGGAAATTACTAGAATCAGCCTGCACCATGGAAATGGCTTTCTATTGCCTGCAATGACTAGAAGCAGCCTGCACCATGGAAATGGCTTCCTAATGCCAGGAATGACTAGAATCAGCCTGCACCATGGAAATGCCAGGAAATGACTAGAATCAGCCCGCTCCATGGAAATGGCTCCTAATGCCAGGAATGACTAGAATCAGCCCGCACCATGGAATTGGCTCCTAATGCCAGGAATGACTAGAAGCAGCCTGCACCATGGAAATGGCTCCTAATGCCAGGAATGACTAGAATCAGCCTGCACCATGGAAATGGCTCCTAATTCCAGGAAATGACTAGAATCAGCCCGCACAATGGAAATAGCTTCCTAATGCCAGGAAATTACTAGAATCAGCCCGCACCATGGAAATGGCTCCTAATGCCAGGAAATGACTAGAATCAGCCTGCACCATGGAAATGGCTTCCTATTGCCAGCAATGACTAGAAGCAGTCCACACCATGGAAATGGCTTCCTAATGCCAGGAATGACTAGAATCAGCCTGCACCATGGAAATGGCTTCCTAATGCCAGGAAATGAGTAGAATCAGCCCGCACAATGGAAATGGCTTCCTAAGGCCAGGAAATGACTAGAAATAGCCTGCACCATGGAAATGGCTCCTAATTCCAGGAATGACTAGAATCAGCCTGCACCATGGAAATGGCTCCTAATGCCAGGAATGACTAGAATCAGCCTGCACAATGGAAATGGCTTCCTAATGCCAGGAAATGACTAGAATCAGCCCGCACAATGGAAATGGCTTCCTAATGCCAGGAAATGACTAGAATCAGCCCGCTCCATGGAAATGGCTCCTAATGCCAGGAATGACTAGAATCAGCCTGCACCATGGAAATGGCTCCTAATGCCAGGAATGACTAGAAGCAGCCTGCACCATGGAAATGGCTCCTAATGCCAGGAATGACTAGAAGCAGCCTGCACCATGGAAATGGCTCCTAATGCCAGGAATGATTAGAAGCAGCCTGCACCATGGAAATGGCTCCTAATGCCAGGAATGACTAGAATCAGCATGCACAATGGAAATGGCTTCCTAATGCCAGGAAATGACTAGACTCAGCCCGCACAATGGAAATGGCTTCCTAATGCCAGGAAATTACTAGAATCAGCCCGCACCATGGAAATGGTTCCTAATGCCAGGAAATTACTAGAATCAGCCTGCACCATGGAAATGGCTTTCTATTGCCAGGAAATGACTAGAATCAGCCCACTCCATGGAAATGGCCCCTAATGCCAGGAATGACTAGAATCAGCACGCACCATGGAATTGGCTCCTAATGCCAGGAATGACTAGAAGCAGCCTGCACCATGGAAATGGCTTCCTAATGCCAGGAATGACTAGAATCAGCCTGCACCATGGAAATGCCAGGAAATGACTAGAATCAGCCCGCTCCATGGAAATGGCTCCTAATGCCAGGAATGACTAGAATCAGCCCGCACCATGGAATTGGCTCCTAATGCCAGGAATGACTAGAAGCAGCCTGCACCATGGAAATGGCTCCTAATGCCAGGAATGACTAGAATCAGCCTGCACCATGGAAATGGCTCCTAATTCCAGGAAATGACTAGAATCAGCCCGCACAATGGAAATAGCTTCCTAATGCCAGGAAATTACTAGAATCAGCCCGCACCATGGAAATGGCTCCTAATGCCAGGAAATGACTAGAATCAGCCTGCACCATGGAAATGGCTTCCTATTGCCAGCAATGACTAGAAGCAGTCCACACCATGGAAATGGCTTCCTAATGCCAGGAATGACTAGAATCAGCCTGCACCATGGAAATGGCTTCCTAATGCCAGGAAATGAGTAGAATCAGCCCGCACAATGGAAATGGCTTCCTAAGGCCAGGAAATGACTAGAAACAGCCTGCACCATGGAAATGGCTCCTAATTCCAGGAATGACTAGAATCAGCCTGCACCATGGAAATGGCTCCTAATGCTAGGAATGACTAGAATCAGCCTGCACAATGGAAATGGCCCCCTAATGCCAGGAAATGACTAGAATCAGCCCGCACAATGGAAATGGCTTCCTAATGCCAGGAAATGACTAGAATCAGCCCGCTCCATGGAAATGGCTCCTGATGCCAGGAATGACTAGAATCAGCCTGCACCATGGAAATGGCTCCTAATGCCAGGAATGACTAGAAGCAGCCTGCACCATGGAAATGGCTCCTAATGCCAGGAATGACTAGAAGCAGCCTGCACCATGGAAATGGCTCCTAATGCCAGGAATGATTAGAAGCAGCCTGCACCATGGAAATGGCTCCTAATGCCAGGAATTACTAGAATCAGCATGCACAATGGAAATGGCTTCCTAATGCCAGGAAATGACTAGAATCAGCCCGCACAATGGAAATGGCTTCCTAATGCCAGGAAATTACTAGAATCAGCCCGCACCATGGAAATGGTTCCTAATGCCAGGAAATGACTAGAATCAGCCTGCACCATGGAAATGGCTTTCTATTGCCAGGAAATGACTAGAATCAGCCCACTCCATGGAAATGGCCCCTAATGCCAGGAATGACTAGAATCAGCACGCACCATGGAATTGGCTCCTAATGCCAGGAATGACTAGAAGCAGCCTGCACCATGGAAATGGCTCCTAATGCCAGGAATGACTAGAAGCAGCCTGCACAATGGAAATGGCTTCCTAATTCCAGGAAATGACTAGAATCAGCCCGCACAATGGAAATAGCTTCCTAATGCCAGGAAATTACTAGAATCAGCCCGCACCATGGAAATGGCTCCTAATGCCAGGAAATGACTAGAATCAGCCTGCACCATGGAAATGGCTTCCTATTGCCAGCAATGACTAGAAGCAGTCCACACCATGGAAATGGCTTCCTAATGCCAGGAATGACTAGAATCAGCCTGCACCATGGAAATGGCTTCCTAATGCCAGGAAATGAGTAGAATCAGCCCGCACAATGGAAATGGCTTCCTAAGGCCAGGAAATGACTAGAAACAGCCTGCACCATGGAAATGGCTCCTAATTCCAGGAATGACTAGAATCAGCCTGCACCATGGAAATGGCTCCTAATGCCAGGAATGACTAGAATCAGCCTGCACAATGGAAATGGCTTCCTAATGCCAGGAAATGACTAGAATCAGCCCGCACAATGGAAATGGCTTCCTAATGCCAGGAAATGACTAGAATCAGCCCGCTCCATGGAAATGGCTCCTAATGCCAGGAATGACTAGAATCAGCCTGCACCATGGAAATGGCTCCTAATGCCAGGAATGACTAGAAGCAGCCTGCACCATGGAAATGGCTCCTAATGCGAGGAATGACTAGAAGCAGCCTGCACCATGGAAATGGCTCCTAATGCCAGGAATGACTAGAATCAGCCTGCACCATGGAAATGGCTCCTAATGCCAGGAAATGACTAGAATCAGCCCGCTCCATGGAAATGGCTCCTAATGCCAGGAATGACTAGAATTAGCCTGCACAATGGAAATGGCTCCTAATACAGGAATGACTAGAAGCAGCCTGCACCATGGAAATGGCTCCTAATGCCAGGAATGACTAGAATCAGCCTGCACCATGGAAATGGCTTCCAAATGCCAGGAATTGACTAGAAGCAGCCTGCACCATGGAACTGGCTCCTAATGCCAGGAATGACTAGAATCAACCTGCACAATGGAAATGGCTTCCTAATGCCAGGAAATGAATAGAATCAGCCTGCACAATGGAAATGGCTCCTAATACAGGAATGACTAGAAGCAGCCTGCACTATGGAAATGGCTCCTAATGCCAGGAATGACTAGAATCCGCCCACACGATGGAAATGGCTCCTAATGCCTGGAATGACTAGAAGCAGCCTGCACCATGGAAATGGCTCCTAATTCCAGGAATGACTAGAATCAGCCTGCACCATGGAAATGGCTCCTAATGCCAGGAATGACTAGAATCAGCCTGCACAATGGAAATGGCTTCCTAATGCCAGGAAATGACTAGAATCAGCCCGCACAATGGAAATGGCTTCCTAATGCCAGGAAATGACTAGAATCAGCCCGCTCCATGGAAATGGCTCCTAATGCCAGGAATGACTAGAATCAGCCTGCACCATGGAAATGGCTCCTAATGCCAGGAATGACTAGAAGCAGCCTGCACCATGGAAAGGGCTCCTAATGCCAGGAATGACTAGAAGCAGCCTGCACCATGGAAATGGCTCCTAATGCCAGGAATGACTAGAATCAGCCTGCACCATGGAAATGGCTCCTAATGCCAGGAATGACTAGAATTAGCCTGCACAATGGAAATGGCTCCTAATACAGGAATGACTAGAAGCAGCCTGCACCATGGAAATGGCTCCTAATGCCAGGAATGACTAGAATCAGCCCACACGATGGAAATGGCTCCTAATGCCTGGAATGACTAGAAGCAGCCTGCACCATGGAAATGGCTCCTAATGACAGGAATGACTAGAATCAGCCTGCACCATGGAAATGGCTCCTAATGCCTGGAATGACTAGAATCAGCCTGCACAATGGAAATGGCTTCCTAATGCCAGGAAATGACTAGAATCAGCCCGCACAATGGAAATGGCTTCCTAATGCCAGGACATTACTAGAATCAGCCCGCACCATGGAAATGGCTCCTAATGCCAGGAAATGACTAGAATTAGCCTGCAACATGGAAATGGCTTCCTATTGCCAGCAATGACTAGAATCAGCCCGCACCATGGAAATGGCTCCTAATGCCAGGAAATGACTAGAATCAGCCTGCACCATGGAAATGGCTTCCTATTGCCAGCAATCACTAGAAGCAGTCCACACCATGGAAATGGCTTCCTAATGCCAGGAATGACTAGAATCAGCCTGCACCATGGAAATGGCTCCTAATGCCAGGAATGACTAGAATCAGCCTGCACCATGGAAATGGCTCCTAATGCCAGGAATGACTAGAAGCAGCCTGCACCATGGAAATGGCTCCTAATGCCAGGAATGACTAGAAGCAGCCTGCACCATGGAAATGGCTCCTAATGCCAGGAATGACTAGAATCAGCCTGCACCATGGAAATGGCTCCTAATGCCAGGAATGACTAGAATTAGCCTGCACAATGGAAATGGCTCCTAATACAGGAATGACTAGAAGCAGCCTGCACCATGGAAATGGCTCCTAATGCCAGGAATGACTAGAATCAGCCCACACGATGGAAATGGCTCCTAATGCCTGGAATGACTAGAAGCAGCCTGCACCATGGAAATGGCTCCTAATGACAGGAATGACTAGAATCAGCCTGCACCATGGAAATGGCTCCTAATGCCTGGAATGACTAGAATCAGCCTGCACAATGGAAATGGCTTCCTAATGCCAGGAAATGACTAGAATCAGCCCGCACAATGGAAATGGCTTCCTAATGCCAGGAAATTACTAGAATCAGCCCGCACCATGGAAATGGTTCCTAATGCCAGGAAATTACTAGAATCAGCCTGCACCATGGAAATTGCTTTCTATTGCCAGCAATGACTAGAAGCAGCCTGCACCATGGAAATGGCTTCCTAATGCCAGGAATGACTAGAATCAGCCTGCACCATGGAAATGCCAGGAAATGACTAGAATCAGCCCGCTCCATGGAAATGGCTCCTAATGCCAGGAATGACTAGAATCAGCCCGCACCATGGAATTGGCTCCTAATGCCAGGAATGACTAGAAGCAGCCTGCACCATGGAAATGGCTCCTAATGCCAGGAATGACTAGAATCAGCCTGCACCATGGAAATGGCTCCTAATTCCAGGAAATGACTAGAATCAGCCCGCACAATGGAAATAGCTTCCTAATGCCAGGAAATTACTAGAATCAGCCCGCACCATGGAAATGGCTCCTAATGCCAGGAAATGACTAGAATCAGCCTGCACCATGGAAATGGCTTCCTATTGCCAGCAATGACTAGAAGCAGTCCACACCATGGAAATGGCTTCCTAATGCCAGGAATGACTAGAATCAGCCTGCACCATGGAAATGGCTTCCTAATGCCAGGAAATGAGTAGAATCAGCCCGCACAATGGAAATGGCTTCCTAAGGCCAGGAAATGACTAGAAACAGCCTGCACCATGGAAATGGCTCCTAATTCCAGGAATGACTAGAATCAGCCTGCACCATGGAAATGGCTCCTAATGCCAGGAATGACTAGAATCAGCCTGCACAATGGAAATGGCTTCCTAATGCCAGGAAATGACTAGAATCAGCCCGCACAATGGAAATGGCTTCCTAATGCCAGGAAATGACTAGAATCAGCCCGCTCCATGGAAATGGCTCCTAATGCCAGGAATGACTAGAATCAGCCTGCACCATGGAAATGGCTCCTAATGCCAGGAATGACTAGAAGCAGCCTGCACCATGGAAATGGCTCCTAATGCCAGGAATGACTAGAAGCAGCCTGCACCATGGAAATGGCTCCTAATGCCAGGAATGATTAGAAGCAGCCTGCACCATGGAAATAGCTCCTAATGCCAGGAATGACTAGAATCAGCATGCACAATGGAAATGGCTTCCTAATGCCAGGAAATGACTAGAATCAGCCCGCACAATGGAAATGGCTTCCTAATGCCAGGAAATTACTAGAATCAGCCCGCACCATGGAAATGGTTCCTAATGCCAGGAAATGACTAGAATCAGCCTGCACCATGGAAATGGCTTTCTATTGCATGGAAATGACTAGAATCAGCCCACTCCATGGAAATGGCCCCCAATGCCTGGAATGACTAGAATCAGCACGCACCATGGAATTGGCTCCTAATGCCAGGAATGACTAGAAGCAGCCTGCACCATGGAAATGGCTCCTAATGCCAGGAATGACTAGAAGCAGCCTGCACAATGGAAATGGCTTCCTAATTCCAGGAAATGACTAGAATCAGCCCGCACAATGGAAATAGCTTCCTAATGCCAGGAAATTACTAGAATCAGCCCGCACCATGGAAATGGCTCCTAATGCCAGGAAATGACTAGAATCAGCCTGCACCATGGAAATGGCTTCCTATTGCCAGCAATGACTAGAAGCAGTCCACACCATGGAAATGGCTTCCTAATGCCAGGAATGACTAGAAACAGCCTGCACCATGGAAATGGCTCCTAATTCCAGGAATGACTAGAATCAGCCTGCACCATGGAAATGGCTCCTAATGCCAGGAATGACTAGAATCAGCCTGCACAATGGAAATGGCTTCCTAATGCCAGGAAATGACTAGAATCAGCCCGCACAATGGAAATGGCTTCCTAATGCCAGGAAATGACTAGAATCAGCCCGCTCCATGGAAATGGCTCCTAATGCCAGGAATGACTAGAATCAGCCTGCACCATGGAAATGGCTCCTAATGCCAGGAATGACTAGAAGCAGCCTGCACCATGGAAATGGCTCCTAATGCCAGGAATGACTAGAAGCAGCCTGCACCATGGAAATGGCTCCTAATGCCAGGAATGACTAGAATCAGCCTGCACCATGGAAATGGCTCCTAATGCCAGGAAATGACTAGAATCAGCCCGCTACATGGAAATGGCTCCTAATGCCAGGAATGACTAGAATTAGCCTGCACAATGGAAATGGCTCCTAATACAGGAATGACTAGAAGCAGCCTGCACCATGGAAATGGCTCCTAATGCCAGGAATGACTAGAATCAGCCTGCACCATGGAAATGGCTTCCAAATGCCAGGAATTGACTAGAAGCAGCCTGCACCATGGAAATGGCTCCTAATGCCAGGAATGACTAGAATCAGCCTGCACAATGGAAATGGCTTCCTAATGCCAGGAAATGACTAGAATCAGCCTGCACAATGGAAATGGCTCCTAATACAGGAATGACTAGAAGCAGCCTGCACCATGGAAATGGCTCCTAATGCCAGGAATGACTAGAATCTGCCCACACGATGGAAATGGCTCCTAATGCCTGGAATGACTAGAAGCAGCCTGCACCATGGAAATGGCTCCTAATTCCAGGAATGACTAGAATCAGCCTGCACCATGGAAATGGCTCCTAATGCCAGGAATGACTAGAATCAGCCTGCACAATGGAAATGGCTTCCTAATGCCAGGAAATGACTAGAATCAGCCCGCACAATGGAAATGGCTTCCTAATGCCAGGAAATGACTAGAATCAGCCCGCTCCATGGAAATGGCTCCTAATGCCAGGAATGACTAGAATCAGCCTGCACCATGGAAATGGCTCCTAATGCCAGGAATGACTAGAAGCAGCCTGCACCATGGAAATGGCTCCTAATGCCAGGAATGACTAGAAGCAGCCTGCACCATGGAAATGGCTCCTAATGCCAGGAATGACTAGAATCAGCCTGCACCATGGAAATGGCTCCTAATGCCAGGAATGACTAGAATTAGCCTGCACAATGGAAATGGCTCCTAATACAGGAATGACTAGAAGCAGCCTGCACCATGGAAATGGCTCCTAATGCCAGGAATGACTAGAATCAGCCCACACGATGGAAATGGCTTCCTAATGCCAGGAATGACTAGAAACAGCCCGCACCATGGAAATGGCTCCTAATTCCAGGAATGACTAGAATCAGCCTGCACCATGGAAATGGCTCCTAATGCCAGGAATGACTAGAATCAGCCTGCACAATGGAAATGGCTTCCTAATGCCAGGAAATGACTAGAATCAGCCCGCACAATGGAAATGGCTTCCTAATGCCAGGAAATGACTAGAATCAGCCCGCTCCATGGAAATGGCTCCTAATGCCAGGAATGACTAGAATCAGCCTGCACCATGGAAATGGCTCCTAATGCCAGGAATGACTAGAAGCAGCCTGCACCATGGAAATGGCTCCTAATGCCAGGAATGACTAGAAGCAGCCTGCACCATGGAAATGGCTCCTAATGCCAGGAATGACTAGAATCAGCCTGCACCATGGAAATGGCTCCTAATGCCAGGAAATGACTAGAATCAGCCCGCTACATGGAAATGGCTCCTAATGCCAGGAATGACTAGAATTAGCCTGCACAATGGAAATGGCTCCTAATACAGGAATGACTAGAAGCAGCCTGCACCATGGAAATGGCTCCTAATGCCAGGAATAACTAGAATCAGCCTGCACCATGGAAATGGCTTCCAAATGCCAGGAATTGACTAGAAGCAGCCTGCACCATGGAAATGGCTCCTAATGCCAGGAATGACTAGAATCAGCCTGCACAATGGAAATGGCTTCCTAATGCCAGGAAATGACTAGAATCAGCCTGCACAATGGAAATGGCTCCTAATACAGGAATGACTAGAAGCAGCCTGCACCATGGAAATGGCTCCTAATGCCAGGAATGACTAGAATCCGCCCACACGATGGAAATGGCTCCTAATGCCTGGAATGACTAGATGCAGCCTGCACCATGGAAATGGCTCCTAATTCCAGGAATGACTAGAATCAGCCTGCACCATGGAAATGGCTCCTAATGCCAGGAATGACTAGAATCAGCCTGCACAATGGAAATGGCTTCCTAATGCCAGGAAATGACTAGAATCAGCCCGCACAATGGAAATGGCTTCCTAATGCCAGGAAATGACTAGAATCAGCCCGCTCCATGGAAATGGCTCCTAATGCCAGGAATGACTAGAATCAGCCTGCACCATGGAAATGGCTCCTAATGCCAGGAATGACTAGAAGCAGCCTGCACCATGGAAATGGCTCCTAATGCCAGGAATGACTAGAAGCAGCCTGCACCATGGAAATGGCTCCTCATGCCAGGAATGACTAGAATCAGCCTGCACCATGGAAATGGCTCCTAATGCCAGGAATGACTAGAATTAGCCTGCACAATGGAAATGGCTCCTAATACAGGAATGACTAGAAGCAGCCTGCACCATGGAAATGGCTCCTAATGCCAGGAATGACTAGAATCAGCCCACACGATGGAAATGGCTCCTAATGCCTGGAATGACTAGAAGCAGCCTGCACCATGGAAATGGCTCCTAATGACAGGAATGACTAGAATCAGCCTGCACCATGGAAATGGCTCCTAATGCCTGGAATGACTAGAATCAGCCTGCACAATGGAAATGGCTTCCTAATGCCAGGAAATGACTAGAATCAGCCCGCACAATGGAAATGGCTTCCTAATGCCAGGAAATGACTAGAATCAGCCCGCACCATGGAAATGGCTCCTAATGCCAGGAAATGACTAGAATCAGCCTGCACCATGGAAATGGCTTCCTATTGCCAGCAATGACTAGAAGCAGTCCACACCATGGAAATGGCTTCCTAATGCCAGGAATGACTAGAAACAGCCTGCACCATGGAAATGGCTCCTAATTCCAGGAATGACTAGAATCAGCCTGCACCATGGAAATGGCTCCTAATGCCAGGAATGACTAGAATCAGCCTGCACAATGGAAATGGCTTCCTAATGCCAGGAAATGACTAGAATCAGCCCGCACAATGGAAATGGCTTCCTAATGCCAGGAAATGACTAGAATCAGCCCGCTCCATGGAAATGGCTCCTAATGCCAGGAATGACTAGAATCAGCCTGCACCATGGAAATTGCTCCTAATGCCAGGAATGACTAGAATCAGCCTGCACCATGGAAATGGCTCCTAATGCCAGGAATGACTAGAAGCAGCCTGCACCATGGAAATGGCTCCTAATGCCAGGAATGACTAGAATCAGCCTGCAACATGGAAATGGCTCCTAACGCCAGGAAATGACTAGAATCAGCCCACTACATGGAAATGGCTCCTAATGCCAGGAATGACTAGAATTAGCCTGCACAATGGAAATGGCTCCTAATACAGGAATGACTAGAAGCAGCCTGCACCATGGAAATGGCTCCTAATGCCAGGAATGACTAGAATCAGCCTGCACCATGGAAATGGCTTCCAAATGCCAGGAATTGACTAGAAGCAGCCTGCACCATGGAAATGGCTTCCTAATGCCAGGAAATGACTAGAATCAGCCTGCACAATGGAAATGGCTCCTAATACAGGAATGACTAGAAGCAGCCTGCACCATGGAAATGGCTCCTAATGCCAGGAATGACTAGAATCCGCCCACACGATGGAAATAGCTCCTAATGCCTGGAATGACTAGAAGCAGCCTGCACCATGGAAATGGCTCCTAATTCCAGGAATGACTAGAATCAGCCTGCACCATGGAAATGGCTCCTAATGCCAGGAATGACTAGAATCAGCCTGCACAATGGAAATGGCTTCCTAATGCCAGGAAATGACTAGAATCAGCCTGCACCATGGAAATGGCTTCCTATTGCCAGCAATGACTAGAAGCAGTCCACACCATGGAAATGGCTTCCTAATGCCAGGAATGACTAGAATCTGCCTGCACCATGGAAATGGCTCCTAATGCCAGGAATGACTAGAATCAGCCTGCACCATGGAAATGGCTCCTAATGCCAGGAATGACTAGAAGCAGCCTGCACCATGGAGATGGCTCCTAATGCCAGGAATGACTAGAAGCAGCCTGCACCATGGAAATGGCTCCTAATGCCAGGAATGACTAGAATCAGCCTGCACCATGGAAATGGCTCCTAATGCCAGGAATGACTAGAATTAGCCTGCACAATGGAAATGGCTCCTAATACAGGAATGACTAGAAGCAGCCTGCACCATGGAAATGCCAGGAAATGACTAGAATCAGCCCGCTCCATGGAAATGGCTCCTAATGCCAGGAATGACTAGAATCAGCCCGCACCATGGAATTGGCTCCTAATGCCAGGAATGAGTAGAAGCAGCCTGCACCATGGAAATGGCTCCTAATGCCAGGAATGACTAGAATCAGCCTGCACCATGGAAATGGCTCCTAATTCCAGGAAATGACTAGAATCAGCCCGCACAATGGAAATAGCTTCCTAATGCCAGGAAATTACTAGAATCAGCCCGCACCATGGAAATGGCTCCTAATGCCAGGAAATGACTAGAATCAGCCTGCACCATGGAAATGGCTTCCTATTGCCAGCAATGACTAGAAGCAGTCCACACCATGGAAATGGCTTCCTAATGCCAGGAATGACTAGAATCAGCCTGCACCATGGAAATGGCTTCCTAATGCCAGGAAATGAGTAGAATCAGCCCGCACAATGGAAATGGCTTCCTAAGGCCAGGAAATGACTAGAAACAGCCTGCACCATGGAAATGGCTCCTAATTCCAGGAATGACTAGAATCAGCCTGCACCATGGAAATGGCTCCTAATGCCAGGAATGACTAGAATCAGCCTGCACAATGGAAATGGCTTCCTAATGCCAGGAAATGACTAGAATCAGCCCGCACAATGGAAATGGCTTCCTAATGCCAGGAAATGACTAGAATCAGCCCGCTCCATGGAAATGGCTCCTAATGCCAGGAATGACTAGAATCAGCCTGCACCATGGAAATGGCTCCTAATGCCAGGAATGACTATAAGCAGCCTGCACCATGGAAATGGCTCCTAATGCCAGGAATGACTAGAAGCAGCCTGCACCATGGAAATGGCTCCTAATGCCAGGAATGATTAGAAGCAGCCTGCACCATGGAAATGGCTCCTAATGCCAGGAATGACTAGAATCAGCATGCACAATGGAAATGGCTTCCTAATGCCAGGAAATGACTAGAATCAGCCCGCACAATGGAAATGGCTTCCTAATGCCAGGAAATTACTAGAATCAGCCCGCACCATGGAAATGGTTCCTAATGCCAGGAAATGACTAGAATCAGCCTGCACCATGGAAATGGCTTTCTATTGCCAGGAAATGACTAGAATCAGCCCACTCCATGGAAATGGCCCCTAATGCCAGGAATGACTAGAATCAGCACGCACCATGGAATTGGCTCCTAATGCCAGGAATGACTAGAAGCAGCCTGCACCATGGAAATGGCTCCTAATCCCAGGAATGACTAGAAGCAGCCTGCACAATGGAAATGGCTTCCTAATTCCAGGAAATGACTAGAATCAGCCCGCACAATGGAAATAGCTTCTTAATGCCAGGAAATTACTAGAATCAGCCCGCACCATGGAAATGGCTCCTAATGCCAGGAAATGACTAGAATCAGCCTGCACCATGGAAATGGCTTCCTATCGCCAGCAATGACTAGAAGCAGTCCACACCATGGAAATGGCTTCCTAATGCCAGGAATGACTAGAATCAGCCTGCACCATGGAAATGGCTTCCTAATGCCAGGAAATGAGTAGAATCAGCCCGCACAATGGAAATGGCTTCCTAAGGCCAGGAAATGACTAGAAACAGCCTGCACCATGGAAATGGCTCCTAATTCCAGGAATGACTAGAATCAGCCTGCACCATGGAAATGGCTCCTAATGCCAGGAATGACTAGAATCAGCCTGCACAATGGAAATGGCTTCCTAATGCCAGGAAATGACTAGAATCAGCCCGCACAATGGAAATGGCTTCCTAATGCCAGGAAATGACTAGAATCAGCCCGCTCCATGGAAATGGCTCCTAATGCCAGGAATGACTAGAATCAGCCTGCACCATGGAAATGGCTCCTAATGCCAGGAATGACTAGAAGCAGCCTGCACCATGGAAATGGCTCCTAATGCCAGGAATGACTAGAAGCAGCCTGCACCATGGAAATGGCTCCTAATGCCAGGAATGACTAGAATCAGCCTGCACCATGGAAATGGCTCCTAATGCCAGGAAATGACTAGAATCAGCCCGCTCCATGGAAATGGCTCCTAATGCCAGGAATGACTAGAATTAGCCTGCACAATGGAAATGGCTCCTAATACAGGAATGACTAGAATCAGCCTGCACCATGGAAATGGCTCCTAATGCCAGGAATGACTAGAAGCAGCCTGCACCATGGAAATGGCTCCTAATGCCAGGAATGACTAGAAGCAGCCTGCACCATGGAAATGGCTCCTAATGCCAGGAATGATTAGAAGCAGCCTGCACCATGGAAATGGCTCCTAATGCCAGGAATGACTAGAATCAGCATGCACAATGGAAATGGCTTCCTAATGCCAGGAAATGACTAGAATCAGCCCGCACAATGGAAATGGCTTCCTAATGCCAGGAAATTACTAGAATCAGCCCGCACCATGGAAATGGTTCCTAATGCCAGGAAATGACTAGAATCAGCCTGCACCATGGAAATGGCTTTCTATTGCCAGGAAATGACTAGAATCAGCCCACTCCATGGAAATGGCCCCTAATGCCAGGAATGACTAGAATCAGCACGCACCATGGAATTGGCTCCTAATGCCAGGAATGACTAGAAGCAGCCTGCACCATGGAAATGGCTCCTAATGCCAGGAATGACTAGAAGCAGCCTGCACAATGGAAATGGCTTCCTAATTCCAGGAAATGACTAGAATCAGCCCGCACAATGGAAATAGCTTCCTAATGCCAGGAAATTACTAGAATCAGCCCGCACCATGGAAATGGCTCCTAATGCCAGGAAATGACTAGAATCAGCCTGCACCATGGAAATGGCTTCCTATCGCCAGCAATGACTAGAAGCAGTCCACACCATGGAAATGGCTTCCTAATGCCAGGAATGACTAGAATCAGCCTGCACCATGGAAATGGCTTCCTAATGCCAGGAAATGAGTAGAATCAGCCCGCACAATGGAAATGGCTTCCTAAGGCCAGGAAATGACTAGAATCAGCCTGCACCATGGAAATGGCTCCTAATTCCAGGAATGACTAGAATCAGCCTGCACCATGGAAATGGCTCCTAATGCCAGGAATGACTAGAATCAGCCTGCACAATGGAAATGGCTTCCTAATGCCAGGAAATGACTAGAATCAGCCTGCACCATGGAAATGGCTTCCTATTGCCAGCAATGACTAGAAGCAGTCCACACCATGGAAATTGCTTCCTAATGCCAGGAATGACTAGAATCAGCCTGCACCATGGAAATGGCTCCTAATGCCAGGAATGACTAGAATCAGCCTGCACCATGGAAATGGCTCCTAATGCCAGGAATGACTAGAAGCAGCCTGCACCATGGAGATGGCTCCTAATGCCAGGAATGACTAGAAGCAGCCTGCACCATGGAAATGGCTCCTAATGCCAGGAATGACTAGAATCAGCCTGCACCATGGAAATGGCTCCTAATGCCAGGAATGACTAGAATTAGCCTGCACAATGGAAATGGCTCCTAATACAGGAATGACTAGAAGCAGCCTGCACCATGGAAATGCCAGGAGATGACTAGAATCAGCCCGCTCCATGGAAATGGCTCCTAATGCCAGGAATGACTAGAATCAGCCCGCACCATGGAATTGGCTCCTAATGCCAGGAATGAGTAGAAGCAGCCTGCACCATGGAAATGGCTCCTAATGCCAGGAATGACTAGAATCAGCCTGCACCATGGAAATGGCTCCTAATTCCAGGAAATGACTAGAATCAGCCCGCACAATGGAAATAGCTTCCTAATGCCAGGAAATTACTAGAATCAGCCCGCACCATGGAAATGGCTCCTAATGCCAGGAAATGACTAGAATCAGCCTGCACCATGGAAATGGCTTCCTATTGCCAGCAATGACTAGAAGCAGTCCACACCATGGAAATGGCTTCCTAATGCCAGGAATGACTAGAATCAGCCTGCACCATGGAAATGGCTTCCTAATGCCCGGAAATGAGTAGAATCAGCCCGCACAATGGAAATGGCTTCCTAAGGCCAGGAAATGACTAGAAATAGCCTGCACCATGGAAATGGCTCCTAATTCCAGGAATGACTAGAATCAGCCTGCACCATGGAAATGGCTCCTAATGCCAGGAATGACTAGAAGCAGCCTGCACCATGGAAATGGCTCCTAATGCCAGGAATGACTAGAAGCAGCCTGCACCATGGAAATGGCTCCTAATGCCAGGAATGACTAGAATCAGCCTGCACCATGGAAATGGCTCCTAATGCCAGGAATTACTAGAATTAGCCTGCACAATGGAAATGGCTCCTAATACAGGAATGACTAGAAGCAGCCTGCACCATGGAAATGGCTCCTAATGCCAGGAATGACTAGAATCAGCCCACACGATGGAAATGGCTCCTAATGCCTGGAATGACTAGAAGCAGCCTGCACCATGGAAATGGCTCCTAATGACAGGAATGACTAGAATCAGCCTGCACCATGGAAATGGCTCCTAATGCCTGGAATGACTAGAATCAGCCTGCACAATGGAAATGGCTTCCTATTGCCAGGAAATTACTAGAATCAGCCCGCACAATGGAAATGGCTTCCTAATGCCAGGAAATTACTAGAAACAGCCTGCACCATGGAAATGGCTCCTAATGCCAGGAAATGACTAGACTCAGCCTGCACCATGGAAATGGCTTCCTATTGCCAGCAATGACTAGAATCAGCCCGCACCATGGAAATGGCTCCTAATGCCAGGAAATGACTAGAATCAGCCTGCACCATGGAAATGGCTCCTAATGCCAGGAATGACTAGAATCAGCCTGCACCATGGAAATGGCTCCTAATGCCAGGAATGACTAGAAGCAGCCTGCACCATGGAAATGGCTCCTAATGCCAGGAATGACTAGAAGCAGCCTGCACCATGGAAATGGCTACTAATGCCAGGAATGACTAGAATCAGCCTGCACCATGGAAATGGCTCCTAATGCCAGGAATGACTAGAATTAGCCTGCACAATGGAAATGGCTCCTAATACAGGAATGACTAGAAGCAGCCTGCACCATGGAAATGGCTCCTAATGCCAGGAATGACTAGAATCAGCCCACACGATGGAAATGGCTCCTAATGCCTGGAATGACTAGAAGCAGCCTGCACCATGGAAATGGCTCCTAATGACAGGAATGACTAGAATCAGCCTGCACCATGGAAATGGCTCCTAATGCCTGGAATGACTAGAATCAGCCTGCACAATGGAAATGGCTTCCTAATGCCAGGAAATGACTAGAATCAGCCCGCACAATGGAAATGGCTTCCTAATGCCAGGAAATTACTAGAATCAGCCCACACCATGGAAATGGTTCCTAATGCCAGGAAATTACTAGAATCAGCCTGCACCATGGAAATGGCTTTCTATTGCCTGCAATGACTAGAAGCAGCCTGCACCATGGAAATGGCTTCCTAATGCCAGGAATGACTAGAATCAGCCTGCACCATGGAAATGCCAGGAAATGACTAGAATCAGCCCGCTCCATGGAAATGGCTCCTAATGCCAGGAATGACTAGAATCAGCCCGCACCATGGAATTGGCTCCTAATGCCAGGAATGACTAGAAGCAGCCTGCACCATGGAAATGGCTCCTAATGCCAGGAATGACTAGAATCAGCCTGCACCATGGAAATGGCTCCTAATTCCAGGAAATGACTAGAATCAGCCCGCACAATGGAAATAGCTTCCTAATGCCAGGAAATTACTAGAATCAGCCCGCACCATGGAAATGGCTCCTAATGCCAGGAAATGACTAGAATCAGCCTGCACCATGGAAATGGCTTCCTATTGCCAGCAATGACTAGAAGCAGTCCACACCATGGAAATGGCTTCCTAATGCCAGGAATGACTAGAATCAGCCTGCACCATGGAAATGGCTTCCTAATGCCAGGAAATGAGTAGAATCAGCCCGCACAATGGAAATGGCTTCCTAAGGCCAGGAAATGACTAGAAATAGCCTGCACCATGGAAATGGCTCCTAATTCCAGGAATGACTAGAATCAGCCTGCACCATGGAAATGGCTCCTAATGCCAGGAATGACTAGAATCAGCCTGCACAATGGAAATGGCTTCCTAATGCCAGGAAATGACTAGAATCAGCCCGCACAATGGAAATGGCTTCCTAATGCCAGGAAATGACTAGAATCAGCCCGCTCCATGGAAATGGCTCCTAATGCCAGGAATGACTAGAATCAGCCTGCACCATGGAAATGGCTCCTAATGCCAGGAATGACTAGAAGCAGCCTGCACCATGGAAATGGCTCCTAATGCCAGGAATG
The DNA here is from genome assembly GCF_040938575.1 of Ambystoma mexicanum. Lineage (NCBI taxonomy): Eukaryota > Metazoa > Chordata > Amphibia > Caudata > Ambystomatidae > Ambystoma > Ambystoma mexicanum. The sequence continues at coordinate 16,337,563 of NC_090934.1, read as the reverse complement.
ACTAGAAGCAGCCTGCACCATGGAAATGGCTCCTAATGCCAGGAATGATTAGAAGCAGCCTGCACCATGGAAATGGCTCCTAATGCCAGGAATGACTAGAATCAGCATGCACAATGGAAATGGCTTCCTAATGCCAGGAAATGACTAGACTCAGCCCGCACAATGGAAATGGCTTCCTAATGCCAGGAAATTACTAGAATCAGCCCGCACCATGGAAATGGTTCCTAATGCCAGGAAATTACTAGAATCAGCCTGCACCATGGAAATGGCTTTCTATTGCCAGGAAATGACTAGAATCAGCCCACTCCATGGAAATGGCCCCTAATGCCAGGAATGACTAGAATCAGCACGCACCATGGAATTGGCTCCTAATGCCAGGAATGACTAGAAGCAGCCTGCACCATGGACATGGCTTCCTAATGCCAGGAATGACTAGAATCAGCCTGCACCATGGAAATGCCAGGAAATGACTAGAATCAGCCCGCTCCATGGAAATGGCTCCTAATGCCAGGAATGACTAGAATCAGCCCGCACCATGGAATTGGCTCCTAATGCCAGGAATGACTAGAAGCAGCCTGCACCATGGAAATGGCTCCTAATGCCAGGAATGACTAGAATCAGCCTGCACCATGGAAATGGCTCCTAATTCCAGGAAATGACTAGAATCAGCCCGCACAATGGAAATAGCTTCCTAATGCCAGGAAATTACTAGAATCAGCCCGCACCATGGAAATGGCTCCTAATGCCAGGAAATGACTAGAATCAGCCTGCACCATGGAAATGGCTTCCTATTGCCAGCAATGACTAGAAGCAGTCCACACCATGGAAATGGCTTCCTAATGCCAGGAATGACTAGAATCAGCCTGCACCATGGAAATGGCTTCCTAATGCCAGGAAATGAGTAGAATCAGCCCGCACAATGGAAATGGCTTCCTAAGGCCAGGAAATGACTAGAAACAGCCTGCACCATGGAAATGGCTCCTAATTCCAGGAATGACTAGAATCAGCCTGCACCATGGAAATGGCTCCTAATGCTAGGAATGACTAGAATCAGCCTGCACAATGGAAATGGCCTCCTAATGCCAGGAAATGACTAGAATCAGCCCGCACAATGGAAATGGCTTCCTAATGCCAGGAAATGACTAGAATCAGCCCGCTCCATGGAAATGGCTCCTGATGCCAGGAATGACTAGAATCAGCCTGCACCATGGAAATGGCTCCTAATGCCAGGAATGACTAGAAGCAGCCTGCACCATGGAAATGGCTCCTAATGCCAGGAATGACTAGAAGCAGCCTGCACCATGGAAATGGCTCCTAATGCCAGGAATGATTAGAAGCAGCCTGCACCATGGAAATGGCTCCTAATGCCAGGAATTACTAGAATCAGCATGCACAATGGAAATGGCTTCCTAATGCCAGGAAATGACTAGAATCAGCCCGCACAATGGAAATGGCTTCCTAATGCCAGGAAATTACTAGAATCAGCCCGCACCATGGAAATGGTTCCTAATGCCAGGAAATGACTAGAATCAGCCTGCACCATGGAAATGGCTTTCTATTGCCAGGAAATGACTAGAATCAGCCCACTCCATGGAAATGGCCCCTAATGCCAGGAATGACTAGAATCAGCACGCACCATGGAATTGGCTCCTAATGCCAGGAATGACTAGAAGCAGCCTGCACCATGGAAATGGCTCCTAATGCCAGGAATGACTAGAAGCAGCCTGCACAATGGAAATGGCTTCCTAATTCCAGGAAATGACTAGAATCAGCCCGCACAATGGAAATAGCTTCCTAATGCCAGGAAATTACTAGAATCAGCCCGCACCATGGAAATGGCTCGTAATGCCAGGAAATGACTAGAATCAGCCTGCACCATGGAAATGGCTTCCTATTGCCAGCAATGACTAGAAGCAGTCCACACCATGGAAATGGCTTCCTAATGCCAGGAATGACTAGAATCAGCCTGCACCATGGAAATGGCTTCCTAATGCCAGGAAATGAGTAGAATCAGCCCGCACAATGGAAATGGCTTCCTAAGGCCAGGAAATGACTAGAAACAGCCTGCACCATGGAAATGGCTCCTAATTCCAGGAATGACTAGAATCAGCCTGCACCATGGAAATGGCTCCTAATGCCAGGAATGACTAGAATCAGCCTGCACAATGGAAATGGCTTCCTAATGCCAGGAAATGACTAGAATCAGCCCGCACAATGGAAATGGCTTCCTAATGCCAGGAAATGACTAGAATCAGCCCGCTCCATGGAAATGGCTCCTAATGCCAGGAATGACTAGAATCAGCCTGCACCATGGAAATGGCTCCTAATGCCAGGAATGACTAGAAGCAGCCTGCACCATGGAAATGGCTCCTAATGCGAGGAATGACTAGAAGCAGCCTGCACCATGGAAATGGCTCCTAATGCCAGGAATGACTAGAATCAGCCTGCACCATGGAAATGGCTCCTAATGCCAGGAAATGACTAGAATCAGCCCGCTCCATGGAAATGGCTCCTAATGCCAGGAATGACTAGAATTAGCCTGCACAATGGAAATGGCTCCTAATACAGGAATGACTAGAAGCAGCCTGCACCATGGAAATGGCTCCTAATGCCAGGAATGACTAGAATCAGCCTGCACCATGGAAATGGCTTCCAAATGCCAGGAATTGACTAGAAGCAGCCTGCACCATGGAACTGGCTCCTAATGCCAGGAATGACTAGAATCAACCTGCACAATGGAAATGGCTTTCTAATGCCAGGAAATGAATAGAATCAGCCTGCACAATGGAAATGGCTCCTAATACAGGAATGACTAGAAGCAGCCTGCACTATGGAAATGGCTCCTAATGCCAGGAATGACTAGAATCCGCCCACACGATGGAAATGGCTCCTAATGCCTGGAATGACTAGAAGCAGCCTGCACCATGGAAATGGCTCCTAATTCCAGGAATGACTAGAATCAGCCTGCACCATGGAAATGGCTCCTAATGCCAGGAATGACTAGAATCAGCCTGCACAATGGAAATGGCTTCCTAATGCCAGGAAATGACTAGAATCAGCCCGCACAATGGAAATGGCTTCCTAATGCCAGGAAATGACTAGAATCAGCCCGCTCCATGGAAATGGCTCCTAATGCCAGGAATGACTAGAATCAGCCTGCACCATGGAAATGGCTCCTAATGCCAGGAATGACTAGAAGCAGCCTGCACCATGGAAAGGGCTCCTAATGCCAGGAATGACTAGAAGCAGCCTGCACCATGGAAATGGCTCCTAATGCCAGGAATGACTAGAATCAGCCTGCACCATGGAAATGGCTCCTAATGCCAGGAATGACTAGAATTAGCCTGCACAATGGAAATGGCTCCTAATACAGGAATGACTAGAAGCAGCCTGCACCATGGAAATGGCTCCTAATGCCAGGAATGACTAGAATCAGCCCACACGATGGAAATGGCTCCTAATGCCTGGAATGACTAGAAGCAGCCTGCACCATGGAAATGGCTCCTAATGACAGGAATGACTAGAATCAGCCTGCACCATGGAAATGGCTCCTAATGCCTGGAATGACTAGAATCAGCCTGCACAATGGAAATGGCTTCCTAATGCCAGGAAATGACTAGAATCAGCCCGCACAATGGAAATGGCTTCCTAATGCCAGGACATTACTAGAATCAGCCCGCACCATGGAAATGGCTCCTAATGCCAGGAAATGACTAGAATCAGCCTGCAACATGGAAATGGCTTCCTATTGCCAGCAATGACTAGAATCAGCCCGCACCATGGAAATGGCTCCTAATGCCAGGAAATGACTAGAATCAGCCTGCACCATGGAAATGGCTTCCTATTGCCAGCAATCACTAGAAGCAGTCCACACCATGGAAATGGCTTCCTAATGCCAGGAATGACTAGAATCAGCCTGCACCATGGAAATGGCTCCTAATGCCAGGAATGACTAGAATCAGCCTGCACCATGGAAATGGCTCCTAATGCCAGGAATGACTAGAAGCAGCCTGCACCATGGAAATGGCTCCTAATGCCAGGAATGACTAGAAGCAGCCTGCACCATGGAAATGGCTCCTAATGCCAGGAATGACTAGAATCAGCCTGCACCATGGAAATGGCTCCTAATGCCAGGAATGACTAGAATTAGCCTGCACAATGGAAATGGCTCCTAATACAGGAATGACTAGAAGCAGCCTGCACCATGGAAATGGCTCCTAATGCCAGGAATGACTAGAATCAGCCCACACGATGGAAATGGCTCCTAATGCCTGGAATGACTAGAAGCAGCCTGCACCATGGAAATGGCTCCTAATGACAGGAATGACTAGAATCAGCCTGCACCATGGAAATGGCTCCTAATGCCTGGAATGACTAGAATCAGCCTGCACAATGGAAATGGCTTCCTAATGCCAGGAAATGACTAGAATCAGCCCGCACAATGGAAATGGCTTCCTAATGCCAGGAAATTACTAGAATCAGCCCGCACCATGGAAATGGTTCCTAATGCCAGGAAATTACTAGAATCAGCCTGCACCATGGAAATTGCTTTCTATTGCCAGCAATGACTAGAAGCAGCCTGCACCATGGAAATGGCTTCCTAATGCCAGGAATGACTAGAATCAGCCTGCACCATGGAAATGCCAGGAAATGACTAGAATCAGCCCGCTCCATGGAAATGGCTCCTAATGCCAGGAATGACTAGAATCAGCCCGCACCATGGAATTGGCTCCTAATGCCAGGAATGACTAGAAGCAGCCTGCACCATGGAAATGGCTCCTAATGCCAGGAATGACTAGAATCAGCCTGCACCATGGAAATGGCTCCTAATTCCAGGAAATGACTAGAATCAGCCCGCACAATGGAAATAGCTTCCTAATGCCAGGAAATTACTAGAATCAGCCCGCACCATGGAAATGGCTCCTAATGCCAGGAAATGACTAGAATCAGCCTGCACCATGGAAATGGCTTCCTATTGCCAGCAATGACTAGAAGCAGTCCACACCATGGAAATGGCTTCCTAATGCCAGGAATGACTAGAATCAGCCCACACGATGGAAATGGCTCCTAATGCCTGGAATGACTAGAAGCAGCCTGCACCATGGAAATGGCTCCTAATGACAGGAATGACTAGAATCAGCCTGCACCATGGAAATGGCTCCTAATGCCTGGAATGACTAGAATCAGCCTGCACAATGGAAATGGCTTCCTATTGCCAGGAAATTACTAGAATCAGCCCGCACAATGGAAATGGCTTCCTAATGCCAGGAAATTACTAGAAACAGCCTGCACCATGGAAATGGCTCCTAATGCCAGGAAATGACTAGACTCAGCCTGCACCATGGAAATGGCTTCCTATTGCCAGCAATGACTAGAATCAGCCCGCACCATGGAAATGGCTCCTAATGCCAGGAAATGACTAGAATCAGCCTGCACCATGGAAATGGCTCCTAATGCCAGGAATGACTAGAATCAGCCTGCACCATGGAAATGGCTCCTAATGCCAGGAATGACTAGAAGCAGCCTGCACCATGGAAATGGCTCCTAATGCCAGGAATGACTAGAAGCAGCCTGCACCATGGAAATGGCTACTAATGCCAGGAATGACTAGAATCAGCCTGCACCATGGAAATGGCTCCTAATGCCAGGAATGACTAGAATTAGCCTGCACAATGGAAATGGCTCCTAATACAGGAATGACTAGAAGCAGCCTGCACCATGGAAATGGCTCCTAATGCCAGGAATGACTAGAATCAGCCCACACGATGGAAATGGCTCCTAATGCCTGGAATGACTAGAAGCAGCCTGCACCATGGAAATGGCTCCTAATGACAGGAATGACTAGAATCAGCCTGCACCATGGAAATGGCTCCTAATGCCTGGAATGACTAGAATCAGCCTGCACAATGGAAATGGCTTCCTAATGCCAGGAAATGACTAGAATCAGCCCGCACAATGGAAATGGCTTCCTAATGCCAGGAAATTACTAGAATCAGCCCACACCATGGAAATGGTTCCTAATGCCAGGAAATTACTAGAATCAGCCTGCACCATGGAAATGGCTTTCTATTGCCTGCAATGACTAGAAGCAGCCTGCACCATGGAAATGGCTTCCTAATGCCAGGAATGACTAGAATCAGCCTGCACCATGGAAATGCCAGGAAATGACTAGAATCAGCCCGCTCCATGGAAATGGCTCCTAATGCCAGGAATGACTAGAATCAGCCCGCACCATGGAATTGGCTCCTAATGCCAGGAATGACTAGAAGCAGCCTGCACCATGGAAATGGCTCCTAATGCCAGGAATGACTAGAATCAGCCTGCACCATGGAAATGGCTCCTAATTCCAGGAAATGACTAGAATCAGCCCGCACAATGGAAATAGCTTCCTAATGCCAGGAAATTACTAGAATCAGCCCGCACCATGGAAATGGCTCCTAATGCCAGGAAATGACTAGAATCAGCCTGCACCATGGAAATGGCTTCCTATTGCCAGCAATGACTAGAAGCAGTCCACACCATGGAAATGGCTTCCTAATGCCAGGAATGACTAGAATCAGCCTGCACCATGGAAATGGCTTCCTAATGCCAGGAAATGAGTAGAATCAGCCCGCACAATGGAAATGGCTTCCTAAGGCCAGGAAATGACTAGAAATAGCCTGCACCATGGAAATGGCTCCTAATTCCAGGAATGACTAGAATCAGCCTGCACCATGGAAATGGCTCCTAATGCCAGGAATGACTAGAATCAGCCTGCACAATGGAAATGGCTTCCTAATGCCAGGAAATGACTAGAATCAGCCCGCACAATGGAAATGGCTTCCTAATGCCAGGAAATGACTAGAATCAGCCCGCTCCATGGAAATGGCTCCTAATGCCAGGAATGACTAGAATCAGCCTGCACCATGGAAATGGCTCCTAATGCCAGGAATGACTAGAAGCAGCCTGCACCATGGAAATGGCTCCTAATGCCAGGAATGACTAGAAGCAGCCTGCACCATGGAAATGGCTCCTAATGCCAGGAATGATTAGAAGCAGCCTGCACCATGGAAATGGCTCCTAATGCCAGGAATGACTAGAATCAGCATGCACAATGGAAATGGCTTCCTAATGCCAGGAAATGACTAGACTCAGCCCGCACAATGGAAATGGCTTCCTAATGCCAGGAAATTACTAGAATCAGCCCGCACCATGGAAATGGTTCCTAATGCCAGGAAATTACTAGAATCAGCCTGCACCATGGAAATGGCTTTCTATTGCCAGGAAATGACTAGAATCAGCCCACTCCATGGAAATGGCCCCTAATGCCAGGAATGACTAGAATCAGCACGCACCATGGAATTGGCTCCTAATGCCAGGAATGACTAGAAGCAGCCTGCACCATGGAAATGGCTTCCTAATGCCAGGAATGACTAGAATCAGCCTGCACCATGGAAATGCCAGGAAATGACTAGAATCAGCCCGCTCCATGGAAATGGCTCCTAATGCCAGGAATGACTAGAATCAGCCCGCACCATGGAATTGGCTCCTAATGCCAGGAATGACTAGAAGCAGCCTGCACCATGGAAATGGCTCCTAATGCCAGGAATGACTAGAATCAGCCTGCACCATGGAAATGGCTCCTAATTCCAGGAAATGACTAGAATCAGCCCGCACAATGGAAATAGCTTCCTAATGCCAGGAAATTACTAGAATCAGCCCGCACCATGGAAATGGCTCCTAATGCCAGGAAATGACTAGAATCAGCCTGCACCATGGAAATGGCTTCCTATTGCCAGCAATGACTAGAAGCAGTCCACACCATGGAAATGGCTTCCTAATGCCAGGAATGACTAGAATCAGCCTGCACCATGGAAATGGCTTCCTAATGCCAGGAAATGAGTAGAATCAGCCCGCACAATGGAAATGGCTTCCTAAGGCCAGGAAATGACTAGAAACAGCCTGCACCATGGAAATGGCTCCTAATTCCAGGAATGACTAGAATCAGCCTGCACCATGGAAATGGCTCCTAATGCTAGGAATGACTAGAATCAGCCTGCACAATGGAAATGGCCCCCTAATGCCAGGAAATGACTAGAATCAGCCCGCACAATGGAAATGGCTTCCTAATGCCAGGAAATGACTAGAATCAGCCCGCTCCATGGAAATGGCTCCTGATGCCAGGAATGACTAGAATCAGCCTGCACCATGGAAATGGCTCCTAATGCCAGGAATGACTAGAAGCAGCCTGCACCATGGAAATGGCTCCTAATGCCAGGAATGACTAGAAGCAGCCTGCACCATGGAAATGGCTCCTAATGCCAGGAATGATTAGAAGCAGCCTGCACCATGGAAATGGCTCCTAATGCCAGGAATTACTAGAATCAGCATGCACAATGGAAATGGCTTCCTAATGCCAGGAAATGACTAGAATCAGCCCGCACAATGGAAATGGCTTCCTAATGCCAGGAAATTACTAGAATCAGCCCGCACCATGGAAATGGTTCCTAATGCCAGGAAATGACTAGAATCAGCCTGCACCATGGAAATGGCTTTCTATTGCCAGGAAATGACTAGAATCAGCCCACTCCATGGAAATGGCCCCTAATGCCAGGAATGACTAGAATCAGCACGCACCATGGAATTGGCTCCTAATGCCAGGAATGACTAGAAGCAGCCTGCACCATGGAAATGGCTCCTAATGCCAGGAATGACTAGAAGCAGCCTGCACAATGGAAATGGCTTCCTAATTCCAGGAAATGACTAGAATCAGCCCGCACAATGGAAATAGCTTCCTAATGCCAGGAAATTACTAGAATCAGCCCGCACCATGGAAATGGCTCCTAATGCCAGGAAATGACTAGAATCAGCCTGCACCATGGAAATGGCTTCCTATTGCCAGCAATGACTAGAAGCAGTCCACACCATGGAAATGGCTTCCTAATGCCAGGAATGACTAGAATCAGCCTGCACCATGGAAATGGCTTCCTAATGCCAGGAAATGAGTAGAATCAGCCCGCACAATGGAAATGGCTTCCTAAGGCCAGGAAATGACTAGAAACAGCCTGCACCATGGAAATGGCTCCTAATTCCAGGAATGACTAGAATCAGCCTGCACCATGGAAATGGCTCCTAATGCCAGGAATGACTAGAATCAGCCTGCACAATGGAAATGGCTTCCTAATGCCAGGAAATGACTAGAATCAGCCCGCACAATGGAAATGGCTTCCTAATGCCAGGAAATGACTAGAATCAGCCCGCTCCATGGAAATGGCTCCTAATGCCAGGAATGACTAGAATCAGCCTGCACCATGGAAATGGCTCCTAATGCCAGGAATGACTAGAAGCAGCCTGCACCATGGAAATGGCTCCTAATGCGAGGAATGACTAGAAGCAGCCTGCACCATGGAAATGGCTCCTAATGCCAGGAATGACTAGAATCAGCCTGCACCATGGAAATGGCTCCTAATGCCAGGAAATGACTAGAATCAGCCCGCTCCATGGAAATGGCTCCTAATGCCAGGAATGACTAGAATTAGCCTGCACAATGGAAATGGCTCCTAATACAGGAATGACTAGAAGCAGCCTGCACCATGGAAATGGCTCCTAATGCCAGGAATGACTAGAATCAGCCTGCACCATGGAAATGGCTTCCAAATGCCAGGAATTGACTAGAAGCAGCCTGCACCATGGAACTGGCTCCTAATGCCAGGAATGACTAGAATCAACCTGCACAATGGAAATGGCTTCCTAATGCCAGGAAATGAATAGAATCAGCCTGCACAATGGAAATGGCTCCTAATACAGGAATGACTAGAAGCAGCCTGCACTATGGAAATGGCTCCTAATGCCAGGAATGACTAGAATCCGCCCACACGATGGAAATGGCTCCTAATGCCTGGAATGACTAGAAGCAGCCTGCACCATGGAAATGGCTCCTAATTCCAGGAATGACTAGAATCAGCCTGCACCATGGAAATGGCTCCTAATGCCAGGAATGACTAGAATCAGCCTGCACAATGGAAATGGCTTCCTAATGCCAGGAAATGACTAGAATCAGCCCGCACAATGGAAATGGCTTCCTAATGCCAGGAAATGACTAGAATCAGCCCGCTCCATGGAAATGGCTCCTAATGCCAGGAATGACTAGAATCAGCCTGCACCATGGAAATGGCTCCTAATGCCAGGAATGACTAGAAGCAGCCTGCACCATGGAAAGGGCTCCTAATGCCAGGAATGACTAGAAGCAGCCTGCACCATGGAAATGGCTCCTAATGCCAGGAATGACTAGAATCAGCCTGCACCATGGAAATGGCTCCTAATGCCAGGAATGACTAGAATTAGCCTGCACAATGGAAATGGCTCCTAATACAGGAATGACTAGAAGCAGCCTGCACCATGGAAATGGCTCCTAATGCCAGGAATGACTAGAATCAGCCCACACGATGGAAATGGCTCCTAATGCCTGGAATGACTAGAAGCAGCCTGCACCATGGAAATGGCTCCTAATGACAGGAATGACTAGAATCAGCCTGCACCATGGAAATGGCTCCTAATGCCTGGAATGACTAGAATCAGCCTGCACAATGGAAATGGCTTCCTAATGCCAGGAAATGACTAGAATCAGCCCGCACAATGGAAATGGCTTCCTAATGCCAGGACATTACTAGAATCAGCCCGCACCATGGAAATGGCTCCTAATGCCAGGAAATGACTAGAATCAGCCTGCAACATGGAAATGGCTTCCTATTGCCAGCAATGACTAGAATCAGCCCGCACCATGGAAATGGCTCCTAATGCCAGGAAATGACTAGAATCAGCCTGCACCATGGAAATGGCTTCCTATTGCCAGCAATCACTAGAAGCAGTCCACACCATGGAAATGGCTTCCTAATGCCAGGAATGACTAGAATCAGCCTGCACCATGGAAATGGCTCCTAATGGCAGGAATGACTAGAATCAGCCTGCACCATGGAAATGGCTCCTAATGCCAGGAATGACTAGAAGCAGCCTGCACCATGGAAATGGCTCCTAATGCCAGGAATGACTAGAAGCAGCCTGCACCATGGAAATGGCTCCTAATGCCAGGAATGACTAGAATCAGCCTGCACCATGGAAATGGCTCCTAATGCCAGGAATGACTAGAATTAGCCTGCACAATGGAAATGGCTCCTAATACAGGAATGACTAGAAGCAGCCTGCACCATGGAAATGGCTCCTAATGCCAGGAATGACTAGAATCAGCCCACACGATGGAAATGGCTCCTAATGCCTGGAATGACTAGAAGCAGCCTGCACCATGGAAATGGCTCCTAATGACAGGAATGACTAGAATCAGCCTGCACCATGGAAATGGCTCCTAATGCCTGGAATGACTAGAATCAGCCTGCACAATGGAAATGGCTTCCTAATGCCAGGAAATGACTAGAATCAGCCCGCACAATGGAAATGGCTTCCTAATGCCAGGAAATTACTAGAATCAGCCCGCACCATGGAAATGGTTCCTAATGCCAGGAAATTACTAGAATCAGCCTGCACCATGGAAATTGCTTTCTATTGCCAGCAATGACTAGAAGCAGCCTGCACCATGGAAATGGCTTCCTAATGCCAGGAATGACTAGAATCAGCCTGCACCATGGAAATGCCAGGAAATGACTAGAATCAGCCCGCTCCATGGAAATGGCTCCTAATGCCAGGAATGACTAGAATCAGCCCGCACCATGGAATTGGCTCCTAATGCCAGGAATGACTAGAAGCAGCCTGCACCATGGAAATGGCTCCTAATGCCAGGAATGACTAGAATCAGCCTGCACCATGGAAATGGCTCCTAATTCCAGGAAATGACTAGAATCAGCCCGCACAATGGAAATAGCTTCCTAATGCCAGGAAATTACTAGAATCAGCCCGCACCATGGAAATGGCTCCTAATGCCAGGAAATGACTAGAATCAGCCTGCACCATGGAAATGGCTTCCTATTGCCAGCAATGACTAGAAGCAGTCCACACCATGGAAATGGCTTCCTAATGCCAGGAATGACTAGAATCAGCCTGCACCATGGAAATGGCTTCCTAATGCCAGGAAATGAGTAGAATCAGCCCGCACAATGGAAATGGCTTCCTAAGGCCAGGAAATGACTAGAAACAGCCTGCACCATGGAAATGGCTCCTAATTCCAGGAATGACTAGAATCAGCCTGCACCATGGAAATGGCTCCTAATGCCAGGAATGACTAGAATCAGCCTGCACAATGGAAATGGCTTCCTAATGCCAGGAAATGACTAGAATCAGCCCGCACAATGGAAATGGCTTCCTAATGCCAGGAAATGACTAGAATCAGCCCGCTCCATGGAAATGGCTCCTAATGCCAGGAATGACTAGAATCAGCCTGCACCATGGAAATGGCTCCTAATGCCAGGAATGACTAGAAGCAGCCTGCACCATGGAAATGGCTCCTAATGCCAGGAATGACTAGAAGCAGCCTGCACCATGGAAATGGCTCCTAATGCCAGGAATGATTAGAAGCAGCCTGCACCATGGAAATAGCTCCTAATGCCAGGAATGACTAGAATCAGCATGCACAATGGAAATGGCTTCCTAATGCCAGGAAATGACTAGAATCAGCCCGCACAATGGAAATGGCTTCCTAATGCCAGGAAATTACTAGAATCAGCCCGCACCATGGAAATGGTTCCTAATGCCAGGAAATGACTAGAATCAGCCTGCACCATGGAAATGGCTTTCTATTGCATGGAAATGACTAGAATCAGCCCACTCCATGGAAATGGCCCCCAATGCCTGGAATGACTAGAATCAGCACGCACCATGGAATTGGCTCCTAATGCCAGGAATGACTAGAAGCAGCCTGCACCATGGAAATGGCTCCTAATGCCAGGAATGACTAGAAGCAGCCTGCACAATGGAAATGGCTTCCTAATTCCAGGAAATGACTAGAATCAGCCCGCACAATGGAAATAGCTTCCTAATGCCAGGAAATTACTAGAATCAGCCCGCACCATGGAAATGGCTCCTAATGCCAGGAAATGACTAGAATCAGCCTGCACCATGGAAATGGCTTCCTATTGCCAGCAATGACTAGAAGCAGTCCACACCATGGAAATGGCTTCCTAATGCCAGGAATGACTAGAAACAGCCTGCACCATGGAAATGGCTCCTAATTCCAGGAATGACTAGAATCAGCCTGCACCATGGAAATGGCTCCTAATGCCAGGAATGACTAGAATCAGCCTGCACAATGGAAATGGCTTCCTAATGCCAGGAAATGACTAGAATCAGCCCGCACAATGGAAATGGCTTCCTAATGCCAGGAAATGACTAGAATCAGCCCGCTCCATGGAAATGGCTCCTAATGCCAGGAATGACTAGAATCAGCCTGCACCATGGAAATGGCTCCTAATGCCAGGAATGACTAGAAGCAGCCTGCACCATGGAAATGGCTCCTAATGCCAGGAATGACTAGAAGCAGCCTGCACCATGGAAATGGCTCCTAATGCCAGGAATGACTAGAATCAGCCTGCACCATGGAAATGGCTCCTAATGCCAGGAAATGACTAGAATCAGCCCGCTACATGGAAATGGCTCCTAATGCCAGGAATGACTAGAATTAGCCTGCACAATGGAAATGGCTCCTAATACAGGAATGACTAGAAGCAGCCTGCACCATGGAAATGGCTCCTAATGCCAGGAATGACTAGAATCAGCCTGCACCATGGAAATGGCTTCCAAATGCCAGGAATTGACTAGAAGCAGCCTGCACCATGGAAATGGCTCCTAATGCCAGGAATGACTAGAATCAGCCTGCACAATGGAAATGGCTTCCTAATGCCAGGAAATGACTAGAATCAGCCTGCACAATGGAAATGGCTCCTAATACAGGAATGACTAGAAGCAGCCTGCACCATGGAAATGGCTCCTAATGCCAGGAATGACTAGAATCTGCCCACACGATGGAAATGGCTCCTAATGCCTGGAATGACTAGAAGCAGCCTGCACCATGGAAATGGCTCCTAATTCCAGGAATGACTAGAATCAGCCTGCACCATGGAAATGGCTCCTAATGCCAGGAATGACTAGAATCAGCCTGCACAATGGAAATGGCTTCCTAATGCCAGGAAATGACTAGAATCAGCCCGCACAATGGAAATGGCTTCCTAATGCCAGGAAATGACTAGAATCAGCCCGCTCCATGGAAATGGCTCCTAATGCCAGGAATGACTAGAATCAGCCTGCACCATGGAAATGGCTCCTAATGCCAGGAATGACTAGAAGCAGCCTGCACCATGGAAATGGCTCCTAATGCCAGGAATGACTAGAAGCAGCCTGCACCATGGAAATGGCTCCTAATGCCAGGAATGACTAGAATCAGCCTGCACCATGGAAATGGCTCCTAATGCCAGGAATGACTAGAATTAGCCTGCACAATGGAAATGGCTCCTAATACAGGAATGACTAGAAGCAGCCTGCACCATGGAAATGGCTCCTAATGCCAGGAATGACTAGAATCAGCCCACACGATGGAAATGGCTTCCTAATGCCAGGAATGACTAGAAACAGCCCGCACCATGGAAATGGCTCCTAATTCCAGGAATGACTAGAATCAGCCTGCACCATGGAAATGGCTCCTAATGCCAGGAATGACTAGAATCAGCCTGCACAATGGAAATGGCTTCCTAATGCCAGGAAATGACTAGAATCAGCCCGCACAATGGAAATGGCTTCCTAATGCCAGGAAATGACTAGAATCAGCCCGCTCCATGGAAATGGCTCCTAATGCCAGGAATGACTAGAATCAGCCTGCACCATGGAAATGGCTCCTAATGCCAGGAATGACTAGAAGCAGCCTGCACCATGGAAATGGCTCCTAATGCCAGGAATGACTAGAAGCAGCCTGCACCATGGAAATGGCTCCTAATGCCAGGAATGACTAGAATCAGCCTGCACCATGGAAATGGCTCCTAATGCCAGGAAATGACTAGAATCAGCCCGCTACATGGAAATGGCTCCTAATGCCAGGAATGACTAGAATTAGCCTGCACAATGGAAATGGCTCCTAATACAGGAATGACTAGAAGCAGCCTGCACCATGGAAATGGCTCCTAATGCCAGGAATAACTAGAATCAGCCTGCACCATGGAAATGGCTTCCAAATGCCAGGAATTGACTAGAAGCAGCCTGCACCATGGAAATGGCTCCTAATGCCAGGAATGACTAGAATCAGCCTGCACAATGGAAATGGCTTCCTAATGCCAGGAAATGACTAGAATCAGCCTGCACAATGGAAATGGCTCCTAATACAGGAATGACTAGAAGCAGCCTGCACCATGGAAATGGCTCCTAATGCCAGGAATGACTAGAATCCGCCCACACGATGGAAATGGCTCCTAATGCCTGGAATGACTAGATGCAGCCTGCACCATGGAAATGGCTCCTAATTCCAGGAATGACTAGAATCAGCCTGCACCATGGAAATGGCTCCTAATGCCAGGAATGACTAGAATCAGCCTGCACAATGGAAATGGCTTCCTAATGCCAGGAAATGACTAGAATCAGCCCGCACAATGGAAATGGCTTCCTAATGCCAGGAAATGACTAGAATCAGCCCGCTCCATGGAAATGGCTCCTAATGCCAGGAATGACTAGAATCAGCCTGCACCATGGAAATGGCTCCTAATGCCAGGAATGACTAGAAGCAGCCTGCACCATGGAAATGGCTCCTAATGCCAGGAATGACTAGAAGCAGCCTGCACCATGGAAATGGCTCCTCATGCCAGGAATGACTAGAATCAGCCTGCACCATGGAAATGGCTCCTAATGCCAGGAATGACTAGAATTAGCCTGCACAATGGAAATGGCTCCTAATACAGGAATGACTAGAAGCAGCCTGCACCATGGAAATGGCTCCTAATGCCAGGAATGACTAGAATCAGCCCACACGATGGAAATGGCTCCTAATGCCTGGAATGACTAGAAGCAGCCTGCACCATGGAAATGGCTCCTAATGACAGGAATGACTAGAATCAGCCTGCACCATGGAAATGGCTCCTAATGCCTGGAATGACTAGAATCAGCCTGCACAATGGAAATGGCTTCCTAATGCCAGGAAATGACTAGAATCAGCCCGCACAATGGAAATGGCTTCCTAATGCCAGGAAATTACTAGAATCAGCCCGCACCATGGAAATGGCTCATAATGCCAGGAAATGACTAGAATCAGCCTGCACCATGGAAATGGCTTCCTATTGCCAGCAATGACTAGAAGCAGTCCACACCATGGAAATGGCTTCCTAATGCCAGGAATGACTAGAAACAGCCTGCACCATGGAAATGGCTCCTAATTCCAGGAATGACTAGAATCAGCCTGCACCATGGAAATGGCTCCTAATGCCAGGAATGACTAGAATCAGCCTGCACAATGGAAATGGCTTCCTAATGCCAGGAAATGACTAGAATCAGCCCGCACAATGGAAATGGCTTCCTAATGCCAGGAAATGACTAGAATCAGCCCGCTCCATGGAAATGGCTCCTAATGCCAGGAATGACTAGAATCAGCCTGCACCATGGAAATTGCTCCTAATGCCAGGAATGACTAGAATCAGCCTGCACCATGGAAATGGCTCCTAATGCCAGGAATGACTAGAAGCAGCCTGCACCATGGAAATGGCTCCTAATGCCAGGAATGACTAGAATCAGCCTGCACCATGGAAATGGCTCCTAACGCCAGGAAATGACTAGAATCAGCCCACTACATGGAAATGGCTCCTAATGCCAGGAATGACTAGAATTAGCCTGCACAATGGAAATGGCTCCTAATACAGGAATGACTAGAAGCAGCCTGCACCATGGAAATGGCTCCTAATGCCAGGAATGACTAGAATCAGCCTGCACCATGGAAATGGCTTCCAAATGCCAGGAATTGACTAGAAGCAGCCTGCACCATGGAAATGGCTTCCTAATGCCAGGAAATGACTAGAATCAGCCTGCACAATGGAAATGGCTCCTAATACAGGAATGACTAGAAGCAGCCTGCACCATGGAAATGGCTCCTAATGCCAGGAATGACTAGAATCCGCCCACACGATGGAAATGGCTCCTAATGCCTGGAATGACTAGAAGCAGCCTGCACCATGGAAATGGCTCCTAATTCCAGGAATGACTAGAATCAGCCTGCACCATGGAAATGGCTCCTAATGCCAGGAATGACTAGAATCAGCCTGCACAATGGAAATGGCTTCCTAATGCCAGGAAATGACTAGAATCAGCCTGCACCATGGAAATGGCTTCCTATTGCCAGCAATGACTAGAAGCAGTCCACACCATGGAAATGGCTTCCTAATGCCAGGAATGACTAGAATCTGCCTGCACCATGGAAATGGCTCCTAATGCCAGGAATGACTAGAATCAGCCTGCACCATGGAAATGGCTCCTAATGCCAGGAATGACTAGAAGCAGCCTGCACCATGGAGATGGCTCCTAATGCCAGGAATGACTAGAAGCAGCCTGCACCATGGAAATGGCTCCTAATGCCAGGAATGACTAGAATCAGCCTGCACCATGGAAATGGCTCCTAATGCCAGGAATGACTAGAATTAGCCTGCACAATGGAAATGGCTCCTAATACAGGAATGACTAGAAGCAGCCTGCACCATGGAAATGCCAGGAAATGACTAGAATCAGCCCGCTCCATGGAAATGGCTCCTAATGCCAGGAATGACTAGAATCAGCCCGCACCATGGAATTGGCTCCTAATGCCAGGAATGAGTAGAAGCAGCCTGCACCATGGAAATGGCTCCTAATGCCAGGAATGACTAGAATCAGCCTGCACCATGGAAATGGCTCCTAATTCCAGGAAATGACTAGAATCAGCCCGCACAATGGAAATAGCTTCCTAATGCCAGGAAATTACTAGAATCAGCCCGCACCATGGAAATGGCTCCTAATGCCAGGAAATGACTAGAATCAGCCTGCACCATGGAAATGGCTTCCTATTGCCAGCAATGACTAGAAGCAGTCCACACCATGGAAATGGCTTCCTAATGCCAGGAATGACTAGAATCAGCCTGCACCATGGAAATGGCTTCCTAATGCCAGGAAATGAGTAGAATCAGCCCGCACAATGGAAATGGCTTCCTAAGGCCAGGAAATGACTAGAAACAGCCTGCACCATGGAAATGGCTCCTAATTCCAGGAATGACTAGAATCAGCCTGCACCATGGAAATGGCTCCTAATGCCAGGAATGACTAGAATCAGCCTGCACAATGGAAATGGCTTCCTAATGCCAGGAAATGACTAGAATCAGCCCGCACAATGGAAATGGCTTCCTAATGCCAGGAAATGACTAGAATCAGCCCGCTCCATGGAAATGGCTCCTAATGCCAGGAATGACTAGAATCAGCCTGCACCATGGAAATGGCTCCTAATGCCAGGAATGACTATAAGCAGCCTGCACCATGGAAATGGCTCCTAATGCCAGGAATGACTAGAAGCAGCCTGCACCATGGAAATGGCTCCTAATGCCAGGAATGATTAGAAGCAGCCTGCACCATGGAAATGGCTCCTAATGCCAGGAATGACTAGAATCAGCATGCACAATGGAAATGGCTTCCTAATGCCAGGAAATGACTAGAATCAGCCCGCACAATGGAAATGGCTTCCTAATGCCAGGAAATTACTAGAATCAGCCCGCACCATGGAAATGGTTCCTAATGCCAGGAAATGACTAGAATCAGCCTGCACCATGGAAATGGCTTTCTATTGCCAGGAAATGACTAGAATCAGCCCACTCCATGGAAATGGCCCCTAATGCCAGGAATGACTAGAATCAGCACGCACCATGGAATTGGCTCCTAATGCCAGGAATGACTAGAAGCAGCCTGCACCATGGAAATGGCTCCTAATCCCAGGAATGACTAGAAGCAGCCTGCACAATGGAAATGGCTTCCTAATTCCAGGAAATGACTAGAATCAGCCCGCACAATGGAAATAGCTTCTTAATGCCAGGAAATTACTAGAATCAGCCCGCACCATGGAAATGGCTCCTAATGCCAGGAAATGACTAGAATCAGCCTGCACCATGGAAATGGCTTCCTATCGCCAGCAATGACTAGAAGCAGTCCACACCATGGAAATGGCTTCCTAATGCCAGGAATGACTAGAATCAGCCTGCACCATGGAAATGGCTTCCTAATGCCAGGAAATGAGTAGAATCAGCCCGCACAATGGAAATGGCTTCCTAAGGCCAGGAAATGACTAGAAACAGCCTGCACCATGGAAATGGCTCCTAATTCCAGGAATGACTAGAATCAGCCTGCACCATGGAAATGGCTCCTAATGCCAGGAATGACTAGAATCAGCCTGCACAATGGAAATGGCTTCCTAATGCCAGGAAATGACTAGAATCAGCCCGCACAATGGAAATGGCTTCCTAATGCCAGGAAATGACTAGAATCAGCCCGCTCCATGGAAATGGCTCCTAATGCCAGGAATGACTAGAATCAGCCTGCACCATGGAAATGGCTCCTAATGCCAGGAATGACTAGAAGCAGCCTGCACCATGGAAATGGCTCCTAATGCCAGGAATGACTAGAAGCAGCCTGCACCATGGAAATGGCTCCTAATGCCAGGAATGACTAGAATCAGCCTGCACCATGGAAATGGCTCCTAATGCCAGGAAATGACTAGAATCAGCCCGCTCCATGGAAATGGCTCCTAATGCCAGGAATGACTAGAATTAGCCTGCACAATGGAAATGGCTCCTAATACAGGAATGACTAGAATCAGCCTGCACCATGGAAATGGCTCCTAATGCCAGGAATGACTAGAAGCAGCCTGCACCATGGAAATGGCTCCTAATGCCAGGAATGA
Source organism: Ambystoma mexicanum (assembly GCF_040938575.1). NCBI lineage: Eukaryota > Metazoa > Chordata > Amphibia > Caudata > Ambystomatidae > Ambystoma > Ambystoma mexicanum. The sequence continues at coordinate 16,317,705 of NC_090934.1, read as the reverse complement.
CTAGAAGCAGCCTGCACCATGGAAATGGCTCCTAATGCCAGGAATGATTAGAAGCAGCCTGCACCATGGAAATGGCTCCTAATGCCAGGAATGACTAGAATCAGCATGCACAATGGAAATGGCTTCCTAATGCCAGGAAATGACTAGAATCAGCCCGCACAATGGAAATGGCTTCCTAATGCCAGGAAATTACTAGAATCAGCCCGCACCATGGAAATGGTTCCTAATGCCAGGAAATGACTAGAATCAGCCTGCACCATGGAAATGGCTTTCTATTGCCAGGAAATGACTAGAATCAGCCCACTCCATGGAAATGGCCCCTAATGCCAGGAATGACTAGAATCAGCACGCACCATGGAATTGGCTCCTAATGCCAGGAATGACTAGAAGCAGCCTGCACCATGGAAATGGCTCCTAATGCCAGGAATGACTAGAAGCAGCCTGCACAATGGAAATGGCTTCCTAATTCCAGGAAATGACTAGAATCAGCCCGCACAATGGAAATAGCTTCCTAATGCCAGGAAATTACTAGAATCAGCCCGCACCATGGAAATGGCTCCTAATGCCAGGAAATGACTAGAATCAGCCTGCACCATGGAAATGGCTTCCTATCGCCAGCAATGACTAGAAGCAGTCCACACCATGGAAATGGCTTCCTAATGCCAGGAATGACTAGAATCAGCCTGCACCATGGAAATGGCTTCCTAATGCCAGGAAATGAGTAGAATCAGCCCGCACAATGGAAATGGCTTCCTAAGGCCAGGAAATGACTAGAATCAGCCTGCACCATGGAAATGGCTCCTAATTCCAGGAATGACTAGAATCAGCCTGCACCATGGAAATGGCTCCTAATGCCAGGAATGACTAGAATCAGCCTGCACAATGGAAATGGCTTCCTAATGCCAGGAAATGACTAGAATCAGCCTGCACCATGGAAATGGCTTCCTATTGCCAGCAATGACTAGAAGCAGTCCACACCATGGAAATTGCTTCCTAATGCCAGGAATGACTAGAATCAGCCTGCACCATGGAAATGGCTCCTAATGCCAGGAATGACTAGAATCAGCCTGCACCATGGAAATGGCTCCTAATGCCAGGAATGACTAGAAGCAGCCTGCACCATGGAGATGGCTCCTAATGCCAGGAATGACTAGAAGCAGCCTGCACCATGGAAATGGCTCCTAATGCCAGGAATGACTAGAATCAGCCTGCACCATGGAAATGGCTCCTAATGCCAGGAATGACTAGAATTAGCCTGCACAATGGAAATGGCTCCTAATACAGGAATGACTAGAAGCAGCCTGCACCATGGAAATGCCAGGAGATGACTAGAATCAGCCCGCTCCATGGAAATGGCTCCTAATGCCAGGAATGACTAGAATCAGCCCGCACCATGGAATTGGCTCCTAATGCCAGGAATGAGTAGAAGCAGCCTGCACCATGGAAATGGCTCCTAATGCCAGGAATGACTAGAATCAGCCTGCACCATGGAAATGGCTCCTAATTCCAGGAAATGACTAGAATCAGCCCGCACAATGGAAATAGCTTCCTAATGCCAGGAAATTACTAGAATCAGCCCGCACCATGGAAATGGCTCCTAATGCCAGGAAATGACTAGAATCAGCCTGCACCATGGAAATGGCTTCCTATTGCCAGCAATGACTAGAAGCAGTCCACACCATGGAAATGGCTTCCTAATGCCAGGAATGACTAGAATTAGCCTGCACCATGGAAATGGCTTCCTAATGCCAGGAAATGAGTAGAATCAGCCCGCACAATGGAAATGGCTTCCTAAGGCCAGGAAATGACTAGAAACAGCCTGCACCATGGAAATGGCTCCTAATTCCAGGAATGACTAGAATCAGCCTGCACCATGGAAATGGCTCCTAATGCCAGGAATGACTAGAATCAGCCTGCACAATGGAAATGGCTTCCTAATGCCAGGAAATGACTAGAATCAGCCCGCACAATGGAAATGGCTTCCTAATGCCAGGAAATGACTAGAATCAGCCCGCTCCATGGAAATGGCTCCTAATGCCAGGAATGACTAGAATCAGCCTGCACCATGGAAATGGCTCCTAATGCCAGGAATGACTAGAAGCAGCCTGCACCATGGAAATGGCTCCTAATGCCAGGAATGACTAGAAGCAGCCTGCACCATGGAAATGGCTCCTAATGCCAGGAATGATTAGAAGCAGCCTGCACCATGGAAATGGCTCCTAATGCCAGGAATGACTAGAATCAGCATGCACAATGGAAATGGCTTCCTAATGCCAGGAAATGACTAGAATCAGCCCGCACAATGGAAATGGCTTCCTAATGCCAGGAAATTACTAGAATCAGCCCGCACCATGGAAATGGTTCCTAATGCCAGGAAATGACTAGAATCAGCCTGCACCATGGAAATGGCTTTCTATTGCCAGGAAATGACTAGAATCAGCCCACTCCATGGAAATGGCCCCTAATGCCAGGAATGACTAGAATCAGCACGCACCATGGAATTGGCTCCTAATGCCAGGAATGACTAGAAGCAGCCTGCACCATGGAAATGGCTCCTAATGCCAGGAATGACTAGAAGCAGCCTGCACAATGGAAATGGCTTCCTAATTCCAGGAAATGACTAGAATCAGCCCGCACAATGGAAATAGCTTCTTAATGCCAGGAAATTACTAGAATCAGCCCGCACCATGGAAATGGCTCCTAATGCCAGGAAATGACTAGAATCAGCCTGCACCATGGAAATGGCTTCCTATCGCCAGCAATGACTAGAAGCAGTCCACACCATGGAAATGGCTTCCTAATGCCAGGAATGACTAGAATCAGCCTGCACCATGGAAATGGCTTCCTAATGCCAGGAAATGAGTAGAATCAGCCCGCACAATGGAAATGGCTTCCTAAGGCCAGGAAATTACTAGAAACAGCCTGCACCATGGAAATGGCTCCTAATTCCAGGAATGACTAGAATAAGCCTGCACCATGGAAATGGCTCCTAATGCCAGGAATGACTAGAATCAGCCTGCACAATGGAAATGGCTTCCTAATGCCAGGAAATGACTAGAATCAGCCCGCACAATGGAAATGGCTTCCTAATGCCAGGAAATGACTAGAATCAGCCCGCTCCATGGAAATGGCTCCTAATGCCAGGAATGACTAGAATCAGCCTGCACCATGGAAATGGCTCCTAATGCCAGGAATGACTAGAAGCAGCCTGCACCATGGAAATGGCTCCTAATGCCAGGAATGACTAGAAGCAGCCTGCACCATGGAAATGGCTCCTAATGCCAGGAATGACTAGAATCAGCCTGCACCATGGAAATGGCTCCTAATGCCAGGAAATGACTAGAATCAGCCCGCTCCATGGAAATGGCTCCTAATGCCAGGAATGACTAGAATTAGCCTGCACAATGGAAATGGCTCCTAATACAGGAATGACTAGAATCAGCCTGCACCATGGAAATGGCTCCTAATGCCAGGAATGACTAGAAGCAGCCTGCACCATGGAAATGGCTCCTAATGCCAGGAATGACTAGAAGCAGCCTGCACCATGGAAATGGCTCCTAATGCCAGGAATGATTAGAAGCAGCCTGCACCATGGAAATGGCTCCTAATGCCAGGAATGACTAGAATCAGCATGCACAATGGAAATGGCTTCCTAATGCCAGGAAATGACTAGAATCAGCCCGCACAATGGAAATGGCTTCCTAATGCCAGGAAATTACTAGAATCAGCCCGCACCATGGAAATGGTTCCTAATGCCAGGAAATGACTAGAATCAGCCTGCACCATGGAAATGGCTTTCTATTGCCAGGAAATGACTAGAATCAGCCCACTCCATGGAAATGGCCCCTAATGCCAGGAATGACTAGAATCAGCACGCACCATGGAATTGGCTCCTAATGCCAGGAATGACTAGAAGCAGCCTGCACCATGGAAATGGCTCCTAATGCCAGGAATGACTAGAAGCAGCCTGCACAATGGAAATGGCTTCCTAATTCCAGGAAATGACTAGAATCAGCCCGCACAATGGAAATAGCTTCCTAATGCCAGGAAATTACTAGAATCAGCCCGCACCATGGAAATGGCTCCTAATGCCAGGAAATGACTAGAATCAGCCTGCACCATGGAAATGGCTTCCTATCGCCAGCAATGACTAGAAGCAGTCCACACCATGGAAATGGCTTCCTAATGCCAGGAATGACTAGAATCAGCCTGCACCATGGAAATGGCTTCCTAATGCCAGGAAATGAGTAGAATCAGCCCGCACAATGGAAATGGCTTCCTAAGGCCAGGAAATGACTAGAATCAGCCTGCACCATGGAAATGGCTCCTAATTCCAGGAATGACTAGAATCAGCCTGCACCATGGAAATGGCTCCTAATGCCAGGAATGACTAGAATCAGCCTGCACAATGGAAATGGCTTCCTAATGCCAGGAAATGACTAGAATCAGCCCGCACAATGGAAATGGCTTCCTAATGCCAGGAAATGACTAGAATCAGCCTGCTCCATGGAAATGGCTCCTAATGCCAGGAATGACTAGAATCAGCCTGCACCATGGAAATGGCTCCTAATGCCAGGAATGACTAGAAGCAGCCTGCACCATGGAAATGGCTCCTAATGCCAGGAATGACTAGAAGCAGCCTGCACCATGGAAATGGCTCCTAATGCCAGGAATGACTAGAATCAGCCTGCACCATGGAAATGGCTCCTAATGCCAGGAAATGACTAGAATCAGCCCGCTCCATGGAAATGGCTCCTAATGCCAGGAATGACTAGAATTAGCCTGCACAATGGAAATGGCTCCTAATACAGGAATGACTAGAAGCAGCCCGCACCATGGAAATGGCTCCTAATGCCAGGAATGACTAGAATCAGCCTGCACCATGGAAATGGCTTCCAAATGCCAGGAATTGACTAGAAGCAGCCTGCACCATGGAAATGGCTCCTAATGCCAGGAATGACTAGAATCAGCCTGCACAATGGAAATGGCTTCCTAATGCCAGGAAATGACTAGAATCAGCCTGCACAATGGAAATGGCTCCTAATACAGGAATGACTAGAAGCAGCCTGCACCATGGAAATGGCTCCTAATGCCAGGAATGACTAGAATCCGCCCACACCATGGAAATGGCTCCTAATGCCAGGAAATGACTAGAATCAGCCCGCTCCATGGAAATGGCTCCTAATGCCAGGAATGACTAGAATTAGCCTGCACAATGGAAATGGCTCCTAATACAGGAATGACTAGAAGCAGCCTGCACCATGGAAATGGCTCCTAATGCCAGGAATGACTAGAATCAGCCTGCACCATGGAAATGGCTTCCAAATGCCAGGAATTGACTAGAAGCAGCCTGCACCATGGAAATGGCTCCTAATGCCAGGAATGACTAGAATCAGCCTGCACAATGGAAATGGCTTCCTAATGCCAGGAAATGACTAGAATCAGCCTGCACAATGGAAATGGCTCCTAATACAGGAATGACTAGAAGCAGCCTGCACCATGGAAATGGCTCCTAATTCCAGGAATGACTAGAATCAGCCTGCACCATGGAAATGGCTCCTAATGCCAGGAATGACTAGAATCAGCCTGCACAATGGAAATGGCTTCCTAATGCCAGGAAATGACTAGAATCAGCCCGCACAATGGAAATGGCTTCCTAATGCCAGGAAATGACTAGAATCAGCCCGCTCCATGGAAATGGCTCCTAATGCCAGGAATGACTAGAATCAGCCTGCACCATGGAAATGGCTCCTAATGCCAGGAATGCCTAGAAGCAGCCTGCACCATGGAAATGGCTCCTAATGCCAGGAATGACTAGAAGCAGCCTGCACCATGGAAATGGCTCCTAATGCCTGGAATGACTAGAATCAGCCTGCACCATGGAAATGGCTCCTAATGCCAGGAATGACTAGAATTAGCCTGCACAATGGAAATGGCTCCTAATACAGGAATGACTAGAAGCAGCCTGCACCATGGAAATGGCTCCTAATGCCAGGAATGACTAGAATCAGCCCACACGATGGAAATGGCTCCTAATGCCTGGAATGACTAGAAGCAGCCTGCACCATGGAAATGGCTCCTAATGACAGGAATGACTAGAATCAGCCTGCACCATGGAAATGGCTCCTAATGCCTGGAATGACTAGAATCAGCCTGCACAATGGAAATGGCTTCCTAATGCCAGGAAATGACTAGAATCAGCCCGCACAATGGAAATGGCTTCCTAATGCCAGGAAATTACTAGAATCAGCCCGCACCATGGAAATGGCTCCTAATGCCAGGAAATGACTAGAATCAGCCTGCACCATGGAAATGGCTTCCTATTGCCAGCAATGACTAGAATCAGCCCGCACCATGGAAATGGCTCCTAATGCCAGGAAATGACTAGAATCAGTCTGCACCATGGAAATGGCTTCCTATTGCCAGCAATGACTAGAAGCAGTCCACACCATGGAAATGGCTTCCTAATGCCAGGAATGACTAGAATCAGCCTGCACCATGGAATTGGCTCCTAATGCCAGGAATGACTAGAAGCAGCCTGCACCATGGAAATGGCTCCTAATGCCAGGAATGACTAGAAGCAGCCTGCACAATGGAAATGGCTTCCTAATTCCAGGAAATGACTAGAATCAGCCCGCACAATGGAAATAGCTTCCTAATGCCAGGAAATTACTAGAATCAGCCCGCACCATGGAAATGGCTCCTAATGCCAGGAAATGACTAGAATCAGCCTGCACCATGGAAATGGCTTCCTATCGCCAGCAATGACTAGAAGCAGTCCACACCATGGAAATGGCTTCCTAATGCCAGGAATGACTAGAATCAGCCTGCACCATGGAAATGGCTTCCTAATGCCAGGAAATGAGTAGAATCAGCCCGCACAATGGAAATGGCTTCCTAAGGCCAGGAAATGACTAGAATCAGCCTGCACCATGGAAATGGCTCCTAATTCCAGGAATGACTAGAATCAGCCTGCACCATGGAAATGGCTCCTAATGCCAGGAATGACTAGAATCAGCCTGCACAATGGAAATGGCTTCCTAATGCCAGGAAATGACTAGAATCAGCCCGCACAATGGAAATGGCTTCCTAATGCCAGGAAATGACTAGAATCAGCCTGCTCCATGGAAATGGCTCCTAATGCCAGGAATGACTAGAATCAGCCTGCACCATGGAAATGGCTCCTAATGCCAGGAATGACTAGAAGCAGCCTGCACCATGGAAATGGCTCCTAATGCCAGGAATGACTAGAAGCAGCCTGCACCATGGAAATGGCTCCTAATGCCAGGAATGACTAGAATCAGCCTGCACCATGGAAATGGCTCATAATGCCAGGAAATGACTAGAATCAGCCCGCTCCATGGAAATGGCTCCTAATGCCAGGAATGACTAGAATTAGCCTGCACAATGGAAATGGCTCCTAATACAGGAATGACTAGAAGCAGCCCGCACCATGGAAATGGCTCCTAATGCCAGGAATGACTAGAATCAGCCTGCACCATGGAAATGGCTTCCAAATGCCAGGAATTGACTAGAAGCAGCCTGCACCATGGAAATGGCTCCTAATGCCAGGAATGACTAGAATCAGCCTGCACAATGGAAATGGCTTCCTAATGCCAGGAAATGACTAGAATCAGCCTGCACAATGGAAATGGCTCCTAATACAGGAATGACTAGAAGCAGCCTGCACCATGGAAATGGCTCCTAATGCCAGGAATGACTAGAATCCGCCCACACCATGGAAATGGCTCCTAATGCCAGGAAATGACTAGAATCAGCCCGCTCCATGGAAATGGCTCCTAATGCCAGGAATGACTAGAATTAGCCTGCACAATGGAAATGGCTCCTAATACAGGAATGACTAGAAGCAGCCTGCACCATGGAAATGGCTCCTAATGCCAGGAATGACTAGAATCAGCCTGCACCATGGAAATGGCTTCCAAATGCCAGGAATTGACTAGAAGCAGCCTGCACCATGGAAATGGCTCCTAATGCCAGGAATGACTAGAATCAGCCTGCACAATGGAAATGGCTTCCTAATGCCAGGAAATGACTAGAATCAGCCTGCACAATGGAAATGGCTCCTAATACAGGAATGACTAGAAGCAGCCTGCACCATGGAAATGGCTCCTAATTCCAGGAATGACTAGAATCAGCCTGCACCATGGAAATGGCTCCTAATGCCAGGAATGACTAGAATCAGCCTGCACAATGGAAATGGCTTCCTAATGCCAGGAAATGACTAGAATCAGCCCGCACAATGGAAATGGCTTCCTAATGCCAGGAAATGACTAGAATCAGCCCGCTCCATGGAAATGGCTCCTAATGCCAGGAATGACTAGAATCAGCCTGCACCATGGAAATGGCTCCTAATGCCAGGAATGACTAGAAGCAGCCTGCACCATGGAAATGGCTCCTAATGCCAGGAATGACTAGAAGCAGCCTGCACCATGGAAATGGCTCCTAATGCCTGGAATGACTAGAATCAGCCTGCACCATGGAAATGGCTCCTAATGCCAGGAATGACTAGAATTAGCCTGCACAATGGAAATGGCTCCTAATACAGGAATGACTAGAAGCAGCCTGCACCATGGAAATGGCTCCTAATGCCAGGAATGACTAGAATCAGCCCACACGATGGAAATGGCTCCTAATGCCTGGAATGACTAGAAGCAGCCTGCACCATGGAAATGGCTCCTAATGACAGGAATGACTAGAATCAGCCTGCACCATGGAAATGGCTCCTAATGCCTGGAATGACTAGAATCAGCCTGCACAATGGAAATGGCTTCCTAATGCCAGGAAATGACTAGAATCAGCCCGCACAATGGAAATGGCTTCCTAATGCCAGGAAATTACTAGAATCAGCCCGCACCATGGAAATGGCTCCTAATGCCAGGAAATGACTAGAATCAGCCTGCACCATGGAAATGGCTTCCTATTGCCAGCAATGACTAGAATCAGCCCGCACCATGGAAATGGCTCCTAATGCCAGGAAATGACTAGAATCAGCCTGCACCATGGAAATGGCTTCCTATTGCCAGCAATGACTAGAAGCAGTCCACACCATGGAAATGGCTTCCTAATGCCAGGAATGACTAGAATCAGCCTGCACCATGGAAATGGCTCCTAATTCCAGGAATGACTAGAATCAGCCTGCACCATGGAAATGGCTCCTAATGCCAGGAATGACTAGAAGCAGCCTGCACCATGGAAATGGCTCCTAATGCCAGGAATGACTAGAAGCAGCCTGCACCATGGAAATGGCTCCTAATGCCAGGAATGACTAGAATCAGCCTGCACCATGGAAATGGCTCCTAATGCCAGGAATTACTAGAATTAGCCTGCACAATGGAAATGGCTCCTAATACAGGAATGACTAGAAGCAGCCTGCACCATGGAAATGGCTCCTAATGCCAGGAATGACTAGAATCAGCCCACACGATGGAAATGGCTCCTAATGCCTGGAATGACTAGAAGCAGCCTGCACCATGGAAATGGCTCCTAATGACAGGAATGACTAGAATCAGCCTGCACCATGGAAATGGCTCCTAATGCCTGGAATGACTAGAATCAGCCTGCACAATGGAAATGGCTTCCTATTGCCAGGAAATTACTAGAATCAGCCCGCACAATGGAAATGGCTTCCTAATGCCAGGAAATTACTAGAAACAGCCCGCACCATGGAAATGGCTCCTAATGCCAGGAAATGACTAGACTCAGCCTGCACCATGGAAATGGCTTCCTATTGCCAGCAATGACTAGAATCAGCCCGCACCATGGAAATGGCTCCTAATGCCAGGAAATGACTAGAATCAGCCTGCACCATGGAAATGGCTCCTAATGCCAGGAATGACTAGAATCAGCCTGCACCATGGAAATGGCTCCTAATGCCAGGAATGACTAGAAGCAGCCTGCACCATGGAAATGGCTCCTAATGCCAGGAATGACTAGAAGCAGCCTGCACCATGGAAATGGCTACTAATGCCAGGAATGACTAGAATCAGCCTGCACCATGGAAATGGCTCCTAATGCCAGGAATGACTAGAATTAGCCTGCACAATGGAAATGGCTCCTAATACAGGAATGACTAGAAGCAGCCTGCACCATGGAAATGGCTCCTAATGCCAGGAATGACTAGAATCAGCCCACACGATGGAAATGGCTCCTAATGCCTGGAATGACTAGAAGCAGCCTGCACCATGGAAATGGCTCCTAATGACAGGAATGACTAGAATCAGCCTGCACCATGGAAATGGCTCCTAATGCCTGGAATGACTAGAATCAGCCTGCACAATGGAAATGGCTTCCTAATGCCAGGAAATGACTAGAATCAGCCTGCACAATGGAAATGGCTTCCTAATGCCAGGAAATTACTAGAATCAGCCCACACCATGGAAATGGTTCCTAATGCCAGGAAATTACTAGAATCAGCCTGCACCATGGAAATGGCTTTCTATTTCCTGCAATGACTAGAAGCAGCCTGCACCATGGAAATGGCTTCCTAATGCCAGGAATGACTAGAATCAGCCTGCACCATGGAAATGCCAGGAAATGACTAGAATCAGCCCGCTCCATGGAAATGGCTCCTAATGCCAGGAATGACTAGAATCAGCCCGCACCATGGAATTGGCTCCTAATGCCAGGAATGACTAGAAGCAGCCTGCACCATGGAAATGGCTCCTAATGCCAGGAATGACTAGAATCAGCCTGCACCATGGAAATGGCTCCTAATTCCAGGAAATGACTAGAATCAGCCCGCACAATGGAAATAGCTTCCTAATGCCAGGAAATTACTAGAATCAGCCCGCACCATGGAAATGGCTCCTAATGCCAGGAAATGACTAGAATCAGCCTGCACCATGGAAATGGCTTCCTATTGCCAGCAATGACTAGAAGCAGTCCACACCATGGAAATGGCTTCCTAATGCCAGGAATGACTAGAATCAGCCTGCACCATGGAAATGGCTTCCTAATGCCAGGAAATGAGTAGAATCAGCCCGCACAATGGAAATGGCTTCCTAAGGCCAGGAAATGACTAGAAATAGCCTGCACCATGGAAATGGCTCCTAATTCCAGGAATGACTAGAATCAGCCTGCACAATGGAAATGGCTTCCTAATGCCAGGAAATGACTAGAATCAGCCCGCACAATGGAAATGGCTTCCTAATGCCAGGAAATGACTAGAATCAGCCCGCTCCATGGAAATGGCTCCTAATGCCAGGAATGACTAGAATCAGCCTGCACCATGGAAATGGCTCCTAATGCCAGGAATGACTAGAAGCAGCCTGCACCATGGAAATGGCTCCTAATGCCAGGAATGACTAGAAGCAGCCTGCACCATGGAAATGGCTCCTAATGCCAGGAATGATTAGAAGCAGCCTGCACCATGGAAATGGCTCCTAATGCCAGGAATGACTAGAATCAGCATGCACAATGGAAATGGCTTCCTAATGCCAGGAAATGACTAGACTCAGCCCGCACAATGGAAATGGCTTCCTAATGCCAGGAAATTACTAGAATCAGCCCGCACCATGGAAATGGTTCCTAATGCCAGGAAATTACTAGAATCAGCCTGCACCATGGAAATGGCTTTCTATTGCCAGGAAATGACTAGAATCAGCCCACTCCATGGAAATGGCCCCTAATGCCAGGAATGACTAGAATCAGCACGCACCATGGAATTGGCTCCTAATGCCAGGAATGACTAGAAGCAGCCTGCACCATGGAAATGGCTTCCTAATGCCAGGAATGACTAGAATCAGCCTGCACCATGGAAATGCCAGGAAATGACTAGAATCAGCCCGCTCCATGGAAATGGCTCCTAATGCCAGGAATGACTAGAATCAGCCCGCACCATGGAATTGGCTCCTAATGCCAGGAATGACTAGAAGCAGCCTGCACCATGGAAATGGCTCCTAATGCCAGGAATGACTAGAATCAGCCTGCACCATGGAAATGGCTCCTAATTCCAGGAAATGACTAGAATCAGCCCGCACAATGGAAATAGCTTCCTAATGCCAGGAAATTACTAGAATCAGCCCGCACCATGGAAATGGCTCCTAATGCCAGGAAATGACTAGAATCAGCCTGCACCATGGAAATGGCTTCCTATTGCCAGCAATGACTAGAAGCAGTCCACACCATGGAAATGGCTTCCTAATGCCAGGAATGACTAGAATCAGCCTGCACCATGGAAATGGCTTCCTAATGCCAGGAAATGAGTAGAATCAGCCCGCACAATGGAAATGGCTTCCTAAGGCCAGGAAATGACTAGAAACAGCCTGCACCATGGAAATGGCTCCTAATTCCAGGAATGACTAGAATCAGCCTGCACCATGGAAATGGCTCCTAATGCCAGGAATGACTAGAATCAGCCTGCACAATGGAAATGGCCTCCTAATGCCAGGAAATGACTAGAATCAGCCCGCACAATGGAAATGGCTTCCTAATGCCAGGAAATGACTAGAATCAGCCCGCTCCATGGAAATGGCTCCTGATGCCAGGAATGACTAGAATCAGCCTGCACCATGGAAATGGCTCCTAATGCCAGGAATGACTAGAAGCAGCCTGCACCATGGAAATGGCTCCTAATGCCAGGAATGACTAGAAGCAGCCTGCACCATGGAAATGGCTCCTAATGCCAGGAATGATTAGAAGCAGCCTGCACCATGGAAATGGCTCCTAATGCCAGGAATTACTAGAATCAGCATGCACAATGGAAATGGCTTCCTAATGCCAGGAAATGACTAGAATCAGCCCGCACAATGGAAATGGCTTCCTAATGGCAGGAAATTACTAGAATCAGCCCGCACCATGGAAATGGTTCCTAATGCCAGGAAATGACTAGAATCAGCCTGCACCATGGAAATGGCTTTCTATTGCCAGGAAATGACTAGAATCAGCCCACTCCATGGAAATGGCCCCTAATGCCAGGAATGACTAGAATCAGCACGCACCATGGAATTGGCTCCTAATGCCAGGAATGACTAGAAGCAGCCTGCACCATGGAAATGGCTCCTAATGCCAGGAATGACTAGAAGCAGCCTGCACAATGGAAATGGCTTCCTAATTCCAGGAAATTACTAGAATCAGCCCGCACAATGGAAATAGCTTCCTAATGCCAGGAAATTACTAGAATCAGCCCGCACCATGGAAATGGCTCCTAATGCCAGGAAATGACTAGAATCAGCCTGCACCATGGAAATGGCTTCCTATTGCCAGCAATGACTAGAAGCAGTCCACACCATGGAAATGGCTTCCTAATGCCAGGAATGACTAGAATCAGCCTGCACCATGGAAATGGCTTCCTAATGCCAGGAAATGAGTAGAATCAGCCCGCACAATGGAAATGGCTTCCTAAGGCCAGGAAATGACTAGAAACAGCCTGCACCATGGAAATGGCTCCTAATTCCAGGAATGACTAGAATCAGCCTGCACCATGGAAATGGCTCCTAATGCCAGGAATGACTAGAATCAGCCTGCACAATGGAAATGGCTTCCTAATGCCAGGAAATGACTAGAATCAGCCCGCACAATGGAAATGGCTTCCTAATGCCAGGAAATGACTAGAATCAGCCCGCTCCATGGAAATGGCTCCTAATGCCAGGAATGACTAGAATCAGCCTGCACCATGGAAATGGCTCCTAATGCCAGGAATGACTAGAAGCAGCCTGCACCATGGAAATGGCTCCTAATGCGAGGAATGACTAGAAGCAGCCTGCACCATGGAAATGGCTCCTAATGCCAGGAATGACTAGAATCAGCCTGCACCATGGAAATGGCTCCTAATGCCAGGAAATGACTAGAATCAGCCCGCTCCATGGAAATGGCTCCTAATGCCAGGAATGACTAGAATTAGCCTGCACAATGGAAATGGCTCCTAATACAGGAATGACTAGAAGCAGCCTGCACCATGGAAATGGCTCCTAATGCCAGGAATGACTAGAATCAGCCTGCACCATGGAAATGGCTTCCAAATGCCAGGAATTGACTAGAAGCAGCCAGCACCATGGAACTGGCTCCTAATGCCAGGAATGACTAGAATCAACCTGCACAATGGAAATGGCTTCCTAATGCCAGGAAATGAATAGAATCAGCCTGCACAATGGAAATGGCTCCTAATACAGGAATGACTAGAAGCAGCCTGCACTATGGAAATGGCTCCTAATGCCAGGAATGACTAGAATCCGCCCACACGATGGAAATGGCTCCTAATGCCTGGAATGACTAGAAGCAGCCTGCACCATGGAAATGGCTCCTAATTCCAGGAATGACTAGAATCAGCCTGCACCATGGAAATGGCTCCTAATGCCAGGAATGACTAGAATCAGCCTGCACAATGGAAATGGCTTCCTAATGCCAGGAAATGACTAGAATCAGCCCGCACAATGGAAATGGCTTCCTAATGCCAGGAAATGACTAGAATCAGCCCGCTCCATGGAAATGGCTCCTAATGCCAGGAATGACTAGAATCAGCCTGCACCATGGAAATGGCTCCTAATGCCAGGAATGACTAGAAGCAGCCTGCACCATGGAAAGGGCTCCTAATGCCAGGAATGACTAGAAGCAGCCTGCACCATGGAAATGGCTCCTAATGCCAGGAATGACTAGAATCAGCCTGCACCATGGAAATGGCTCCTAATGCCAGGAATGACTAGAATTAGCCTGCACAATGGAAATGGCTCCTAATACAGGAATGACTAGAAGCAGCCTGCACCATGGAAATGGCTCCTAATGCCAGGAATGACTAGAATCAGCCCACACGATGGAAATGGCTCCTAATGCCTGGAATGACTAGAAGCAGCCTGCACCATGGAAATGGCTCCTAATGACAGGAATGACTAGAATCAGCCTGCACCATGGAAATGGCTCCTAATGCCTGGAATGACTAGAATCAGCCTGCACAATGGAAATGGCTTCCTAATGCCAGGAAATGACTAGAATCAGCCCGCACAATGGAAATGGCTTCCTAATGCCAGGAAATTACTAGAATCAGCCCGCACCATGGAAATGGCTCCTAATGCCAGGAAATGACTAGAATCAGCCTGCAACATGGAAATGGCTTCCTATTGCCAGCAATGACTAGAATCAGCCCGCACCATGGAAATGGCTCCTAATGCCAGGAAATGACTAGAATCAGCCTGCACCATGGAAATGGCTTCCTATTGCCAGCAATGACTAGAAGCAGTCCACACCATGGAAATGGCTTCCTAATGCCAGGAATGACTAGAATCAGCCTGCACCATGGAAATGGCTCCTAATGCCAGGAATGACTAGAATCAGCCTGCACCATGGAAATGGCTCCTAATGCCAGGAATGACTAGAAGCAGCCTGCACCATGGAAATGGCTCCTAATGCCAGGAATGACTAGAAGCAGCCTGCACCATGGAAATGGCTCCTAATGCCAGGAATGACTAGAATCAGCTTGCACCATGGAAATGGCTCCTAATGCCAGGAATGACTAGAATTAGCCTGCACAATGGAAATGGCTCCTAATACAGGAATGACTAGAAGCAGCCTGCACCATGGAAATGGCTCCTAATGCCAGGAATGACTAGAATCAGCCCACACGATGGAAATGGCTCCTAATGCCTGGAATGACTAGAAGCAGCCTGCACCATGGAAATGGCTCCTAATGACAGGAATGACTAGAATCAGCCTGCACCATGGAAATGGCTCCTAATGCCTGGAATGACTAGAATCAGCCTGCACAATGGAAATGGCTTCCTAATGCCAGGAAATGACTAGAATCAGCCCGCACAATGGAAATGGGTTCCTAATGCCAGGAAATTACTAGAATCAGCCCGCACCATGGAAATGGTTCCTAATGCCAGGAAATTACTAGAATCAGCCTGCACCATGGAAATGGCTTTCTATTGCCAGCAATGACTAGAAGCAGCCTGCACCATGGAAATGGCTTCCTAATGCCAGGAATGACTAGAATCAGCCTGCACCATGGAAATGCCAGGAAATGACTAGAATCAGCCCGCTCCATGGAAATGGCTCCTAATGCCAGGAATGACTAGAATCAGCCCGCACCATGGAATTGGCTCCTAATGCCAGGAATGACTAGAAGCAGCCTGCACCATGGAAATGGCTCCTAATGCCAGGAATGACTAGAATCAGCCTGCACCATGGAAATGGCTCCTAATTCCAGAAAATGACTAGAATCAGCCCGCACAATGGAAATAGCTTCCTAATGCCAGGAAATTACTAGAATCAGCCCGCACCATGGAAATGGCTCCTAATGCCAGGAAATGACTAGAATCAGCCTGCACCATGGAAATGGCTTCCTATTGCCAGCAATGACTAGAAGCAGTCCACACCATGGAAATGGCTTCCTAATGCCAGGAATGACTAGAATCAGCCTGCACCATGGAAATGGCTTCCTAATGCCAGGAAATGAGTAGAATCAGCCCGCACAATGGAAATGGCTTCCTAAGGCCAGGAAATGACTAGAAACAGCCTGCACCATGGAAATGGCTCCTAATTCCAGGAATGACTAGAATCAGCCTGCACCATGGAAATGGCTCCTAATGCCAGGAATGACTAGAATCAGCCTGCACAATGGAAATGGCTTCCTAATGCCAGGAAATGACTAGAATCAGCCCGCACAATGGAAATGGCTTCCTAATGCCAGGAAATGACTAGAATCAGCCCGCTCCATGGAAATGGCTCCTAATGCCAGGAATGACTAGAATCAGCCTGCACCATGGAAATGACTCCTAATGCCAGGAATGACTAGAAGCAGCCTGCACCATGGAAATGGCTCCTAATGCCAGGAATGACTAGAAGCAGCCTGCACCATGGAAATGGCTCCTAATGCCAGGAATGATTAGAAGCAGCCTGCACCATGGAAATAGCTCCTAATGCCAGGAATGACTAGAATCAGCATGCACAATGGAAATGGCTTCCTAATGCCAGGAAATGACTAGAATCAGCCCGCACAATGGAAATGGCTTCCTAATGCCAGGAAATTACTAGAATCAGCCCGCACCATGGAAATGGTTCCTAATGCCAGGAAATGACTAGAATCAGCCTGCACCATGGAAATGGCTTTCTATTGCATGGAAATGACTAGAATCAGCCCACTCCATGGAAATGGCCCCTAATGCCAGGAATGACTAGAATCAGCACGCACCATGGAATTGGCTCCTAATGCCAGGAATGACTAGAAGCAGCCTGCACCATGGAAATGGCTCCTAATGCCAGGAATGACTAGAAGCAGCCTGCACAATGGAAATGGCTTCCTAATTCCAGGAAATGACTAGAATCAGCCCGCACAATGGAAATAGCTTCCTAATGCCAGGAAATTACTAGAATCAGCCCGCACCATGGAAATGGCTCCTAATGCCAGGAAATGACTAGAATCAGCCTGCACCATGGAAATGGCTTCCTATTGCCAGCAATGACTAGAAGCAGTCCACACCATGGAAATGGCTTCCTAATGCCAGGAATGACTAGAAACAGCCTGCACCATGGAAATGGCTCCTAATTCCAGGAATGACTAGAATCAGCCTGCACCATGGAAATGGCTCCTAATGCCAGGAATGACTAGAATCAGCCTGCACAATGGAAATGGCTTCCTAATGCCAGGAAATGACTAGAATCAGCCCGCACAATGGAAATGGCTTCCTAATGCCAGGAAATGACTAGAATCAGCCCGCTCCATGGAAATGGCTCCTAATGCCAGGAATGACTAGAATCAGCCTGCACCATGGAAATGGCTCCTAATGCCAGGAATGACTAGAAGCAGCCTGCACCATGGAAATGGCTCCTAATGCCAGGAATGACTAGAAGCAGCCTGCACCATGGAAATGGCTCCTAATGCCAGGAATGACTAGAATCAGCCTGCACCATGGAAATGGCTCCTAATGCCAGGAAATGACTAGAATCAGCCCGCTACATGGAAATGGCTCCTAATGCCAGGAATGACTAGAATTAGCCTGCACAATGGAAATGGCTCCTAATACAGGAATGACTAGAAGCAGCCTGCACCATGGAAATGGCTCCTAATGCCAGGAATGACTAGAATCAGCCTGCACCATGGAAATGGCTTCCAAATGCCAGGAATTGACTAGAAGCAGCCTGCACCATGGAAATGGCTCCTAATGCCAGGAATGACTAGAATCAGCCTGCACAATGGAAATGGGTTCCTAATGCCAGGAAATGACTAGAATCAGCCTGCACAATGGAAATGGCTCCTAATACAGGAATGACTAGAAGCAGCCTGCACCATGGAAATGGCTCCTAATGCCAGGAATGACTAGAATCTGCCCACACGATGGAAATGGCTCCTAATGCCTGGAATGACTAGAAGCAGCCTGCACCATGGAAATGGCTCCTAATTCCAGGAATGACTAGAATCAGCCTGCACCATGGAAATGGCTCCTAATGCCAGGAATGACTAGAATCAGCCTGCACAATGGAAATGGCTTCCTAATGCCAGGAAATGACTAGAATCAGCCCGCACAATGGAAATGGCTTCCTAATGCCAGGAAATGACTAGAATCAGCCCGCTCCATGGAAATGGCTCCTAATGCCAGGAATGACTAGAATCAGCCTGCACCATGGAAATGGCTCCTAATGCCAGGAATGACTAGAAGCAGCCTGCACCATGGAAATGGCTCCTAATGCCAGGAATGACTAGAAGCAGCCTGCACCATGGAAATGGCTCCTAATGCCAGGAATGACTAGAATCAGCCTGCACCATGGAAATGGCTCCTAATGCCAGGAATGACTAGAATTAGCCTGCACAATGGAAATGGCTCCTAATACAGGAATGACTAGAAGCAGCCTGCACCATGGAAATGGCTCCTAATGCCAGGAATGACTAGAATCAGCCCACACGATGGAAATGGCTTCCTAATGCCAGGAATGACTAGAAACAGCCTGCACCATGGAAATGGCTCCTAATTCCAGGAATGACTAGAATCAGCCTGCACCATGGAAATGGCTCCTAATGCCAGGAATGACTAGAATCAGCCTGCACAATGGAAATGGCTTCCTAATGCCAGGAAATGACTAGAATCAGCCCGCACAATGGAAATGGCTTCCTAATGCCAGGAAATGACTAGAATCAGCCCGCTCCATGGAAATGGCTCCTAATGCCAGGAATGACTAGAATCAGCCTGCACCATGGAAATGGCTCCTAATGCCAGGAATGACTAGAAGCAGCCTGCACCATGGAAATGGCTCCTAATGCCAGGAATGACTAGAATCAGCCTGCACCATGGAAATGGCTCCTAATGCCAGGAAATGACTAGAATCAGCCCGCTACATGGAAATGGCTCCTAATGCCAGGAATGACTAGAATTAGCCTGCACAATGGAAATGGCTCCTAATACAGGAATGACTAGAAGCAGCCTGCACCATGGAAATGGCTCCTAATGCCAGGAATGACTAGAATCAGCCTGCACCATGGAAATGGCTTCCAAATGCCAGGAATTGACTAGAAGCAGCCTGCACCATGGAAATGGCTCCTAATGCCAGGAATGACTAGAATCAGCCTGCACAATGGAAATGGCTTCCTAATGCCAGGATTTGACTAGAATCAGCCTGCACAATGGAAATGGCTCCTAATACAGGAATGACTAGAAGCAGCCTGCACCATGGAAATGGCTCCTAATGCCAGGAATGACTAGAATCCGCCCACACGATGGAAATGGCTCCTAATGCCTGGAATGACTAGAAGCAGCCTGCACCATGGAAATGGCTCCTAATTCCAGGAATTACTAGAATCAGCCTGCACCATGGAAATGGCTCCTAATGCCAGGAATGACTAGAATCAGCCTGCACAATGGAAATGGCTTCCTAATGCCAGGAAATGACTAGAATCAGCCCGCACAATGGAAATGGCTTCCTAATGCCAGGAAATGACTAGAATCAGCCCGCTCCATGGAAATGGCTCCTAATGCCAGGAATGACTAGAATCAGCCTGCACCATGGAAATGGCTCCTAATGCCAGGAATGACTAGAAGCAGCCTGCACCATGGAAATGGCTCCTAATGCCAGGAATGACTAGAAGCAGCCCGCACCATGGAAATGGCTCCTAATGCCAGGAATGACTAGAATCAGCCTGCACCATGGAAATGGCTCCTAATGCCAGGAATGACTAGAATTAGCCTGCACAATGGAAATGGCTCCTAATACAGGAATGACTAGAAGCAGCCTGCACCATGGAAATGGCTCCTAATGCCAGGAATGACTAGAATCAGCCCGCACGATGGAAATGGCTCCTAATGCCTGGAATGACTAGAAGCAGCCTGCACCATGGAAATGGCTCCTAATGACAGGAATGACTAGAATCAGCCTGCACCATGGAAATGGCTCCTAATGCCTGGAATGACTAGAATCAGCCTGCACAATGGAAATGGCTTCCTAATGCCAGGAAATGACTAGAATCAGCCCGCACAATGGAAATGGCTTCCTAATGCCAGGAAATTACTAGAATCAGCCCGCACCATGGAAATGGCTCCTAATGCCAGGAAATGACTAGAATCAGCCTGCACCATGGAAATGGCTTCCTATTGCCAGCAATGACTAGAAGCAGTCCACACCATGAAATGGCTTCCTAATGCCAGGAATGACTAGAAACAGCCTGCACCATGGAAATGGCTCCTAATTCCAGGAATGACTAGAATCAGCCTGCACCATGGAAATGGCTCCTAATGCCAGGAATGACTAGAATCAGCCTGCACAATGGAAATGGCTTCCTAATGCCAGGAAATGACTAGAATCAGCCCGCACAATGGAAATGGCTTCCTAATGCCAGGAAATGACTAGAATCAGCCCGCTCCATGGAAATGGCTCCTAATGCCAGGAATGACTAGAATCAGCCTGCACCATGGAAATTGCTCCTAATGCCAGGAATGACTAGAATCAGCCTGCACCATGGAAATGGCTCCTAATGCCAGGAATGACTAGAAGCAGCCTGCACCATGGAAATGGCTCCTAATGCCAGGAATGACTAGAATCAGCCTGCACCATGGAAATGGCTCCTAACGCCAGGAAATGGCTAGAATCAGCCCACTACATGGAAATGGCTCCTAATGCCAGGAATGACTAGAATTAGCCTGCACAATGGAAATGGCTCCTAATACAGGAATGACTAGAAGCAGCCTGCACCATGGAAATGGCTCCTAATGCCAGGAATGACTAGAATCAGCCTGCACCATGGAAATGGCTTCCAAATGCCAGGAATTGACTAGAAGCAGCCTGCACCATGGAAATGGCTTCCTAGTGCCAGGAAATGACTAGAATCAGCCTGCACAATGGAAATGGCTCCTAATACAGGAATGACTAGAAGCAGCCTGCACCATGGAAATGGCTCCTAATGCCAGGAATGACTAGAATCCGCCCACACGATGGAAATGGCTCCTAATGCCTGGAATGACTAGAAGCAGCCTGCACCATGGAAATGGCTCCTAATTCCAGGAATGACTAGAATCAGCCTGCACCATGGAAATGGCTCCTAATGCCAGGAATGACTAGAATCAGCCTGCACAATGGAAATGGCTTCCTAATGCCAGGAAATGACTAGAATCAGCCTGCACCATGGAAATGGCTTCCTATTGCCAGCAATGACTAGAAGCAGTCCACACCATGGAAATGGCTTCCTAATGCCAGGAATGACTAGAATCTGCCTGCACCATGGAAATGGCTCCTAATGCCAGGAATGACTAGAATCAGCCTGCACCATGGAAATGGCTCCTAATGCCAGGAATGACTAGAAGCAGCCTGCACCATGGAGATGGCTCCTAATGCCAGGAATGACTAGAAGCAGCCTGCACCATGGAAATGGCTCCTAATGCCAGGAATGACTAGAATCAGCCTGCACCATGGAAATGGCTCCTAATGCCAGGAATGACTAGAATTAGCCTGCACAATGGAAATGGCTCCTAATACAGGAATGACTAGAAGCAGCCTGCACCATGGAAATGCCAGGAAATGACTAGAATCAGCCCGCTCCATGGAAATGGCTCCTAATGCCAGGAATGACTAGAATCAGCCCGCACCATGGAATTGGCTCCTAATGCCAGGAATGAGTAGAAGCAGCCTGCACCATGGAAATGGCTCCTAATGCCAGGAATGACTAGAATCAGCCTGCACCATGGAAATGGCTCCTAATTCCAGGAAATGACTAGAATCAGCCCGCACAATGGAAATAGCTTCCTAATGCCAGGAAATTACTAGAATCAGCCCGCACCATGGAAATGGCTCCTAATGCCAGGAAATGACTAGAATCAGCCTGCACCATGGAAATGGCTTCCTATTGCCAGCAATGACTAGAAGCAGTCCACACCATGGAAATGGCTTCCTAATGCCAGGAATGACTAGAATCAGCCTGCACCATGGAAATGGCTTCCTAATGCCAGGAAATGAGTAGAATCAGCCCGCACAATGGAAATGGCTTCCTAAGGCCAGGAAATGACTAGAAACAGCCTGCACCATGGAAATGGCTCCTAATTCCAGGAATGACTAGAATCAGCCTGCATCATGGAAATGGCTCCTAATGCCAGGAATGACTGGAATCAGCCTGCACAATGGAAATGGCTTCCTAATGCCAGGAAATGACTAGAATCAGCCCGCACAATGGAAATGGCTTCCTAATGCCAGGAAATGACTAGAATCAGCCCGCTCCATGGAAATGGCTCCTAATGCCAGGAATGACTAGAATCAGCCTGCACCATGGAAATGGCTCCTAATGCCAGGAATGACTAGAAGCAGCCTGCACCATGGAAATGGCTCCTAATGCCAGGAATGACTAGAAGCAGCCTGCACCATGGAAATGGCTCCTAATGCCAGGAATGATTAGAAGCAGCCTGCACCATGGAAATGGCTCCTAATGCCAGGAATGACTAGAATCAGCATGCACAATGGAAATGGCTTCCTAATGCCAGGAAATGACTAGAATCAGCCCGCACAATGGAAATGGCTTCCTAATGCCAGGAAATTACTAGAATCAGCCCGCACCATGGAAATGGTTCCTAATGCCAGGAAATGACTAGAATCAGCCTGCACCATGGAAATGGCTTTCTATTGCCAGGAAATGACTAGAATCAGCCCACTCCATGGAAATGGCCCCTAATGCCAGGAATGACTAGAATCAGCACGCACCATGGAATTGGCTCCTAATGCCAGGAATGACTAGAAGCAGCCTGCACCATGGAAATGGCTCCTAATGCCAGGAATGACTAGAAGCAGCCTGCACAATGGAAATGGCTTCCTAATTCCAGGAAATGACTAGAATCAGCCCGCACAATGGAAATAGCTTCTTAATGCC
The DNA here is from genome assembly GCF_040938575.1 of Ambystoma mexicanum. Lineage (NCBI taxonomy): Eukaryota > Metazoa > Chordata > Amphibia > Caudata > Ambystomatidae > Ambystoma > Ambystoma mexicanum. Next base: position 16,294,418 of record NC_090934.1, on the reverse strand, counting down.
AGGAAATTACTAGAATCAGCCCGCACCATGGAAATGGCTCCTAATGCCAGGAAATGACTAGAATCAGCCTGCACCATGGAAATGGCTTCCTATCGCCAGCAATGACTAGAAGCAGTCCACACCATGGAAATGGCTTCCTAATGCCAGGAATGACTAGAATCAGCCTGCACCATGGAAATGGCTTCCTAATGCCAGGAAATGAGTAGAATCAGCCCGCACAATGGAAATGGCTTCCTAAGGCCAGGAAATGACTAGAAACAGCCTGCACCATGGAAATGGCTCCTAATTCCAGGAATGACTAGAATCAGCCTGCACCATGGAAATGGCTCCTAATGCCAGGAATGACTAGAATCAGCCTGCACAATGGAAATGGCTTCCTAATGCCAGGAAATGACTAGAATCAGCCCGCACAATGGAAATGGCTTCCTAATGCCAGGAAATGACTAGAATCAGCCCGCTCCATGGAAATGGCTCCTAATGCCAGGAATGACTAGAATCAGCCTGCACCATGGAAATGGCTCCTAATGCCAGGAATGACTAGAAGCAGCCTGCACCATGGAAATGGCTCCTATGCCAGGAATGACTAGAAGCAGCCTGCACCATGGAAATGGCTCCTAATGCCAGGAATGACTAGAATCAGCCTGCACCATGGAAATGGCTCCTAATGCCAGGAAATGACTAGAATCAGCCCGCTCCATGGAAATGGCTCCTAATGCCAGGAATGACTAGAATTAGCCTGCACAATGGAAATGGCTCCTAATACAGGAATGACTAGAATCAGCCTGCACCATGGAAATGGCTCCTAATGCCAGGAATGACTAGAAGCAGCCTGCACCATGGAAATGGCTCCTAATGCCAGGAATGACTAGAAGCAGCCTGCACCATGGAAATGGCTCCTAATGCCAGGAATGATTAGAAGCAGCCTGCACCATGGAAATGGCTCCTAATGCCAGGAATGACTAGAATCAGCATGCACAATGGAAATGGCTTCCTAATGCCAGGAAATGACTAGAATCAGCCCGCACAATGGAAATGGCTTCCTAATGCCAGGAAATTACTAGAATCAGCCCGCACCATGGAAATGGTTCCTAATGCCAGGAAATGACTAGAATCAGCCTGCACCATGGAAATGGCTTTCTATTGCCAGGAAATGACTAGAATCAGCCCACTCCATGGAAATGGCCCCTAATGCCAGGAATGACTAGAATCAGCACGCACCATGGAATTGGCTCCTAATGCCAGGAATGACTAGAAGCAGCCTGCACCATGGAAATGGCTCCTAATGCCAGGAATGACTAGAAGCAGCCTGCACAATGGAAATGGCTTCCTAATTCCAGGAAATGACTAGAATCAGCCCGCACAATGGAAATAGCTTCCTAATGCCAGGAAATTACTAGAATCAGCCCGCACCATGGAAATGGCTCCTAATGCCAGGAAATGACTAGAATCAGCCTGCACCATGGAAATGGCTTCCTATCGCCAGCAATGACTAGAAGCAGTCCACACCATGGAAATGGCTTCCTAATGCCAGGAATGACTAGAATCAGCCTGCACCATGGAAATGGCTTCCTAATGCCAGGAAATGAGTAGAATCAGCCCGCACAATGGAAATGGCTTCCTAAGGCCAGGAAATGACTAGAATCAGCCTGCACCATGGAAATGGCTCCTAATTCCAGGAATGACTAGAATCAGCCTGCACCATGGAAATGGCTCCTAATGCCAGGAATGACTAGAATCAGCCTGCACAATGGAAATGGCTTCCTAATGCCAGGAAATGACTAGAATCAGCCTGCACCATGGAAATGGCTTCCTATTGCCAGCAATGACTAGAAGCAGTCCACACCATGGAAATGGCTTCCTAATGCCAGGAATGACTAGAATCAGCCTGCACCATGGAAATGGCTCCTAATGCCAGGAATGACTAGAATCAGCCTGCACCATGGAAATGGCTCCTAATGCCAGGAATGACTAGAAGCAGCCTGCACCATGGAGATGGCTCCTAATGCCAGGAATGACTAGAAGCAGCCTGCACCATGGAAATGGCTCCTAATGCCAGGAATGACTAGAATCAGCCTGCACCATGGAAATGGCTCCTAATGCCAGGAATGACTAGAATTAGCCTGCACAATGGAAATGGCTCCTAATACAGGAATGACTAGAAGCAGCCTGCACCATGGAAATGCCAGGAAATGACTAGAATCAGCCCGTTCCATGGAAATGGCTCCTAATGCCAGGAATGACTAGAATCAGCCCGCACCATGGAATTGGCTCCTAATGCCAGGAATGAGTAGAAGCAGCCTGCACCATGGAAATGGCTCCTAATGCCAGGAATGACTAGAATCAGCCTGCACCATGGAAATGGCTCCTAATTCCAGGAAATGACTAGAATCAGCCCGCACAATGGAAATAGCTTCCTAATGCCAGGAAATTACTAGAATCAGCCCGCACCATGGAAATGGCTCCTAATGCCAGGAAATGACTAGAATCAGCCTGCACCATGGAAATGGCTTCCTATTGCCAGCAATGACTAGAAGCAGTCCACACCATGGAAATGGCTTCCTAATGCCAGGAATGACTAGAATCAGCCTGCACCATGGAAATGGCTTCCTAATGCCAGGAAATGAGTAGAATCAGCCCGCACAATGGAAATGGCTTCCTAAGGCCAGGAAATGACTAGAAACAGCCTGCACCATGGAAATGGCTCCTAATTCCAGGAATGACTAGAATCAGCCTGCACCATGGAAATGGCTCCTAATGCCAGGAATGACTAGAATCAGCCTGCACAATGGAAATGGCTTCCTAATGCCAGGAAATGACTAGAATCAGCCCGCACAATGGAAATGGCTTCCTAATGCCAGGAAATGACTAGAATCAGCCCGCTCCATGGAAATGGCTCCTAATGCCAGGAATGACTAGAATCAGCCTGCACCATGGAAATGGCTCCTAATGCCAGGAATGACTAGAAGCAGCCTGCACCATGGAAATGGCTCCTAATGCCAGGAATGACTAGAAGCAGCCTGCACCATGGAAATGGCTCCTAATGCCAGGAATGATTAGAAGCAGCCTGCACCATGGAAATGGCTCCTAATGCCAGGAATGACTAGAATCAGCATGCACAATGGAAATGGCTTCCTAATGCCAGGAAATGACTAGAATCAGCCCGCACAATGGAAATGGCTTCCTAATGCCAGGAAATTACTAGAATCAGCCCGCACCATGGAAATGGTTCCTAATGCCAGGAAATGACTAGAATCAGCCTGCACCATGGAAATGGCTTTCTATTGCCAGGAAATGACTAGAATCAGCCCACTCCATGGAAATGGCCCCTAATGCCAGGAATGACTAGAATCAGCACGCACCATGGAATTGGCTCCTAATGCCAGGAATGACTAGAAGCAGCCTGCACCATGGAAATGGCTCCTAATGCCAGGAATGACTAGAAGCAGCCTGCACAATGGAAATGGCTTCCTAATTCCAGGAAATGACTAGAATCAGCCCGCACAATGGAAATAGCTTCTTAATGCCAGGAAATTACTAGAATCAGCCCGCACCATGGAAATGGCTCCTAATGCCAGGAAATGACTAGAATCAGCCTGCACCATGGAAATGGCTTCCTATCGCCAGCAATGACTAGAAGCAGTCCACACCATGGAAATGGCTTCCTAATGCCAGGAATGACTAGAATCAGCCTGCACCATGGAAATGGCTTCCTAATGCCAGGAAATGAGTAGAATCAGCCCGCACAATGGAAATGGCTTCCTAAGGCCAGGAAATGACTAGAAACAGCCTGCACCATGGAAATGGCTCCTAATTCCAGGAATGACTAGAATCAGCCTGCACCATGGAAATGGCTCCTAATGCCAGGAATGACTAGAATCAGCCTGCACAATGGAAATGGCTTCCTAATGCCAGGAAATGACTAGAATCAGCCCGCACAATGGAAATGGCTTCCTAATGCCAGGAAATGACTAGAATCAGCCCGCTCCATGGAAATGGCTCCTAATGCCAGGAATGACTAGAATCAGCCTGCACCATGGAAATGGCTCCTAATGCCAGGAATGACTAGAAGCAGCCTGCACCATGGAAATGGCTCCTAATGCCAGGAATGACTAGAAGCAGCCTGCACCATGGAAATGGCTCCTAATGCCAGGAATGACTAGAATCAGCCTGCACCATGGAAATGGCTCCTAATGCCAGGAAATGACTAGAATCAGCCCGCTCCATGGAAATGGCTCCTAATGCCAGGAATGACTAGAATTAGCCTGCACAATGGAAATGGCTCCTAATACAGGAATGACTAGAATCAGCCTGCACCATGGAAATGGCTCCTAATGCCAGGAATGACTAGAAGCAGCCTGCACCATGGAAATGGCTCCTAATGCCAGGAATGACTAGAAGCAGCCTGCACCATGGAAATGGCTCCTAATGCCAGGAATGATTAGAAGCAGCCTGCACCATGGAAATGGCTCCTAATGCCAGGAATGACTAGAATCAGCATGCACAATGGAAATGGCTTCCTAATGCCAGGAAATGACTAGAATCAGCCCGCACAATGGAAATGGCTTCCTAATGCCAGGAAATTACTAGAATCAGCCCGCACCATGGAAATGGTTCCTAATGCCAGGAAATGACTAGAATCAGCCTGCACCATGGAAATGGCTTTCTATTGCCAGGAAATGACTAGAATCAGCCCACTCCATGGAAATGGCCCCTAATGCCAGGAATGACTAGAATCAGCACGCACCATGGAATTGGCTCCTAATGCCAGGAATGACTAGAAGCAGCCTGCACCATGGAAATGGCTCCTAATGCCAGGAATGACTAGAAGCAGCCTGCACAATGGAAATGGCTTCCTAATTCCAGGAAATGACTAGAATCAGCCCGCACAATGGAAATAGCTTCCTAATGCCAGGAAATTACTAGAATCAGCCCGCACCATGGAAATGGCTCCTAATGCCAGGAAATGACTAGAATCAGCCTGCACCATGGAAATGGCTTCCTATCGCCAGCAATGACTAGAAGCAGTCCACACCATGGAAATGGCTTCCTAATGCCAGGAATGACTAGAATCAGCCTGCACCATGGAAATGGCTTCCTAATGCCAGGAAATGAGTAGAATCAGCCCGCACAATGGAAATGGCTTCCTAAGGCCAGGAAATGACTAGAATCAGCCTGCACCATGGAAATGGCTCCTAATTCCAGGAATGACTAGAATCAGCCTGCACCATGGAAATGGCTCCTAATGCCAGGAATGACTAGAATCAGCCTGCACAATGGAAATGGCTTCCTAATGCCAGGAAATGACTAGAATCAGCCCGCACAATGGAAATGGCTTCCTAATGCCAGGAAATGACTAGAATCAGCCTGCTCCATGGAAATGGCTCCTAATGCCAGGAATGACTAGAATCAGCCTGCACCATGGAAATGGCTCCTAATGCCAGGAATGACTAGAAGCAGCCTGCACCATGGAAATGGCTCCTAATGCCAGGAATGACTAGAAGCAGCCTGCACCATGGAAATGGCTCCTAATGCCAGGAATGACTAGAATCAGCCTGCACCATGGAAATGGCTCCTAATGCCAGGAAATGACTAGAATCAGCCCGCTCCATGGAAATGGCTCCTAATGCCAGGAATGACTAGAATTAGCCTGCACAATGGAAATGGCTCCTAATACAGGAATGACTAGAAGCAGCCTGCACCATGGAAATGGCTCCTAATGCCAGGAATGACTAGAATCAGCCTGCACCATGGAAATGGCTTCCAAATGCCAGGAATTGACTAGAAGCAGCCTGCACCATGGAAATGGCTCCTAATGCCAGGAATGACTAGAATCAGCCTGCACAATGGAAATGGCTTCCTAATGCCAGGAAATGACTAGAATCAGCCTGCACAATGGAAATGGCTCCTAATACAGGAATGACTAGAAGCAGCCTGCACCATGGAAATGGCTCCTAATGCCAGGAAATGACTAGAATCAGCCCGCTCCATGGAAATGGCTCCTAATGCCAGGAATGACTAGAATTAGCCTGCACAATGGAAATGGCTCCTAATACAGGAATGACTAGAAGCAGCCTGCACCATGGAAATGGCTCCTAATGCCAGGAATGACTAGAATCAGCCTGCACCATGGAAATGGCTTCCAAATGCCAGGAATTGACTAGAAGCAGCCTGCACCATGGAAATGGCTCCTAATGCCAGGAATGACTAGAATCAGCCTGCACAATGGAAATGGCTTCCTAATGCCAGGAAATGACTAGAATCAGCCTGCACAATGGAAATGGCTCCTAATACAGGAATGACTAGAAGCAGCCTGCACCATGGAAATGGCTCCTAATTCCAGGAATGACTAGAATCAGCCTGCACCATGGAAATGGCTCCTAATGCCAGGAATGACTAGAATCAGCCTGCACAATGGAAATGGCTTCCTAATGCCAGGAAATGACTAGAATCAGCCCGCACAATGGAAATGGCTTCCTAATGCCAGGAAATGACTAGAATCAGCCCGCTCCATGGAAATGGCTCCTAATGCCAGGAATGACTAGAATCAGCCTGCACCATGGAAATGGCTCCTAATGCCAGGAATGACTAGAAGCAGCCTGCACCATGGAAATGGCTCCTAATGCCAGGAATGACTAGAAGCAGCCTGCACCATGGAAATGGCTCCTAATGCCTGGAATGACTAGAATCAGCCTGCACCATGGAAATGGCTCCTAATGCCAGGAATGACTAGAATTAGCCTGCACAATGGAAATGGCTCCTAATACAGGAATGACTAGAAGCAGCCTGCACCATGGAAATGGCTCCTAATGCCAGGAATGACTAGAATCAGCCCACACGATGGAAATGGCTCCTAATGCCTGGAATGACTAGAAGCAGCCTGCACCATGGAAATGGCTCCTAATGACAGGAATGACTAGAATCAGCCTGCACCATGGAAATGGCTCCTAATGCCTGGAATGACTAGAATCAGCCTGCACAATGGAAATGGCTTCCTAATGCCAGGAAATGACTAGAATCAGCCCGCACAAATGAAATGGCTTCCTAATGCCAGGAAATTACTAGAATCAGCCCGCACCATGGAAATGGCTCCTAATGCCAGGAAATGACTAGAATCAGCCTGCACCATGGAAATGGCTTCCTATTGCCAGCAATGACTAGAATCAGCCCGCACCATGGAAATGGCTCCTAATGCCAGGAAATGACTAGAATCAGCCTGCACCATGGAAATGGCTTCCTATTGCCAGCAATGACTAGAAGCAGTCCACACCATGGAAATGGCTTCCTAATGCCAGGAATGACTAGAATCAGCCTGCACCATGGAAATGGCTCCTAATGCCAGGAATGACTAGAATCAGCCTGCACCATGGAAATGGCTCCTAATGCCAGGAATGACTAGAAGCAGCCTGCACCATGGAAATGGCTCCTAATGCCAGGAATGACTAGAAGCAGCCTGCACCATGGAAATGGCTCCTAATGCCAGGAATGACTAGAATCAGCCTGCACCATGGAAATGGCTCCTAATGCCAGGAATGACTAGAATTAGCCTGCACAATGGAAATGGCTCCTAATACAGGAATGACTAGAAGCAGCCTGCACCATGGAAATGGCTCTTAATGCCAGGAATGACTAGAATCAGCCCACACGATGGAAATGGCTCCTAATGCCTGGAATGACTAGAAGCAGCCTGCACCATGGAAATGGCTCCTAATGACAGGAATGACTAGAATCAGCCTGCACCATGGAAATGGCTCCTAATGCCTGGAATGACTAGAATCAGCCTGCACAATGGAAATGGCTTCCTAATGCCAGGAAATGACTAGAATCAGTCCACACAATGGAAATGGCTTCCTAATGCCAGGAAATTACTAGAATCAGCCCGCACCATGGAAATGGTTCCTAATGCCAGGAAATTACTAGAATCAGCCTGCACCATGGAAATGGCTTTCTATTGCCAGCAATGACTAGAAGCAGCCTGCACCATGGAAATGGCTTCCTAATGCCAGGAATGACTAGAATCAGCCTGCACCATGGAAATGCCAGGAAATGACTAGAATCAGCCCGCTCCATGGAAATGGCTCCTAATGCCAGGAATGACTAGAATCAGCCCGCACCATGGAATTGGCTCCTAATGCCAGGAATGACTAGAAGCAGCCTGCACCATGGAAATGGCTCCTAATGCCAGGAATGACTAGAATCAGCCTGCACCATGGAAATGGCTCCTAATTCCAGGAAATGACTAGAATCAGCCCGCACAATGGAAATAGCTTCCTAATGCCAGGAAATTACTAGAATCAGCCCGCACCATGGAAATGGCTCCTAATGCCAGGAAATGACTAGAATCAGCCTGCACCATGGAAATGGCTTCCTATTGCCAGCAATGACTAGAAGCAGTCCACACCATGGAAATGGCTTCCTAATGCCAGGAATGACTAGAATCAGCCTGCACCATGGAAATGGCTTCCTAATGCCAGGAAATTAGTAGAATCAGCCCGCACAATGGAAATGGCTTCCTAATGCCAGGTAATGAGTAGAATCAGCCCGCACAATGGAAATGGCTTCCTAAGGCCAGGAAATGACTAGAAACAGCCTGCACCATGGAAATGGCTCCTAATTCCAGGAATGACTAGAATCAGCCTGCACCATGGAAATGGCTCCTAATGCCAGGAATGACTAGAATCAGCCTGCACAATGGAAATGGCTTCCTAATGCCAGGAAATGACTAGAATCAGCCCGCACAATGGAAATGGCTTCCTAATGCCAGGAAATGACTAGAATCAGCCTGCACCATGGAAATGGCTCCTAATGCCAGGAATGACTAGAAGCAGCCTGGACCATGGAAATGGCTCCTAATGCCAGGAATGACTAGAAGCAGCCTGCACCATGGAAATGGCTCCTAATGCCAGGAATGATTAGAAGCAGCCTGCACCATGGAAATGGCTCCTAATGCCAGGAATGACTAGAATCAGCATGCACAATGGAAATGGCTTCCTAATGCCAGGAAATGACTAGAATCAGCCCGCACAATGGAAATGGCTTCCTAATGCCAGGAAATTACTAGAATCAGCCCGCACCATGGAAATGGTTCCTAATGCCAGGAAATGACTAGAATCAGCCTGCACCATGGAAATGGCTTTCTATTGCCAGGAAATGACTAGAATCAGCCCACTCCATGGAAATGGCCCCTAATGCCAGGAATGACTAGAATCAGCACGCACCATGGAATTGGCTCCTAATGCCAGGAATGACTAGAAGCAGCCTGCACCATGGAAATGGCTCCTAATGCCAGGAATGACTAGAAGCAGCCTGCACAATGGAAATGGCTTCCTAATTCCAGGAAATGACTAGAATCAGCCCGCACAATGGAAATAGCTTCCTAATGCCAGGAAATTACTAGAATCAGCCCGCACCATGGAAATGGCTCCTAATGCCAGGAAATGACTAGAATCAGCCTGCACCATGGAAATGGCTTCCTATTGCCAGCAATGACTAGAAGCAGTCCACACCATGGAAATGGCTTCCTAATGCCAGGAATGACTAGAATCAGCCTGCACCATGGAAATGGCTTCCTAATGCCAGGAAATGAGTAGAATCAGCCCGCACAATGGAAATGGCTTCCTAAGGCCAGGAAATGACTAGAAACAGCCTGCACCATGGAAATGGCTCCTAATTCCAGGAATGACTAGAATCAGCCTGCACCATGGAAATGGCTCCTAATGCCAGGAATGACTAGAATCAGCCTGCACAATGGAAATGGCTTCCTAATGCCAGGAAATGACTAGAATCAGCCCGCACAATGGAAATGGCTTCCTAATGCCAGGAAATGACTAGAATCAGCCCGCTCCATGGAAATGGCTCCAAATGCCAGGAATGACTAGAATCAGCCTGCACCATGGAAATGGCTCCTAATGCCAGGAATGACTAGAAGCAGCCTGCACCATGGAAATGGCTCCTAATGCCAGGAATGACTAGAAGCAGCCTGCACCATGGAAATGGCTCCTAATGCCAGGAATGACTAGAATCAGCCTGCACCATGGAAATGGCTCCTAATGCCAGGAAATGACTAGAATCAGCCCGCTCCATGGAAATGGTTCCTAATGCCAGGAAATTACTAGAATCAGCCTGCACCATGGAAATGGCTTTCTATTGCCAGCAATGACTAGAAACAGCCTGCACCATGGAAATGGCTTCCTAATGCCAGGAATGACTAGAATCAGCCTGCACCATGGAAATGCCAGGAAATGACTAGAATCAGCCCGCTCCATGGAAATGGCTCCTAATGCCAGGAATGACTAGAATCAGCCTGCACCATGGAAATGCCAGGAAATGACTAGAATCAGCCCGCTCCATGGAAATGGCTCCTAATGCCAGGAATGACTAGAATCAGCCCGCACCATGGAATTGGCTCCTAATGCCAGGAATGACTAGAAGCAGCCTGCACCATGGAAATGGCTCCTAATGCCAGGAATGACTAGAATCAGCCTGCACCATGGAAATGGCTCCTAATTCCAGGAAATGACTAGAATCAGCCCGCACAATGGAAATAGCTTCCTAATGCCAGGAAATTACTAGAATCAGCCCGCACCATGGAAATGGCTCCTAATGCCAGGAAATGACTAGAATCAGCCTGCACCATGGAAATGGCTTCCTATTGCCAGCAATGACTAGAAGCAGTCCACACCATGGAAATGGCTTCCTAATGCCAGGAATGACTAGAATCAGCCTGCACCATGGAAATGGCTTCCTAATGCCAGGAAATGAGTAGAATCAGCCCGCACAATGGAAATGGCTTCCTAAGGCCAGGAAATGACTAGAAACAGCCTGCACCATGGAAATGGCTCCTAATTCCAGGAATGACTAGAATCAGCCTGCACCTTGGAAATGGCTCCTAATGCCAGGAATGACTAGAATCAGCCTGCACAATGGAAATGGCTTCCTAATGCCAGGAAATGACTAGAATCAGCCCGCACAATGGAAATGGCTTCCTAATGCCAGGAAATGACTAGAATCAGCCCGCTCCATGGAAATGGCTCCTAATGCCAGGAATGACTAGAAGCAGCCTGCACCATGGAACTGGCTCCTAATGCCAGGAATGACTAGAAGCAGCCTGCACCATGAAAATGGCTCCTAATGCCAGGAATGACTAGAAGCAGCCTGCACCATGGAAATGGCTCCTAATGCCAGGAAATGACTAGAATCAGCCCGCTCCATGGAAATGGCTCCTAATGCCAGGAATGACTAGAATTAGCCTGCACAATGGAAATGGCTCCTAATACAGGAATGACTAGAAGCAGCCTGCACCATGGAAATGGCTCCTAATGCCAGGAATGACTAGAATCAGCCTGCACCATGGAAATGGCTTCCAAATGCCAGGAATTGACTAGAAGCAGCCTGCACCATGGAAATGGCTCCTAATGCCAGGAATGACTAGAATCAGCCTGCACAATGGAAAGGGCTTCCTAATGCCAGGAAATGACTAGAATCAGCCCGCACAATGGAAATGGCTTCCTAATGCCAGGAAATGACTAGAAGCAGCCTGCACCATGGAAATGGCTCCTAATGCCAGGAATGACTAGAATTAGCCTGCACAATGGAAATGGCTCCTAATACAGGAATGACTAGAAGCAGCCTGCACCATGGAAATGGCTCCTAATGCCAGGAATGACTAGAATCAGCCTGCACCATGGAAATGGCTCCTAATGCCAGGAAATGACTAGAATCAGCCCGCTCCATGGAAATGGCTCCTAATGCCAGGAATGACAAGAATTAGCCTGCACAATGGAAATGGCTCCTAATACAGGAATGACTAGAAGCAGCCTGCACCATGGAAATGGCTCCTAATGCCAGGAATGACTAGAATCAGCCTGCACCATGGAAATGGCTTCCAAATGCCAGGAATTGACTAGAAGCAGCCTGCACCATGGAAATGGCTCCTAATGCCAGGAATGACTAGAATCAGCCTGCACAATGGAAATGGCTTCCTAATGCCAGGAAATGACTAGAATCAGCCTGCACAATGGAAATGGCTCCTAATACAGGAATGACTAGAAGCAGCCTGCACCATGGAAATGGCTCCTAATGCCAGGAATGACTAGAATCCGCCCACACCATGGAAATGGCTCCTAATGCCAGGAAATGACTAGAATCAGCCCGCTCCATGGAAATGGCTCCTAATGCCAGGAATGACTAGAATTAGCCTGCACAATGGAAATGGCTCCTAATACAGGAATGACTAGAAGCAGCCTGCACCATGGAAATGGCTCCTAATGCCAGGAATGACTAGAATCAGCCTGCACCATGGAAATGGCTTCCAAATGCCAGGAATTGACTAGAAGCAGCCTGCACCATGGTAATGGCTCCTAATGCCAGGAATGACTAGAATCAGCCTGCACAATGGAAATGGCTTCCTAATGCCAGGAAATGACTAGAATCAGCCTGCACAATGGAAATGGCTCCTAATACAGGAATGACTAGAAGCAGCCTGCACCATGGAAATGGCTCCTAATTCCAGGAATGACTAGAATCAGCCTGCACCATGGAAATGGCTCCTAATGCCAGGAATGACTAGAATCAGCCTGCACAATGGAAATGGCTTCCTAATGCCAGGAAATGACTAGAATCAGCCCGCACAATGGAAATGGCTTCCTAATGCCAGGAAATGACTAGAAGCAGCCTGCACCATGGAAATGGCTCCTAATGCCAGGAATGACTAGAATTAGCCTGCACAATGGAAATGGCTCCTAATACAGGAATGACTAGAAGCAGCCTGCACCATGGAAATGGCTCCTAATGCCAGGAATGACTAGAATCAGCCTGCACCATGGAAATGGCTCCTAATGCCAGGAAATGACTAGAATCAGCCCGCTCCATGGAAATGGCTCCTAATGCCAGGAATGACTAGAATTAGCCTGCACAATGGAAATGGCTCCTAATACAGGAATGACTAGAAGCAGCCTGCACCATGGATATGGCTCCTAATGCCAGGATCGACTAGAATCAGCCTGCACCATGGAAATGGCTTCCAAATGCCAGGAATTGACTAGAAGCAGCCTGCACCATGGAAATGGCTCCTAATGCCAGGAATGACTAGAATCAGCCTGCACAATGGAAATGGCTTCCTAATGCCAGGAAATGACTAGAATCAGCCTGCACAATGGAAATGGCTCCTAATACAGGAATGACTAGAAGCAGCCTGCACCATGGAAATGGCTCCTAATGCCAGGAATGACTAGAATCCGCCCACACCATGGAAATGGCTCCTAATGCCAGGAAATGACTAGAATCAGCCCGCTCCATGGAAATGGCTCCTAATGCCAGGAATGACTAGAATTAGCCTGCACAATGGAAATGGCTCCTAATACAGGAATGACTAGAAGCAGCCTGCACCATGGAAATGGCTCCTAATGCCAGGAATGACTAGAATCAGCCTGCACCATGGAAATGGCTTCCAAATGCCAGGAATTGACTAGAAGCAGCCTGCACCATGGAAATGGCTCCTAATGCCAGGAATGACTAGAATCAGCCTGCACAATGGAAATGGCTTCCTAATGCCAGGAAATTACTAGAATCAGCCTGCACAATGGAAATGGCTCCTAATACAGGAATGACTAGAAGCAGCCTGCACCATGGAAATGGCTCCTAATTCCAGGAATGACTAGAATCAGCCTGCACCATGGAAATGGCTCCTAATGCCAGGAATGACTAGAATCAGCCTGCACAATGGAAATGGCTTCCTAATGCCAGGAAATGACTAGAATCAGCCCGCACAATGGAAATGGATTCCTAATGCCAGGAAATGACTAGAATCAGCCCGCTCCATGGAAATGGCTCCTAATGCCAGGAATGACTAGAAGCAGCCTGCACCATGGAAATGGCTCCTAATGCCAGGAATGACTAGAAGCAGCCTGCACCATGGAAATGGCTCCTAATGCCAGGAATGACTAGAATCAGCCTGCACCATGGAAATGGCTCCTAATGCCAGGAATGACTAGAATTAGCCTGCACAATGGAAATGGCTCCTAATACAGGAATGACTAGAAGCAGCCTGCACCATGGAAATGGCTCCTAATGCCAGGAATGACTAGAATCAGCCCACACGATGGAAATGGCTCCTAATGCCTGGAATGACTAGAAGCAGCCTGCACCATGGAAATGGCTCCTAATGACAGGAATGACTAGAATCAGCCTGCACCATGGAAATGGCTCCTAATGCCAGGAATGACTAGAATCAGCCTGCACAATGGAAATGGCTTCCTAATGCCAGGAAATGACTAGAATCAGCCCGCACAATGGAAATGGCTTCCTAATGCCAGGAAATGACTAGAATCAGCCCGCTCCATGGAAATGGCTCCTAATGCCAGGAATGACTAGAATCAGCCTGCACCATGGAAATGGCTCCTAATGCCAGGAATGACTAGAAGCAGCCTGCACCATGGAAATGGCTCCTAATGCCAGGAATGACTAGAAGCAGCCTGCACCATGGAAATGGCTCCTAATGCCAGGAATGACTAGAATCAGCCTGCACCATGGAAATGGCTCCTAATGCCAGGAATGACTAGAATTAGCCTGCACAATGGAAATGGCTCCTAATACAGGAATGACTAGAAGCAGCCTGCACCATGGAAATGGCTCCTAATGCCAGGAATGACTAGAATCAGCCCACACGATGGAAATGGCTCCTAATGCCTGGAATGACTAGAAGCAGCCTGCACCATGGAAATGGCTCCTAATGACAGGAATGACTAGAATCAGCCTGCACCATGGAAATGGCTCCTAATGCCTGGAATGACTAGAATCAGCCTGCACAATGGAAATGGCTTCCTAATGCCAGGAAATGACTAGAATCAGCCCGCACAATGGAATTGGCTTCCTAATGCCAGGAAATTACTAGAATCAGCCCGCACCATGGAAATGGCTCCTAATGCCAGGAAATGACTAGAATCAGCCTGCACCATGGAAATGGCTTCCTATTGCCAGCAATGACTAGAATCAGCCCGCACCATGGAAATGGCTCCTAATGCCAGGAAATGACTAGAATCAGCCTGCACCATGGAAATGGCTTTCTATTGCCAGGAAATTACTAGAATCAGCCCGCACCATGGAAATGGTTCCTAATGCCAGGAAATTACTAGAATCAGCCTGCACCATGGAAATGGCTTTCTATTGCCAGCAATGACTAGAAGCAGCCTGCACCATGGAAATGGCTTCCTAATGCCAGGAATGACTAGAATCAGCCTGCACCATGGAAATGCCAGGAAATGACTAGAATCAGCCCGCTCCATGGAAATGGCTCCTAATGCCAGGAATGACTAGAATCAGCCCGCACCATGGAATTGGCTCCTAATGCCAGGAATGACTAGAAGCAGCCTGCACCATGGAAATGGCTCCTAATGCCAGGAATGACTAGAATCAGCCTGCACCATGGAAATGGCTCCTAATTCCAGGAAATGACTAGAATCAGCCCGCACAATGGAAATAGCTTCCTAATGCCAGGAAATTACTAGAATCAGCCCGCACCATGGAAATGGCTCCTAATGCCAGGAAATGACTAGAATCAGCCTGCACCATGGAAATGGCTTCCTATTGCCAGCAATGACTAGAAGCAGTCCACACCATGGAAATGGCTTCCTAATGCCAGGAATGACTAGAATCAGCCTGCACCATGGAAATGGCTTCCTAATGCCAGGAAATGAGTAGAATCAGCCCGCACAATGGAAATGGCTTCCTAAGGCCAGGAAATGACTAGAAACAGCCTGCACCATGGAAATGGCTCCTAATTCCAGGAATGACTAGAATCAGCCTGCACCATGGAAATGGCTCCTAATGCCAGGAATGACTAGAATCAGCCTGCACAATGGAAATGGCTTCCTAATGCCAGGAAATGACTAGAATCAGCCCGCACAATGGAAATGGCTTCCTAATGCCAGGAAATGACTAGAATCAGCCCGCTCCATGGAAATGGCTCCAAATGCCAGGAATGACTAGAATCAGCCTGCACCATGGAAATGGCTCCTAATGCCAGGAATGACTAGAAGCAGCCTGCACCATGGAAATGGCTCCTAATGCCAGGAATGACTAGAAGCAGCCTGCACCATGGAAATGGCTCCTAATGCCAGGAATGACTAGAATCAGCCTGCACCATGGAAATGGCTCCTAATGCCAGGAAATGACTAGAATCAGCCCGCTCCATGGAAATGGTTCCTAATGCCAGGAAATTACTAGAATCAGCCTGCACCATGGAAATGGCTTTCTATTGCCAGCAATGACTAGAAGCAGCCTGCACCATGGAAATGGCTTCCTAATGCCAGGAATGACTAGAATCAGCCTGCACCATGGAAATGCCAGGAAATGACTAGAATCAGCCCGCTCCATGGAAATGGCTCCTAATGCCAGGAATGACTAGAATCAGCCCGCACCATGGAATTGGCTCCTAATGCCAGGAATGACTAGAAGCAGCCTGCACCATGGAAATGGCTCCTAATGCCAGGAATGACTAGAATCAGCCTGCACAATGGAAATGGCTTCCTAATGCCAGGAAATGACTAGAATCAGCCCGCACAATGGAAATGGCTTCCTAATGCCAGGAAATGACTAGAATCAGCCCGCTCCATGGAAATGGCTCCTAATGCCAGGAATGACTAGAATCAGCCTGCACCATGGAAATGGCTCCTAATGCCAGGAATGACTAGAAGCAGCCTGCACCATGGAAATGGCTCCTAATGCCAGGAATGACTAGAAGCAGCCTGCACCATGGAAATGGCTCCTAATGCCAGGAATGATTAGAAGCAGCCTGCACCATGGAAATGGCTCCTAATGCCAGGAATGACTAGAATCAGCATGCACAATGGAAATGGCTTCCTAATGCCAGGAAATGACTAGAAGCAGCCTGCACCATGGAAATGGCCCCTAATGCCAGGAATGACTAGAATTAGCCTGCACAATGGAAATGGCTCCTAATACAGGAATGACTAGAAGCAGCCTGCACCATGGAAATGGCTCCTAATGCCAGGAATGACTAGAATCAGCCTGCACCATGGAAATGGCTCCTAATGCCAGGAAATGACTAGAATCAGCCCGCTCCATGGAAATGGCTCCTAATGCCAGGAATGACTAGAATTAGCCTGCACAATGGAAATGGCTCCTAATACAGGAATGACTAGAAGCAGCCTGCACCATGGAAATGGCTCCTAATGCCAGGAATGACTAGAATCAGCCTGCACCATGGAAATGGCTTCCAAATGCCAGGAATTGACTAGAAGCAGCCTGCACCATGGAAATGGCTCCTAATGCCAGGAATGACTAGAATCAGCCTGCACAATGGAAATGGCTTCCTAATGCCAGGAAATGACTAGAATCAGCCTGCACAATGGAAATGGCTCCTAATACAGGAACGACTAGAAGCAGCCTGCACCATGGAAATGGCTCCTAATGCCAGGAATGACTAGAATCCGCCCACACCATGGAAATGGCTCCTAATGCCAGGAAATGACTAGAATCAGCCCGCTCCATGGAAATGGCTCCTAATGCCAGGAATGACTAGAATTAGCCTGCACAATGGAAATGTCTCCTAATACAGGAATGACTAGAAGCAGCCTGCACCATGGAAATGGCTCCTAATGCCAGGAATGACTAGAATCAGCCTGCACCATGGAAATGGCTTCCAAATGCCAGGAATTGACTAGAAGCAGCCTGCACCATGGAAATGGCTCCTAATGCCAGGAATGACTAGAATCAGCCTGCACAATGGAAATGGCTTCCTAATGCCAGGAAATGACTAGAATCAGCCTGCACAATGGAAATGGCTCCTAATACAGGAATGACTAGAAGCAGCCTGCACCATGGAAATGGCTCCTAATTCCAGGAATGACTAGAATCAGCCTGCACCATGGAAATGGCTCCTAATGCCAGGAATGACTAGAATCAGCCTGCACAATGGAAATGGCTTCCTAATGCCAGGAAATGACTAGAATCAGCCCGCACAATGGAAATGGCTTCCTAATGCCAGGAAATGACTAGAATCAGCCCGCTCCATGGAAATGGCTCCTAATGCCAGGAATGACTAGAATCAGCCTGCACCATGGAAATGGCTCCTAATGCCAGGAATGACTAGAAGCAGCCTGCACCATGGAAATGGCTCCTAATGCCAGGAATGACTAGAAGCAGCCTGCACCATGGAAATGGCTCCTAATGCCAGGAATGACTAGAATCAGCCTGCACCATGGAAATGGCTCCTAATGCCAGGAATGACTAGAATTAGCCTGCACAATGGAAATGGCTCCTAATACAGGAATGACTAGAAGCAGCCTGCACCATGGAAATGGCTCCTAATGCCAGGAATGACTAGAATCAGCCCACACGATGGAAATGGCTCCTAATGCCTGGAATGACTAGAAGCAGCCTGCACCATGGAAATGGCTCCTAATGACAGGAATGACTAGAATCAGCCTGCACCATGGAAATGGCTCCTAATGCCTGGAATGACTAGAATCAGCCTGCACAATGGAAATGGCTTCCTAATGCCAGGAAATGACTAGAATCAGCCCGCACAATGGAATTGGCTTCCTAATGCCAGGAAATTACTAGAATCAGCCCGCACCATGGAAATGGCTCCTAATGCCAGGAAATGACTAGAATCAGCCTGCACCATGGAAATGGCTTCCTATTGCCAGCAATGACTAGAATCAGCCCGCACCATGGAAATGGCTCCTAATGCCAGGAAATGACTAGAATCAGCCTGCACCATGGAAATGGCTTTCTATTGCCAGGAAATTACTAGAATCAGCCCGCACCATGGAAATGGTTCCTAATGCCAGGAAATTACTAGAATCATCCTGCACCATGGAAATGGCTTTCTATTGCCAGCAATGACTAGAAGCAGCCTGCACCATGGAAATGGCTTCCTAATGCCAGGAATGACTAGAATCAGCCTGCACCATGGAAATGCCAGGAAATGACTAGAATCAGCCCGCTCCATGGAAATGGCTCCTAATGCCAGGAATGACTAGAATCAGCCCGCACCATGGAATTGGCTCCTAATGCCAGGAATGACTAGAAGCAGCCTGCACCATGGAAATGGCTCCTAATGCCAGGAATGACTAGAATCAGCCTGCACCATGGAAATGGCTCCTAATTCCAGGAAATGACTAGAATCAGCCCGCACAATGGAAATAGCTTCCTAATGCCAGGAAATTACTAGAATCAGCCCGCACCATGGAAATGGCTCCTAATGCCAGGAAATGACTAGAATCAGCCTGCACCATGGAAATGGCTTCCTATTGCCAGCAATGACTAGAAGCAGTCCACACCATGGAAATGGCTTCCTAATGCCAGGAATGACTAGAATCAGCCTGCACCATGGAAATGGCTTCCTAATGCCAGGAAATGAGTAGAATCAGCCCGCACAATGGAAATGGCTTCCTAAGGCCAGGAAATGACTAGAAACAGCCTGCACCATGGAAATGGCTCCTAATTCCAGGAATGACTAGAATCAGCCTGCACCATGGAAATGGCTCCTAATGCCAGGAATGACTAGAATCAGCCTGCACAATGGGAATGGCTTCCTAATGCCAGGAAATGACTAGAATCAGCCCGCACAATGGAAATGGCTTCCTAATGCCAGGAAATGACTAGAATCAGCCCGCTCCATGGAAATGGCTCCTAATGCCAGGAATGACTAGAATCAGCCTGCACCATGGAAATGGCTCCTAATGCCAGGAATGACTAGAAGCAGCCTGCACCATGGAAATGGCTCCTAATGCCAGGAATGACTAGAAGCAGCCTGCACCATGGAAATGGCTCCTTATGCCAGGAATGATTAGAAGCAGCCTGCACCATGGAAATGGCTCCTAATGCCAGGAATGACTAGAATCAGCATGCACAATGGAAATGGCTTCCTAATGCCAGGAAATGACTAGAATCAGCCCGCACAATGGAAATGGCTTCCTAATGCCAGGAAATAACTAGAATCAGCCCGCACCATGGAAATGGTTCCTAATGCCAGGAAATGACTAGAATCAGCCTGCACCATGGAAATGGCTTTCTATTGCCAGGAAATGACTAGAATCAGCCCACTCCATGGAAATGGCCCCTAATGCCAGGAATGACTAGAATCAGCACGCACCATGGAATTGGCTCCTAATGCCAGGAATGACTAGAAGCAGCCTGCACCATGGAAATGGCTCCTAATGCCAGGAATGACTAGAAGCAGCCTGCACAATGGAAATGGCTTCCTAATACCAGGAAATGACTAGAATCAGCCCGCACATTGGAAATAGCTTCCTAATGCCAGGAAATTACTAGAATCAGCCCGCACCATGGAAATCGCTCCTAATGCCAGGAAATGACTAGAATCAGCCTGCACCATGGAAATGGCTTCCTATTGCCAGCAATGACTAGAAGCAGTCCACACCATGGAAATGGCTTCCTAATGCCAGGAATGACTAGAATCAGCCTGCACCATGGAAATGGCTTCCTAATGCCAGGAAATGAGTAGAATCAGCCCGCACAATGGAAATGGCTTCCTAAGGCCAGGAAATGACTAGAAACAGCCTGCACCATGGAAATGGCTCCTAATTCCAGGAATGACTAGAATCAGCCTGCACCATGGAAATGGCTCCTAATGCCAGGTATGACTAGAATCAGCCTGCACAATGGAAATGGCTTCCTAATGCCAGGAAATGACTAGAATCAGCCCGCACAATGGAAATGGCTTCCTAATGCCAGGAAATGACTAGAATCAGCCCGCTCCATGGAAATGGCTCCAAATGCCAGGAATGACTAGAATCAGCCTGCACCATGGAAATGGCTCCTAATGCCAGGAATGACTAGAAGCAGCCTGCACCGTGGAAATGGCTCCTAATGCCAGGAATGACTAGAAGCAGCCTGCACCATGGAAATGGCTCCTAATGCCAGGAATGACTAGAATCAGCCTGCACCATGGAAATGGCTCCTAATGCCAGGAAATGACTAGAATCAGCCCGCTCCATGGAAATGGTTCCTAATGCCAGGAAATTACTAGAATCAGCCTGCACCATGGAAATGGCTTTCTATTGCCAGCAATGACTAGAAGCAGCCTGCACCATGGAAATGGCTTCCTAATGCCAGGAATGACTAGAATCAGCCTGCACCATGGAAATGCCAGGAGATGACTAGAATCAGCCCGCTCCATGGAAATGGCTCCTAATGCCAGGAATGACTAGAATCAGCCCGCACCATGGAATTGGCTCCTAATGCCAGGAATGACTAGAAGCAGCCTGCACCATGGAAATGGCTCCTAATGCCAGGAATGACTAGAATCAGCCTGCACCATGGAAATGGCTCCTAATTCCAGGAAATGACTAGAATCAGCCCGCACAATGGAAATAGCTTCCTAATGCCAGGAAATTACTAGAATCAGCCCGCACCATGGAAATGGCTCCTAATGCCAGGAAATGACTAGAATCAGCCTGCACCATGGAAATGGCTTCCTATTGCCAGCAATGACTAGAAGCAGTCCACACCATGGAAATGGCTTCCTAATGCCAGGAATGACTAGAATCAGCCTGCACCATGGAAATGGCTTCCTAATGCCAGGAAATGGGTAGAATCAGCCCGCACAATGGAAATGGCTTCCTAAGGCCAGGAAATGACTAGAAACAGCCCGCACCATGGAAATGGCTCCTAATTCCAGGAATGACTAGAATCAGCCTGCACCATGGAAATGGCTCCTAATGCCAGGAATGACTAGAATCAGCCTGCACAATGGAAATGGCTTCCTAATGCCAGGAAATGACTAGAATCAGCCCGCACAATGGAAATGACTTCCTAATGCCAGGAAATGACTAGAATCAGCCCGCTCCATGGAAATGGCTCCTAATGCCAGGAATGACTAGAATCAGCCCGCACCATGGAAATGGCTCCTAATGCCAGGAATGACTAGAAGCAGCCTGCACCATGGAAATGGCTCCTAATGCCAGGAATGATTAGAAGCAGCCTGCACCATGGAAATGGCTCCTAATGCCAGGAATGACTAGAATCAGCATGCACAATGGAAATGGCTTCCTAATGCCAGGAAATGACTAGAATCAGCCCGCACAATGGAAATGGCTTCCTAATGCCAGGAAATTACTAGAATCAGCCCGCACCATGGAAATGGTTCCTAATGCCAGGAAATGACTAGAATCAGCCTGCACCATGGAAATGGCTTTCTATTGCCAGGAAATGACTAGAATCAGCCCACTCCATGGAAATGGCCCCTAATGCCAGGAATGACTAGAATCAGCACGCACCATGGAATTGGCTCCTAATGCCAGGAATGACTAGAAGCAGCCTGCACCATGGAAATGGCTCCTAATGCCAGGAATGACTAGAAGCAGCCTGCACAATGGAAATGGCTTCCTAATTCCAGGAAATGACTAGAATCAGCCCGCACAATGGAAATAGCTTCCTAATTCCAGGAAATTACTAGAATCAGCCCGCACCATGGAAATGGCTCCTAATGCCAGGAAATGACTAGAATCAGCCTGCACCATGGAAATGGCTTCCTATTGCCAGCAATGACTAGAAGCAGTCCACACCATGGAAATGGCTTCCTAATGCCAGGAATGACTAGAATCAGCCTGCACCATGGAAATGGCTTCCTAATGCCAGGAAATGAGTAGAATCAGCCCGCACAATGGAAATGGCTTCCTAAGGCCAGGAAATGACTAGAAACAGCCTGCACCATGGAAATGGCTCCTAATTCCAGGAATGACTAGAATCAGCCTGCACCATGGAAATGGCTCCTAATGCCAGGAATGACTAGAATCAGCCTGCACAATGGAAATGGCTTCCTAATGCCAGGAAATGACTAGAATCAGCCCGCACAATGGAAATGGCTTCCTAATGCCAGGAAATGACTAGAATCAGCCCGCTCCATGGAAATGGCTCCTAATGCCAGGAATGATTAGAATCAGCCTGCACCATGGAAATTGCTCCTAATGCCAGGAATGACTAGAAGCAGCCTGCACCATGGAAATGGCTCCTAATGCCAGGAATGACTAGAAGCAGCCTGCACCATGGAAATGGCTCCTAATGCCAGGAATGACTAGAATCAGCCTGCACCATGGAAATGGCTCCTAATGCCAGGAAATGACTAGAATCAGCCCGCTCCATGGAAATGGCTCCTAATGCCAGGAATGACTAGAATTAGCCTGCACAATGGAAATGGCTCCTAATACAGGAATGACTAGAAGCAGCCTGCACCATGGAAATGGCTCCTAATGCCAGGAATGACTAGAATCAGCCTGCACCATGGAAATGGCTTCCAAATGCCAGGAATTGACTAGAAGCAGCCTGCACCATGGAAATGGCTCCTAATGCCAGGAATGACTAGAATCAGCCTGCACAATGGAAATGGCTTCCTAATGCCAGGAAATGACTAGAATCAGCCCGCACAATGGAAATGGCTTCCTAATGCCAGGAAATGACTAGAAGCAGCCTGCACCATGGAAATGGCTCCTAATGCCAGGAATGACTAGAATTAGCCTGCACAATGGAAATGGCTCCTAATACAGGAATGACTAGAAGCAGCCTGCACCATGGAAATGGCTCCTAATGCCAGGAATGACTAGAATCAGCCCACACGATGGAAATGGCTCTTAATGCCTGGAATGACTAGAAGCAGCCTGCACCATGGAAATGGCTCCTAATTCTAGGAATGACTAGAATCAGCCTGCACCATGGAAATGGCTCCTAATGCCAGGAATGACTAGAATCAGCCTGCACAATGGAAATGGCTTCCTAATGCCAGGAAATGACTAGAATCAGCCCGCATAATGGAAATGGCTTCCTAATGCCAGGAAATGACTAGAATCAGCCCGCTCCATGGAAATGGCTCCTAATGCCAGGAATGACTAGAATCAGCCTGCACCATGGAAATGGCTCCTAATGCCAGGAATGACTAGAAGCAGCCTGCACCATGGAAATGGCTCCTAATGCCAGGAATGACTAGAAGCAGCCTGCACCATGGAAATGGCTCCTAATGCCAGGAATGACTAGAATCAGCCTGCACCATGGAAATGGCTCCTAATGCCAGGAATGACTAGAATTAGCCTGCACAATGGAAATGGCTCGTAATACAGGAATGACTAGAAGCAGCCTGCACCATGGAAATGGCTCCTAATGCCAGGAATGACTAGAATCAGCCCACACGATGGAAATGGCTCCTAATGCCTGGAATGACTAGAATTAGCCTGCACAATGGAAATGGCTCCTAATACAGGAATGACTAGAATCAGCCTGCACCATGGAAATGGCTCCTAATGCCAGGAATGACTAGAAGCAGCCTGCACCATGGAAATGGCTCCTAATGCCAGGAATGACTAGAAGCAGCCTGCACCATGGAAATGGCTCCTAATGCCAGGAATGATTAGAAGCAGCCTGCACCATGGAAATGGCTCCTAATGCCAGGAATGACTAGAATCAGCATGCACAATGGAAATGGCTTCCTAATGCCAGGAAATGACTAGAATCAGCCCGCACAATGGAAATGGCTTCCTAATGCCAGGAAATTACTAGAATCAGCCCGCACCATGGAAATGGTTCCTAATGCCAGGAAATGACTAGAATCAGCCTGCACCATGGAAATGGCTTTCTATTGCCAGGAAATGACTAGAATCAGCCCACTCCATGGAAATGGCCCCTAATGCCAGGAATGACTAGAATCAGCACGCACCATGGAATTGGCTCCTAATGCCAGGAATGACTAGAAGCAGCCTGCACCATGGAAATGGCTCCTAATGCCAGGAATGACTAGAAGCAGCCTGCACAATGGAAATGGCTTCCTAATTCCAGGAAATGACTAGAATCAGCCCGCACAATGGAAATAGCTTCCTAATGCCAGGAAATTACTAGAATCAGCCCGCACCATGGAAATGGCTCCTAATGCCAGGAAATGACTAGAATCAGCCTGCACCATGGAAATGGCTTCCTATCGCCAGCAATGACTAGAAGCAGTCCACACCATGGAAATGGCTTCCTAATGCCAGGAATGACTAGAATCAGCCTGCACCATGGCAATGGCTTCCTAATGCCAGGAAATGAGTAGAATCAGCCCGCACAATGGAAATGGCTTCCTAAGGCCAGGAAATGACTAGAATCAGCCTGCACCATGGAAATGGCTCCTAATTCCAGGAATGACTAGAATCAGCCTGCACCATGGAAATGGCTCCTAATGCCAGGAATGACTAGAATCAGCCTGCACAATGGAAATGGCTTCCTAATGCCAGGAAATGACTAGAATCAGCCCGCACAATGGAAATGGCTTCCTAATGCCAGGAAATGACTAGAATCAGCCTGCTCCATGGAAATGGCTCCTAATGCCAGGAATGACTAGAATCAGCCTGCACCATGGAAATGGCTCCTAATGCCAGGAATGACTAGAAGCAGCCTGCACCATGGAAATGGCTCCTAATGCCAGGAATGACTAGAAGCAGCCTGCACCATGGAAATGGCTCCTAATGCCAGGAATGACTAGAATCAGCCTGCACCATGGAAATGGCTCCTAATGCCAGGAAATGACTAGAATCAGCCCGCTCCATGGAAATGGCTCCTAATGCCAGGAATGACTAGAATTAGCCTGCACAATGGAAATGGCTCCTAATACAGGAATGACTAGAAGCAGCCTGCACCATGGAAATGGCTCCTAATGCCAGGAATGACTAGAATCAGCCTGCACCATGGAAATGGCTTCCAAATGCCAGGAATTGACTAGAAGCAGCCTGCACCATGGAAATGGCTCCTAATGCCAGGAATGACTAGAATCAGCCTGCACCATGGAAATGGCTCCTAATGCCAGGAATGACTAGAAGCAGCCTGCACCATGGAAATGGCTCCTAATGCCAGGAATGACTAGAAGCAGCCTGCACCATGGAAATGGCTCCTAATGCCAGGAATGACTAGAATCAGCCTGCACCATGGAAATGGCTCCTAATGCCAGGAAATGACTAGAATGGGCCCGCTCCATGGAAATGGCTCCTAATGCCAGGAATGACTAGAATTAGCCTGCACAATGGAAATGGCTCCTAATACAGGAATGACTAGAAGCAGCCTGCACCATGGAAATGGCTCCTAATGCCAGGAATGACTAGAATCAGCCTGCACCATGGAAATGGCTTCCAAATGCCAGGAATTGACTAGAAGCAGCCTGCACCATGGAAATGGCTCTTAATGCCAGGAATGACTAGAATCAGCCTGCACAATGGAAATGGCTTCCTAATGCCAGGAAATGACTAGAATCAGCCTGCACAATGGAAATGGCTCCTAATACAGGAATGACTAGAAGCAGCCTGCACCATGGAAATGGCTCCTAATGCCAGGAATGACTAGAATCCGCCCACACCATGGAAATGGCTCCTAATGCCAGGAAATGACTAGAATCAGCCCGCTCCATGGAAATGGCTCCTAATGCCAGGAATGACTAGAATTAGCCTGCACAATGGAAATGGCTCCTAATACAGGAATGACTAGAAGCAGCCTGCACCATGGAAATGGCTCCTAATGCCAGGAATGACTAGAATCAGCCTGCACCATGGAAATGGCTTCCAAATGCCAGGAATTGACTAGAAGCAGCCTGCACCATGGAAATGGCTCCTAATGCCAGGAATGACTAGAATCAGCCTGCACAATGGAAATGGCTTCCTAATGCCAGGAAATGACTAGAATCAGCCTGCACAATGGAAATGGCTCCTAATACAGGAATGACTAGAAGCAGCCTGCACCATGGAAATGGCTCCTAATTCCAGGAATGACTAGAATCAGCCTGCACCATGGAAATGGCTCCTAATGCCAGGAATGACTAGAATCAGCCTGCACAATGGAAATGGCTTCCTAATGCCAGGAAATGACTAGAATCAGCCCGCACAATGGAAATGGCTTCCTAATGCCAGGAAATGACTAGAATCAGCCCGCTCCATGGAAATGGCTCCTAATGCCAGGAATGACTAGAATCAGCCTGCACCATGGAAATGGCTCCTAATGCCAGTAATGACTAGAAGCAGCCTGCACCATGGAAATGGCTCCTAATGCCAGGAATGACTAGAAGCAGCCTGCACCATGGAAATGGCTCCTAATGCCTGGAATGACTAGAATCAGCCTGCACCATGGAAATGGCTCCTAATGCCAGGAATGACTAGAATTAGCCTGCACAATGGAAATGGCTCCTAATACAGGAATGACTAGAAGCAGCCTGCACCATGGAAATGGCTCCTAATGCCAGGAATGACTAGAATCAGCCCACACGATGGAAATGGCTCCTAATGCCTGGAATGACTAGAAGCAGCCTGCACCATGGAAATGGCTCCTAATGACAGGAATGACTAGAATCAGCCTGCACCATGGAAATGGCTCCTAATGCCTGGAATGACTAGAATCAGCCTGCACAATGGAAATGGCTTCCTAATGCCAGGAAATGACTAGAATCAGCCCGCACAATGGAAATGGCTTCCTAATGCCAGGAAATTACTAGAATCAGCCCGCACCATGGAAATGGCTCCTAATGCCAGGAAATGACTAGAATCAGCCTGCACCATGGAAATGGCTTCCTATTGCCAGCAATGACTAGAATCAGCCCGCACCATGGAAATGGCTCCTAATGCCAGGAAATGACTAGAATCAGCCTGCACCATGGAAATGGCTTCCTATTGCCAGCAATGACTAGAAGCAGTCCACACCATGGAAATGGCTTCCTAATGCCAGGAATGACTAGAATCAGCCTGCACCATGGAAATGGCTCCTAATGCCAGGAATGACTAGAATCAGCCTGCACCATGGAAATGGCTCCTAATGCCAGGAATGACTAGAAGCAGCCTGCACCATGGAAATGGCTCCTAATGCCAGGAATGACTAGAAGCAGCCTGCACCATGGAAATGGCTCCTAATGCCAGGAATGACTAGAATCATCCTGCACCATGGAAATGGCTCCTAATGCCAGGAATGACTAGAATTAGCCTGCACAATGGAAATGGCTCCTAATACAGGAATGACTAGAAGCAGCCTGCACCATGGAAATGGCTCTTAATGCCAGGAATGACTAGAATCAGCCCACACGATGGAAATGGCTCCTAATGCCTGGAATGACTAGAAGCAGCCTGCACCATGGAAATGGCTCCTAATGACAGGAATGACTAGAATCAGCCTGCACCATGGAAATGGCTCCTAATGCCTGGAATGACTAGAATCAGCCTGCACAATGGAAATGGCTTCCTAATGCCAGGAAATGACTAGAATCAGTCCGCACAATGGAAATGGCTTCCTAATGCCAGGAAATTACTAGAATCAGCCCGCACCATGGAAATGGTTCCTAATGCCAGGAAATTACTAGAATCAGCCTGCACCATGGAAATGGCTTTCTATTGCCAGCAATGACTAGAAGCAGCCTGCACCATGGAAATGGCTTCCTAATGCCAGGAATGACTAGAATCAGCCTGCACCATGGAAATGCCAGGAAATGACTAGAATCAGCCCGCTCCATGGAAATGGCTCCTAATGCCAGGAATGACTAGAATCAGCCCGCACCATGGAATTGGCTCCTAATGCCAGGAATGACTAGAAGCAGCCTGCACCATGGAAATGGCTCCTAATGCCAGGAATGACTAGAATCAGCCTGCACCATGGAAATGGCTCCTAATTCCAGGAAATGACTAGAATCAGCCCGCACAATGGAAATAGCTTCCTAATGCCAGGAAATTACTAGAATCAGCCCGCACCATGGAAATGGCTCCTAATGCCAGGAAATGACTAGAATCAGCCTGCACCATGGAAATGGCTTCCTATTGCCAGCAATGACTAGAAGCAGTCCACACCATGGAAATGGCTTCCTAATGCCAGGAATGACTAGAATCAGCCTGCACCATGGAAATGGCTTCCTAATGCCAGGAAATTAGTAGAATCAGCCCGCACAATGGAAATGGCTTCCTAATGCCAGGAAATGAGTAGAATCAGCCCGCACAATGGAAATGGCTTCCTAAGGCCAGGAAATGACTAGAAACAGCCTGCACCATGGAAATGGCTCCTAATTCCAGGAATGACTAGAATCAGCCTGCACCATGGAAATGGCTCCTAATGCCAGGAATGACTAGAATCAGCCTGCACAATGGAAATGGCTTCCTAATGCCAGGAAATGACTAGAATCAGCCCGCACAATGGAAATGGCTTCCTAATGCCAGGAAATGACTAGAATCAGCCTGCACCATGGAAATGGCTCCTAATGCCAGGAATGACTAGAAGCAGCCTGGACCATGGAAATGGCTCCTAATGCCACGAATGACTAGAAGCAGCCTGCACCATGGAAATGGCTCCTAATGCCAGGAATGATTAGAAGCAGCCTGCACCATGGAAATGGCTCCTAATGCCAGGAATGACTAGAATCAGCATGCACAATGGAAATGGCTTCCTAATGCCAGGAAATGACTAGAATCAGCCCGCACAATGGAAATGGCTTCCTAATGCCAGGAAATTACTAGAATCAGCCCGCACCATGGAAATGGTTCCTAATGCCAGGAAATGACTAGAATCAGCCTGCACCATGGAAATGGCTTTCTATTGCCAGGAAATGACTAGAATCAGCCCACTCCATGGAAATGGCCCCTAATGCCAGGAATGACTAGAATCAGCACGCATCATTCCTGGCTCCTAATGCCAGGAATGACTAGAAGCAGCCTGCACCATGGAAATGGCTCCTAATGCCAGGAATGACTAGAAGCAGCCTGCACAATGGAAATGGCTTCCTAATTCCAGGAAATGACTAGAATCAGCCCGCACAATGGAAATAGCTTCCTAATGCCAGGAAATTACTAGAATCAGCCCGCACCATGGAAATGGCTCCTAATGCCAGGAAATGACTAGAATCAGCCTGCACCATGGAAATGGCTTCCTATTGCCAGCAATGACTAGAAGCAGTCCACACCATGGAAATGGCTTCCTAATGCCAGGAATGACTAGAATCAGCCTGCACCATGGAAATGGCTTCCTAATGCCAGGAAATGAGTAGAATCAGCCCGCACAATGGAAATGGCTTCCTAAGGCCAGGAAATGACTAGAAACAGCCTGCACCATGGAAATGGCTCCTAATTCCAGGAATGACTAGAATCAGCCTGCACCATGGAAATGGCTCCTAATGCCAGGAATGACTAGAATCAGCCTGCACAATGGAAATGGCTTCCTAATGCCAGGAAATGACTAGAATCAGCCCGCACAATGGAAATGGCTTCCTAATGCCAGGAAATGACTAGAATCAGCCCGCTCCATGGAAATGGCTCCAAATGCCAGGAATGACTAGAATCAGCCTGCACCATGGAAATGGCTCCTAATGCCAGGAATGACTAGAAGCAGCCTGCACCATGGAAATGGCTCCTAATGCCAGGAATGACTAGAAGCAGCCTGCACCATGGAAATGGCTCCTAATGCCAGGAATGACTAGAATCAGCCTGCACCATGGAAATGGCTCCTAATGCCAGGAAATGACTAGAATCAGCCCGCTCCATGGAAATGGTTCCTAATGCCAGGAAATTACTAGAATCAGCCTGCACCATGGAAATGGCTTTCTATTGCCAGCAATGACTAGAAGCAGCCTGCACCATGGAAATGGCTTCCTAATGCCAGGAATGACTAGAATCAGCCTGCACCATGGAAATGCCAGGAAATGACTAGAATCAGCCCGCTCCATGGAAATGGCTCCTAATGCCAGGAATGACTAGAATCAGCCCGCACCATGGAATTGGCTCCTAATGCCAGGAATGACTAGAAGCAGCCTGCACCATGGAAATGGCTCCTAATGCCAGGAATGACTAGAATCAGCCTGCACCATGGAAATGGCTCCTAATTCCAGGAAATGACTAGAATCAGCCCGCACAATGGAAATAGCTTCCTAATGCCAGGAAATTACTAGAATCAGCCCGCACCATGGAAATGGCTCCTAATGCCAGGAAATGACTAGAATCAGCCTGCACCATGGAAATGGCTTCCTATTGCCAGCAATGACTAGAAGCAGTCCACACCATGGAAATGGCTTCCTAATGCCAGGAATGACTAGAATCAGCCTGCACCATGGAAATGGCTTCCTAATGCCAGGAAATGAGTAGAATCAGCCCGCACAATGGAAATGGCTTCCTAAGGCCAGGAAATGACTAGAAACAGCCTGCACCATGGAAATGGCTCCTAATTCCAGGAATGACTAGAATCAGCCTGCACCTTGGAAATGGCTCCTAATGCCAGGAATGACTAGAATCAGCCTGCACAATGGAAATGGCTTCCTAATGCCAGGAAATGACTAGAATCAGCCCGCACAATGGAAATGGCTTCCTAATGCCAGGAAATGACTAGAATCAGCCCGCTCCATGGAAATGGCTCCTAATGCCAGGAATGACTAGAAGCAGCCTGCACCATGGAACTGGCTCCTAATGCCAGGAATGACTAGAAGCAGCCTGCACCATGGAAATGGCTCCTAATGCCAGGAATGACTAGAAGCAGCCTGCACCATGGAAATGGCTCCTAATGCCAGGAAATGACTAGAATCAGCCCGCTCCATGGAAATGGCTCCTAATGCCAGGAATGACTAGAATTAGCCTGCACAATGGAAATGGCTCCTAATACAGGAATGACTAGAAGCAGCCTGCACCATGGAAATGGCTCCTAATGCCAGGAATGACTAGAATCAGCCTGCACCATGGAAATGGCTTCCAAATGCCAGGAATTGACTAGAAGCAGCCTGCACCATGGAAATGGCTCCTAATGCCAGGAATGACTAGAATCAGCCTGCACAATGGAAATGGCTTCCTAATGCCAGGAAATGACTAGAATCAGCCCGCACAATGGAAATGGCTTCCTAATGCCAGGAAATGACTAGAAGCAGCCTGCACCATGGAAATGGCTCCTAATGCCAGGAATGACTAGAATTAGCCTGCACAATGGAAATGGCTCCTAATACAGGAATGACTAGAAGCAGCCTGCACCATGGAAATGGCTCCTAATGCCAGGAATGACTAGAATCAGCCTGCACCATGGAAATGGCTTCCAAATGCCAGGAATTGACTAGAAGCAGCCTGCACCATGGAAATGGCTCCTAATGCCAGGAATGACTAGAATCAGCCTGCACAATGGAAATGGCTTCCTAATGCCAGGAAATGACTAGAATCAGCCTGCACAATGGAAATGGCTCCTAATACAGGAATGACTAGAAGCAGCCTGCACCATGGAAATGGCTCCTAATGCCAGGAATGACTAGAATCCGCCCACACCATGGAAATGGCTCCTAATGCCAGGAAATGACTAGAATCAGCCCGCTCCATGGAAATGGCTCCTAATGCCAGGAATGACTAGAATTAGCCTGCACAATGGAAATGGCTCCTAATACAGGAATGACTAGAAGCAGCCTGCACCATGGAAATGGCTCCTAATGCCAGGAATGACTAGAATCAGCCTGCACCATGGAAATGGCTTCCAAATGCCAGGAATTGACTAGAAGCAGTCTGCACCATGGTAATGGCTCCTAATGCCAGGAATGACTAGAATCAGCCTGCACAATGGAAATGGCTTCCTAATGCCAGGAAATGACTAGAATCAGCCTGCACAATGGAAATGGCTCCTAATACAGGAATGACTAGAAGCAGCCTGCACCATGGAAATGTCTCCTAATTCCAGGAATGACTAGAATCAGCCTGCACCATGGAAATGGCTCCTAATGCCAGGAATGACTAGAATCAGCCTGCACAATGGAAATGGCTTCCTAATGCCAGGAAATGACTAGAATCAGCCCGCACAATGGAAATGGCTTCCTAATGCCAGGAAATGACTAGAAGCAGCCTGCACCATGGAAATGGCTCCTAATGCCAGGAATGACTAGAATTAGCCTGCACAATGGAAATGGCTCCTAATACAGGAATGACTAGAAGCAGCCTGCACCATGGAAATGGCTCCTAATGCCAGGAATGACTAGAATCAGCCTGCACCATGGAAATGGCTCCTAATGCCAGGAAATGACTAGAATCAGCCCGCTCCATGGAAATGGCTCCTAATGCCAGGAATGACTAGAATTAGCCTGCACAATGGAAATGGCTCCTAATACAGGAATGACTAGAAGCAGCCTGCACCATGGATATGGCTCCTAATGCCAGGATCGACTAGAATCAGCCTGCACCATGGAAATGGCTTCCAAATGCCAGGAATTGACTAGAAGCAGCCTGCACCATGGAAATGGCTCCTAATGCCAGGAATGACTAGAATCAGCCTGCACAATGGAAATGGCTTCCTAATGCCAGGAAATGACTAGAATCAGCCTGCACAATGGAAATGGCTCCTAATACAGGAATGACTAGAAGCAGCCTGCACCATGGAAATGGCTCCTAATGCCAGGAATGACTAGAATCCGCCCACACCATGGAAATGGCTCCTAATGCCAGGAAATGACTAGAATCAGCCCGCTCCATGGAAATGGCTCCTAATGCCAGGAATGACTAGAATTAGCCTGCACAATGGAAATGGCTCCTAATACAGGAATGACTAGAAGCAGCCTGCACCATGGAAATGGCTCCTAATGCCAGGAATGACTAGAATCAGCCTGCACCATGGAAATGGCTTCCAAATGCCAGGAATTGACTAGAAGCAGCCTGCACCATGGAAATGGCTCCTAATGCCAGGAATGACTAGAATCAGCCTGCACAATGGAAATGGCTTCCTAATGCCAGGAAATTACTAGAATCAGCCTGCACAATGGAAATGGCTCCTAATACAGGAATGACTAGAAGCAGCCTGCACCATGGAAATGGCTCCTAATTCCAGGAATGACTAGAATCAGCCTGCACCATGGAAATGGCTCCTAATGCCAGGAATGACTAGAATCAGCCTGCACAATGGAAATGGCTTCCTAATGCCAGGAAATGACTAGAATCAGCCCGCACAATGGAAATGGATTCCTAATGCCAGGAAATGACTAGAATCAGCCCGCTCCATGGAAATGGCTCCTAATGCCAGGAATGACTAGAAGCAGCCTGCACCATGGAAATGGCTCCTAATGCCAGGAATGACTAGAAGCAGCCTGCACCATGGAAATGGCTCCTAATGCCAGGAATGACTAGAATCAGCCTGCACCATGGAAATGGCTCCTAATGCCAGGAATGACTAGAATTAGCCTGCACAATGGAAATGGCTCCTAATACAGGAATGACTAGAAGCAGCCTGCACCATGGAAATGGCTCCTAATGCCAGGAATGACTAGAATCAGCCCACACGATGGAAATGGCTCCTAATGCCTGGAATGACTAGAAGCAGCCTGCACCATGGAAATGGCTCCTAATGACAGGAATGACTAGAATCAGCCTGCACCATGGAAATGGCTCCTAATGCCAGGAATGACTAGAATCAGCCTGCACAATGGAAATGGCTTCCTAATGCCAGGAAATGACTAGAATCAGCCCGCACAATGGAAATGGCTTCCTAATGCCAGGAAATGACTAGAATCAGCCCGCTCCATGGAAATGGCTCCTAATGCCAGGAATGACTAGAATCAGCCTGCACCATGGAAATGGCTCCTAATGCCAGGAATGACTAGAAGCAGCCTGCACCATGGAAATGGCTCCTAATGCCAGGAATGACTAGAAGCAGCCTGCACCATGGAAATGGCTCCTAATGCCAGGAATGACTAGAATCAGCCTGCACCATGGAAATGGCTCCTAATGCCAGGAATGACTAGAATTAGCCTGCACAATGGAAATGGCTCCTAATACAGGAATGACTAGAAGCAGCCTGCACCATGGAAATGGCTCCTAATGCCAGGAATGACTAGAATCAGCCCACACGATGGAAATGGCTCCTAATGCCTGGAATGACTAGAAGCAGCCTGCACCATGGAAATGGCTCCTAATGACAGGAATGACTAGAATCAGCCTGCACCATGGAAATGGCTCCTAATGCCTGGAATGACTAGAATCAGCCTGCACAATGGAAATGGCTTCCTAATGCCAGGAAATGACTAGAATCAGCCCGCACAATGGAATTGGCTTCCTAATGCCAGGAAATTACTAGAATCAGCCCGCACCATGGAAATGGCTCCTAATGCCAGGAAATGACTAGAATCAGCCTGCACCATGGAAATGGCTTCCTATTGCCAGCAATGACTAGAATCAGCCCGCACCATGGAAATGGCTCCTAATGCCAGGAAATGACTAGAATCAGCCTGCACCATGGAAATGGCTTTCTATTGCCAGGAAATTACTAGAATCAGCCCGCACCATGGAAATGGTTCCTAATGCCAGGAAATTACTAGAATCAGCCTGCACCATGGAAATGGCTTTCTATTGCCAGCAATGACTAGAAGCAGCCTGCACCATGGAAATGGCTTCCTAATGCCAGGAATGACTAGAATCAGCCTGCACCATGGAAATGCCAGGAAATGACTAGAATCAGCCCGCTCCATGGAAATGGCTCCTAATGCCAGGAATGACTAGAATCAGCCCGCACCATGGAATTGGCTCCTAATGCCAGGAATGACTAGAAGCAGCCTGCACCATGGAAATGGCTCCTAATGCCAGGAATGACTAGAATCAGCCTGCACCATGGAAATGGCTCCTAATTCCAGGAAATGACTAGAATCAGCCCGCACAATGGAAATAGCTTCCTAATGCCAGGAAATTACTAGAATCAGCCCGCACCATGGAAATGGCTCCTAATGCCAGGAAATGACTAGAATCAGCCTGCACCATGGAAATGGCTTCCTATTGCCAGCAATGACTAGAAGCAGTCCACACCATGGAAATGGCTTCCTAATGCCAGGAATGACTAGAATCAGCCTGCACCATGGAAATGGCTTCCTAATGCCAGGAAATGAGTAGAATCAGCCCGCACAATGGAAATGGCTTCCTAAGGCCAGGAAATGACTAGAAACAGCCTGCACCATGGAAATGGCTCCTAATTCCAGGAATGACTAGAATCAGCCTGCACCATGGAAATGGCTTCTAATGCCAGGAATGACTAGAATCAGCCTGCACAATGGAAATGGCTTCCAAATGCCAGGAATTGACTAGAAGCAGCCTGCACCATGGAAATGGCTCCTAATGCCAGGAATGACTAGAATCAGCCTGCACAATGGAAATGGCTTCCTAATGCCAGGAAATGACTAGAATCAGCCCGCACAATGGAAATGGCTTCCTAATGCCAGGAAATGACTAGAAGCAGCCTGCACCATGGAAATGGCTCCTAATGCCAGGAATGACTAGAATTAGCCTGCACAATGGAAATGGCTCATAATACAGGAATGACTAGAAGCAGCCTGCACCATGGAAATGGCTCCTAATGCCAGGAATGACTAGAATCAGCCTGCACCATGGAAATGGCTTCCAAATGCCAGGAATTGACTAGAAGCAGCCTGCACCATGGAAATGGCTCCTAATGCCAGGAATGACTAGAATCAGCCTGCACAATGGAAATGGCTTCCTAATGCCAGGAAATGACTAGAATCAGCCTGCACAATGGAAATGGCTCCTAATACAGGAATGACTAGAAGCAGCCTGCACCATGGAAATGGCTCCTAATGCCAGGAATGACTAGAATCCGCCCACACCATGGAAATGGCTCCTAATGCCAGGAAATGACTAGAATCAGCCCGCTCCATGGAAATGGCTCCTAATGCCAGGAATGACTAGAATTAGCCTGCACAATGGAAATGGCTCCTAATACAGGAATGACTAGAAGCAGCCTGCACCATGGAAATGGCTCCTAATGCCAGGAATGACTAGAATCAGCCTGCACAATGGAAATGGCTTCCTAATGCCAGGAAATGACTAGAATCAGCCCGCACAATGGAAATGGCTTCCTAATGCCAGGAAATGACTAGAAGCAGCCTGCACCATGGAAATGGCTCCTAATGCCAGGAATGACTAGAATTAGCCTGCACAATGGAAATGGCTCCTAATACAGGAATGACTAGAAGCAGCCTGCACCATGGAAATGGCTCCTAATGCCAGGAATGACTAGAATCAGCCTGCACCATGGAAATGGCTTCCAAATGCCAGGAATTGACTAGAAGCAGCCTGCACCATGGAAATGGCTCCTAATGCCAGGAATGACTAGAATCAGCCTGCACAATGGAAATGGCTTCCTAATGCCAGGAAATGACTAGAATCAGCCTGCACAATGGAAATGGCTCCTAATACAGGAATGACTAGAAGCAGCCTGCACCATGGAAATGGCTCCTAATGCCAGGAATGACTAGAATCCGCCCACACCATGGAAATGGCTCCTAATGCCAGGAAATGACTAGAATCAGCCCGCTCCATGGAAATGGCTCCTAATGCCAGGAATGACTAGAATTAGCCTGCACAATGGAAATGGCTCCTAATACAGGAATGACTAGAAGCAGCCTGCACCATGGAAATGGCTCCTAATGCCAGGAATGACTAGAATCAGCCTGCACCATGGAAATGGCTTCCAAATGCCAGGAATTGACTAGAAGCAGCCTGCACCATGGTAATGGCTCCTAATGCCAGGAATGACTAGAATCAGCCTGCACAATGGAAATGGCTTCCTAATGCCAGGAAATGACTAGAATCAGCCTGCACAATGGAAATGGCTCCTAATACAGGAATGACTAGAAGCAGCCTGCACCATGGAAATGGCTCCTAATTCCAGGAATGACTAGAATCAGCCTGCACCATGGAAATGGCTCCTAATGCCAGGAATGACTAGAATCAGCCTGCACAATGGAAATGGCTTCCTAATGCCAGGAAATGACTAGAATCAGCCCGCACAATGGAAATGGCTTCCTAATGCCAGGAAATGACTAGAAGCAGCCTGCACCATGGAAATGGCTCCTAATGCCAGGAATGACTAGAATTAGCCTGCACAATGGAAATGGCTCCTAATACAGGAATGACTAGAAGCAGCCTGCACCATGGAAATGGCTCCTAATGCCAGGAATGACTAGAATCAGCCTGCACCATGGAAATGGCTCCTAATGCCAGGAAATGACTAGAATCAGCCCGCTCCATGGAAATGGCTCCTAATGCCAGGAATGACTAGAATTAGCCTGCACAATGGAAATGGCTCCTAATACAGGAATGACTAGAAGCAGCCTGCACCATGGATATGGCTCCTAATGCCAGGATCGACTAGAATCAGCCTGCACCATGGAAATGGCTTCCAAATGCCAGGAATTGACTAGAAGCAGCCTGCACCATGGAAATGGCTCCTAATGCCAGGAATGACTAGAATCAGCCTGCACAATGGAAATGGCTTCCTAATGCCAGGAAATGACTAGAATCAGCCTGCACAATGGAAATGGCTCCTAATACAGGAATGACTAGAAGCAGCCTGCACCATGGAAATGGCTCCTAATGCCAGGAATGACTAGAATCCGCCCACACCATGGAAATGGCTCCTAATGCCAGGAAATGACTAGAATCAGCCCGCTCCATGGAAATGGCTCCTAATGCCAGGAATGACTAGAATTAGCCTGCACAATGGAAATGGCTCCTAATACAGGAATGACTAGAAGCAGCCTGCACCATGGAAATGGCTCCTAATGCCAGGAATGACTAGAATCAGCCTGCACCATGGAAATGGCTTCCAAATGCCAGGAATTGACTAGAAGCAGCCTGCACCATGGAAATGGCTCCTAATGCCAGGAATGACTAGAATCAGCCTGCACAATGGAAATGGCTTCCTAATGCCAGGAAATTACTAGAATCAGCCTGCACAATGGAAATGGCTCCTAATACAGGAATGACTAGAAGCAGCCTGCACCATGGAAATGGCTCCTAATTCCAGGAATGACTAGAATCAGCCTGCACCATGGAAATGGCTCCTAATGCCAGGAATGACTAGAATCAGCCTGCACAATGGAAATGGCTTCCTAATGCCAGGAAATGACTAGAATCAGCCCGCACAATGGAAATGGATTCCTAATGCCAGGAAATGACTAGAATCAGCCCGCTCCATGGAAATGGCTCCTAATGCCAGGAATGACTAGAAGCAGCCTGCACCATGGAAATGGCTCCTAATGCCAGGAATGACTAGAAGCAGCCTGCACCATGGAAATGGCTCCTAATGCCAGGAATGACTAGAATCAGCCTGCACCATGGAAATGGCTCCTAATGCCAGGAATGACTAGAATTAGCCTGCACAATGGAAATGGCTCCTAATACAGGAATGACTAGAAGCAGCCTGCACCATGGAAATGGCTCCTAATGCCAGGAATGACTAGAATCAGCCCACACGATGGAAATGGCTCCTAATGCCTGGAATGACTAGAAGCAGCCTGCACCATGGAAATGGCTCCTAATGACAGGAATGACTAGAATCAGCCTGCACCATGGAAATGGCTCCTAATGCCAGGAATGACTAGAATCAGCCTGCACAATGGAAATGGCTTCCTAATGCCAGGAAATGACTAGAATCAGCCCGCACAATGGAAATGGCTTCCTAATGCCAGGAAATGACTAGAATCAGCCCGCTCCATGGAAATGGCTCCTAATGCCAGGAATGACTAGAATCAGCCTGCACCATGGAAATGGCTCCTAATGCCAGGAATGACTAGAAGCAGCCTGCACCATGGAAATGGCTCCTAATGCCAGGAATGACTAGAAGCAGCCTGCACCATGGAAATGGCTCCTAATGCCAGGAATGACTAGAATCAGCCTGCACCATGGAAATGGCTCCTAATGCCAGGAATGACTAGAATTAGCCTGCACAATGGAAATGGCTCCTAATACAGGAATGACTAGAAGCAGCCTGCACCATGGAAATGGCTCCTAATGCCAGGAATGACTAGAATCAGCCCACACGATGGAAATGGCTCCTAATGCCTGGAATGACTAGAAGCAGCCTGCACCATGGAAATGGCTCCTAATGACAGGAATGACTAGAATCAGCCTGCACCATGGAAATGGCTCCTAATGCCTGGAATGACTAGAATCAGCCTGCACAATGGAAATGGCTTCCTAATGCCAGGAAATGACTAGAATCAGCCCGCACAATGGAATTGGCTTCCTAATGCCAGGAAATTACTAGAATCAGCCCGCACCATGGAAATGGCTCCTAATGCCAGGAAATGACTAGAATCAGCCTGCACCATGGAAATGGCTTCCTATTGCCAGCAATGACTAGAATCAGCCCGCACCATGGAAATGGCTCCTAATGCCAGGAAATGACTAGAATCAGCCTGCACCATGGAAATGGCTTTCTATTGCCAGGAAATTACTAGAATCAGCCCGCACCATGGAAATGGCTTTCTATTGCCAGGAAATTACTAGAATCAGCCCGCACCATGGAAATGGTTCCTAATGCCAGGAAATTACTAGAATCAGCCTGCACCATGGAAATGGCTTTCTATTGCCAGCAATGACTAGAAGCAGCCTGCACCATGGAAATGGCTTCCTAATGCCAGGAATGACTAGAATCAGCCTGCACCATGGAAATGCCAGGAAATGACTAGAATCAGCCCGCTCCATGGAAATGGCTCCTAATGCCAGGAATGACTAGAATCAGCCCGCACCATGGAATTGGCTCCTAATGCCAGGAATGACTAGAAGCAGCCTGCACCATGGAAATGGCTCCTAATGCCAGGAATGACTAGAATCAGCCTGCACCATGGAAATGGCTCCTAATTCCAGGAAATGACTAGAATCAGCCCGCACAATGGAAATAGCTTCCTAATGCCAGGAAATTACTAGAATCAGCCCGCACCATGGAAATGGCTCCTAATGCCAGGAAATGACTAGAATCAGCCTGCACCATGGAAATGGCTTCCTATTGCCAGCAATGACTAGAAGCAGTCCACACCATGGAAATGGCTTCCTAATGCCAGGAATGACTAGAATCAGCCTGCACCATGGAAATGGCTTCCTAATGCCAGGAAATGAGTAGAATCAGCCCGCACAATGGAAATGGCTTCCTAAGGCCAGGAAATGACTAGAAACAGCCTGCACCATGGAAATGGCTCCTAATTCCAGGAATGACTAGAATCAGCCTGCACCATGGAAATGGCTTCTAATGCCAGGAATGACTAGAATCAGCCTGCACAATGGAAATGGCTTCCTGATGCCAGGAAATGACTAGAATCAGCCCGCACAATGGAAATGGCTTCCTAATGCCAGGAAATGACTAGAATCAGCCCGCTCCATGGAAATGGCTCCAAATGCCAGGAATGACTAGAATCAGCCTGCACCATGGAAATGGCTCCTAATGCCAGGAATGACTAGAAGCAGCCTGCACCATGGAAATGGCTCCTAATGCCAGGAATGACTAGAAGCAGCCTGCACCATGGAAATGGCTCCTAATGCCAGGAATGACTAGAATCAGCCTGCACCATGGAAATGGCTCCTAATGCCAGGAAATGACTAGAATCAGCCCGCTCCATGGAAATGGTTCCTAATGCCAGGAAATTACTAGAACCAGCCTGCACCATGGAAATGGCTTTCTATTGCCAGCAATGACTAGAAGCAGCCTGCACCATGGAAATGGCTTCCTAATGCCAGGAATGACTAGAATCAGCCTGCACCATGGAAATGCCAGGAAATGACTAGAATCAGCCCGCTCCATGGAAATGGCTCCTAATGCCAGGAATGACTAGAATCAGCCCGCACCATGGAATTGGCT
Organism: Ambystoma mexicanum; assembly: GCF_040938575.1. Classification (NCBI taxonomy): domain Eukaryota; kingdom Metazoa; phylum Chordata; class Amphibia; order Caudata; family Ambystomatidae; genus Ambystoma; species Ambystoma mexicanum. Next base: position 16,252,823 of record NC_090934.1, on the reverse strand, counting down.
CCTAATGCCAGGAATGACTAGAAGCAGCCTGCACCATGGAAATGGCTCCTAATGCCAGGAATGACTAGAATCAGCCTGCACAATGGAAATGGCTTCCTAATGCCAGGAAATGACTAGAATCAGCCCGCACAATGGAAATGGCTTCCTAATGCCAGGAAATGACTAGAATCAGCCCGCTCCATGGAAATGGCTCCTAATGCCAGGAATGACTAGAATCAGCCTGCACCATGGAAATGGCTCCTAATGCCAGGAATGACTAGAAGCAGCCTGCACCATGGAAATGGCTCCTAATGCCAGGAATGACTAGAAGCAGCCTGCACCATGGAAATGGCTCCTAATGCCAGGAATGATTAGAAGCAGCCTGCACCATGGAAATGGCTCCTAATGCCAGGAATGACTAGAATCAGCATGCACAATGGAAATGGCTTCCTAATGCCAGGAAATGACTAGAAGCAGCCTGCACCATGGAAATGGCCCCTAATGCCAGGAATGACTAGAATTAGCCTGCACAATGGAAATGGCTCCTAATACAGGAATGACTAGAAGCAGCCTGCACCATGGAAATGGCTCCTAATGCCAGGAATGACTAGAATCAGCCTGCACCATGGAAATGGCTCCTAATGCCAGGAAATGACTAGAATCAGCCCGCTCCATGGAAATGGCTCCTAATGCCAGGAATGACTAGAATTAGCCTGCACAATGGAAATGGCTCCTAATACAGGAATGACTAGAAGCAGCCTGCACCATGGAAATGGCTCCTAATGCCAGGAATGACTAGAATCAGCCTGCACCATGGAAATGGCTTCCAAATGCCAGGAATTGACTAGAAGCAGCCTGCACCATGGAAATGGCTCCTAATGCCAGGAATGACTAGAATCAGCCTGCACAATGGAAATGGCTTCCTAATGCCAGGAAATGACTAGAATCAGCCTGCACAATGGAAATGGCTCCTAATACAGGAACGACTAGAAGCAGCCTGCACCATGGAAATGGCTCCTAATGCCAGGAATGACTAGAATCCGCCCACACCATGGAAATGGCTCCTAATGCCAGGAAATGACTAGAATCAGCCCGCTCCATGGAAATGGCTCCTAATGCCAGGAATGACTAGAATTAGCCTGCACAATGGAAATGGCTCCTAATACAGGAATGACTAGAAGCAGCCTGCACCATGGAAATGGCTCCTAATGCCAGGAATGACTAGAATCAGCCTGCACCATGGAAATGGCTTCCAAATGCCAGGAATTGACTAGAAGCAGCCTGCACCATGGAAATGGCTCCTAATGCCAGGAATGACTAGAATCAGCCTGCACAATGGAAATGGCTTCCTAATGCCAGGAAATGACTAGAATCAGCCTGCACAATGGAAATGGCTCCTAATACAGGAATGACTAGAAGCAGCCTGCACCATGGAAATGGCTCCTAATTCCAGGAATGACTAGAATCAGCCTGCACCATGGAAATGGCTCCTAATGCCAGGAATGACTAGAATCAGCCTGCACAATGGAAATGGCTTCCTAATGCCAGGAAATGACTAGAATCAGCCCGCACAATGGAAATGGCTTCCTAATGCCAGGAAATGACTAGAATCAGCCCGCTCCATGGAAATGGCTCCTAATGCCAGGAATGACTAGAATCAGCCTGCACCATGGAAATGGCTCCTAATGCCAGGAATGACTAGAAGCAGCCTGCACCATGGAAATGGCTCCTAATGCCAGGAATGACTAGAAGCAGCCTGCACCATGGAAATGGCTCCTAATGCCAGGAATGACTAGAATCAGCCTGCACCATGGAAATGGCTCCTAATGCCAGGAATGACTAGAATTAGCCTGCACAATGGAAATGGCTCCTAATACAGGAATGACTAGAAGCAGCCTGCACCATGGAAATGGCTCCTAATGCCAGGAATGACTAGAATCAGCCCACACGATGGAAATGGCTCCTAATGCCTGGAATGACTAGAAGCAGCCTGCACCATGGAAATGGCTCCTAATGACAGGAATGACTAGAATCAGCCTGCACCATGGAAATGGCTCCTAATGCCTGGAATGACTAGAATCAGCCTGCACAATGGAAATGGCTTCCTAATGCCAGGAAATGACTAGAATCAGCCCGCACAATGGAATTGGCTTCCTAATGCCAGGAAATTACTAGAATCAGCCCGCACCATGGAAATGGCTCCTAATGCCAGGAAATGACTAGAATCAGCCTGCACCATGGAAATGGCTTCCTATTGCCAGCAATGACTAGAATCAGCCCGCACCATGGAAATGGCTCCTAATGCCAGGAAATGACTAGAATCAGCCTGCACCATGGAAATGGCTTTCTATTGCCAGGAAATTACTAGAATCAGCCCGCACCATGGAAATGGTTCCTAATGCCAGGAAATTACTAGAATCATCCTGCACCATGGAAATGGCTTTCTATTGCCAGCAATGACTAGAAGCAGCCTGCACCATGGAAATGGCTTCCTAATGCCAGGAATGACTAGAATCAGCCTGCACCATGGAAATGCCAGGAAATGACTAGAATCAGCCCGCTCCATGGAAATGGCTCCTAATGCCAGGAATGACTAGAATCAGCCCGCACCATGGAATTGGCTCCTAATGCCAGGAATGACTAGAAGCAGCCTGCACCATGGAAATGGCTCCTAATGCCAGGAATGACTAGAATCAGCCTGCACCATGGAAATGGCTCCTAATTCCAGGAAATGACTAGAATCAGCCCGCACAATGGAAATAGCTTCCTAATGCCAGGAAATTACTAGAATCAGCCCGCACCATGGAAATGGCTCCTAATGCCAGGAAATGACTAGAATCAGCCTGCACCATGGAAATGGCTTCCTATTGCCAGCAATGACTAGAAGCAGTCCACACCATGGAAATGGCTTCCTAATGCCAGGAATGACTAGAATCAGCCTGCACCATGGAAATGGCTTCCTAATGCCAGGAAATGAGTAGAATCAGCCCGCACAATGGAAATGGCTTCCTAAGGCCAGGAAATGACTAGAAACAGCCTGCACCATGGAAATGGCTCCTAATTCCAGGAATGACTAGAATCAGCCTGCACCATGGAAATGGCTCCTAATGCCAGGAATGACTAGAATCAGCCTGCACAATGGGAATGGCTTCCTAATGCCAGGAAATGACTAGAATCAGCCCGCACAATGGAAATGGCTTCCTAATGCCAGGAAATGACTAGAATCAGCCCGCTCCATGGAAATGGCTCCTAATGCCAGGAATGACTAGAATCAGCCTGCACCATGGAAATGGCTCCTAATGCCAGGAATGACTAGAAGCAGCCTGCACCATGGAAATGGCTCCTAATGCCAGGAATGACTAGAAGCAGCCTGCACCATGGAAATGGCTCCTTATGCCAGGAATGATTAGAAGCAGCCTGCACCATGGAAATGGCTCCTAATGCCAGGAATGACTAGAATCAGCATGCACAATGGAAATGGCTTCCTAATGCCAGGAAATGACTAGAATCAGCCCGCACAATGGAAATGGCTTCCTAATGCCAGGAAATAACTAGAATCAGCCCGCACCATGGAAATGGTTCCTAATGCCAGGAAATGACTAGAATCAGCCTGCACCATGGAAATGGCTTTCTATTGCCAGGAAATGACTAGAATCAGCCCACTCCATGGAAATGGCCCCTAATGCCAGGAATGACTAGAATCAGCACGCACCATGGAATTGGCTCCTAATGCCAGGAATGACTAGAAGCAGCCTGCATCATGGAAATGGCTCCTAATGCCAGGAATGACTAGAAGCAGCCTGCACAATGGAAATGGCTTCCTAATACCAGGAAATGACTAGAATCAGCCCGCACAATGGAAATAGCTTCCTAATGCCAGGAAATTACTAGAATCAGCCCGCACCATGGAAATCGCTCCTAATGCCAGGAAATGACTAGAATCAGCCTGCACCATGGAAATGGCTTCCTATTGCCAGCAATGACTAGAAGCAGTCCACACCATGGAAATGGCTTCCTAATGCCAGGAATGACTAGAATCAGCCTGCACCATGGAAATGGCTTCCTAATGCCAGGAAATGAGTAGAATCAGCCCGCACAATGGAAATGGCTTCCTAAGGCCAGGAAATGACTAGAAACAGCCTGCACCATGGAAATGGCTCCTAATTCCAGGAATGACTAGAATCAGCCTGCACCATGGAAATGGCTCCTAATGCCAGGTATGACTAGAATCAGCCTGCACAATGGAAATGGCTTCCTAATGCCAGGAAATGACTAGAATCAGCCCGCACAATGGAAATGGCTTCCTAATGCCAGGAAATGACTAGAATCAGCCCGCTCCATGGAAATGGCTCCAAATGCCAGGAATGACTAGAATCAGCCTGCACCATGGAAATGGCTCCTAATGCCAGGAATGACTAGAAGCAGCCTGCACCGTGGAAATGGCTCCTAATGCCAGGAATGACTAGAAGCAGCCTGCACCATGGAAATGGCTCCTAATGCCAGGAATGACTAGAATCAGCCTGCACCATGGAAATGGCTCCTAATGCCAGGAAATGACTAGAATCAGCCCGCTCCATGGAAATGGTTCCTAATGCCAGGAAATTACTAGAATCAGCCTGCACCATGGAAATGGCTTTCTATTGCCAGCAATGACTAGAAGCAGCCTGCACCATGGAAATGGCTTCCTAATGCCAGGAATGACTAGAATCAGCCTGCACCATGGAAATGCCAGGAGATGACTAGAATCAGCCCGCTCCATGGAAATGGCTCCTAATGCCAGGAATGACTAGAATCAGCCCGCACCATGGAATTGGCTCCTAATGCCAGGAATGACTAGAAGCAGCCTGCACCATGGAAATGGCTCCTAATGCCAGGAATGACTAGAATCAGCCTGCACCATGGAAATGGCTCCTAATTCCAGGAAATGACTAGAATCAGCCCGCACAATGGAAATAGCTTCCTAATGCCAGGAAATTACTAGAATCATCCCGCACCATGGAAATGGCTCCTAATGCCAGGAAATGACTAGAATCAGCCTGCACCATGGAAATGGCTTCCTATTGCCAGCAATGACTAGAAGCAGTCCACACCATGGAAATGGCTTCCTAATGCCAGGAATGACTAGAATCAGCCTGCACCATGGAAATGGCTTCCTAATGCCAGGAAATGAGTAGAATCAGCCCGCACAATGGAAATGGCTTCCTAAGGCCAGGAAATGACTAGAAACAGCCCGCACCATGGAAATGGCTCCTAATTCCAGGAATGACTAGAATCAGCCTGCACCATGGAAATGGCTCCTAATGCCAGGAATGACTAGAATCAGCCTGCACAATGGAAATGGCTTCCTAATGCCAGGAAATGACTAGAATCAGCCCGCACAATGGAAATGACTTCCTAATGCCAGGAAATGACTAGAATCAGCCCGCTCCATGGAAATGGCTCCTAATGCCAGGAATGACTAGAATCAGCCCGCACCATGGAAATGGCTCCTAATGCCAGGAATGACTAGAAGCAGCCTGCACCATGGAAATGGCTCCTAATGCCAGGAATGATTAGAAGCAGCCTGCACCATGGAAATGGCTCCTAATGCCAGGAATGACTAGAATCAGCATGCACAATGGAAATGGCTTCCTAATGCCAGGAAATGACTAGAATCAGCCCGCACAATGGAAATGGCTTCCTAATGCCAGGAAATTACTAGAATCAGCCCGCACCATGGAAATGGTTCCTAATGCCAGGAAATGACTAGAATCAGCCTGCACCATGGAAATGGCTTTCTATTGCCAGGAAATGACTAGAATCAGCCCACTCCATGGAAATGGCCCCTAATGCCAGGAATGACTAGAATCAGCACGCACCATGGAATTGGCTCCTAATGCCAGGAATGACTAGAAGCAGCCTGCACCATGGAAATGGCTCCTAATGCCAGGAATGACTAGAAGCAGCCTGCACAATGGAAATGGCTTCCTAATTCCAGGAAATGACTAGAATCAGCCCGCACAATGGAAATAGCTTCCTAATGCCAGGAAATTACTAGAATCAGCCCGCACCATGGAAATGGCTCCTAATGCCAGGAAATGACTAGAATCAGCCTGCACCATGGAAATGGCTTCCTATTGCCAGCAATGACTAGAAGCAGTCCACACCATGGAAATGGCTTCCTAATGCCAGGAATGACTAGAATCAGCCTGCACCATGGAAATGGCTTCCTAATGCCAGGAAATGAGTAGAATCAGCCCGCACAATGGAAATGGCTTCCTAAGGCCAGGAAATGACTAGAAACAGCCTGCACCATGGAAATGGCTCCTAATTCCAGGAATGACTAGAATCAGCCTGCACCATGGAAATGGCTCCTAATGCCAGGAATGACTAGAATCAGCCTGCACAATGGAAATGGCTTCCTAATGCCAGGAAATGACTAGAATCAGCCCGCACAATGGAAATGGCTTCCTAATGCCAGGAAATGACTAGAATCAGCCCGCTCCATGGAAATGGCTCCTAATGCCAGGAATGACTAGAATCAGCCTGCACCATGGAAATGGCTCCTAATGCCAGGAATGACTAGAAGCAGCCTGCACCATGGAAATGGCTCCTAATGCCAGGAATGACTAGAAGCAGCCTGCACCATGGAAATGGCTCCTAATGCCAGGAATGACTAGAATCAGCCTGCACCATGGAAATGGCTCCTAATGCCAGGAAATGACTAGAATCAGCCCGCTCCATGGAAATGGCTCCTAATGCCAGGAATGACTAGAATTAGCCTGCACAATGGAAATGGCTCCTAATACAGGAATGACTAGAAGCAGCCTGCACCATGGAAATGGCTCCTAATGCCAGGAATGACTAGAATCAGCCTGCACCATGGAAATGGCTTCCAAATGCCAGGAATTGACTAGAAGCAGCCTGCACCATGGAAATGGCTCCTAATGCCAGGAATGACTAGAATCAGCCTGCACAATGGAAATGGCTTCCTAATGCCAGGAAATGACTAGAATCAGCCCGCACAATGGAAATGGCTTCCTAATGCCAGGAAATGACTAGAAGCAGCCTGCACCATGGAAATGGCTCCTAATGCCAGGAATGACTAGAATTAGCCTGCACAATGGAAATGGCTCCTAATACAGGAATGACTAGAAGCAGCCTGCACCATGGAAATGGCTCCTAATGCCAGGAATGACTAGAATCAGCCCACACGATGGAAATGGCTCTTAATGCCTGGAATGACTAGAAGCAGCCTGCACCATGGAAATGGCTCCTAATTCTAGGAATGACTAGAATCAGCCTGCACCATGGAAATGGCTCCTAATGCCAGGAATGACTAGAATCAGCCTGCACAATGGAAATGGCTTCCTAATGCCAGGAAATGACTAGAATCAGCCCGCATAATGGAAATGGCTTCCTAATGCCAGGAAATGACTAGAATCAGCCCGCTCCATGGAAATGGCTCCTAATGCCAGGAATGACTAGAATCAGCCTGCACCATGGAAATGGCTCCTAATGCCAGGAATGACTAGAAGCAGCCTGCACCATGGAAATGGCTCCTAATGCCAGGAATGACTAGAAGCAGCCTGCACCATGGAAATGGCTCCTAATGCCAGGAATGACTAGAATCAGCCTGCACCATGGAAATGGCTCCTAATGCCAGGAATGACTAGAATTAGCCTGCACAATGGAAATGGCTCGTAATACAGGAATGACTAGAAGCAGCCTGCACCATGGAAATGGCTCCTAATGCCAGGAATGACTAGAATCAGCCCACACGATGGAAATGGCTCCTAATGCCTGGAATGACTAGAAGCAGCCTGCACCATGGAAATGGCTCCTAATGACAGGAATGACTAGAAACAGCCTGCACCATGGAAATGGCTCCTAATGCCTGGAATGACTAGAATCAGCCTGCACAATGGAAATGGCTTCCTAATGCCAGGAAATGACTAGAATCAGCCCGCACAATGGAAATGGCTTCCTAATGCCAGGAAATTACTAGAATCAGCCCGCACCAGGGAAATGGCTCCTAATGCCAGGAAATGACTAGAATCAGCCTGCACCATGGAAATGGCTTCCTAATGCCAGGAATGACTAGAATCAGCCTGCACCATGGAAATGGCTTCCTAATGCCAGGAAATGAGTAGAATCAGCCCGCACAATGGAAATGGCTTCCTAAGGCCAGGAAATGACTAGAAGCAGCCTGCACCATTGAAATGGCTCCTAATTCCAGGAATGACTAGAATCAGCCTGCACCATGGAAATGGCTCCTAATGCCAGGAATGACTAGAATCAGCCTGCACCATGGAAATGGCTCCTAATGCCAGGAATGACTAGAATCAGCCTGCACAATGGAAATGGCTTCCTAATGCCAGGAATGACTAGAATTAGCTTGCACAATGGAAATGGCTCCTAATACAGGAATGACTAGAAGCAGCCTGCACCATGGAAATGGCTCCTAATGCCAAGAATGACTAGAATCCGCCCACACGATGGAAATGGCTCCTAATGCCTGGAATGACTAGAAGCAGCCTGCACCATGGAAATGGCTCCTAATTCCAGGAATGACTAGAATCAGCCTGCACCATGGAAATGGCTCCTAATGCCAGGAATGACTAGAATCAGCCTGCACAATGGAAATGGCTTCCTAATGCCAGGAAATGACTAGAATCAGCCCGCACAATGGAAATGGCTTCCTAATGCCAGGAAATGACTAGAATCAGCCTGCTCCATGGAAATGGCTCCTAATGCCAGGAATGACTAGAATCAGCCTGCACCATGGAAATGGCTCCTAATGCCAGGAATGACTAGAAGCAGCCTGCACCATGGAAATGGCTCCTAATGCCAGGAATGACTAGAAGCAGCCTGCACCATAGAAATGGCTCCTAATGCCAGGAATGACTAGAATCAGCCTGCACCATGGAAATGGCTCCTAATGCCCTGAATGACTAGAATTAGCCTGCACAATGGAAATGGCTCCTAATACAGGAATGACTAGAAGCAGCCTGCACCATGGAAATGGCTCCTAATGCCAGGAATGACTAGAATCAGCCCACACGATGGAAATGGCTCCTAATGCCTGGAATGACTAGAAGCAGCCTGCACCATGGAAATGGCTCCTAATGACAGGAATGACTAGAATCAGCCTGCACCATGGAAATGGCTACTAATGCCTGGAATGACTAGAATCGGCCTGCACAATGGAAATGGCTTCCTAATGCCAGGAAATGACTAGAATCAGCCCGCACAATGGAAATGGCTTCCTAATGCCAGGAAATTACTAGAATCAGCCCGCACCATGGAAATGGCTCCTAATGCCAGGAAATGACTAGAATCAGCCTGCACCATGGAAATGGCTTCCTATTGCCAGCAATGACTAGAATCAGCCCGCCCCATGGAAATGGCTCCTAATGCCAGGAAATTACTAGAATCAGCCTGCACCATGGAAATGGCTTCCTATTGCCAGCAATGACTAGAAGCAGTCCACACCATGGAAATGGCTTCCTAATGCCAGGAATGACTAGAATCAGCCTGCACCATGGAAATGGCTCCTAATGCCAGGAATGACTAGAATCAGCCTGCACCATGGAAATGGCTCCTAATGCCAGGAATGACTAGAAGCAGCCTGCACCATGGAAATGGCTCCTAATGCCAGGAATGACTAGAAGCAGCCTGCACCATGGAAATGGCTCCTAATGCCAGGAATGATTAGAAGCAGCCTGCACCATGGAAATGGCTCCTAATGCCAGGAATGACTAGAATCAGCATGCACAATGGAAATGGCTTCCTAATGCCAGGAAATGACTAGAAGCAGCCTGCACCATGGAAATGGCCCCTAATGCCAGGAATGACTAGAATTAGCCTGCACAATGGAAATGGCTCCTAATACAGGAATGACTAGAAGCAGCCTGCACCATGGAAATGGCTCCTAATGCCAGGAATGACTAGAATCAGCCTGCACCATGGAAATGGCTCCTAATGCCAGGAAATGACTAGAATCAGCCCGCTCCATGGAAATGGCTCCTAATGCCAGGAATGACTAGAATTAGCCTGCACAATGGAAATGGCTCCTAATACAGGAATGACTAGAAGCAGCCTGCACCATGGAAATGGCTCCTAATGCCAGGAATGACTAGAATCAGCCTGCACCATGGAAATGGCTTCCAAATGCCAGGAATTGACTAGAAGCAGCCTGCACCATGGAAATGGCTCCTAATGCCAGGAATGACTAGAATCAGCCTGCACAATGGAAATGGCTTCCTAATGCCAGGAAATGACTAGAATCAGCCTGCACAATGGAAATGGCTCCTAATACAGGAATGACTAGAAGCAGCCTGCACCATGGAAATGGCTCCTAATGCCAGGAATGACTAGAATCCGCCCACACCATGGAAATGGCTCCTAATGCCAGGAAATGACTAGAATCAGCCCGCTCCATGGAAATGGCTCCTAATGCCAGGAATGACTAGAATTAGCCTGCACAATGGAAATGGCTCCTAATACAGGAATGACTAGAAGCAGCCTGCACCATGGAAATGGCTCCTAATGCCAGGAATGACTAGAATCAGCCTGCACCATGGAAATGGCTTCCAAATGCCAGGAATTGACTAGAAGCAGCCTGCACCATGGAAATGGCTCCTAATGCCAGGAATGACTAGAATCAGCCTGCACAATGGAAATGGCTTCCTAATGCCAGGAAATGACTAGAATCAGCCTGCACAATGGAAATGGCTCCTAATACAGGAATGACTAGAAGCAGCCTGCACCATGGAAATGGCTCCTAATTCCAGGAATGACTAGAATCAGCCTGCACCATGGAAATGGCTCCTAATGCCAGGAATGACTAGAATCAGCCTGCACAATGGAAATGGCTTCCTAATGCCAGGAAATGACTAGAATCAGCCCGCACAATGGAAATGGCTTCCTAATGCCAGGAAATGACTAGAATCAGCCCGCTCCATGGAAATGGCTCCTAATGCCAGGAATGACTAGAATCAGCCTGCACCATGGAAATGGCTCCTAATGCCAGGAATGACTAGAAGCAGCCTGCACCATGGAAATGGCTCCTAATGCCAGGAATGACTAGAAGCAGCCTGCACCATGGAAATGGCTCCTAATGCCAGGAATGACTAGAATCAGCCTGCACCATGGAAATGGCTCCTAATGCCAGGAATGACTAGAATTAGCCTGCACAATGGAAATGGCTCCTAATACAGGAATGACTAGAAGCAGCCTGCACCATGGAAATGGCTCCTAATGCCAGGAATGACTAGAATCAGCCCACACGATGGAAATGGCTCCTAATGCCTGGAATGACTAGAAGCAGCCTGCACCATGGAAATGGCTCCTAATGACAGGAATGACTAGAATCAGCCTGCACCATGGAAATGGCTCCTAATGCCTGGAATGACTAGAATCAGCCTGCACAATGGAAATGGCTTCCTAATGCCAGGAAATAACTAGAATCAGCCCGCACAATGGAATTGGCTTCCTAATGCCAGGAAATTACTAGAAACAGCCCGCACCATGGAAATGGCTCCTAATGCCAGGAAATGACTAGAATCAGCCTGCACCATGGAAATGGCTTCCTATTGCCAGCAATGACTAGAATCAGCCCGCACCATGGAAATGGCTCCTAATGCCAGGAAATGACTAGAATCAGCCTGCACCATGGAAATGGCTTTCTATTGCCAGGAAATTACTAGAATCAGCCCGCACCATGGAAATGGTTCCTAATGCCAGGAAATTACTAGAATCAGCCTGCACCATGGAAATGGCTTTCTATTGCCAGCAATGACTAGAAGCAGCCTGCACCATGGAAATGGCTTCCTAATGCCAGGAATGACTAGAATCAGCCTGCACCATGGAAATGCCAGGAAATGACTAGAATCAGCCCGCTCCATGGAAATGGCTCCTAATGCCAGGAATGACTAGAATCAGCCCGCACCATGGAATTGGCTCCTAATGCCAGAAATGACTAGAAGCAGCCTGCACCATGGAAATGGCTCCTAATGCCAGGAATGACTAGAATCAGCCTGCACCATGGAAATGGCTCCTAATTCCATGAAATGACTAGAATCAGCCCGCACAATGGAAATAGCTTCCTAATGCCAGGAAATTACTAGAATCAGCCCGCACCATGGAAATGGCTCCTAATGCCAGGAAATGACTAGAATCAGCCTGCACCATGGAAATGGCTTCCTATTGCCAGCAATGACTAGAAGCAGTCCACACCATGGAAATGGCTTCCTAATGCCAGGAATGACTAGAATCAGCCTGCACCATGGAAATGGCTTCCTAATGCCAGGAAATGAGTAGAATCAGCCCGCACAATGGAAATGGCTTCCTAAGGCCAGGAAATGACTAGAAACAGCCTGCACCATGGAAATGGCTCCTAATTCCAGGAATGACTAGAATCAGCCTGCACCATGGAAATGGCTCCTAATGCCAGGAATGACTATAATCAGCCTGCACAATGGGAATGGCTTCCTAATGCCAGGAAATGACTAGAATCAGCCCGCACAATGGAAATGGCTTCCTAATGCCAGGAAATGACTAGAATCAGCCCGCTCCATGGAAATGGCTCCTAATGCCAAGAATGACTAGAATCAGCCTGCACCATGGAAATGGCTCCTAATGCCAGGAATGACTAGAAGCAGCCTGCACCATGGAAATGGCTCCTAATGCCAGGAATGACTAGAAGCAGCCTGCACCATGGAAATGGCTCCTAATGCCAGGAATGATTAGAAGCAGCCTGCACCATGGAAATGGCTCCTAATGCCAGGAATGACTAGAATCAGCATGCACAATGGAAATGGCTTCCTAATGCCAGGAAATGACTAGAATCAGCCCGCACAATGGAAATGGCTTCCTAATGCCAGGAAATAACTAGAATCAGCCCGCACCATGGAAATGGTTCCTAATGCCAGGAAATGACTAGAATCAGCCTGCACCATGGAAATGGCTTTCTATTGCCAGGAAATGACTAGAATCAGCCCACTCCATGGAAATGGCCCCTAATGCCAGGAATGACTAGAATCAGCACGCACCATGGAATTGGCTCCTAATGCCAGGAATGACTAGAAGCAGCCTGCACCATGGAAATGGCTCCTAATGCCAGGAATGACTAGAAGCAGCCTGCACAATGGAAATGGCTTCCTAATTCCAGGAAATGACTAGAATCAGCCCGCACAATGGAAATAGCTTCCTAATGCCAGGAAATTACTAGAATCAGCCCGCACCATGGAAATCGCTCCTAATGCCAGGAAATGACTAGAATCAGCCTGCACCATGGAAATGGCTTCCTATTGCCAGCAATGACTAGAAGCAGTCCACACCATGGAAATGGCTTCCTAATGCCAGGAATGACTAGAATCAGCCTGCACCATGGAAATGGCTTCCTAATGCCAGGAAATGAGTAGAATCAGCCCGCACAATGGAAATGGCTTCCTAAGGCCAGGAAATGACTAGAAACAGCCTGCACCATGGAAATGGCTCCTAATTCCAGGAATGACTAGAATCAGCCTGCACCATGGAAATGGCTCCTAATGCCAGGTATGACTAGAATCAGCCTGCACAATGGAAATGGCTTCCTAATGCCAGGAAATGACTAGAATCAGCCCGCACAATGGAAATGGCTTCCTAATGCCAGGAAATGACTAGAATCAGCCCGCTCCATGGAAATGGCTCCAAATGCCAGGAATGACTAGAATCAGCCTGCACCATGGAAATGGCTCCTAATGCCAGGAATGACTAGAAGCAGCCTGCACTGTGGAAATGGCTCCTAATGCCAGGAATGACTAGAAGCAGCCTGCACCATGGAAATGGCTCCTAATGCCAGGAATGACTAGAATCAGCCTGCACCATGGAAATGGCTCCTAATGCCAGGAAATGACTAGAATCAGCCCGCTCCATGGAAATGGTTCCTAATGCCAGGAAATTACTAGAATCAGCCTGCACCATGGAAATGGCTTTCTATTGCCAGCAATGACTAGAAGCAGCCTGCACCATGGAAATGGCTTCCTAATGCCAGGAATGACTAGAATCAGCCTGCACCATGGAAATGCCAGGAAATGACTAGAATCAGCCCGCTCCATGGAAATGGCTCCTAATGCCAGGAATGACTAGAATCAGCCCGCACCATGGAATTGGCTCCTAATGCCAGGAATGACTAGAAGCAGCCTGCACCATGGAAATGGCTCCTAATGCCAGGAATGACTAGAATCAGCCTGCACCATGGAAATGGCTCCTAATTCCAGGAAATGACTAGAATCAGCCCGCACAATGGAAATAGCTTCCTAATGCCAGGAAATTACTAGAATCAGCCCGCACCATGGAAATGGCTCCTAATGCCAGGAAATGACTAGAATCAGCCTGCACCATGGAAATGGCTTCCTATTGCCAGCAATGACTACAAGCAGTCCACACCATGGAAATGGCTTCCTAATGCCAGGAATGACTAGAATCAGCCTGCACCATGGAAATGGCTTCCTAATGCCAGGAAATGAGTAGAATCAGCCCGCACAATGGAAATGGCTTCCTAAGGCCAGGAAATGACTAGAAACAGCCTGCACCATGGAAATGGCTCCTAATTCCAGGAATGACTAGAATCAGCCTGCACCATGGAAATGGCTCCTAATGCCAGGAATGACTAGAATCAGCCTGCACAATGGAAATGGCTTCCTAATGCCAGGAAATGACTAGAATCAGCCCGCACAATGGAAATGACTTCCTAATGCCAGGAAATGACTAGAATCAGCCCGCTCCATGGAAATGGCTCCTAATGCCAGGAATGACTAGAATCAGCCTGCACCATGGAAATGGCTCCTAATGCCAGGAATGACTAGAAGCAGCCTGCACCATGGAAATGGCTCCTAATGCCAGGAATGATTAGAAGCAGCCTGCACCATGGAAATGGCTCCTAATGCCAGGAATGACTAGAATCAGCATGCACAATGGAAATGGCTTCCTAATGCCAGGAAATGACTAGAATCAGCCCGCACAATGGAAATGGCTTCCTAATGCCAGGAAATTACTAGAATCAGCCCGCACCATGGAAATGGTTCCTAATGCCAGGAAATGACTAGAATCAGCCTGTACCATGGAAATGGCTTTCTATTGCCAGGAAATGACTAGAATCAGCCCACTCCATGGAAATGGCCCCTAATGCCAGGAATGACTAGAATCAGCACGCACCATGGAATTGGCTCCTAATGCCAGGAATGACTAGAAGCAGCCTGCACCATGGAAATGGCTCCTAATGCCAGGAATGACTAGAAGCAGCCTGCACAATGGAAATGGCTTCCTAATTCCAGGAAATGATTAGAATCAGCCCGCACAATGGAAATAGCTTCCTAATGCCAGGAAATTACTAGAATCAGCCCGCACCATGGAAATGGCTCCTAATGCCAGGAAATGACTAGAATCAGCCTGCACCATGGAAATGGCTTCCTATTGCCAGCAATGACTAGAAGCAGTCCACACCATGGAAATGGCTTCCTAATGCCAGGAATGACTAGAATCAGCCTGCACCATGGAAATGGCTTCCTAATGCCAGGAAATGAGTAGAATCAGCCCGCACAATGGAAATGGCTTCCTAAGGCCAGGAAATGACTAGAAACAGCCTGCACCATGGAAATGGCTCCTAATTCCAGGAATGACTAGAATCAGCCTGCACCATGGAAATGGCTCCTAATGCCAGGAATGACTAGAATCAGCCTGCACAATGGAAATGGCTTCCTAATGCCAGGAAATGACTAGAATCAGCCCGCACAATGGAAATGGCTTCCTAATGCCAGGAAATGACTAGAATCAGCCCGCTCCATGGAAATGGCTCCTAATGCCAGGAATGACTAGAATCAGCCTGCACCATGGAAATGGCTCCTAATGCCAGGAATGACTAGAAGCAGCCTGCACCATGGAAATGGCTCCTAATGCCAGGAATGACTAGAAGCAGCCTGCACCATGGAAATGGCTCCTAATGCCAGGAATGACTAGAATCAGCCTGCACCATGGAAATGGCTCCTAATGCCAGGAAATGACTAGAATCAGCCCGCTCCATGGAAATGGCTCCTAATGCCAGGAATGACTAGAATTAGCCTGCACAATGGAAATGGCTCCTAATACAGGAATGACTAGAAGCAGCCTGCACCATGGAAATGGCTCCTAATGCCAGGAATGACTAGAATCAGCCTGCACCATGGAAATGGCTTCCAAATGCCAGGAATTGACTAGAAGCAGCCTGCACCATGGAAATGGCTCCTAATGCCAGGAATGACTAGAATCAGCCTGCACAATGGAAATGGCTTCCTAATGCCAGGAAATGACTAGAATCAGCCCGCACAATGGAAATGGCTTCCTAATGCCAGGAAATGACTAGAAGCAGCCTGCACCATGGAAATGGCTCCTAATGCCAGGAATGACTAGAATTAGCCTGCACAATGGAAATGGCTCCTAATACAGGAATGACTAGAAGCAGCCTGCACCATGGAAATGGCTCCTAATGCCAGGAATGACTAGAATCAGCCCACACGATGGAAATGGCTCTTAATGCCTGGAATGACTAGAAGCAGCCTGCACCATGGAAATGGCTCCTAATTCTAGGAATGACTAGAATCAGCCTGCACCATGGAAATGGCTCCTAATGCCAGGAATGACTAGAATCAGCCTGCACAATGGAAATGGCTTCCTAATGCCAGGAAATGACTAGAATCAGCCCGCACAATGGAAATGGCTTCCTAATGCCAGGAAATGACTAGAATCAGCCCGCTCCATGGAAATGGCTCCTAATGCCAGGAATGACTAGAATCAGCCTGCACCATGGAAATGGCTCCTAATGCCAGGAATGACTAGAAGCAGCCTGCACCATGGAAATGGCTCCTAATGCCAGGAATGACTAGAAGCAGCCTGCACCATGGAAATGGCTCCTAATGCCAGGAATGACTAGAATCAGCCTGCACCATGGAAATGGCTCCTAATGCCAGGAATGACTAGAATTAGCCTGCACAATGGAAATGGCTCGTAATACAGGAATGACTAGAAGCAGCCTGCACCATGGAAATGGCTCCTAATGCCAGGAATGACTAGAATCAGCCCACACGATGGAAATGGCTCCTAATGCCTGGAATGACTAGAAGCAGCCTGCACCATGGAAATGGCTCCTAATGACAGGAATGACTAGAATCAGCCTGCACCATGGAAATGGCTCCTAATGCCTGGAATGACTAGAATCAGCCTGCACAATGGAAATGGCTTCCTAATGCCAGGAAATGACTAGAATCAGCCCGCACAATGGAAATGGCTTCCTAATGCCAGGAAATTACTAGAATCAGCCCGCACCATGGAAATGGCTCCTAATGCCAGGAAATGACTAGAATCAACCTGCACCATGGAAATGGCTTCCTAATGCCAGGAATGACTAGAATCAGCCTGCACCATGGAAATGGCTTCCTAATGCCAGGAAATGAGTAGAATCAGCCCGCACAATGGAAATGGCTTCCTAAGGCCAGGAAATGACTAGAAGCAGCCTGCACCATTGAAATGGCTCCTAATTCCAGGAATGACTAGAATCAGCCTGCGCCATGGAAATGGCTCCTAATGCCAGGAATGACTAGAATCAGCCTGCACCATGGAAATGGCTCCTAATGCCAGGAATGACTAGAATCAGCCTGCACAATGGAAATGGCTTCCTAATGCCAGGAATGACTAGAATTAGCTTGCACAATGGAAATGGCTCCTAATACAGGAATGACTAGAATCCGCCCACACGATGGAAATGGCTCCTAATGCCAGGAATGACTAGAATCCGCCCACACGATGGAAATGGCTCCTAATGCCTGGAATGACTAGAAGCAGCCTGCACCATGGAAATGGCTCCTAATTCCAGGAATGACTAGAATCAGCCTGCACCATGGAAATGGCTCCTAATGCCAGGAATGACTAGAATCAGCCTGCACAATGGAAATGGCTTCCTAATGCCAGGAAATGACTAGAATCAGCCCGCACAATGGAAATGGCTTCCTAATGCCAGGAAATGACTAGAATCAGCCTGCTCCATGGAAATGGCTCCTAATGCCAGGAATGATTAGAATCAGCCTGCACCATGGAAATGGCTCCTAATGCCAGGAATGACTAGAAGCAGCCTGCACCATAGAAATGGCTCCTAATGCCAGGAATGACTAGAATCAGCCTGCACCATGGAAATGGCTCCTAATGCCAGGAATGACTAGAATTAGCCTGCACAATGGAAATGGCTCCTAATACAGGAATGACTAGAAGCAGCCTGCACCATGGAAATGGCTCCTAATGCCAGGAATGACTAGAATCAGCCCACACGATGGAAATGGCTCCTAATGCCTGGAATGACTAGAAGCAGCCTGCACCATGGAAATGGCTCCTAATGACAGGAATGACTAGAATCAGCCTGCACCATGGAAATGGCTCCTAATGCCTGGAATGACTAGAATCGGCCTGCACAATGGAAATGGCTTCCTAATGCCAGGAAATGACTAGAATCAGCCCGCACAATGGAAATGGCTTCCTAATGCCAGGAAATTACTAGAATCAGCCCGCACCATGGAAATGGCTCCTAATGCCAGGAAATGACTAGAATCAGCCTGCACCATGGAAATGGCTTCCTATTGCCAGCAATGACTAGAATCAGCCCGCACCATGGAAATGGCTCCTAATGCCAGGAAATTACTAGAATCAGCCTGCACCATGGAAATGGCTTCCTATTGCCAGCAATGACTAGAAGCAGTCCACACCATGGAAATGGCTTCCTAATGCCAGGAATGACTAGAATCAGCCTGCACCATGGAAATGGCTCCTAATGCCAGGAATGACTAGAATCAGCCTGCACCATGGAAATGGCTCCTAATGCCAGGAATGACTAGAAGCAGCCTGCACCATGGAAATGGCTCCTAATGCCAGGAATGACTAGAAGCAGCCTGCACCATGGAAATGGCTCCTAATGCCAGGAATGACTAGAATCAGCCTGCACCATGGAAATGGCTCCTAATGCCAGGAATGACTAGAATTAGCCTGCACAATGGAAATGGCTCCTAATACAGGAATGACTAGAAGCAGCCTGCACCATGGAAATGGCTCCTAATGCCAGGAATGACTAGAATCAGCCCACACGATGGAAATGGCTCCTAATGCCTGGAATGACTAGAAGCAGCCTGCACCATGGAAATGGCTCCTAATGACAGGAATGACTAGAATCAGCCTGCACCATGGAAATGGCTCCTAATGCCTGGAATGACTAGAATCAGCCTGCACAATGGAAATGGCTTCCTAATGCCAGGAAATGACTAGAATCAGCCCGCACAATGGAAATGGCTTCCTAATGCCAGGAAATTACTAGAATCAGCCCGCACCATGGAAATGGTTCCTAATGCCAGGAAATTACTAGAATCAGCCTGCACCATGGAAATGGCTTTCTATTGCCAGCAATGACTAGAAGCAGCCTGCACCATGGAAATGGCTTCCTAATGCCAGGAATGACTAGAATCAGCCTGCACCATGGAAATGCCAGGAAATGACTAGAATCAGCCCGCTCCATGGAAATGGCTCCTAATGCCAGGAATGACTAGAATCAGCCCGCACCATGGAATTGGCTCCTAATGCCAGGAATGACTAGAAGCAGCCTGCACCATGGAAATGGCTCCTAATGCCAGGAATGACTAGAATCAGCCTGCACCATGGAAATGGCTCCTAATGCCAGGAATGACTAGAATCAGCCTGCACAATGGAAATGGCTTCCTAATGCCAGGAACTGACTAGAATCAGCCCGCACAATGGAAATGGCTTCCTAATGCCAGGAGATGACTAGAATCAGCCCGCACCATGGAAATGGCTCGTAATGCCAGGAAATGACTAGAATCAGCCTGCACCATGGAAATGGCTTCCTATTGCTCGCAATGACTAGAAGCAGCCCACACCATGGAAATGGCTTCCTAATGCCAGGAATTACTAGAATCAGCCTGCACCATGGAAATGGCTTCCTAATGCCAGGAAATGACTAGAATCAGCCCGCACAATGGAAATGGCTTCCTAAGGCCAGGAAATGACTAGAAGCAGCCTGCACCATGGAAATGGCTCCTAATGCCAGGAATGATTAGAAGCAGCCTGCACCATGGAAATGGCTCCTAATGCCAGGAATGACTAGAATCAGCATGCACAATGGAAATGGCTTCCTAATGCCAGGAAATGACTAGAATCAGCCCGCACAATGGAAATGGCTTCCTAATGCCAGGAAATTACTAGAATCAGCCCGCACCATGGAAATGGTTCCTAATGCCAGGACATGACTAGAATCAGCCTGCACCATGGAAATGGCTTTCTATTGCCAGGAAATGACTAGAATCAGCCCACTCCATGGAAATGGCCCCTAATGCCAGGAATGACTAGAATCAGCACGCACCATGGAATTGGCTCCTAATGCCAGGAATGACTAGAAGCAGCCTGCACCATGGAAATGGCTCCTAATGCCAGGAATGACTAGAAGCAGCCTGCACAATGGAAATGGCTTCCTAATTCCAGGAAATGACTAGAATCAGCCCGCACAATGGAAATAGCTTCCTAATGCCAGGAAATTACTAGAATCAGCCCGCACCATGGAAATGGCTCCTAATGCCAGGAAATGACTAGAATCAGCCTGCACCATGGAAATGGCTTCCTATTGCCAGCAATGACTAGAAGCAGTCCACACCATGGAAAAGGCTTCCTAATGCCAGGAATGACTAGAATCAGCCTGCACCATGGAAATGGCTTCCTAATGCCAGGAAATGAGTAGAATCAGCCCGCACAATGGAAATGGCTTCCTAAGGCCAGGAAATGACTAGAAACAGCCTGCACCATGGAAATGGCTCCTAATTCCAGGAATGACTAGAATCAGCCCACACGATGGAAATGGCTCCTAATGCCTGGAATGACTAGAAGCAGCCTGCACCATGGAAATGGCTCCTAATTCCAGGAATGACTAGAATCAGCCTGCACCATGGAAATGGCTCCTAATGCCAGGAATGACTAGAATCAGCCTGCACAATGGAAATGGCTTCCTAATGCCAGGAAATGACTAGAATCAGCCCGCACAATGGAAATGGCTTCCTAATGCCAGGAAATGACTAGAATCAGCCTGCTCCATGGAAATGGCTCCTAATGCCAGGAATGACTAGAATCAGCCTGCACCATGGAAATGGCTCCTAATGCCAGGAATGACTAGAAGCAGCCTGCACCATGGAAATGGCTCCTAATGCCAGGAATGACTAGAAGCAGCCTGCACCATAGAAATGGCTCCTAATGCCAGGAATGACTAGAATCAGCCTGCACCATGGAAATGGCTCCTAATGCCAGGAATGACTAGAATTAGCCTGCACAATGGAAATGGCTCCTAATACAGGAATGACTAGAAGCAGCCTGCACCATGGAAATGGCTCCTAATGCCAGGAATGACTAGAATCAGCCCACACGATGGAAATGGCTCCTAATGCCTGGAATGACTAGAAGCAGCCTGCACCATGGAAATGGCTCCTAATGACAGGAATGACTAGAATCAGCCTGCACCATGGAAATGGCTCCTAATGCCTGGAATGACTAGAATCGGCCTGCACAATGGAAATGGCTTCCTAATGCCAGGAAATGACTAGAATCAGCCCGCACAATGGAAATGGCTTCCTAATGCCAGGAAATTACTAGAATCAGCCCGCAACATGGAAATGGCTCCTAATGCCAGGAATGACTAGAAGCAGCCTGCACAATGGAAATGGCTTCCTAATACCAGGAAATGACTAGAATCAGCCCGCACAATGGAAATAGCTTCCTAATGCCAGGAAATTACTAGAATCAGCCCGCACCATGGAAATCGCTCCTAATGCCAGGAAATGACTAGAATCAGCCTGCACCATGGAAATGGCTTCCTATTGCCAGCAATGACTAGAAGCAGTCCACACCATGGAAATGGCTTCCTAATGCCAGGAATGACTAGAATCAGCCTGCACCATGGAAATGGCTTCCTAATGCCAGGAAATGAGTAGAATCAGCCCGCACAATGGAAATGGCTTCCTAAGGCCAGGAAATGACTAGAAACAGCCTGCACCATGGAAATGGCTCCTAATTCCAGGAATGACTAGAATCAGCCTGCACCATGGAAATGGCTCCTAATGCCAGGTATGACTAGAATCAGCCTGCACAATGGAAATGGCTTCCTAATGCCAGGAAATGACTAGAATCAGCCCGCACAATGGAAATGGCTTCCTAATGCCAGGAAATGACTAGAATCAGCCCGCTCCATGGAAATGGCTCCAAATGCCAGGAATGACTAGAATCAGCCTGCACCATGGAAATGGCTCCTAATGCCAGGAATGACTAGAAGCAGCCTGCACCGTGGAAATGGCTCCTAATGCCAGGAATGACTAGAAGCAGCCTGCACCATGGAAATGGCTCCTAATGCCAGGAATGACTAGAATCAGCCTGCACCATGGAAATGGCTCCTAATGCCAGGAAATGACTAGAATCAGCCCGCTCCATGGAAATGGTTCCTAATGCCAGGAAATTACTAGAATCAGCCTGCACCATGGAAATGGCTTTCTATTGCCAGCAATGACTAGAAGCAGCCTGCACCATGGAAATGGCTTCCTAATGCCAGGAATGACTAGAATCAGCCTGCACCATGGAAATGCCAGGAGATGACTAGAATCAGCCCGCTCCATGGAAATGGCTCCTAATGCCAGGAATGACTAGAATCAGCCCGCACCATGGAATTGGCTCCTAATGCCAGGAATGACTAGAAGCAGCCTGCACCATGGAAATGGCTCCTAATGCCAGGAATGACTAGAATCAGCCTGCACCATGGAAATGGCTCCTAATTCCAGGAAATGACTAGAATCAGCCCGCACAATGGAAATAGCTTCCTAATGCCAGGAAATTACTAGAATCAGCCCGCACCATGGAAATGGCTCCTAATGCCAGGAAATGACTAGAATCAGCCTGCACCATGGAAATGGCTTCCTATTGCCAGCAATGACTAGAAGCAGTCCACACCATGGAAATGGCTTCCTAATGCCAGGAATGACTAGAATCAGCCTGCACCATGGAAATGGCTTCCTAATGCCAGGAAATGAGTAGAATCAGCCCGCACAATGGAAATGGCTTCCTAAGGCCAGGAAATGACTAGAAACAGCCCGCACCATGGAAATGGCTCCTAATTCCAGGAATGACTAGAATCAGCCTGCACCATGGAAATGGCTCCTAATGCCAGGAATGACTAGAATCAGCCTGCACAATGGAAATGGCTTCCTAATGCCAGGAAATGACTAGAATCAGCCCGCACAATGGAAATGACTTCCTAATGCCAGGAAATGACTAGAATCAGCCCGCTCCATGGAAATGGCTCCTAATGCCAGGAATGACTAGAATCAGCCCGCACC
This sequence comes from Ambystoma mexicanum, assembly GCF_040938575.1. NCBI lineage: Eukaryota > Metazoa > Chordata > Amphibia > Caudata > Ambystomatidae > Ambystoma > Ambystoma mexicanum. The sequence continues at coordinate 16,229,430 of NC_090934.1, read as the reverse complement.
ATGGAAATGGCTCCTAATGCCAGGAATGACTAGAAGCAGCCTGCACCATGGAAATGGCTCCTAATGCCAGGAATGATTAGAAGCAGCCTGCACCATGGAAATGGCTCCTAATGCCAGGAATGACTAGAATCAGCATGCACAATGGAAATGGCTTCCTAATGCCAGGAAATGACTAGAATCAGCCCGCACAATGGAAATGGCTTCCTAATGCCAGGAAATTACTAGAATCAGCCCGCACCATGGAAATGGTTCCTAATGCCAGGAAATGACTAGAATCAGCCTGCACCATGGAAATGGCTTTCTATTGCCAGGAAATGACTAGAATCAGCCCACTCCATGGAAATGGCCCCTAATGCCAGGAATGACTAGAATCAGCACGCACCATGGAATTGGCTCCTAATGCCAGGAATGACTAGAAGCAGCCTGCACCATGGAAATGGCTCCTAATGCCAGGAATGACTAGAAGCAGCCTGCACAATGGAAATGGCTTCCTAATTCCAGGAAATGACTAGAATCAGCCCGCACAATGGAAATAGCTTCCTAATGCCAGGAAATTACTAGAATCAGCCCGCACCATGGAAATGGCTCCTAATGCCAGGAAATGACTAGAATCAGCCTGCACCATGGAAATGGCTTCCTATTGCCAGCAATGACTAGAAGCAGTCCACACCATGGAAATGGCTTCCTAATGCCAGGAATGACTAGAATCAGCCTGCACCATGGAAATGGCTTCCTAATGCCAGGAAATGAGTAGAATCAGCCCGCACAATGGAAATGGCTTCCTAAGGCCAGGAAATGACTAGAAACAGCCTGCACCATGGAAATGGCTCCTAATTCCAGGAATGACTAGAATCAGCCTGCACCATGGAAATGGCTCCTAATGCCAGGAATGACTAGAATCAGCCTGCACAATGGAAATGGCTTCCTAATGCCAGGAAATGACTAGAATCAGCCCGCACAATGGAAATGGCTTCCTAATGCCAGGAAATGACTAGAATCAGCCCGCTCCATGGAAATGGCTCCTAATGCCAGGAATGACTAGAATCAGCCTGCACCATGGAAATGGCTCCTAATGCCAGGAATGACTAGAAGCAGCCTGCACCATGGAAATGGCTCCTAATGCCAGGAATGACTAGAAGCAGCCTGCACCATGGAAATGGCTCCTAATGCCAGGAATGACTAGAATCAGCCTGCACCATGGAAATGGCTCCTAATGCCAGGAAATGACTAGAATCAGCCCGCTCCATGGAAATGGCTCCTAATGCCAGGAATGACTAGAATTAGCCTGCACAATGGAAATGGCTCCTAATACAGGAATGACTAGAAGCAGCCTGCACCATGGAAATGGCTCCTAATGCCAGGAATGACTAGAATCAGCCTGCACCATGGAAATGGCTTCCAAATGCCAGGAATTGACTAGAAGCAGCCTGCACCATGGAAATGGCTCCTAATGCCAGGAATGACTAGAATCAGCCTGCACAATGGAAATGGCTTCCTAATGCCAGGAAATGACTAGAATCAGCCCGCACAATGGAAATGGCTTCCTAATGCCAGGAAATGACTAGAAGCAGCCTGCACCATGGAAATGGCTCCTAATGCCAGGAATGACTAGAATTAGCCTGCACAATGGAAATGGCTCCTAATACAGGAATGACTAGAAGCAGCCTGCACCATGGAAATGGCTCCTAATGCCAGGAATGACTAGAATCAGCCCACACGATGGAAATGGCTCTTAATGCCTGGAATGACTAGAAGCAGCCTGCACCATGGAAATGGCTCCTAATTCTAGGAATGACTAGAATCAGCCTGCACCATGGAAATGGCTCCTAATGCCAGGAATGACTAGAATCAGCCTGCACAATGGAAATGGCTTCCTAATGCCAGGAAATGACTAGAATCAGCCCGCATAATGGAAATGGCTTCCTAATGCCAGGAAATGACTAGAATCAGCCCGCTCCATGGAAATGGCTCCTAATGCCAGGAATGACTAGAATCAGCCTGCACCATGGAAATGGCTCCTAATGCCAGGAATGACTAGAAGCAGCCTGCACCATGGAAATGGCTCCTAATGCCAGGAATGACTAGAAGCAGCCTGCACCATGGAAATGGCTCCTAATGCCAGGAATGACTAGAATCAGCCTGCACCATGGAAATGGCTCCTAATGCCAGGAATGACTAGAATTAGCCTGCACAATGGAAATGGCTCGTAATACAGGAATGACTAGAAGCAGCCTGCACCATGGAAATGGCTCCTAATGCCAGGAATGACTAGAATCAGCCCACACGATGGAAATGGCTCCTAATGCCTGGAATGACTAGAAGCAGCCTGCACCATGGAAATGGCTCCTAATGACAGGAATGACTAGAAACAGCCTGCACCATGGAAATGGCTCCTAATGCCTGGAATGACTAGAATCAGCCTGCACAATGGAAATGGCTTCCTAATGCCAGGAAATGACTAGAATCAGCCCGCACAATGGAAATGGCTTCCTAATGCCAGGAAATTACTAGAATCAGCCCGCACCAGGGAAATGGCTCCTAATGCCAGGAAATGACTAGAATCAGCCTGCACCATGGAAATGGCTTCCTAATGCCAGGAATGACTAGAATCAGCCTGCACCATGGAAATGGCTTCCTAATGCCAGGAAATGAGTAGAATCAGCCCGCACAATGGAAATGGCTTCCTAAGGCCAGGAAATGACTAGAAGCAGCCTGCACCATTGAAATGGCTCCTAATTCCAGGAATGACTAGAATCAGCCTGCACCATGGAAATGGCTCCTAATGCCAGGAATGACTAGAATCAGCCTGCACCATGGAAATGGCTCCTAATGCCAGGAATGACTAGAATCAGCCTGCACAATGGAAATGGCTTCCTAATGCCAGGAATGACTAGAATTAGCTTGCACAATGGAAATGGCTCCTAATACAGGAATGACTAGAAGCAGCCTGCACCATGGAAATGGCTCCTAATGCCAAGAATGACTAGAATCCGCCCACACGATGGAAATGGCTCCTAATGCCTGGAATGACTAGAAGCAGCCTGCACCATGGAAATGGCTCCTAATTCCAGGAATGACTAGAATCAGCCTGCACCATGGAAATGGCTCCTAATGCCAGGAATGACTAGAATCAGCCTGCACAATGGAAATGGCTTCCTAATGCCAGGAAATGACTAGAATCAGCCCGCACAATGGAAATGGCTTCCTAATGCCAGGAAATGACTAGAATCAGCCTGCTCCATGGAAATGGCTCCTAATGCCAGGAATGACTAGAATCAGCCTGCACCATGGAAATGGCTCCTAATGCCAGGAATGACTAGAAGCAGCCTGCACCATGGAAATGGCTCCTAATGCCAGGAATGACTAGAAGCAGCCTGCACCATAGAAATGGCTCCTAATGCCAGGAATGACTAGAATCAGCCTGCACCATGGAAATGGCTCCTAATGCCCTGAATGACTAGAATTAGCCTGCACAATGGAAATGGCTCCTAATACAGGAATGACTAGAAGCAGCCTGCACCATGGAAATGGCTCCTAATGCCAGGAATGACTAGAATCAGCCCACACGATGGAAATGGCTCCTAATGCCTGGAATGACTAGAAGCAGCCTGCACCATGGAAATGGCTCCTAATGACAGGAATGACTAGAATCAGCCTGCACCATGGAAATGGCTCCTAATGCCTGGAATGACTAGAATCGGCCTGCACAATGGAAATGGCTTCCTAATGCCAGGAAATGACTAGAATCAGCCCGCACAATGGAAATGGCTTCCTAATGCCAGGAAATTACTAGAATCAGCCCGCACCATGGAAATGGCTCCTAATGCCAGGAAATGACTAGAATCAGCCTGCACCATGGAAATGGCTTCCTATTGCCAGCAATGACTAGAATCAGCCCGCCCCATGGAAATGGCTCCTAATGCCAGGAAATTACTAGAATCAGCCTGCACCATGGAAATGGCTTCCTATTGCCAGCAATGACTAGAAGCAGTCCACACCATGGAAATGGCTTCCTAATGCCAGGAATGACTAGAATCAGCCTGCACCATGGAAATGGCTCCTAATGCCAGGAATGACTAGAATCAGCCTGCACCATGGAAATGGCTCCTAATGCCAGGAATGACTAGAAGCAGCCTGCACCATGGAAATGGCTCCTAATGCCAGGAATGACTAGAAGCAGCCTGCACCATGGAAATGGCTCCTAATGCCAGGAATGATTAGAAGCAGCCTGCACCATGGAAATGGCTCCTAATGCCAGGAATGACTAGAATCAGCATGCACAATGGAAATGGCTTCCTAATGCCAGGAAATGACTAGAAGCAGCCTGCACCATGGAAATGGCCCCTAATGCCAGGAATGACTAGAATTAGCCTGCACAATGGAAATGGCTCCTAATACAGGAATGACTAGAAGCAGCCTGCACCATGGAAATGGCTCCTAATGCCAGGAATGACTAGAATCAGCCTGCACCATGGAAATGGCTCCTAATGCCAGGAAATGACTAGAATCAGCCCGCTCCATGGAAATGGCTCCTAATGCCAGGAATGACTAGAATTAGCCTGCACAATGGAAATGGCTCCTAATACAGGAATGACTAGAAGCAGCCTGCACCATGGAAATGGCTCCTAATGCCAGGAATGACTAGAATCAGCCTGCACCATGGAAATGGCTTCCAAATGCCAGGAATTGACTAGAAGCAGCCTGCACCATGGAAATGGCTCCTAATGCCAGGAATGACTAGAATCAGCCTGCACAATGGAAATGGCTTCCTAATGCCAGGAAATGACTAGAATCAGCCTGCACAATGGAAATGGCTCCTAATACAGGAATGACTAGAAGCAGCCTGCACCATGGAAATGGCTCCTAATGCCAGGAATGACTAGAATCCGCCCACACCATGGAAATGGCTCCTAATGCCAGGAAATGACTAGAATCAGCCCGCTCCATGGAAATGGCTCCTAATGCCAGGAATGACTAGAATTAGCCTGCACAATGGAAATGGCTCCTAATACAGGAATGACTAGAAGCAGCCTGCACCATGGAAATGGCTCCTAATGCCAGGAATGACTAGAATCAGCCTGCACCATGGAAATGGCTTCCAAATGCCAGGAATTGACTAGAAGCAGCCTGCACCATGGAAATGGCTCCTAATGCCAGGAATGACTAGAATCAGCCTGCACAATGGAAATGGCTTCCTAATGCCAGGAAATGACTAGAATCAGCCTGCACAATGGAAATGGCTCCTAATACAGGAATGACTAGAAGCAGCCTGCACCATGGAAATGGCTCCTAATTCCAGGAATGACTAGAATCAGCCTGCACCATGGAAATGGCTCCTAATGCCAGGAATGACTAGAATCAGCCTGCACAATGGAAATGGCTTCCTAATGCCAGGAAATGACTAGAATCAGCCCGCACAATGGAAATGGCTTCCTAATGCCAGGAAATGACTAGAATCAGCCCGCTCCATGGAAATGGCTCCTAATGCCAGGAATGACTAGAATCAGCCTGCACCATGGAAATGGCTCCTAATGCCAGGAATGACTAGAAGCAGCCTGCACCATGGAAATGGCTCCTAATGCCAGGAATGACTAGAAGCAGCCTGCACCATGGAAATGGCTCCTAATGCCAGGAATGACTAGAATCAGCCTGCACCATGGAAATGGCTCCTAATGCCAGGAATGACTAGAATTAGCCTGCACAATGGAAATGGCTCCTAATACAGGAATGACTAGAAGCAGCCTGCACCATGGAAATGGCTCCTAATGCCAGGAATGACTAGAATCAGCCCACACGATGGAAATGGCTCCTAATGCCTGGAATGACTAGAAGCAGCCTGCACCATGGAAATGGCTCCTAATGACAGGAATGACTAGAATCAGCCTGCACCATGGAAATGGCTCCTAATGCCTGGAATGACTAGAATCAGCCTGCACAATGGAAATGGCTTCCTAATGCCAGGAAATAACTAGAATCAGCCCGCACAATGGAATTGGCTTCCTAATGCCAGGAAATTACTAGAAACAGCCCGCACCATGGAAATGGCTCCTAATGCCAGGAAATGACTAGAATCAGCCTGCACCATGGAAATGGCTTCCTATTGCCAGCAATGACTAGAATCAGCCCGCACCATGGAAATGGCTCCTAATGCCAGGAAATGACTAGAATCAGCCTGCACCATGGAAATGGCTTTCTATTGCCAGGAAATTACTAGAATCAGCCCGCACCATGGAAATGGTTCCTAATGCCAGGAAATTACTAGAATCAGCCTGCACCATGGAAATGGCTTTCTATTGCCAGCAATGACTAGAAGCAGCCTGCACCATGGAAATGGCTTCCTAATGCCAGGAATGACTAGAATCAGCCTGCACCATGGAAATGCCAGGAAATGACTAGAATCAGCCCGCTCCATGGAAATGGCTCCTAATGCCAGGAATGACTAGAATCAGCCCGCACCATGGAATTGGCTCCTAATGCCAGAAATGACTAGAAGCAGCCTGCACCATGGAAATGGCTCCTAATGCCAGGAATGACTAGAATCAGCCTGCACCATGGAAATGGCTCCTAATTCCATGAAATGACTAGAATCAGCCCGCACAATGGAAATAGCTTCCTAATGCCAGGAAATTACTAGAATCAGCCCGCACCATGGAAATGGCTCCTAATGCCAGGAAATGACTAGAATCAGCCTGCACCATGGAAATGGCTTCCTATTGCCAGCAATGACTAGAAGCAGTCCACACCATGGAAATGGCTTCCTAATGCCAGGAATGACTAGAATCAGCCTGCACCATGGAAATGGCTTCCTAATGCCAGGAAATGAGTAGAATCAGCCCGCACAATGGAAATGGCTTCCTAAGGCCAGGAAATGACTAGAAACAGCCTGCACCATGGAAATGGCTCCTAATTCCAGGAATGACTAGAATCAGCCTGCACCATGGAAATGGCTCCTAATGCCAGGAATGACTAGAATCAGCCTGCACAATGGGAATGGCTTCCTAATGCCAGGAAATGACTAGAATCAGCCCGCACAATGGAAATGGCTTCCTAATGCCAGGAAATGACTAGAATCAGCCCGCTCCATGGAAATGGCTCCTAATGCCAGGAATGACTAGAATCAGCCTGCACCATGGAAATGGCTCCTAATGCCAGGAATGACTAGAAGCAGCCTGCACCATGGAAATGGCTCCTAATGCCAGGAATGATTAGAAGCAGCCTGCACCATGGAAATGGCTCCTAATGCCAGGAATGACTAGAATCAGCATGCACAATGGAAATGGCTTCCTAATGCCAGGAAATGACTAGAATCAGCCCGCACAATGGAAATGGCTTCCTAATGCCAGGAAATAACTAGAATCAGCCCGCACCATGGAAATGGTTCCTAATGCCAGGAAATGACTAGAATCAGCCTGCACCATGGAAATGGCTTTCTATTGCCAGGAAATGACTAGAATCAGCCCACTCCATGGAAATGGCCCCTAATGCCAGGAATGACTAGAATCAGCACGCACCATGGAATTGGCTCCTAATGCCAGGAATGACTAGAAGCAGCCTGCACCATGGAAATGGCTCCTAATGCCAGGAATGACTAGAAGCAGCCTGCACAATGGAAATGGCTTCCTAATTCCAGGAAATGACTAGAATCAGCCCGCACAATGGAAATAGCTTCCTAATGCCAGGAAATTACTAGAATCAGCCCGCACCATGGAAATCGCTCCTAATGCCAGGAAATGACTAGAATCAGCCTGCACCATGGAAATGGCTTCCTATTGCCAGCAATGACTAGAAGCAGTCCACACCATGGAAATGGCTTCCTAATGCCAGGAATGACTAGAATCAGCCTGCACCATGGAAATGGCTTCCTAATGCCAGGAAATGAGTAGAATCAGCCCGCACAATGGAAATGGCTTCCTAAGGCCAGGAAATGACTAGAAACAGCCTGCACCATGGAAATGGCTCCTAATTCCAGGAATGACTAGAATCAGCCTGCACCATGGAAATGGCTCCTAATGCCAGGTATGACTAGAATCAGCCTGCACAATGGAAATGGCTTCCTAATGCCAGGAAATGACTAGAATCAGCCCGCACAATGGAAATGGCTTCCTAATGCCAGGAAATGACTAGAATCAGCCCGCTCCATGGAAATGGCTCCAAATGCCAGGAATGACTAGAATCAGCCTGCACCATGGAAATGGCTCCTAATGCCAGGAATGACTAGAAGCAGCCTGCACTGTGGAAATGGCTCCTAATGCCAGGAATGACTAGAAGCAGCCTGCACCATGGAAATGGCTCCTAATGCCAGGAATGACTAGAATCAGCCTGCACCATGGAAATGGCTCCTAATGCCAGGAAATGACTAGAATCAGCCCGCTCCATGGAAATGGTTCCTAATGCCAGGAAATTACTAGAATCAGCCTGCACCATGGAAATGGCTTTCTATTGCCAGCAATGACTAGAAGCAGCCTGCACCATGGAAATGGCTTCCTAATGCCAGGAATGACTAGAATCAGCCTGCACCATGGAAATGCCAGGAAATGACTAGAATCAGCCCGCTCCATGGAAATGGCTCCTAATGCCAGGAATGACTAGAATCAGCCCGCACCATGGAATTGGCTCCTAATGCCAGGAATGACTAGAAGCAGCCTGCACCATGGAAATGGCTCCTAATGCCAGGAATGACTAGAATCAGCCTGCACCATGGAAATGGCTCCTAATTCCAGGAAATGACTAGAATCAGCCCGCACAATGGAAATAGCTTCCTAATGCCAGGAAATTACTAGAATCAGCCCGCACCATGGAAATGGCTCCTAATGCCAGGAAATGACTAGAATCAGCCTGCACCATGGAAATGGCTTCCTATTGCCAGCAATGACTACAAGCAGTCCACACCATGGAAATGGCTTCCTAATGCCAGGAATGACTAGAATCAGCCTGCACCATGGAAATGGCTTCCTAATGCCAGGAAATGAGTAGAATCAGCCCGCACAATGGAAATGGCTTCCTAAGGCCAGGAAATGACTAGAAACAGCCTGCACCATGGAAATGGCTCCTAATTCCAGGAATGACTAGAATCAGCCTGCACCATGGAAATGGCTCCTAATGCCAGGAATGACTAGAATCAGCCTGCACAATGGAAATGGCTTCCTAATGCCAGGAAATGACTAGAATCAGCCCGCACAATGGAAATGACTTCCTAATGCCAGGAAATGACTAGAATCAGCCCGCTCCATGGAAATGGCTCCTAATGCCAGGAATGACTAGAATCAGCCTGCACCATGGAAATGGCTCCTAATGCCAGGAATGACTAGAAGCAGCCTGCACCATGGAAATGGCTCCTAATGCCAGGAATGATTAGAAGCAGCCTGCACCATGGAAATGGCTCCTAATGCCAGGAATGACTAGAATCAGCATGCACAATGGAAATGGCTTCCTAATGCCAGGAAATGACTAGAATCAGCCCGCACAATGGAAATGGCTTCCTAATGCCAGGAAATTACTAGAATCAGCCCGCACCATGGAAATGGTTCCTAATGCCAGGAAATGACTAGAATCAGCCTGTACCATGGAAATGGCTTTCTATTGCCAGGAAATGACTAGAATCAGCCCACTCCATGGAAATGGCCCCTAATGCCAGGAATGACTAGAATCAGCACGCACCATGGAATTGGCTCCTAATGCCAGGAATGACTAGAAGCAGCCTGCACCATGGAAATGGCTCCTAATGCCAGGAATGACTAGAAGCAGCCTGCACAATGGAAATGGCTTCCTAATTCCAGGAAATGACTAGAATCAGCCCGCACAATGGAAATAGCTTCCTAATGCCAGGAAATTACTAGAATCAGCCTGCACCATGGAAATGGCTTTCTATTGCCAGCAATGACTAGAAGCAGCCTGCACCATGGAAATGGCTTCCTAATGCCAGGAATGACTAGAATCAGCCTGCACCATGGAAATGCCAGGAAATGACTAGAATCAGCCCGCTCCATGGAAATGGCTCCTAATGCCAGGAATGACTAGAATCAGCCCGCACCATGGAATTGGCTCCTAATGCCAGGAATGACTAGAAGCAGCCTGCACCATGGAAATGGCTCCTAATGCCAGGAATGACTAGAATCAGCCTGCACCATGGAAATGGCTCCTAATTCCAGGAAATGACTAGAATCAGCCCGCACAATGGAAATAGCTTCCTAATGCCAGGAAATTACTAGAATCAGCCCGCACCATGGAAATGGCTCCTAATGCCAGGAAATGACTAGAATCAGCCTGCACCATGGAAATGGCTTCCTATTGCCAGCAATGACTACAAGCAGTCCACACCATGGAAATGGCTTCCTAATGCCAGGAATGACTAGAATCAGCCTGCACCATGGAAATGGCTTCCTAATGCCAGGAAATGAGTAGAATCAGCCCGCACAATGGAAATGGCTTCCTAAGGCCAGGAAATGACTAGAAACAGCCTGCACCATGGAAATGGCTCCTAATTCCAGGAATGACTAGAATCAGCCTGCACCATGGAAATGGCTCCTAATGCCAGGAATGACTAGAATCAGCCTGCACAATGGAAATGGCTTCCTAATGCCAGGAAATGACTAGAATCAGCCCGCACAATGGAAATGACTTCCTAATGCCAGGAAATGACTAGAATCAGCCCGCTCCATGGAAATGGCTCCTAATGCCAGGAATGACTAGAATCAGCCTGCACCATGGAAATGGCTCCTAATGCCAGGAATGACTAGAAGCAGCCTGCACCATGGAAATGGCTCCTAATGCCAGGAATGATTAGAAGCAGCCTGCACCATGGAAATGGCTCCTAATGCCAGGAATGACTAGAATCAGCATGCACAATGGAAATGGCTTCCTAATGCCAGGAAATGACTAGAATCAGCCCGCACAATGGAAATGGCTTCCTAATGCCAGGAAATTACTAGAATCAGCCCGCACCATGGAAATGGTTCCTAATGCCAGGAAATGACTAGAATCAGCCTGTACCATGGAAATGGCTTTCTATTGCCAGGAAATGACTAGAATCAGCCCACTCCATGGAAATGGCCCCTAATGCCAGGAATGACTAGAATCAGCACGCACCATGGAATTGGCTCCTAATGCCAGGAATGACTAGAAGCAGCCTGCACCATGGAAATGGCTCCTAATGCCAGGAATGACTAGAAGCAGCCTGCACAATGGAAATGGCTTCCTAATTCCAGGAAATGACTAGAATCAGCCCGCACAATGGAAATAGCTTCCTAATGCCAGGAAATTACTAGAATCAGCCCGCACCATGGAAATGGCTCCTAATGCCAGGAAATGACTAGAATCAGCCTGCACCATGGAAATGGCTTCCTATTGCCAGCAATGACTAGAAGCAGTCCACACCATGGAAATGGCTTCCTAATGCCAGGAATGACTAGAATCAGCCTGCACCATGGAAATGGCTTCCTAATGCCAGGAAATGAGTAGAATCAGCCCGCACAATGGAAATGGCTTCCTAAGGCCAGGAAATGACTAGAAACAGCCTGCACCATGGAAATGGCTCCTAATTCCAGGAATGACTAGAATCAGCCTGCACCATGGAAATGGCTCCTAATGCCAGGAATGACTAGAATCAGCCTGCACAATGGAAATGGCTTCCTAATGCCAGGAAATGACTAGAATCAGCCCGCACAATGGAAATGGCTTCCTAATGCCAGGAAATGACTAGAATCAGCCCGCTCCATGGAAATGGCTCCTAATGCCAGGAATGACTAGAATCAGCCTGCACCATGGAAATGGCTCCTAATGCCAGGAATGACTAGAAGCAGCCTGCACCATGGAAATGGCTCCTAATGCCAGGAATGACTAGAAGCAGCCTGCACCATGGAAATGGCTCCTAATGCCAGGAATGACTAGAATCAGCCTGCACCATGGAAATGGCTCCTAATGCCAGGAAATGACTAGAATCAGCCCGCTCCATGGAAATGGCTCCTAATGCCAGGAATGACTAGAATTAGCCTGCACAATGGAAATGGCTCCTAATACAGGAATGACTAGAAGCAGCCTGCACCATGGAAATGGCTCCTAATGCCAGGAATGACTAGAATCAGCCTGCACCATGGAAATGGCTTCCAAATGCCAGGAATTGACTAGAAGCAGCCTGCACCATGGAAATGGCTCCTAATGCCAGGAATGACTAGAATCAGCCTGCACAATGGAAATGGCTTCCTAATGCCAGGAAATGACTAGAATCAGCCCGCACAATGGAAATGGCTTCCTAATGCCAGGAAATGACTAGAAGCAGCCTGCACCATGGAAATGGCTCCTAATGCCAGGAATGACTAGAATTAGCCTGCACAATGGAAATGGCTCCTAATACAGGAATGACTAGAAGCAGCCTGCACCATGGAAATGGCTCCTAATGCCAGGAATGACTAGAATCAGCCCACACGATGGAAATGGCTCTTAATGCCTGGAATGACTAGAAGCAGCCTGCACCATGGAAATGGCTCCTAATTCTAGGAATGACTAGAATCAGCCTGCACCATGGAAATGGCTCCTAATGCCAGGAATGACTAGAATCAGCCTGCACAATGGAAATGGCTTCCTAATGCCAGGAAATGACTAGAATCAGCCCGCACAATGGAAATGGCTTCCTAATGCCAGGAAATGACTAGAATCAGCCCGCTCCATGGAAATGGCTCCTAATGCCAGGAATGACTAGAATCAGCCTGCACCATGGAAATGGCTCCTAATGCCAGGAATGACTAGAAGCAGCCTGCACCATGGAAATGGCTCCTAATGCCAGGAATGACTAGAAGCAGCCTGCACCATGGAAATGGCTCCTAATGCCAGGAATGACTAGAATCAGCCTGCACCATGGAAATGGCTCCTAATGCCAGGAATGACTAGAATTAGCCTGCACAATGGAAATGGCTCGTAATACAGGAATGACTAGAAGCAGCCTGCACCATGGAAATGGCTCCTAATGCCAGGAATGACTAGAATCAGCCCACACGATGGAAATGGCTCCTAATGCCTGGAATGACTAGAAGCAGCCTGCACCATGGAAATGGCTCCTAATGACAGGAATGACTAGAATCAGCCTGCACCATGGAAATGGCTCCTAATGCCTGGAATGACTAGAATCAGCCTGCACAATGGAAATGGCTTCCTAATGCCAGGAAATGACTAGAATCAGCCCGCACAATGGAAATGGCTTCCTAATGCCAGGAAATTACTAGAATCAGCCCGCACCATGGAAATGGCTCCTAATGCCAGGAAATGACTAGAATCAACCTGCACCATGGAAATGGCTTCCTAATGCCAGGAATGACTAGAATCAGCCTGCACCATGGAAATGGCTTCCTAATGCCAGGAAATGAGTAGAATCAGCCCGCACAATGGAAATGGCTTCCTAAGGCCAGGAAATGACTAGAAGCAGCCTGCACCATTGAAATGGCTCCTAATTCCAGGAATGACTAGAATCAGCCTGCACCATGGAAATGGCTCCTAATGCCAGGAATGACTAGAATCAGCCTGCACCATGGAAATGGCTCCTAATGCCAGGAATGACTAGAATCAGCCTGCACAATGGAAATGGCTTCCTAATGCCAGGAATGACTAGAATTAGCTTGCACAATGGAAATGGCTCCTAATACAGGAATGACTAGAATCCGCCCACACGATGGAAATGGCTCCTAATGCCAGGAATGACTAGAATCCGCCCACACGATGGAAATGGCTCCTAATGCCTGGAATGACTAGAAGCAGCCTGCACCATGGAAATGGCTCCTAATTCCAGGAATGACTAGAATCAGCCTGCACCATGGAAATGGCTCCTAATGCCAGGAATGACTAGAATCAGCCTGCACAATGGAAATGGCTTCCTAATGCCAGGAAATGACTAGAATCAGCCCGCACAATGGAAATGGCTTCCTAATGCCAGGAAATGACTAGAATCAGCCTGCTCCATGGAAATGGCTCCTAATGCCAGGAATGATTAGAATCAGCCTGCACCATGGAAATGGCTCCTAATGCCAGGAATGACTAGAAGCAGCCTGCACCATAGAAATGGCTCCTAATGCCAGGAATGACTAGAATCAGCCTGCACCATGGAAATGGCTCCTAATGCCAGGAATGACTAGAATTAGCCTGCACAATGGAAATGGCTCCTAATACAGGAATGACTAGAAGCAGCCTGCACCATGGAAATGGCTCCTAATGCCAGGAATGACTAGAATCAGCCCACACGATGGAAATGGCTCCTAATGCCTGGAATGACTAGAAGCAGCCTGCACCATGGAAATGGCTCCTAATGACAGGAATGACTAGAATCAGCCTGCACCATGGAAATGGCTCCTAATGCCTGGAATGACTAGAATCGGCCTGCACAATGGAAATGGCTTCCTAATGCCAGGAAATGACTAGAATCAGCCCGCACAATGGAAATGGCTTCCTAATGCCAGGAAATTACTAGAATCAGCCCGCACCATGGAAATGGCTCCTAATGCCAGGAAATGACTAGAATCAGCCTGCACCATGGAAATGGCTTCCTATTGCCAGCAATGACTAGAATCAGCCCGCACCATGGAAATGGCTCCTAATGCCAGGAAATTACTAGAATCAGCCTGCACCATGGAAATGGCTTCCTATTGCCAGCAATGACTAGAAGCAGTCCACACCATGGAAATGGCTTCCTAATGCCAGGAATGACTAGAATCAGCCTGCACCATGGAAATGGCTCCTAATGCCAGGAATGACTAGAATCAGCCTGCACCATGGAAATGGCTCCTAATGCCAGGAATGACTAGAAGCAGCCTGCACCATGGAAATGGCTCCTAATGCCAGGAATGACTAGAAGCAGCCTGCACCATGGAAATGGCTCCTAATGCCAGGAATGACTAGAATCAGCCTGCACCATGGAAATGGCTCCTAATGCCAGGAATGACTAGAATTAGCCTGCACAATGGAAATGGCTCCTAATACAGGAATGACTAGAAGCAGCCTGCACCATGGAAATGGCTCCTAATGCCAGGAATGACTAGAATCAGCCCGCACGATGGAAATGGCTCCTAATGCCTGGAATGACTAGAAGCAGCCTGCACCATGGAAATGGCTCCTAATGACAGGAATGACTAGAATCAGCCTGCACCATGGAAATGGCTCCTAATGCCTGGAATGACTAGAATCAGCCTGCACAATGGAAATGGCTTCCTAATGCCAGGAAATGACTAGAATCAGCCCGCACAATGGAAATGGCTTCCTAATGCCAGGAAATTACTAGAATCAGCCCGCACCATGGAAATGGTTCCTAATGCCAGGAAATTACTAGAATCAGCCTGCACCATGGAAATGGCTTTCTATTGCCAGCAATGACTAGAAGCAGCCTGCACCATGGAAATGGCTTCCTAATGCCAGGAATGACTAGAATCAGCCTGCACCATGGAAATGCCAGGAAATGACTAGAATCAGCCCGCTCCATGGAAATGGCTCCTAATGCCAGGAATGACTAGAATCAGCCCGCACCATGGAATTGGCTCCTAATGCCAGGAATGACTAGAAGCAGCCTGCACCATGGAAATGGCTCCTAATGCCAGGAATGACTAGAATCAGCCTGCACCATGGAAATGGCTCCTAATGCCAGGAATGACTAGAATCAGCCTGCACAATGGAAATGGCTTCCTAATGCCAGGAACTGACTAGAATCAGCCCGCACAATGGAAATGGCTTCCTAATGCCAGGAGATGACTAGAATCAGCCCGCACCATGGAAATGGCTCGTAATGCCAGGAAATGACTAGAATCAGCCTGCACCATGGAAATGGCTTTCTATTGCCAGCAATGACTAGAAGCAGCCTGCACCATGGAAATGGCTTCCTAATGCCAGGAATGACTAGAATCAGCCTGCACCATGGAAATGCCAGGAAATGACTAGAATCAGCCCGCTCCATGGAAATGGCTCCTAATGCCAGGAATGACTAGAATCAGCCCGCACCATGGAATTGGCTCCTAATACAGGAATGACTAGAAGCAGCCTGCACCATGGAAATGGCTCCTAATGCCAGGAATGACTAGAATCAGCCCACACGATGGAAATGGCTCCTAATGCCTGGAATGACTAGAAGCAGCCTGCACCATGGAAATGGCTCCTAATGACAGGAATGACTAGAATCAGCCTGCACCATGGAAATGGCTCCTAATGCCTGGAATGACTAGAATCGGCCTGCACAATGGAAATGGCTTCCTAATGCCAGGAAATGACTAGAATCAGCCCGCACAATGGAAATGGCTTCCTAATGCCAGGAAATTACTAGAATCAGCCCGCACCATGGAAATGGCTCCTAATGCCAGGAAATGACTAGAATCAGCCTGCACCATGGAAATGGCTTCCTATTGCCAGCAATGACTAGAATCAGCCCGCACCATGGAAATGGCTCCTAATGCCAGGAAATTACTAGAATCAGCCTGCACCATGGAAATGGCTTCCTATTGCCAGCAATGACTAGAAGCAGTCCACACCATGGAAATGGCTTCCTAATGCCAGGAATGACTAGAATCAGCCTGCACCATGGAAATGGCTCCTAATGCCAGGAATGACTAGAATCAGCCTGCACCATGGAAATGGCTCCTAATGCCAGGAATGACTAGAAGCAGCCTGCACCATGGAAATGGCTCCTAATGCCAGGAATGACTAGAAGCAGCCTGCACCATGGAAATGGCTCCTAATGCCAGGAATGACTAGAATCAGCCTGCACCATGGAAATGGCTCCTAATGCCAGGAATGACTAGAATTAGCCTGCACAATGGAAATGGCTCCTAATACAGGAATGACTAGAAGCAGCCTGCACCATGGAAATGGCTCCTAATGCCAGGAATGACTAGAATCAGCCCACACGATGGAAATGGCTCCTAATGCCTGGAATGACTAGAAGCAGCCTGCACCATGGAAATGGCTCCTAATGACAGGAATGACTAGAATCAGCCTGCACCATGGAAATGGCTCCTAATGCCTGGAATGACTAGAATCAGCCTGCACAATGGAAATGGCTTCCTAATGCCAGGAAATGACTAGAATCAGCCCGCACAATGGAAATGGCTTCCTAATGCCAGGAAATTACTAGAATCAGCCCGCACCATGGAAATGGTTCCTAATGCCAGGAAATTACTAGAATCAGCCTGCACCATGGAAATGGCTTTCTATTGCCAGCAATGACTAGAAGCAGCCTGCACCATGGAAATGGCTTCCTAATGCCAGGAATGACTAGAATCAGCCTGCACCATGGAAATGCCAGGAAATGACTAGAATCAGCCCGCTCCATGGAAATGGCTCCTAATGCCAGGAATGACTAGAATCAGCCCGCACCATGGAATTGGCTCCTAATGCCAGGAATGACTAGAAGCAGCCTGCACCATGGAAATGGCTCCTAATGCCAGGAATGACTAGAATCAGCCTGCACCATGGAAATGGCTCCTAATGCCAGGAATGACTAGAATCAGCCTGCACAATGGAAATGGCTTCCTAATGCCAGGAACTGACTAGAATCAGCCCGCACAATGGAAATGGCTTCCTAATGCCAGGAGATGACTAGAATCAGCCCGCACCATGGAAATGGCTCGTAATGCCAGGAAATGACTAGAATCAGCCTGCACCATGGAAATGGCTTCCTATTGCTCGCAATGACTAGAAGCAGCCCACACCATGGAAATGGCTTCCTAATGCCAGGAATTACTAGAATCAGCCTGCACCATGGAAATGGCTTCCTAATGCCAGGAAATGACTAGAATCAGCCCGCACAATGGAAATGGCTTCCTAAGGCCAGGAAATGACTAGAAGCAGCCTGCACCATGGAAATGGCTCCTAATGCCAGGAATGATTAGAAGCAGCCTGCACCATGGAAATGGCTCCTAATGCCAGGAATGACTAGAATCAGCATGCACAATGGAAATGGCTTCCTAATGCCAGGAAATGACTAGAATCAGCCCGCACAATGGAAATGGCTTCCTAATGCCAGGAAATTACTAGAATCAGCCCGCACCATGGAAATGGTTCCTAATGCCAGGACATGACTAGAATCAGCCTGCACCATGGAAATGGCTTTCTATTGCCAGGAAATGACTAGAATCAGCCCACTCCATGGAAATGGCCCCTAATGCCAGGAATGACTAGAATCAGCACGCACCATGGAATTGGCTCCTAATGCCAGGAATGACTAGAAGCAGCCTGCACCATGGAAATGGCTCCTAATGCCAGGAATGACTAGAAGCAGCCTGCACAATGGAAATGGCTTCCTAATTCCAGGAAATGACTAGAATCAGCCCGCACAATGGAAATAGCTTCCTAATGCCAGGAAATTACTAGAATCAGCCCGCACCATGGAAATGGCTCCTAATGCCAGGAAATGACTAGAATCAGCCTGCACCATGGAAATGGCTTCCTATTGCCAGCAATGACTAGAAGCAGTCCACACCATGGAAAAGGCTTCCTAATGCCAGGAATGACTAGAATCAGCCTGCACCATGGAAATGGCTTCCTAATGCCAGGAAATGAGTAGAATCAGCCCGCACAATGGAAATGGCTTCCTAAGGCCAGGAAATGACTAGAAACAGCCTGCACCATGGAAATGGCTCCTAATTCCAGGAATGACTAGAATCAGCCCACACGATGGAAATGGCTCCTAATGCCTGGAATGACTAGAAGCAGCCTGCACCATGGAAATGGCTCCTAATTCCAGGAATGACTAGAATCAGCCTGCACCATGGAAATGGCTCCTAATGCCAGGAATGACTAGAATCAGCCTGCACAATGGAAATGGCTTCCTAATGCCAGGAAATGACTAGAATCAGCCCGCACAATGGAAATGGCTTCCTAATGCCAGGAAATGACTAGAATCAGCCTGCTCCATGGAAATGGCTCCTAATGCCAGGAATGACTAGAATCAGCCTGCACCATGGAAATGGCTCCTAATGCCAGGAATGACTAGAAGCAGCCTGCACCATGGAAATGGCTCCTAATGCCAGGAATGACTAGAAGCAGCCTGCACCATAGAAATGGCTCCTAATGCCAGGAATGACTAGAATCAGCCTGCACCATGGAAATGGCTCCTAATGCCAGGAATGACTAGAATTAGCCTGCACAATGGAAATGGCTCCTAATACAGGAATGACTAGAAGCAGCCTGCACCATGGAAATGGCTCCTAATGCCAGGAATGACTAGAATCAGCCCACACGATGGAAATGGCTCCTAATGCCTGGAATGACTAGAAGCAGCCTGCACCATGGAAATGGCTCCTAATGACAGGAATGACTAGAATCAGCCTGCACCATGGAAATGGCTCCTAATGCCTGGAATGACTAGAATCGGCCTGCACAATGGAAATGGCTTCCTAATGCCAGGAAATGACTAGAATCAGCCCGCACAATGGAAATGG
Organism: Ambystoma mexicanum; assembly: GCF_040938575.1. NCBI lineage: Eukaryota > Metazoa > Chordata > Amphibia > Caudata > Ambystomatidae > Ambystoma > Ambystoma mexicanum. Next base: position 16,210,030 of record NC_090934.1, on the reverse strand, counting down.
CTTCCTAATGCCAGGAAATTACTAGAATCAGCCCGCAACATGGAAATGGCTCCTAATGCCAGGAAATGACTAGAATCAGCCTGCACCATGGAAATGGCTTCCTATTGCCAGCAATGACTAGAATCAGCCCGCACCATGGAAATGGCTCCTAATGCCAGGAAATTACTAGAATCAGCCTGCACCATGGAAATGGCTTCCTATTGCCAGCAATGACTAGAAGCAGTCCACACCATGGAAATGGCTTCCTAATGCCAGGAATGACTAGAATCAGCCTGCACCATGGAAATGGCTCCTAATGCCAGGAATGACTAGAATCAGCCTGCACCATGGAAATGGCTCCTAATGCCAGGAATGACTAGAAGCAGCCTGCACCATGGAAATGGCTCCTAATGCCAGGAATGACTAGAAGCAGCCTGCACCATGGAAATGGCTCCTAATGCCAGGAATGACTAGAATCAGCCTGCACCATGGAAATGGCTCCTAATGCCAGGAATGACTAGAATTAGCCTGCACAATGGAAATGGCTCCTAATACAGGAATGACTAGAAGCAGCCTGCACCATGGAAATGGCTCCTAATGCCAGGAATGACTAGAATCAGCCCACACGATGGAAATGGCTCCTAATGCCTGGAATGACTAGAAGCAGCCTGCACCATGGAAATGGCTCCTAATGACAGGAATGACTAGAATCAGCCTGCACCATGGAAATGGCTCCTAATGCCTGGAATGACTAGAATCAGCCTGCACAATGGAAATGGCTTCCTAATGCCAGGAAATGACTAGAATCAGCCCGCACAATGGAAATGGCTTCCTAATGCCAGGAAATTACTAGAATCAGCCCGCACCATGGAAATGGTTCCTAATGCCAGGAAATTACTAGAATCAGCCTGCACCATGGAAATGGCTTTCTATTGCCAGCAATGACTAGAAGCAGCCTGCACCATGGAAATGGCTTCCTAATGCCAGGAATGACTAGAATCAGCCTGCACCATGGAAATGCCAGGAAATGACTAGAATCAGCCCGCTCCATGGAAATGGCTCCTAATGCCAGGAATGACTAGAATCAGCCCGCACCATGGAATTGGCTCCTAATGCCAGGAATGACTAGAAGCAGCCTGCACCATGGAAATGGCTCCTAATGCCAGGAATGACTAGAATCAGCCTGCACCATGGAAATGGCTCCTAATGCCAGGAATGACTAGAATCAGCCTGCACAATGGAAATGGCTTCCTAATGCCAGGAACTGACTAGAATCAGCCCGCACAATGGAAATGGCTTCCTAATGCCAGGAAATGACTATAATCAGCCCGCACCATGGAAATGGCTCGTAATGCCAGGAAATGACTAGAATCAGCCTGCACCATGGAAATGGCTTCCTATTGCTAGCAATGACTAGAAGCAGCCCACACCATGGAAATGGCTTCCTAATGCCAGGAATTACTAGAATCAGCCTGCACCATGGAAATGGCTTCCTAATGCCAGGAAATGACTAGAATCAGCCCGCACAATGGAAATGGCTTCCTAAGGCCAGGAAATGACTAGAAGCAGCCTGCACCATGGAAATGGCTCCTAATGCCAGGAATGATTAGAAGCAGCCTGCACCATGGAAATGGCTCCTAATGCCAGGAATGACTAGAATCAGCATGCACAATGGAAATGGCTTCCTAATGCCAGGAAATGACTAGAATCAGCCCGCACAATGGAAATGGCTTCCTAATGCCAGGAAATTACTAGAATCAGCCCGCACCATGGAATTGGCTCCTAATGCCAGGAATGACTAGAAGCAGCCTGCACCATGGAAATGGCTCCTAATGCCAGGAATGACTAGAATCAGCCTGCACCATGGAAATGGCTCCTAATGCCAGGAATGACTAGAATCAGCCTGCACAATGGAAATGGCTTCCTAATGCCAGGAACTGACTAGAATCAGCCCGCACAATGGAAATGGCTTCCTAATGCCAGGAAATGACTATAATCAGCCCGCACCATGGAAATGGCTCGTAATGCCAGGAAATGACTAGAATCAGCCTGCACCATGGAAATGGCTTCCTATTGCTAGCAATGACTAGAAGCAGCCCACACCATGGAAATGGCTTCCTAATGCCAGGAATTACTAGAATCAGCCTGCACCATGGAAATGGCTTCCTAATGCCAGGAAATGACTAGAATCAGCCCGCACAATGGAAATGGCTTCCTAAGGCCAGGAAATGACTAGAAGCAGCCTGCACCATGGAAATGGCTCCTAATGCCAGGAATGATTAGAAGCAGCCTGCACCATGGAAATGGCTCCTAATGCCAGGAATGACTAGAATCAGCATGCACAATGGAAATGGCTTCCTAATGCCAGGAAATGACTAGAATCAGCCCGCACAATGGAAATGGCTTCCTAATGCCAGGAAATTACTAGAATCAGCCCGCACCATGGAAATGGTTCCTAATGCCAGGAAATGACTAGAATCAGCCTGCACCATGGAAATGGCTTTCTATTGCCAGGAAATGACTAGAATCAGCCCACTCCATGGAAATGGCACCTAATGCCAGGAATGACTAGAATCAGCACGCACCATGGAATTGGCTCCTAATGCCAGGAATGACTAGAAGCAGCCTGCACCATGGAAATGGCTCCTAATGCCAGGAATGACTAGAAGCAGCCTGCACAATGGAAATGGCTTCCTAATTCCAGGAAATGACTAGAATCAGCCCGCACAATGGAAATAGCTTCCTAATGCCAGGAAATTACTAGAATCAGCCCGCACCATGGAAATGGCTCCTAATGCCAGGAAATGACTAGAATCAGCCTGCACCATGGAAATGGCTTCCTATTGCCAGCAATGACTAGAAGCAGTCCACACCATGGAAATGGCTTCCTAATGCCAGGAATGACTAGAATCAGCCTGCACCATGGAAATGGCTTCCTAATGCCAGGAAATGAGTAGAATCAGCCCGCACAATGGAAATGGCTTCCTAAGGCCAGGAAATGACTAGAAACAGCCTGCACCATGGAAATGGCTCCTAATTCCAGGAATGACTAGAATCAGCCTGCACCATGGAAATGGCTCCTAATGCCAGGAATGACTAGAATCAGCCTGCACAATGGAAATGGCTTCCTAATGCCAGGAAATGACTAGAATCAGCCAGCACAATGGAAATGGCTTCCTAATGCCAGGAAATGACTAGAATCAGCCCGCTCCATGGAAATGGCTCCTAATGCCAGGAATGACTAGAATCAGCCTGCACCATGGAAATGGCTCCTAATGCCAGGAATGACTAGAATCAGCCTGCACCATGGAAATGGCTTCCAAATGCCAGGAATTGACTAGAAGCAGCCTGCACCATGGAAATGGCTCCTAATGCCAGGAATGACTAGAATCAGCCTGCACAATGGAAATGGCTTCCTAATGCCAGGAAATGACTAGAATCAGCCCGAACAATGGAAATGGCTTCCTAATGCCAGGAAATGACTAGAAGCAGCCTGCACCATGGAAATGGCTCCTAATGCCAGGAATGACTAGAATTAGCCTGCACAATGGAAATGGCTCCTAATACAGGAATGACTAGAAGCAGCCTGCACCATGGAAATGGCTCCTAATGCCAGGAATGACTAGAATCAGCCCACACGATGGAAATGGCTCCTAATGCCTGGAATGACTAGAAGCAGCCTGCACCATGGAAATGGCTCCTAATTCCAGGAATGACTAGAATCAGCCTGCACCATGGAAATGGCTCCTAATGCCAGGAATGACTAGAATCAGCCTGCACAATGGAAATGGCTTCCTAATGCCAGGAAATGACTAGAATCAGCCCGCACAATGGAAATGGCTTCCTAATGCCAGGAAATGACTAGAATCAGCCCGCTCCATGGAAATGGCTCCTAATGCCAGGAATGACTAGAAGCAGCCCGCACCATGGAAATGGCTCCTAATGCCAGGAATGACTAGAATCAGCCTGCACCATGGAAATGGCTCCTAATGCCAGGAATGACTAGAAGCAGCCTGCACCATGGAAATGGCTCCTAATGCCAGGAATGACTAGAAGCAGCCTGCACCATGGAAATGGCTCCTAATGCCAGGAATGACTAGAATCAGCCTGCACCATGGAAATGGCTCCTAATGCCAGGAATGACTAGAATCAGCCTGCACAATGGAAATGGCTCCTAATACAGGAATGACTAGAAGCAGCCTGCACCATGGAAATGGCTCCTAATGCCAGGAATGACTAGAATCAGCCCACACGATGGAAATGGCTCCTAATGCCTGGAATGACTAGAAGCAGCCTGCACCATGGAAATGGCTCCTAATGACAGGAATGACTAGAATCAGCCTGCACCATGGAAATGGCTCCTAATTCCAGGAATGACTAGAATCAGCCTGCACCATGGAAATGGCTCCTAATGCCAGGAATGACTAGAATCAGCCTGCACAATGGAAATGGCTTCCTAATGCCAGGAAATGACTAGAATCAGCCCGCACAATGGAAATGGCTTCCTAATGCCAGGAAATGACTAGAATCAGCCCGCTCCATGGAAATGGCTCCTAATGCCAGGAATGACTAGAATCAGCCTGCACCATGGAAATGGCTCCTAATGCCAGGAATGACTAGAAGCAGCCTGCACCATGGAAATGGCTCCTAATGCCAGGAATGACTAGAAGCAGCCTGCACCATGGAAATGGCTCCTAATGCCAGGAATGACTAGAATCAGCCTGCACCATGGAAATGGCTCCTAATGCCAGGAATGACTAGAATTAGCCTGCACAATGGAAATGGCTCCTAATACAGGAATGACTAGAAGCAGCCTGCACCATGGAAATGGCTCCTAATGCCAGGAATGACTAGAATCAGCCCGCACGATGGAAATGGCTCCTAATGCCTGGAATGACTAGAAGCAGCCTGCACCATGGAAATGGCTCCTAATGACAGGAATGACTAGAATCAGCCTGCACCATGGAAATGGCTCCTAATGCCTGGAATGACTAGAATCAGCCTGCACAATGGAAATGGCTTCCTAATGCCAGGAAATGACTAGAATCAGCCCGCACAATGGAAATGGCTTCCTAATGCCAGGAAATTACTAGAATCAGCCCGCACCATGGAAATGGCTCCTAATGCTAGGAAATGACTAGAATCAGCCTGCACCATGGAAATGGCTCCTAATGCCTGGAATGACTAGAATCAGCCTGCACAATGGAAATGGCTTCCTAATGCCAGGAAATGACTAGAATCAGCCCGCACAATGGAAATGGCTTCCTAATGCCAGGAAATTACTAGAATCAGCCCGCACCATGGAAATGGCTCCTAATGCTAGGAAATGACTAGAATCAGCCTGCACCATGGAAATGGCTTCCTATTGCCAGCAATGACTAGAAGCAGTCCACACCATGGAAATGGCTTCCTAATGCCAGGAATGACTAGAATCAGCCTGCACCATGGAAATGGCTTCCTAATGCCAGGAAATGAGTAGAATCAGCCCGCACAATGGAAATGGCTTCCTAAGGCCAGGAAATGACTAGAAGCAGCCTGCACCATTGAAATGGCTCCTAATTCCAGGAATGACTAGAATCAGCCTGCACCATGGAAATGGCTCCTAATGCCAGGAATGACTAGAATCAGCCTGCACAATGGAAATGGCTTCCTAATGCCAGGAAATGACTAGAATCAGCCCGCACAATGGAAATGGCTTCCTAATGCCAGGAAATGACTAGAATCAGCCCGCTCCATGGAAATGGCTCCTAATGCCAGGAATGAGTAGAATCAGCCTGCACCATGGAAATGGCTCCTAATGCCAGGAATGACTAGAAGCAGCCTGCACCATGGAAATGGCTCCTAATGCCAGGAATGACTAGAAGCAGCCTGCACCATGGAAATGGCTCCTAATGCCAGGAATGACTAGAATCAGCCTGCACCATGGAAATGGCTCCTAATGCCAGGAATGACTAGAATTAGCCTGCACAATGGAAATGGCTCCTAATACAGGAATGACTAGAAGCAGCCTGCACCATGGAAATGGCTCCTAATGCCAGGAATGACTAGAATCAGCCCACACGATGGAAATGGCTCCTAATGCCTGGAATGACTAGAAGCAGCCTGCACCATGGAAATGGCTCCTAATGACAGGAATGACTAGAATCAGCCTGCACCATGGAAATGGCTTTCTATTGCCAGCAATGACTAGAAGCAGCCTGCACCATGGAAATGGCTTCCTAATGCCAGGAATGACTAGAATCAGCCTGCACCATGGAAATGCCAGGAAATGACTAGAATCAGCCCGCTCCATGGAAATGGCTCCTAATGCCAGGAATGACTAGAATCAGCCCGCACCATGGAATTGGCTCCTAATGCCAGGAATGACTAGAAGCAGCCTGCACCATGGAAATGGCTCCTAATGCCAGGAATGACTAGAATCAGCCTGCACCATGGAAATGGCTCCTAATGCCAGGAATGACTAGAATCAGCCTGCACAATGGAAATGGCTTCCTAATCCCAGGAACTGACTAGAATCAGCCCGCACAATGGAAATGGCTTCCTAATGCCAGGAAATGACTAGAATCAGCCCGCTCCATGGAAATGGCTCCTAATGCCAGGAATGACTAGAATCAGCCTGCACCATGGAAATGGCTCCTAATGCCAGGAATGCCTAGAATCAGCCTGCACAATGGAAATGGCTTCCTAATGCCAGGAATGACTAGAATTAGCCTGCACAATGGAAATGGCTCCTAATACAGGAATGACTAGAAGCAGCCTGCACCATGGAAATGGCTCCTAGTGCCAGGAATGACTAGAATCCGCCCACACGATAGAAATGGCTCCTAATGCCTGGAATGACTAGAAGCAGCCTGCACCATGGAAATGGCTCCTAATTCCAGGAATGACTAGAATCAGCCTGCACCATGGAAATGGCTCCTAATGCCAGGAATGACTAGAATCAGCCTGCACAATGGAAATGGCTTCCTAATGCCAGGAAATGACTAGAATCAGCCCGCACAATGGAAATGGCTTCCTAATGCCAGGAAATGACTAGAATCAGCCCGCTCCATGGAAATGGCTCCTAATGCCAGGAATGACTAGAATCAGCCTGCACCATGGAAATGGCTCCTAATGCCAGGAATGACTAGAAGCAGCCTGCACCATGGAAATGGCTCCTAATGCCAGGAATGACTAGAAGCAGCCTGCACCATGGAAATGGCTCCTAATGCCAGGAATGACTAGAATCAGCCTGCACCATGGAAATGGCTCCTAATGCCAGGAATGACTAGAATTAGCCTGCACAATGGAAATGGCTCCTAATACAGGAATGACTAGAAGCAGCCTGCACCATGGAAATGGCTCCTAATGCCAGGAATGACTAGAATCAGCCCACACGATGGAAATGGCTCCTAATGCCTGGAATGACTAGAAGCAGCCTGCACCATGGAAATGGCTCCTAATGACAGGAATGACTAGAATCAGCCTGCACCATGGAAATGGCTCCTAATGCCTGGAATGACTAGAATCAGCCTGCACAATGGAAATGGCTTCCTAATGCCAGGAAATGACTAGAATCAGCCCGCACAATGGAAATGGCTTCCTAATGCCAGGAAATTACTAGAATCAGCCCGCACCATGGAAATGGCTCCTAATGCCAGGAAATGACTAGAATCAGCCTGCACCATGGAAATGGCTTCCTATTGCCAGCAATGACTAGAATCAGCCCGCACCATGGAAATGGCTCCTAATGCCAGGAAATGACTAGAATCAGCCTGCACCATGGAAATGGCTTCCTATTGCCAGCAATGACTAGAAGCAGTCCACACCATGGAAATGGCTTCCTAATGCCAGGAATGACTAGAATCAGCCTGCACCATGGAAATGGCTCCTAATGCCAGGAATGACTAGAAGCAGCCTGCACCATGGAAATGGCTCCTAATGCCAGGAATGACTAGAAGCAGCCTGCACCATGGAAATGGCTCCTAATGCCAGGAATGACTAGAATCAGCCTGCACCATGGAAATGGCTCCTAATGCCAGGAATGACTAGAATTAGCCTGCACAATGGAAATGGCTCCTAATACAGGAATGACTAGAAGCAGCCTGCACCATGGAAATGGCTCCTAATGCCAGGAATGACTAGAATCAGCCCACACGATGGAAATGGCTCCTAATGCCTGGAATGACTAGAAGCAGCCTGCACCATGGAAATGGCTCCTAATGACAGGAATGACTAGAATCAGCCTGCACCATGGAAATGGCTCCTAATGCCTGGAATGACTAGAATCAGCCTGCACAATGGAAATGGCTTCCTAATGCCAGGAAATGACTAGAATCAGCCCGCACAATGGAAATGGCTTCCTAATGCCAGGAAATTACTAGAATCAGCCCGCACCATGGAAATGGTTCCTAATGCCAGGAAATTACTAGAATCAGCCTGCACCATGCAAATGTCTTTCTATTGCCAGCAATGACTAGAAGCAGCCTGCACCATGGAAATGGCTTCCTAATGCCAGGAATGACTAGAATCAGCCTGCACCATGGAAATGCCAGGAAATGACTAGAATCAGCCCGCTCCATGGAAATGGCTCCTAATGCCATGAATGACTAGAATCAGCCCGCACCATGGAATTGGCTCCTAATGCCAGGAATGACTAGAAGCAGCCTGCACCATGGAAATGGCTCCTAATGCCAGGAATGACTAGAATCAGCCTGCACCATGGAAATGGCTCCTAATGCCAGGAATGACTAGAATCAGCCTGCACAATGGAAATGGCTTCCTAATGCCAGGAACTGACTAGAATCAGCCCGCACAATGGAAATGGCTTCCTAATGCCAGGAAATGACTAGAATCAGCCCGCACCATGGAAATGGCTCGTAATGCCAGGAAATGACTAGAATCAGCCTGCACCATGGAAATGGCTTCCTATTGCCAGCAATGACTAGAAGCAGCCCACACCATGGAAATGGCTTCCTAATGCCAGGAATTACTAGAATCAGCCTGCACCATGGAAATGGCTTCCTAATACCAGGAAATTACTAGAATCAGCCCGCACAATGGAAATGGCTTCCTAAGGCCAGGAAATGACTAGAAGCAGCCTGCACCATGGAAATGGCTCCTAATGCCAGGAATGATTAGAAGCAGCCTGCACCATGGAAATGGCTCCTAATGCCAGGAATGACAAGAATCAGCATGCACAATGGAAATGGCTTTCTATTGCCAGGAAATGACTAGAATCAGCCCACTCCATGGAAATGGCCCCTAATGCCAGGAATGACTAGAATCAGCACGTACCATGGAATTGGCTCCTAATGCCAGGAATGACTAGAAGCAGCCTGCACCATGGAAATGGCTCCTAATGCCAGGAATGACTAGAAGCAGCCTGCACAATGGAAATGGCTTCCTAATTCCAGGAAATGACTAGAATCAGCCTGCACCATGGAAATGGCTTCCTATTGCCAGCAATGACTAGAAGCAGTCCACACCATGGAAATGGCTTCCTAATGCCAGGAATGACTAGAATCAGCCTGCACCATGGAAATGGCTTCCTAATGCCAGGAAATGAGTAGAATCAGCCTGCACAATGGAAATGGCTTCCTAAGGCCAGGAAATGACTAGAAACAGCCTGCACCATGGAAATGGCTCCTAATTCCAGGAATGACTAGAATCAGCCTGCACCATGGAAATGGCTCCTAATGCCAGGAATGACTAGAATCAGCCTGCACAATGGAAATGGCTTCCTAATGCCAGGAAATGACTAGAATCAGCCCGCACAATGGAAATGGCTTCCTAATGCCAGGAAATGACTAGAATCAGCCCGCTCCATGGAAATGGCTCCTAATGCCAGGAATGACTAGAATCAGCCTGCACCATGGAAATGGCTCCTAATGCCAGGAATGACTAGAAGCAGCCTGCACCATGGAAATGGCTCCTAATGCCAGGAATGACTAGAAGCAGCCTGCACCATGGAAATGGCTCCTAATGCCAGGAATGACTAGAATCAGCCTGCACCATGGAAATGGCTCCTAATGCCAGGAAATGACTAGAATCAGCCAGCTCCATGGAAATGGCTCCTAATGCCAGGAATGACTAGAATCTGCCTGCACCATGCAAATGGCTTCTAATGCTAGGAATGACTAGAAGCAGCCTGCACCATGGAAATGGCTCCTAATGCCAGGAATGACTAGAATCAGCCTGCACCATGGAAATGGCTTCCAAATGCCAGGAATTGACTAGAAGCAGCCTGCACCATGGAAATGGCTCCTAATGCCAGGAATGACTAGAATCAGCCTGCACAATGGAAATGGCTTCCTAATGCCAGGAAATGACTAGAATCAGCCCGCACAATGGAAATGGCTTCCTAATGCCAGGAAATGACTAGAAGCAGCCTGCACCATGGAAATGGCTCCTAATGCCAGGAATGACTAGAATTAGCCTGCACAATGGAAATGGCTCCTAATACAGGAATGACTAGAAGCAGCCTGCACCATGGAAATGGCTCCTAATGCCAGGAATGACTAGAATCAGCCCACACGATGGAAATGGCTCCTAATGCCTGGAATGACTAGAAGCAGCCTGCACCATGGAAATGGCTCCTAATTCCAGGAATGACTAGAATCAGCCTGCACCATGGAAATGGCTCCTAATGCCAGGAATGACTAGAATCAGCCTGCACAATGGAAATGGCTTCCTAATGCCAGGAAATGACTAGAATCAGCCCGCACAATGGAAATGGCTTCCTAATGCCAGGAAATGACGAGAATCAGCCCGCTCCATGGAAATGGCTCCTAATGCCAGGAATGACTAGAATCAGCCCGCACCATGGAAATGGCTCCTAATGCCAGGAATGACTAGAAGCAGCCCGCACCATGGCAATGGCTCCTAATGCCAGGAATGACTAGAATCAGCCTGCACCATGGAAATGGCTCCTAATGCCAGGAATGACTAGAATCAGCCTGCACAATGGAAATGGCTTCCTAATGCCAGGAAATGACTAGAATCAGCCCGCACAATGGAAATGGCTTCCTAATGCCAGGAAATGACTAGAATCAGCCCGCTCCATGGAAATGGCTCCTAATGCCAGGAATGACTAGAATCAGCCCGCACCATGGAAATGGCTCCTAATGCCAGGAATGACTAGAAGCAGCCTGCACCATGGAAATGGCTCCTAATGCCAGGAATGACTAGAATCAGCCTGCACCATGGAAATGGCTCCTAATGCCAGGAATGACTAGAATTAGCCTGCACAATGGAAATGGCTCCTAATACAGGAATGACTAGAAGCAGCCTGCACCATGGAAATGGCTCCTAATGCCAGGAATGACTAGAATCAGCCCACACGATGGAAATGTCTCCTAATGCCTGGAATGACTAGAAGCAGCCTGCACCATGGAAATGGCTCCTAATGACAGGAATGACTAGAATCAGCCTGCACCATGGAAATGGCTCCTAATTCCAGGAATGACTAGAATCAGCCTGCACCATGGAAATGGCTCCTAATGCCAGGAATGACTAGAATCAGCCTGCACAATGGAAATGGCTTCCTAATGCCAGGAAATGACTAGAATCAGCCCGCACAATGGAAATGGCTTGCTAATGCCAGGAAATGACAAGAATCAGCCCGCTCCATGGAAATGGCTCCTAATGCCAGGAATGACTAGAATCAGCCTGCACCATGGAAATGGCTCCTAATGCCAGGAATGACTAGAATTAGCCTGCACAATGGAAATGGCTTCCTAATGCCAGGAACTGACTAGAATCAGCCCGCACAATGGAAATGGCTTCCTAATGCCAGGAAATGACTAGAATCAGCCCGCTCCATGCAAATGGCTCCTAATGCCAGGAATGACTAGAATCAGCCTGCACCATGGAAATGGCTCCTAATGCCAGGAATGACTAGAATCAACCTGCACAATGGAAATGGCTTCCTAATGCCAGGCCTGACTAGAATTAGCCTGCACAATGGAAATGGCTCCTAATACAGGAATGACTAGAAGCAGCCTGCACCATGGAAATGGCTCCTAATGCCAGGAATGACTAGAATCCGCCCACACGATGGAAATGGCTCCTAATGCCTGGAATGACTAGAAGCAGCCTGCACCATGGAAATGGCTCCTAATTCCAGGAATGACTAGAATCAGCCTGCACCATGGAAATGGCTCCTAATGCCAGGAATGACTAGAATCAGCCTGCACAATGGAAATGGCTTCCTAATGCCAGGAAATGACTAGAATCAGCCCGCACAATGGAAATGGCTTCCTAATGCCAGGAAATGACTAGAATCAGCCCGCTCCATGGAAATGGCTCCTAATGCCAGGAATGTCTAGAATCAGCCTGCACCATGGAAATGGCTCCTAATGCCAGGAATGACTAGAAGCAGCCTGCACCATGGAAATGGCTCCTAATGCCAGGAATGACTAGAAGCAGCCTGCACCATGGAAATGGCTCCTAATGCCAGGAATGACTAGAATCAGCCTGCACCATGGAAATGGCTCCTAATGCCAGGAATGACTAGAATTAGCCTGCACAATGGAAATGGCTCCTAATACAGGAATGACTAGAAGCAGCCTGCACCATGGAAATGGCTCCTAATGCCAGGAATGACTAGAATCAGCCCACACGATGGAAATGGCTCCTAATGCCTGGAATGACTAGAAGCAGCCTGCACCATGGAAATGGCTCCTAATGACAGGAATGACTAGAATCAGCCTGCACCATGGAAATGGCTCCTAATGCCTGGAATGACTAGAATCAGCCTGCACAATGGAAATGGCTTCCTAATGCCAGGAAATGACTAGAATCAGCCCGCACAATGGAAATGGCTTCCTAATGCCAGGAAATGACTAGAATCAGCCCGCTCCATGGAAATGGCTCCTAATGCCAGGAATGACTAGAATCAGCCTGCACCATGGAAATGGCTCCTAATGCCAGGAATGACTAGAAGCAGCCTGCACCATGGAAATGGCTCCTAATGCCAGGAATGACTAGAAGCAGCCTGCACCATGGAAATGGCTCCTAATGCCAGGAATGACTAGAATCAGCCTGCACCATGGAAATGGCTCCTAATGCCAGGAATGACTAGAATTAGCCTGCACAATGGAAATGGCTCCTAATACAGGAATGACTAGAAGCAGCCTGCACCATGGAAATGGCTCCTAATGCCAGGAATGACTAGAATCAGCCCGCACGATGGAAATGGCTCCTAATGCCTGGAATGACTAGAAGCAGCCTGCACCATGGAAATGGCTCCTAATGACAGGAATGACTAGAATCAGCCTGCACCATGGAAATGGCTCCTAATGCCTGGAATGACTAGAATCAGCCTGCACAATGGAAATGGCTTCCTAATGCCAGGAAATGACTAGAATCAGCCCGCACAATGGAAATGGCTTCCTAATGCCAGGAAATTACTAGAATCAGCCCGCACCATGGAAATGGCTCCTAATGCTAGGAAATGACTAGAATCAGCCTGCACCATGGAAATGGCTTCCTATTGCCAGCAATGACTAGAAGCAGTCCACACCATGGAAATGGCTTCCTAATGCCAGGAATGACTAGAATCAGCCTGCACCATGGAAATGGCTTCCTAATGCCAGGAAATGAGTAGAATCAGCCCGCACAATGGAAATGGCTTCCTAAGGCCAGGAAATGACTAGAAGCAGCCTGCACCATTGAAATGGCTCCTAATTCCAGGAATGACTAGAATCAGCCTGCACCATGGAAATGGCTCCTAATGCCAGGAATGACTAGAATCAGCCTGCACAATGGAAATGGCTTCCTAATGCCAGGAAATGACTAGAATCAGCCCGCACAATGGAAATGGCTTCCTAATGCCAGGAAATGACTAGAATCAGCCCGCTCCATGGAAATGGCTCCTAATGCCAGGACTGAGTAGAATCAGCCTGCACCATGGAAATGGCTCCTAATGCCAGGAATGACTAGAAGCAGCCTGCACCATGGAAATGGCTCCTAATGCCAGGAATGACTAGAAGCAGCCTGCACCATGGAAATGGCTCCTAATGCCAGGAATGACTAGAATCAGCCTGCACAATGGAAATGGCTCCTAATACAGGAATGACTAGAAGCAGCCTGCACCATGGAAATGGCTCCTAATGCCAGGAATGACTAGAATCAGCCCACACGATGGAAATAGCTCCTAATGCCTGGAATGACTAGAAGCAGCCTGCACCATGGAAATGGCTCCTAATGACAGGAATGACTAGAATCAGCCTGCACCATGGAAATGGCTTTCTATTGCCAGCAATGACTAGAAGCAGCCTGCACCATGGAAATGGATTCCTAATGCCAGGAATGACTAGAATCAGCCTGCACCATGGAAATGCCAGGAAATGACTAGAATCAGCCCGCTCCATGGAAATGGCTCCTAATGCCAGGAATGACTAGAATCAGCCCGCACCATGGAATTGGCTCCTAATGCCAGGAATGACTAGAAGCAGCCTGCACCATGGAAATGGCTCCTAATGCCAGGAATGACTAGAATCAGCCTGCACCATGGAAATGGCTCCTAATGCCAGGAATGACTAGAATCAGCCTGCACAATGGAAATGGCTTCCTAATCCCAGGAACTGACTAGAATCAGCCCGCACAATGGAAATGGCTTCCTAATGCCAGGAAATGACTAGAATCAGCCCGCTCCATGGAAATGGCTCCTAATGCCAGGAATGACTAGAATCAGCCTGCACCATGGAAATGGCTCCTAATGCCAGGAATGACTAGAATCAGCCTGCACAATGGAAATGGCTTCCTAATGCCAGGAATGACTAGAATTAGCCTGCACAATGGAAATGGCTCCTAATACAGGAATGACTAGAAGCAGCCTGCACCATGGAAATGGCTCCTAGTGCCAGGAATGACTAGAATCCGCCCACACGATGGAAATGGCTCCTAATGCCTGGAATGACTAGAAGCAGCCTGCACCATGGAAATGGCTCCTAATTCCAGGAATGACTAGAATCAGCCTGCACCATGGAAATGGCTCCTAATGCCAGGAATGACTAGAATCAGCCTGCACAATGGAAATGGCTTCCTAATGCCAGGAAATGACTAGAATCAGCCCGCACAATGGAAATGGCTTCCTAATGCCAGGAAATGACTAGAATCAGCCCGCTCCATGGAAATGGCTCCTAATGCCAGGAATGACTAGAATCAGCCTGCACCATGGAAATGGCTCCTAATGCCAGGAATGACTAGAAGCAGCCTGCACCATGGAAATGGCTCCTAATGCCAGGAATGACTAGAAGCAGCCTGCACCATGGAAATGGCTCCTAATGCCAGGAATGACTAGAATCAGCCTGCACCATGGAAATGGCTCCTAATGCCAGGAATGACTAGAATTAGCCTGCACAATGGAAATGGCTCCTAATACAGGAATGACTAGAAGCAGCCTGCACCATGGAAATGGCTCCTAATGCCAGGAATGACTAGAATCAGCCCACACGATGGAAATGGCTCCTAATGCCTGGAATGACTAGAAGCAGCCTGCACCATGGAAATGGCTCCTAATGACAGGAATGACTAGAATCAGCCTGCACCATGGAAATGGCTCCTAATGCCTGGAATGACTAGAATCAGCCTGCACAATGGAAATGGCTTCCTAATGCCAGGAAATGACTAGAATCAGCCCGCACAATGGAAATGGCTTCCTAATGCCAGGAAATTACTAGAATCAGCCCGCACCATGGAAATGGCTCCTAATGCCAGGAAATGACTAGAATCAGCCTGCACCATGGAAATGGCTTCCTATTGCCAGCAATGACTAGAATCAGCCCGCACCATGGAAATGGCTCCTAATGCCAGGAAATGACTAGAATCAGCCTGCACCATGGAAATGGCTTCCTATTGCCAACAATGACTAGAAGCAGTCCACACCATGGAAATGGCTTCCTAATGCCAAGAATGACTAGAATCAGCCTGCACCATGGAAATGGCTCCTAATGCCAGGAATGACTAGAATCAGCCTGCACCATGGAAATGGCTCCTAATGCCAGGAATGACTAGAAGCAGCCTGCACCATGGAAATGGCTCCTAATGCCAGGAATGACTAGAAGCAGCCTGCACCATGGAAATGGCTCCTAATGCCAGGAATGACTAGAATCAGCCTGCACAATGGAAATGGCTCCTAATACAGGAATGACTAGAAGCAGCCTGCACCATGGAAATGGCTCCTAATGCCAGGAATGACTAGAATCAGCCCACACGATGGAAATGGCTCCTAATGCCTGGAATGACTAGAAGCAGCCTGCACCATGGAAATGGCTCCTAATGACAGGAATGACTAGAATCAGCCTGCACCATGGAAATGGCTCCTAACGCCTGGAATGACTAGAATCAGCCTGCACAATGGAAATGGCTTCCTAATGCCAGGAAATGAATAGAATCAGCCCGCACAATGGAAATGGCTTCCTAATGCCAGGAAATTACTAGAATCAGCCCGCACCATGGAAATGGTTCCTAATGCCAGGAAATGACTAGAATCAGCCTGCACCATGGAAATGGCTTTCTATTGCCAGCAATGACTAGAAGCAGCCTGCACCATGGAAATGGCTTCCTAATGCCAGGAATGACTAGAATCAGCCTGCACCATGGAAATGCCAGGAAATGACTAGAATCAGCCCGCTCCATGGAAATGGCTCCTAATGCCAGGAATGACTAGAATCAGCCCGCACCATGGAATTGGCTCCTAATGCCAGGAATGACTAGAAGCAGCCTGCACCATGGAAATGGCTCCTAATGCCAGGAATGACTAGAATCAGCCTGCACCATGGAAATGGCTCCTAATGCCAGGAATGACTAGAATCAGCCTGCACAATGGAAATGGCTTCCTAATGCCAGGAACTGACTAGAATCAGCCCGCACAATGGAAATGGCTTCCTAATGCCAGGAAATGACTAGAATCAGCCCGCACCATGGAAATGGCTCGGAATGCCAGGAAATGACTAGAATCAGCCTGCACCATGGAAATGGCTTCCTATTGCCAGCAATGACTAGAAGCAGCCCACACCATGGAAATGGCTTCCTAATGCCAGGAATTACTAGAATCAGCCTGCACCATGGAAATGGCTTCCTAATACCAGGAAATTACTAGAATCAGCCCGCACAATGGAAATGGCTTCCTAAGGCCAGGAAATGACTAGAAGCAGCCTGCACCATGGAAATGGCTCCTAATGCCAGGAATGATTAGAAGCAGCCTGCACCATGGAAATGGCTCCTAATGCCAGGAATGACAAGAATCAGCATGCACAATGGAAATGGCTTTCTATTGCCAGGAAATGACTAGAATCAGCCCACTCCATGGAAATGGCCCCTAATGCCAGGAATGACTAGAATCTGCACGCACCATGGAATTGGCTCCTAATGCCAGGAATGACTAGAAGCAGCCTGCACCATGGAAATGGCTCCTAATGCCAGGAATGACTAGAAGCAGCCTGCACAATGGAAATGGCTTCCTAATTCCAGGAAATGACTAGAATCAGCCTGCACCATGGAAATGGCTTCCTATTGCCAGCAATGACTAGAAGCAGTCCACACCATGGAAATGGCTTCCTAATGCCAGGAATGACTAGAATCAGCCTGCACCATGGAAATGGCTTCCTAATGCCAGGAAATGAGTAGAATCAGCCCGCACAATGGAAATGGCTTCCTAAGGCCAGGAAATGACTAGAAACAGCCTGCACCATGGAAATGGCTCCTAATTCCAGGAATGACTAGAATCAGCCTGCACCATGGAAATGGCTCCTAATGCCAGGAATGACTAGAATCAGCCTGCACAATGGAAATGGCTTCCTAATGCCAGGAAATGACTAGAATCAGCCCGCACAATGGAAATGGCTTCCTAATGCCAGGAAATGACTAGAATCCGCCCGCTCCATGGAAATGGCTCCTAATGCCAGGAATGACTAGAATCAGCCTGCACCATGGAAATGGCTCCTAATGCCAGGAATGACTAGAAGCAGCCTGCACCATGGAAATGGCTCCTAATGCCAGGAATGACTAGAAGCAGCCTGCACCATGGAAATGGCTCCTAATGCCAGGAATGACTAGAATCAGCCTGCACCATGGAAATGGCTCCTAATGCCAGGAAATGACTAGAATCAGCCAGCTCCATGGAAATGGCTCCTAATGCCAGGAATGACTAGAATCTGCCTGCACCATGCAAATGGCTTCTAATGCCAGGAATGACTAGAATTAGCCTGCACAATGGAAATGGCTCCTAATACAGGAATGACTAGAAGCAGCCTGCACCATGGAAATGGCTCCTAATGCCAGGAATGACTAGCATCAGCCCACACGATGGAAATGGCTCCTAATGCCTGGAATGACTAGAAGCAGCCTGCACCATGGAAATGGCTCCTAATTCCAGGAATGACTAGAATCAGCCTGCACCATGGAAATGGCTTCTAATGCCAGGAATGACTAGAATCAGCCTGCACAATGGAAATGGCTTCCTAATGCCAGGAAATGACTAGAATCAGCCCGCACAATGGAAATGGCTTCCTAATGCCAGGAAATGACTAGAATCAGCCCGCTCCATGGAAATGGCTCCTAATGCCAGGAATGACTAGAATCAGCCCGCACCATGGAAATGGCTCCTAATGCCAGGAATGACTAGAAGCAGCCTGCACCATGGAAATGGCTCCTAATGCCAGGAATGACTAGAAGCAGCCTGCACCATGGAAATGGCTCCTAATGCCAGGAATGACTAGAATCAGCCTGCACCATGGAAATGGCTCCTAATGCCAGGAATGACTAGAATCAGCCTGCACAATGGAAATGGCTTCCTAATGCCAGGAACTGACTAGAATCAGCCCGCACAATGGAAATGGCTTCCTAATGCCAGGAAATGACTAGAATCAGCCCGCTCCATGGAAATGGCTCCTAATGCCAGGAATGACTAGAATCAGCCCGCACCATGGAAATGGCTCCTAATGCCAGGAATGACTAGAATCAGCCTGCACAATGGAAATGGCTTCCTAATGCCAGGAATGACTAGAATTAGCCTGCACAATGGAAATGGCTCCTAATACAGGAATGACTAGAATTAGCCTGCACAATGGAAATGGCTCCTAATACAGGAATGACTAGAAGCAGCCTGCACCATGGAAATGGCTCCTAATGCCAGGAATGACTAGCATCAGCCCACACGATGGAAATGGCTCCTAAGGCCTGGAATGACTAGAAGCAGCCTGCACCATGGAAATGGCTCCTAATTCCAGGAATGACTAGAATCAGCCTGCACCATGGAAATGGCTCCTAATGCCAGGAATGACTAGAATCAGCCTGCACAATGGAAATGGCTTCCTAATGCCAGGAAATGACTAGAATCAGCCCGCACAATGGAAATGGCTTCCTAATGCCAGGAAATGACTAGAATCAGCCCGCTCCATGGAAATGGCTCCTAATGCCAGGAATGACTAGAATCAGCCCGCACCATGGAAATGGCTCCTAATGCCAGGAATGACTAGAAGCAGCCCGCACCATGGAAATGGCTCCTAATGCCAGGAATGACTAGAATCAGCCTGCACCATGGAAATGGCTCCTAATGCCAGGAATGACTAGAATCAGCCTGCACAATGGAAATGGCTTCCTAATGCCAGGAAATGACTAGAATCAGCCCGCACAATGGAAATGGCTTCCTAATGCCAGGAAATGACTAGAATCAGCCCGCTCCATGGAAATGGCTCCTAATGCCAGGAATGACTAGAATCAGCCTGCACCATGGAAATGGCTCCTAATGCCAGGAATGACTAGAAGCAGCCTGCACCATGGAAATGGCTCCTAATGCCAGGAATGACTAGAAGCAGCCTGCACCATGGAAATGGCTCCTAATGCCAGGAATGACTAGAATCAGCCTGCACCATGGAAATGGCTCCTAATGCCAGGAATGACTAGAATTAGCCTGCACAATGGAAATGGCTTCCTAATGCCAGGAACTGACTAGAATCAGCCCGCACAATGGAAATGGCTTCCTAATGCCAGGAAATGACTAGAATCAGCCCGCTCCATGGAAATGGCTCCTAATGCCAGGAATGACTAGAATCAGAATGCACCATGGAAATGGCTCCTAATGCCAGGAATGACTAGAATCAGCCTGCACAATGGAAATGGCTTCCTAATGCCAGGAATGACTAGAATTAGCCTGCACAATGGAAATGGCTCCTAATACAGGAATGACTAGAAGCAGCCTGCACCATGGAAATGGCTCCTAATGCCAGGAATGACTAGAATCCGCCCACACGATGGAAATGGCTCCTAATGCCTGGAATGACTAGAAGCAGCCTGCACCATGGAAATGGCTCCTAATTCCAGGAATGACTAGAATCAGCCTGCACCATGGAAATGGCTCCTAATGCCAGGAATGACTAGAATCAGCCTGCACAATGGAAATGGCTTCCTAATGCCAGGAAATGACTAGAATCAGCCCGCACAATGGAAATGGCTTCCTAATGCCAGGAAATGACTAGAATCAGCCCGCTCCATGGAAATGGCTCCTAATGCCAGGAATGACTAGAATCAGCCTGCACCATGGAAATGGCTCCTAATGCCAGGAATGACTAGAAGCAGCCTGCACCATGGAAATGGCTCCTAATGCCAGGAATGACTAGAAGCAGCCTGCACCATGGAATTGGCTCCTAATGCCAGGAATGACTAGAATCAGCCTGCACCATGGAAATGGCTCCTAATGCCAGGAAATGACTAGAATCAGCCCGCTCCATGGAAATGGCTCCTAATGCCTGGAATGACTAGAAGCAGCCTGCACCATGGAAATGGCTCCTAATGACAGGAATGACTAGAATCAGCCTGCACCATGGAAATGGCTCCTAATGCCTGGAATGACTAGAATCAGCCTGCACAATGGAAATGGCTTCCTAATGCCAGGAAATGACTAGAATCAGCCCGCACAATGGAAATGGCTTCCTAATGCCAGGAAATTACTAGAATCAGCCCGCACCATGGAAATGGCTCCTAATGCCAGGAAATGACTAGAATCAGCCTGCACCATGGAAATGGCTTCCTATTGCCAGCAATGACTAGAATCAGCCCGCACCATGGAAATGGCTCCTAATGCCAGGAAATGACTAGAATCAGCCTGCACCATGGAAATGGCTTCCTATTGCCAGCAATGACTAGAAGCAGTCCACACCATGGAAATGGCTTCCTAATGCCAGGAATGACTAGAATCAGCCTGCACCATGGAAATGGCTCCTAATGCCAGGAATGACTAGAATCAGCCTGCACCATGGAAATGGCTCCTAATGCCAGGAATGACTAGAAGCAGCCTGCACCATGGAAATGGCTTCTTATGCCAGGAATGACTAGAAGCAGCCTGCACCATGGAAATGGCTCCTAATGCCAGAATGACTAGAATCAGCCTGCACCATGGAAATGGCTCCTAATGCCAGGAATGACTAGAATTAGCCTGCACAATGGAAATGGCTCCTAATACAGGAATGACTAGAAGCAGCCTGCACCATGGAAATGGCTCCTAATGCCAGGAATGACTAGAATCAGCCCACACGATGGAAATGGCTCCTAATGCCTGGAATGACTAGAAGCAGCCTGCACCATGGAAATGGCTCCTAATGACAGGAATGACTAGAATCAGCCTGCACCATGGAAATGGCTCCTAATGCCTGGAATGACTAGAATCAGCCTGCACAATGGAAATGGCTTCCTAATGCCAGGAAATGACTAGAATCAGCCCGCACAATGGAAATGGCTTCCTAATGCCAGGAAATTACTAGAATCAGCCCGCACCATGGAAATGGTTCCTAATGCCAGGAAATTACTAGAATCAGCCTGCACCATGGAAATGGCTTTCTATTGCCAGCAATGACTAGAAGCAGCCTGCACCATGGAAATGGCTTCCTAATGCCAGGAATGACTAGAATCAGCCTGCACCATGGAAATGCCAGGAAATGACTAGAATCAGCCCGCTCCATGGAAATGGCTCCTAATGCCAGGAATGACTAGAATCAGCCAGCACCATGGAATTGGCTCCTAACCAGGAATGACTAGAAGCAGCCTGCACCATGGAAATGGCTCCTAATGCCAGGAATGACTAGAATCAGCCTGCACCATGGAAATGGCTCCTAATGCCAGGAATGACTAGAATCAGCCTGCACAATGGAAATGGCTTCCTAATGCCAGGAAATTACTAGAATCAGCCCGCACCATGGAAATGGCTCCTAATGCCAGGAAATGACTAGAATCAGCCTGCACCATGGAAATGGCTTCCTATTGCCAGCAATGACTAGAAGCAGTCCACACCATGGAAATGGCTTCCTAATGCCAGGAATGACTAGAATCAGCCTGCACCATGGAAATGGCTTCCTAATGCCAGGAAATGAGTAGAATCAGCCCGCACAATGGAAATGGCTTCCTAAGGCCAGGAAATGACTAGAAACAGCCTGCACCACGGAAATGGCTCCTAATTCCAGGAATGACTAGAATCAGCCTGCACCATGGAAATGGCTCCTAATGCCAGGAATGACTAGAATCAGCCTGCACAATGGAAATGGCTTCCTAATGCCAGGAAATGACTAGAATCAGCCCGCACAATGGAAATGGCTTCCTAATGCCAGGAAATGACTAGAATCAGCCCACTCCATGGAAATGGCTCCTAATGCCAGGAATGACTAGAATCAGCCTGCACCATGGAAATGGCTCCTAATGCCAGGAATGACTAGAAGCAGCCTGCACCATGGAAATGGCTCCTAATGCCAGGAATGACGAGAAGCAGCCTGCACCATGGAAATGGCTCCTAATGCCAGGAATGACTAAAATCAGCCTGCACCATGGAAATGGCTCCTAATGCCAGGAAATGACTAGAATCAGCCAGCTCCATGGAAATGGCTCCTAATGCCAGGAATGACTAGAATCTGCCTGCACCATGCAAATGGCTTCTAATGCCAGGAATGACTAGAAGCAGCCTGCACCATGGAAATGGCTCCTAATGCCAGGAATGACTAGAATCAGCCTGCACTATGGAAATGGCTTCCAAATGCCAGGAATTGACTAGAAGCAGCCTGCACCATGGAAATGGCTCCTAATGCCAGGAATGACTAGAATCAGCCTGCACAATGGAAATGGCTTCCTAATGCCAGGAAATGACTAGAATCAGCCCGCACAATGGAAATGGCTTCCTAATGCCAGGAAATGACTAGAAGCAGCCTGCACCATGGAAATGGCTCCTAATGCCAGGAATGACTAGAATTAGCCTGCACAATGGAAATGGCTCCTAATACAGGAATGACTAGAAGCAGCCTGCACCATGGAAATGGCTCCTAATGCCAGGAATGACTAGAGTCAGCCTGCACAATGGAAATGGCTTCCTAATGCCAGGAAATGACTAGAATCAGCCGGCACAATGGAAATGGCTTCCTAATGCCAGGAAATGACTAGAATCAGCCCGCTCCATGGAAATGGCTCCTAATGCCAGGAATGACTAGAATCAGCCCGCACCATGGAAATGGCTCCTAATGCCAGGAATGACTAGAAGCAGCCCGCACCATGGAAATGGCTCCTAATGCCAGGAATGACTAGAATCAGCCTGCACCATGGAAATGGCTCCTAATGCCAGGAATGACTAGAATCAGCCTGCACAATGGAAATGGCTTCCTAATGCCAGGAAATGACTAGAATCAGCCCGCACAATGGAAATGGCTTCCTAATGCCAGGAAATGACTAGAATCAGCCCGCTCCATGGAAATGGCTCCTAATGCCAGGAATGACTAGAAGCAGCCTGCACCATGGAAATGGCTCCTAATGCCAGGAATGACTAGAAGCAGCCTGCACCATGGAAATGGCTCCTAATGCCAGGAATGACTAGAATCAGCCTGCACCATGGAAATGGCTCCTAATGCCAGGAATGACTAGAATTAGCCTGCACAATGGAAATGGCTCCTAATACAGGAATGACTAGAAGCAGCCTGCACCATGGAAATGGCTCCTAATGCCAGGAATGACTAGAATCAGCCCACACGATGGAAATGTCTCCTAATGCCTGGAATGACTAGAAGCAGCCTGCACCATGGAAATGGCTCCTAATGACAGGAATGACTAGAATCAGCCTGCACCATGGAAATGGCTCCTAATTCCAGGAATGACTAGAATCAGCCTGCACCATGGAAATGGCTCCTAATGCCAGGAATGACTAGAATCAGCCTGCACAATGGAAATGGCTTCCTAATGCCAGGAAATGACTAGAATCAGCCCACACAATGGAAATGGCTCCTAATGCCAGGAATGACTAGAATCAGCCTGCACCATGGAAATGGCTCCTAATTCCAGGAATGACTAGAATCAGCCTGCACCATGGAAATGGCTCCTAATGCCAGGAATGACTAGAATCAGCCTGCACAATGGAAATGGCTCCTAATGCCAGGAATGACTAGAATCAGCCTGCACCATGGAAATGGCTCCTAATGCCAGGAATGACTAGAATCAGCCTGCACAATGGAAATGGCTTCCTAATGCCAGGAACTGACTAGAATCAGCCCGCACAATGGAAATGGCTTCCTAATGCCAGGAAATGACTAGAATCAGCCCGCTCCATGGAAATGGCTCCTAATGCCAGGAATGACTAGTATCAGCCTGCACCATGGGAATGGCTCCTAATGCCAGGAATGACTAGAATCAGCCTGCACAATGGAAATGGCTTCCTAATGCCAGGAATGACTAGAATTAGCCTGCACAATGGAAATGGCTCCTAATACAGGAATGACTAGAAGCAGCCTGCACCATGGAAATGGCTCCTAATGCCAGGAATGACTAGAATCCGCCCACACGATGGAAATGGCTCCTAATGCCAGGAATGACTAGAATCAGCCTGCACCATGGAAAAGGCTCCTAATGCCAGGAATGACTAGAATCAGCCTGCACAATGGAAATGGCTTCCTAATGCCAGGAACTGACTAGAATCAGCCCGCACAATGGAAATGGCTTCCTAATGCCAGGAAATGACTAGAATCAGCCCGCACCATGGAAATGGCTCGTAATGCCAGGAAATGACTAGAATCAGCCTGCACCATGGAAATGGCTTCCTATTGCCAGCAATGACTAGAAGCAGCCCACACCATGGAAATGGCTTCCTAATGCCAGGAATTACTAGAATCAGCCTGCACCATGGAAATGGCTTCCTAATGCCAGGAAATTACTAGAATCAGCCCGCACAATGGAAATGGCTTCCTAAGGCCAGGAAATGACTAGAAGCAGCCTGCACCATGGAAATGGCTCCTAATGCCAGGAATGATTAGAAGCAGCCTGCACCATGGAAATGGCTCCTAATTCCAGGAATGACTAGAATCAGCATGCACAATGGAAATGGCTTCCTAATGCCAGGAAATGACTAGAATCAGCCCGCACAATGGAAATGGCTTCCTAATGCCAGGAAATTACTAGAATCAGCCCGCACCATGGAAATGGTTCCTAATGCCAGGAAATGACTAGAATCAGCCTGCACCATGGAAATGGCTTTCTATTGCCAGGAAATGACTAGAATCAGCCCACTCCATGGAAATGGCCCCTAATGCCAGGAATGACTAGAATCAGCACGCACCATGGAATTGGCTCCTAATGCCAGGAATGACTAGAAGCAGCCTGCACCATGGAAATGGCTCCTAATGCCAGGAATGACTAGAAGCAGCCTGCACAATGGAAATGGCTTCCTAATTCCAGGAAATGACTAGAATCAGCCCGCACAATGGAAATAGCTTCCTAATGCCAGGAAATTACTAGAATCAGCCCGCACCATGGAAATGGCTCCTAATGCCAGGAAATGACTAGAATCAGCCTGCACCATGGAAATGGCTTCCTATTGCCAGCAATGACTAGAAGCAGTCCACACCATGGAAATGGCTTCCTAATGCCAGGAATGACTAGAATCAGCCTGCACCATGGAAATGGCTTCCTAAAGCCAGGAAATGAGTAGAATCAGCCCGCACAATGGAAATGGCTTCCTAAGGCCAGGAAATGACTAGAAACAGCCTGCACCATGGAAATGGCTCCTAATTCCAGGAATGACTAGAATCAGCCTGCACCATGGAAATGGCTCCTGATGCCAGGAATGACTAGAATCAGCCTGCACAATGGAAATGGCTTCCTAATGCCAGGAAATGACTAGAATCAGCCCACACAATGGAAATGGCTTCCTAATGCCAGGAAATGACTAGAATCAGCCCGCTCCATGGAAATGGCTCCTAATGCCAGGAATGACTAGAATCAGCCTGCACCATGGAAATGGCTCCTAATGCCAGGAATGACTAGAAGCAGCCTGCACCATGGAAATGGCTCCTAATGCCAGGAATGACTAGAAGCAGCCTGCACCATGGAAATGGCTCCTAATGCCAGGAATGACTAGAATCAGCCTGCACCATGGAAATGGCTCCTAATGCCAGGAAATGACTAGAATCAGCCAGCTCCATGGAAATGGCTCCTAATGCCAGGAATGAGTAGAATCTGCCTGCACCATGCAAATGGCTTCTAATGCCAGGAATGACTAGAAGCAGCCTGCACCATGGAAATGGCTCCTAATGCCAGGAATGACTAGAATCAGCCTGCACCATGGAAATGGCTTCCAAATGCCAGGAATTGACTAGAAGCAGCCTGCACCATGGAAATGGCTCCTAATGCCAGGAATGACTAGAATCAGCCTGCACAATGGAAATGGCTTCCTAATGCCAGGAAATTACTAGAATCAGCCCGCACAATGGAAATGGCTTCCTAATGCCAGGAAATGACTAGAAGCAGCCTGCACCATGGAAATGGCTCCTAATGCCAGGAATGACTAGAATTAGCCTGCACAATGGAAATGGCTCCTAATACAGGAATGACTAGAAGCAGCCTGCACCATGGAAATGGCTCCTAATGCAAGGAATGACTAGAATCAGCCCACACGATGGAAATGGCTCCTAATGCCTGGAATGACTAGAAGCAGCCTGCACCATGGAAATGGCTCCTAATTCCAGGAATGACTAGAATCAGCCTGCACCATGGAAATGGCTCCTAATGCCAGGAATGACTAGAATCAGCCTGCACAATGGAAATGGCTTCCTAATGCCAGGAAATGACTAGAATCAGCCCGCACAATGGAAATGGCTTCCTAATGCCAGGAAATGACTAGAATCAGCCCGCTCCATGGAAATGGCTCCTAATGCCAGGAATGACTAGAATCAGCCCGCACCATGGAAATGGCTCCTAATGCCAGGAATGACTAGAAGCAGCCCGCACCAAGGAAATGGCTCCTAATGCCAGGAATGACTAGAATCAGCCTGCACCATGGAAATGGCTCCTAATGCCAGGAATGACTAGAATCAGCCTGCACAATGGAAATGGCTTCCTAATGCCAGGAAATGACTAGAATCAGCCCGCACAATGGAAATGGCTTCCTAATGCCAGGAAATGACTAGAATCAGCCCGCTCCATGGAAATGGCTCCTAATGCCAGGAATGACTAGAATCAGCCTGCACCATGGAAATGGCTCCTAATGCCAGGAATGACTAGAAGCAGCCTGCACCATGGAAATGGCTCCTAATGCCAGGAATGACTAGAAGCAGCCTGCACCATGGAAATGGCTCCTAATGCCAGGAATGACTAGAATCAGCCTGCACCATGGAAATGGCTTCCTATTGCCAGCAATGACTAGAATCAGCCCGCACCATGGAAATGGCTCCTAATGCCAGGAAATGACTAGAATCAGCCTGCACCATGGAAATGGCTTCCTATTGCCAGCAATGACTAGAAGCAGTCCACACCATGGAAATGGCTTCCTAATGCCAGGAATGACTAGAATCAGCCTGCACCATGGAAATGGCTCCTAATGCCAGGAATGACTAGAATCAGCCTGCACCATGGAAATGGCTCCTAATGCCAGGAATGACTAGAAGCAGCCTGCACCATGGAAATGGCTCCTAATGCCAGGAATGACTAGAAGCAGCCTGCACCATGGAAATGGCTCCTAATGCCAGGAATGACTAGAATCAGCCTGCACCATGGAAAAGGCTCCTAATGCCAGGAATGACTAGAATCAGCCCACACGATGGAAATGGCTCCTAATGCCTGGAATGACTAGAAGCAGCCTGCACCATGGAAATGGCTCCTAATGACAGGAATGACTAGAATCAGCCTGCACCATGGAAATGGCTCCTAGTGCCTGGAATGACTAGAATCAGCCTGCACAATGGAAATGGCTTCCTAATGCTAGGAAATGACTAGAATCAGCCCGCACAATGGAAATGGCTTCCTAATGCCAGGAAATTACTAGAATCAGCCCGCACCATGGAAATGGTTCCTAATGCCAGGAAATTACTAGAATCAGCCTGCACCATGGAAATGGCTTTCTATTGCCTGCAATGACTAGAAGCAGCCTGCACCATGGAAATGGCTTCCTAATGCCAGGAATGACTAGAATCAGCCTGCACCATGGAAATGCCAGGAAATGACTAGAACCAGCCCGCTCCATGGAAATGGCTCCTAATGCCAGGAATGACTAGAATCAGCCTGCACCATGGAAATGGCTCCTAATGCCAGGAATGACTAGAATCAGCCTGCACAATGGAAATGGATTCCTAATGCCAGGAACTGACTAGAATCAGCCCGCACAATGGAAATGGCTTCCTAATGCCAGGAAATGACTAGAATCAGCCCGCACCATGGAAATGGCTCGTAATGCCAGGAAATGACTAGAATCAGCCTGCACCATGGAAATGGCTTCCTATTGCCAGCAATGACTAGAAGCAGCCCACACCATGGAAATGGCTTCCTAATGCCAGGAATTACTAGAATCAGCCTGCACCATGGAAATGGCTTCCTAATGCCAGGAAATTATTAGAATCAGCCCGCACAATGGAAATGGCTTCCTAAGGCCAGGAAATGATTAGAAGCAGCCTGCACCATGGAAATGGCTCCTAATGCCAGGAATGATTAGAAGCAGCCTGCACCATGGAAATGGCTCCTAATGCCAGGAATGACTAGAATCAGCATGCACAATGGAAATGGCTTCCTAATGCCAGGAAATGACTAGAATCAGCCCGCACAATGGAAATGGCTTCCTAATGCCAGGAAATTACTAGAATCAGCCCGCACCATGGAAATGGTTCCTAATGCCAGGAAATGACTAGAATCAGCCTGCACCATGGAAATGGCTTTCTATTGCCAGGAAATGACTAGAATCAGCCCACTCCATGGAAATGGCCCCTAATGCCAGGAATGACTAGAATCAGCACGCACCATGGAATTGGCTCCTAATGCCAGGAATGACTAGAAGCAGCCTGCACCATGGAAATGGCTCCTAATGCCAGGAATGACTAGAAGCAGCCTGCACAATGGAAATGGCTTCCTAATTCCAGGAAATGACTAGAATCAGCCCGCACAATGGAAATAGCTTCCTAATGCCAGGAAATTACTAGAATCAGCCCGCACCATGGAAATGGCTCCTAATGCCAGGAAATGACTAGAATCAGCCTGCACCATGGAAATGGCTTCCTATTGCCAGCAATGACTAGAAGCAGTCCACACCATGGAAATGGCTTCCTAATGCCAGGAATGACTAGAATCAGCCTGCACCATGGAAATGGCTTCCTAATGCCAGGAAATGAGTAGAATCAGCCCGCACAATGGAAATGGCTTCCTAAGGCCAGGAAATGACTAGAAACAGCCTGCACCATGGAAATGGCTCCTAATTCCAGGAATGACTAGAATCAGCCTGCACCATGGAAATGGCTCCTAATGCCAGGAATGACTAGAATCAGCCTGCACAATGGAAATGGCTTCCTAATGCCAGGAAATGACTAGAATCAGCCCGCACAATGGAAATGGCTTCCTAATGCCAGGAAATGACTAGAATCAGCCAGCTCCATGGAATTGGCTCCTAATGCCAGGAATGACTAGAATCAGCCTGCACCATGGAAATGGCTCCTAATGCCAGGAATGACTAGAAGCAGCCTGCACCATGGAAATGGCTCCTAATGCCAGGAATGACTAGAAGCAGCCTGCACCATGGAAATGGCTCCTAATGCCAGGAATGACTAGAATCAGCCTGCACCATGGAAATGGCTCCTAATGCCAGGAAATGACTAGAATCAGCCAGCTCCATGGAAATGGCTCCTAATGCCAGGAATGACTAGAATCTGCCTGCACCATGCAAATGGCTTCTAATGCCAGGAATGACTAGAAGCAGCCTGCACCATGGAAATGGCTCCTAATGCCAGGAATGACTAGAATCAGCCTGCACCATGGAAATGGCTTCCAAATGCCAGGAATTGACTAGAAGCAGCCTGCACCATGGAAATGGCTCCTAATGCCAGGAATGACTAGAATCAGCCTGCACAATGGAAATGGCTTCCTAATGCCAGGAAATGACTAGAATCAGCCCGCACAATGGAAATGGCTTCCTAATGCCAGGAAATGACTAGAAGCAGCCTGCACCATGGAAATGGCTCCTAATGCCAGGAATGACTAGAATTAGCCTGCATAATGGAAATGGCTCCTAATACAGGAATGACTAGAAGCAGCCTGCACCATGGAAATGGCTCCTAATGCCAGGAATGACTAGAATCAGCCCACACGATGGAAATGGCTCATAATGCCTGGAATGACTAGAAGCAGCCTGCACCATGGAAATGTCTCCTAATTCCAGGAATGACTAGAATCAGCCTGCACCATGGAAATGGCTCCTAATGCCAGGAATGACTAGAATCAGCCTGCACAATGGAAATGGCTTCCTAATGCCAGGAAATGACTAGAATCAGCCCGCACAATGGAAATGGCTTCCTAATGCCAGGAAATGACTAGAATCAGCCCACTCCATGGAAATGGCTCCTAATGCCAGGAATGACTAGAATCAGCCCGCACCATGGAAATGGCTCCTAATGCCAGGAATGACTAGAAGCAGCCCGCACCATGGAAATGGCTCCTAATGCCAGGAATGACTAGAATCAGCCTGCACCATGGAAATGGCTCCTAATGCCAGGAATGACTAGAATCAGCCTGCACAATGGAAATGGCTTCCTAATGCCAGGAAATGACTAGAATCAGCCCGCACAATGGAAATGGCTTCCTAATGCCAGGAAATGACTAGAATCAGCCCGCTCCATGGAAATGGCTCCTAATGCCAGGAATAACTAGAAGCAGCCTGCACCATGGAAATGGCTCCTAATGCCAGGAATGACTAGAAGCAGCCTGCACCATGGAAATGGCTCCTAATGCCAGGAATGACTAGAATCAGCCTGCACCATGGAAATGGCTCCTAATGCCAGGAATGACTAGAATTAGCCTGCACAATGGAAATGGCTCCTAATACAGGAATGACTAGAAGCAGCCTGCACCATGGAAATGGCTCCTAATGCCAGGAATGACTAGAATCAGCCCACACGATGGAAATGGCTCCTAATGCCTGGAATGACTAGAAGCAGCCTGCACCATGGAAATGGCTCCTAATGACAGGAATGACTAGAATCAGCCTGCACCATGGAAATGGCTTCTAATTCCAGGAATGACTAGAATCAGCCTGCACCATGGAAATGGCTCCTAATGCCAGGAATGACTAGAATCAGCCTGCACAATGGAAATGGCTTCCTAATGCCAGGAAATGACTAGAATCAGCCCGCACAATGGAAATGGCTTCCTAATGCCAGGAATGACTAGAATCAGCCTGCACCATGGAAATGGCTCCTAATGCCAGGAATGACTAGAAGCAGCCTGCACCATGGAAATGGCTCCTAATGCCAGGAATGACTAGAAGCAGCCTGCACCATGGAAATGGCTCCTAATGCCAGGAATGACTAGAATCAGCCTGCACCATGGAAATGGCTCCTAATGCCAGGAATGACTAGAATTAGCCTGCACAATGGAAATGGCTCCTAATACAGGAATGACTAGAAGCAGCCTGCACCATGGAAATGGCTCCTAATGCCAGGAATGACTAGAATCAGCCCGCACGATGGAAATGGCTCTTAATGCCTGGAATGACTAGAAGCAGCCTGCACCATGGAAATGGCTCCTAATGACAGGAATGACTAGAATCAGCCTGCACCATGGAAATGGCTCCTAATGCCTGGAATGACTAGAATCAGCCTGCACAATGGAAATGGCTTCCTAATGCCAGGAAATGACTAGAATCAGCCCGCACAATGGAAATGGCTTCCTAATGCCAGGAAATTACTAGAATAAGCCCGCACCATGGAAATGGCTCCTAATGCCAGGAAATGACTAGAATCAGCCTGCACCATGGAAATGGCTTCCTATTGCCAGCAATGACTAGAAGCAGTCCACACCATGGAAATGGCTTCCTAATGCCAGGAATGACTAGAATCAGCCTGCACCATGGAAATGGCTTCCTAATGCCAGGAAATGAGTAGAATCAGCCTGCACCATGGAAATGGCTTCCTAATGCCAGGAAATGAGTAGAATCAGCCCGCACAATGGAAATGGCTTCCTAAGGCCAGGAAATGACTAGAATCAGCCTGCACCATGGAAATGGCTCCTAATGCCAGGAATGACTAGAATCAGCCTGCACAATGGAAATGGCTTCCTAATGCCAGGAAATGACTAGAATCAGCCCACACAATGGAAATGGCTTCCTAATGCCAGGAAATGACTAGAATCAGCCCGCTCCATGGAAATGGCTCCTAATGCCAGGAATGACTAGAATCAGCCTGCACAATGGAAATGGCTTCCTAATGCCAGGAAATGACTAGAATCAGCCCACACCATGGAAATGGCTTCCTAATGCCAGGAATGACTAGAATCAGCCTGCACCATGGAAATGGCTTCCTAATGCCAGGAAATGAGTAGAATCAGCCCGCACAATGGAAATGGCTTCCTAATGCCAGGAAATTACTAGAATCAGCCCGCACCATGGAAATGGCTCCTAATGCCAGGAAATGACTAGAATCAGCCTGCACCATGGAAATGGCTTCCTATTGCCAGCAATGACTAGAAGCAGTCCACACCATGGAAATGGCTTCCTAATGCCAGGAATGACTAGAATCAGCCTGCACCATGGAAATGGCTTCCTAATGCCAGGAAATGAGTAGAATCAGCCTGCACCATGGAAATGGCTTCCTAATGCCAGGAAATGAGTAGAATCAGCCCGCACAATGGAAATGGCTTCCTAAGGCCAGGAAATGACTAGAATCAGCCTGCACCATGGAAATGGCTCCTAATGCCAGGAATGACTAGAATCAGCCTGCACAATGGAAATGGCTTCCTAATGCCAGGAAATGACTAGAATCAGCCCACACAATGGAAATGGCTTCCTAATGCCAGGAAATGACTAGAATCAGCCCGCTCCATGGAAATGGCTCCTAATGCCAGGAATGACTAGAATCAGCCTGCACCATGGAAATGGCTCCTAATGCCAGGAATGACTAGAAGCAGCCTGCACCATGGAAATGGCTCCTAATGCCAGGAATGACTAGAAGCAGCCTGCACCATGAAATGGCTCCTAATGCCAGGAATGACTAGAATCAGCCCACACGATGGAAATGGCTCCTAATGCCTGGAATGACTAGAAGCAGCCTGCACCATGGAAATGGCTCCTAATGACAGGAATGACTAGAATCAGCCCGCACCATGGAAATGGCTCCTAATGCCTGGAATGACTAGAAGCAGCCTGCACCATGGAAATGGCTCCTAATGACAGGAATGACTAGAATCAGCCTGCACCATGGAAATGGCTTCCTAATGCCAGGAATGACTAGAATCAGCCTGCACCATGGAAATGCCAGGAAATGACTAGAATCAGCCCGCTCCATGGAAATGGCTCCTAATGCCAGGAATGACTAGAATCAGCCCGCACCATGGAATTGGCTCCTAATGCCAGGAATGACTAGAAGCAGCCTGCACCATGGAAATGGCTCCTAATGCCAGGAATGACTAGAATCAGCCTGCACCATGGAAATGGCTCCTAATGCCAGGAATGACTAGAATCAGCCTGCACAATGGAAATGGCTTCCTAATGCCAGGAACTGACTAGAATCAGCCCGCACAATGGAAATGGCTTCCTAATGCCAGGAAATTACTAGAATCAGCCCGCACCATGGAAATGGCTCGTAATGCCAGGAAATGACTAGAATCAGCCTGCACCATGGAAATGGCTTCCTATTGCCAGCAATGACTAGAAGCAGCCCACACCATGGAAATGGCTTCCTAATGCCAGGAATGACTAGAATCAGCCTGCACCATGGAAATGGCTTCCTAATGCCAGGAAATGACTAGAATCAGCCCGCACAATGGAAATGGCTTCCTAAGGCCAGGAAATGACTAGAAGCATCCTGCACCATGGAAATGGCTCCTAATGCCAGGAATGACTAGAATCAGCATGCACAATGGAAATGGCTTCCTAATGCCAGGAAATGACTAGAATCAGCCCGCACAATGGAAATGGCTTCCTAATGCCAGGAAATTACTAGAATCAGCCCGCACCATGGAAATGGTTCCTAATGCCAGGAAATGACTAGAATCAGCCTGCACCATGGAAATGGCTTTCTATTGCCAGGAAATGACTAGAATCAGCCCACTCCATGGAAATGGCCCCTAATGCCAGGAATGACTAGAATCAGCACGCACCATGGAATTGGCTCCTAATGCCAGGAATGACTAGAAGCAGCCTGCACCATGGAAATGGCTCCTAATGCCAGGAATGACTAGAAGCAGCCTGCACAATGGAAATGGCTTCCTAATTCCAGGAAATGACTAGAATCAGACCGCACAATGGAAATGGCTTCCTAATGCCAGGAAATTACTAGAATCAGCCCGCACCATGGAAATGGCTCCTAATGCCAGGAAATGACTAGAATCAGCCTGCACCATGGAAATGGCTTCCTATTGCCAGCAATGACTAGAAGCAGTCCACACCATGGAAATGGCTTCCTAATGCCAGGAATGACTAGAATCAGCCTGCACCATGGAAATGGCTTCCTAATGCCAGGAAATGAGTAGAATCAGCCCGCACAATGGAAATGGCTTCCTAAGGCCAGGAAATGACTAGAAACAGCCTGCACCATGGAAATGGCTCCTAATTCCAGGAATGACTAGAATCAGCCTGCACCATGGAAATGGCTCCTAATGCCAGGAATGACTAGAATCAGCCTGCACAATGGAAATGGCTTCCTAATGCCAGGAAATGACTAGAATCAGCCCGCACAATGGAAATGGCTTCCTAATGCCAGGAAATGACTAGAATCAGCACGCACCATGGAATTGGCTCCTAATGCCAGGAATGACTAGAAGCAGCCTGCACCATGGAAATGGCTCCTAATGCCAGGAATGACTAGAAGCAGCCTGCACAATGGAAATGGCTTCCTAATTCCAGGAAATGACTAGAATCAGACCGCACAATGGAAATGGCTTCCTAATGCCAGGAAATTACTAGAATCAGCCCGCACCATGGAAATGGCTCCTAATGCCAGGAAATGACTAGAATCAGCCTGCACCATGGAAATGGCTTCCTATTGCCAGCAATGACTAGAAGCAGTCCACACCATGGAAATGGCTTCCTAATGCCAGGAATGACTAGAATCAGCCTGCACCATGGAAATGGCTTCCTAATGCCAGGAAATGAGTAGAATCAGCCCGCACAATGGAAATGGCTTCCTAAGGCCAGGAAATGACTAGAAACAGCCTGCACCATGGAAATGGCTCCTAATTCCAGGAATGACTAGAATCAGCCTGCACCATGGAATTGGCTCCTAATGCCAGGAATGACTAGAATCAGCCTGCACCATGGAAATGGCTCCTAATGCCAGGAATGACTAGAATCAGCCCGCACAATGGAAATGGCTTCGTAAGGCCAGGAAATGACTGAATCAGCCTGCACCATGGAAATGGCTACTAATGCCAGGAAATAACTAGAATCAGCCTGCACCATGGGATGGCTTCCTATTGCCAGGAATGACTAGAAGCAGCCTACACCATGGAAATGGCTCCTAATGCCAGGAATGACTAGAATTAGCCTGCACAATGGAAATGGCTCCTAATACAGGAATGACTAGAAGCAGCCTGCACCATGGAAATGGCTCCTAATGCCAGGAATGACTAGAATCAGCCCACACGATGGAAATGGCTCCTAATGCCTGGAATGACTAGAAGCAGCCTGCACCGTGGAAATGGCTCCTAATTATAGGAATGACTAGAATCAGCCTGCACCATGGAAATGGCTCCTAATGCCAGGAATGACTAGAATCAGCCTGCACAATGGAAATGGCTTTCTAATGCCAGGAAATGACTAGAATCAGCCCGCACAATGGAAATGGCTTCCTAATGCCAGGAAATGACTAGAATCAACCCGCTCCATGGAAATGGTTCCTAATGGCAGGAAATGACTAGAATCAGCCTGCACCATGGAAATGGCTTTCTATTGCCAGCAATGACTAGAAGCAGCCTGCACCATGGAAATGGCTTCCTAATGCCAGGAATGACTAGAATCAGCCTGCACCATGGAAATGCCAGGAAATGACTAGAATCAGCCCGCTCCATGGAAATGGCTCCTAATGCCAGGAATGACTAGAATCAGCCCGCACCATGGAATTGGCTCCTAATGCCAGGAATGACTAGAAGCAGCCTGCACCATGGAAATGGCTCCTAATGCCAGGAATGACTAGAATCAGCCTGCACCATGGAAATGGCTCCTAATGCCAGGAATGACTAGAATCAGCCTGCACAATGGAAATGGCTTCCTAATGCCAGGAACTGACTAGAATCAGCCCGCACACTGGAAATGGCTCCTAATGCCAGGAATGACTAGAATCAGCCCACACCATGGAAATGGCTTCCTAATGCCAGGAATGACTAGAATCAGCCTGCACCATGGAAATGGCTTCCTAATGCCAGGAAATGACTAGAATCAGCCCGCACAATGGAAATGGCTTCCTAAGGCCAGGAAATGACTAGAAGCAGCCTGCACCATGGAAATGGCTCCTAATGCCAGGAATGACTAGAAGCAGCCTGCACCATGGAAATGGCTCCTAATGCCAGGAATGACTAGAATCAGCATGCACAATGGAAATGGCTTCCTAATGCCAGGAAATGACTAGAATCAGCCCGCACAATGGAAATGGCTTCCTAATGCCAGGAAATTACTAGAATCAGCCCGCACCATGGAAATGGTTCCTAATGCCAGGAAATGACTAGAATCAGCCTGCACCATGGAAATGGCTTTCTATTGCCAGGAAATGACTAGAATCAGCCCACTCCATGGAAATGGCCCCTAATGCCAGGAATGACTAGAATCAGCACGCACCATGGAATTGGCTCCTAATGCCAGGAATGACTAGAAGCAGCCGGCACCATTGAAATGGCTCCTAATTCCAGGAATGACTAGAATCAGCCTGCACAATGGAAATGGCTTCCTAATGCCAGGAAATTACTAGAATCAGCCCGCACCATGGAAATGGCTCCTAATGCCAGGAAATGACTAGAATCAGCCTGCACCATGGAAATGGCTTTCTATTGCCAGCAATGACTAGAAGCAACCCACACGATGGAAATGGCTTCCTAATGCCAGGAATGACTAGAATCAGCCTGCACCATGGAAATGGCTTCCTAATGCCTGGAAATGGCTAGAATCAGCCCGCACCATGGAAATGGCTCCTAATGCCAGGAAATGACTAGATTCAGCCCGCACAATGGAAATGGCTTCCTAAGGCCAGGAAATGACTAGAAGCAGCCTGCACCATGGAAATGGCTCCTAATGCCAGGAATGACTAGAATCAGCCTGCACCATGGAAATGCCAGGAAATGACTAGAATCAGCCCGCTCCATGGAAATGGCTCCTAATGCCAGGAATGACTAGAATCAGCCCGCACCATGGAATTGGCTCCTAATGCCAGGAATGACTAGAAGCAGCCTGCACCATGGAAATGGCTCCTAATGCCAGGAATGACTAGAATCAGCCTGCACCATGGAAATGGCTCCTAATGCCAGGAATGACTAGAATCAGCCTGCACAATGGAAATGGCTTCCTAATGCCAGGAACTGACTAGAATCAGCCCGCACACTGGAAATGGCTCCTAATGCCAGGAATGACTAGAATCAGCCCACACCATGGAAATGGCTTCCTAATGCCAGGAATGACTAGAATCAGCCTGCACCATGGAAATGGCTTCCTAATGCCAGGAAATGACTAGAATCAGCCCGCACAATGGAAATGGCTTCCTAAGGCCAGGAAATGACTAGAAGCAGCCTGCACCATGGAAATGGCTCCTAATGCCAGGAATGACTAGAAGCAGCCTGCACCATGGAAATGGCTCCTAATGCCAGGAATGACTAGAATCAGCATGCACAATGGAAATGGCTTCCTAATGCCAGGAAATGACTAGAATCAGCCCGCACAATGGAAATGGCTTCCTAATGCCAGGAAATTACTAGAATCAGCCCGCACCATGGAAATGGTTCCTAATGCCAGGAAATGACTAGAATCAGCCTGCACCATGGAAATGGCTTTCTATTGCCAGGAAATGACTAGAATCAGCCCACTCCATGGAAATGGCCCCTAATGCCAGGAATGACTAGAATCAGCACGCACCATGGAATTGGCTCCTAATGCCAGGAATGACTAGAAGCAGCCGGCACCATTGAAATGGCTCCTAATTCCAGGAATGACTAGAATCAGCCTGCACAATGGAAATGGCTTCCTAATGCCAGGAAATTACTAGAATCAGCCCGCACCATGGAAATGGCTCCTAATGCCAGGAAATGACTAGAATCAGCCTGCACCATGGAAATGGCTTTCTATTGCCAGCAATGACTAGAAGCAACCCACACGATGGAAATGGCTTCCTAATGCCAGGAATGACTAGAATCAGCCTGCACCATGGAAATGGCTTCCTAATGCCTGGAAATGGCTAGAATCAGCCCGCACCATGGAAATGGCTCCTAATGCCAGGAAATGACTAGATTCAGCCCGCACAATGGAAATGGCTTCCTAAGGCCAGGAAATGACTAGAAGCAGCCTGCACCATGGAAATGGCTCCTAATGCCAGGAATGACTAGAATCAGCCTGCACCATGGAAATGGCTCGTAATGCCAGGAATGACTAGAATCAGCCTGCACAATGGAAATGGCTTCCTAATGCCAGGAAATGACTAGAATCAGCCCGCACAATGGAAATGGCTTCCTAATGCCAGGAAATGACTAGAATCAGCCCCCTCCATGGAAATGGCTCCTAATGCCAGGAATGACTAGAATCAGCCTGCACCATGGAAATGGCTCCTAATGCCAGGAAATGACTAGAATCAGCCCGCACAATGGAAATGGCTTCCTAATGCCAGGAAATTACTAGAATCAGCCCGCACCATGGAAATGGCTTCCTAATGCCAGGAAATGACTAGAATCAGCCTGCACCATGGAAATGGCTTCCTATTGCCAGCAATGACTAGAAGCAGCCCACACCATGGAAATGGCTTCCTAATGCCAGGAATGACTAGAATCAGCCTACACCATGGAAATGGCTTCCTAATGCCAGGAAATGACTAGAATCAGCCCGCACAATGGAAATGGCTTCCTAAGGCCAGGAAATGACTAGAAGCAGCCTGCACCATGGAAATGGCTCCAATTGCCAGGAATGACTAGAATCAGCCTGCACCATGGAAATGGCTCCTAATGCCAGGAATGACTAGAACCAGCCTGCACAATGGGAATGGCTTCCTAATGCCAGGAATGACTAGAATCAGCCTGCACCATGGAAATGGCTTCCAAATGCCAGGAAATGACTAGAATCAACCCGAACAATAGAAATCGCTTCCTAATGCCAAGAAATGACTAGAATCAGCCCGCTCCATGGAAATGGCTCCTAATGCCAGGAATGACTAGAATCCGCCCGCACCATGGAAATGGCTCCTAATGCCAGGAATGACTAGAATCAGCCTGCACAATGGAAATGGCTTCCTAATGCCAGGGAATGACTAGAATCAGCCCACACAATGGAAATGGCTTCCTAATGCCAGGAAATTACTAGAATCAGCCCGCACCATGGAAATGGTTCCTAATGCCAGGAAATGACTAGAATCAGCCTGCACCATGGAAATGGCTTCCTATTGCCAGCAATGACTAGAAGCAGCCTGCACCATGGAAATGGCTTCCTAATGCCAGGAATGACTAGAATCAGCCTGCACCATGGAAATGCCAGGAAATGACTAGAATCAGCCCGCTCCATGGAAATGGCTCCAAATGCCAGGAATGACTAGTATCAGCCCGCACCATGGAATTGGCTCCTAATGCCAGGAATGACTAGAAGCAGCCTGCACCATGGAAATGGCTCCTAATGCCAGGAATGACTAGAATCAGCCTGCACCATGGAAATGGCTCCTAATGCCAGGAATGACTAGAATCAGCCTGCACAATGGAAATGGCTTCCTAATGCCAGGAAATGACTAGAATCAGCCTGCACAATGGAAATGGCTTCCTAATGCCAGGAAATTACTAGAATCAGCCCGCACCATGGAAATGGCTCCTAATGCCAGGAAATGACTGGAATCAGCTTGCCCCATGGAAATGGCTTCCTATTGCCAGCAATGACTAGAAGCAGCCCGCACCATGGAAATGGCTTCCTAATGCCAGGAATGACTAGAATCAGCCTGCACCATGGAAATGGCTCCGAATGCCAGGAATGACTAGAAGCAGCCTGCACCATGGAAATGGCTCCTAATGCCAGAAATGACTAGAATCAGCCCGCACCATGGAAATCGCTCCTAATGCCAGGAATGACTAGAATCAGCCTGCACCATGGAAATGGCTTCCTAATGCCAGGAAATGACTAGAATCAGCCCGCACAATGGAAATGGCTTCCTAATGCCAGGAAATGACTAGAATCAGCCTGCACCATGGAAATGGCTCCTAATGCCAGGAAATGACTAGAATCAGCCTGCACCATGGAAATGGCGTCCTATTGCCAGGAATGACTAGAAGCAGCCTGCACCATGGAAATGGCTCCTAATGCCAGGAATGACTAGAATCAGCCTGCATCATGGAAATGGCTCCTTATGCCAGGAATGACTAGAATCAGCCCGCACAATGGAAATGGCTTCCTAATGCCAGGAAATTACTAGAATCAGCCCGCACCATGGAAATGGTTCCCAATGCCAGGAAATGACTAGAATCAGCCTGCACCATGGAAATGGCTTTCTATTGCCAGCAATGACTAGAAGCAGCCTGCACCATGGAAATGGCTTCCTAATGCCAGGAATGACTAGAATCAGCCTGCACCATGGAAATGCCAGGAAATGACTAGAATCAACCCACTCCATGGAAATGGCTCCTAATGCCAGGAATGACTAGAATCAGCCCGCACCATGGAATTGGCTCCTAATGCCAGGAATGACTAGAAGCAGCCTGCACCATGGAAATGGCTCCTAATGCCAGGAATGACTAGAATCAGCCTGCACCATGGAAATGGCTCCTAATGCCAGGAATGACTAGAATCAGCCTGCACAATTGAAATGGCTTTCTAATGCCAGGAAATGACTAGAATCAGCCCGCACAATGGAAATGGCTTCCTAATGCCAGGAAATTACTAGAATCAGCCCGCACCATGGAAATGGCTTCTAATGCCAGGAAATGACTAGAATCAGCCTGCACCATGGAAATGACTTCCTCTTGCCAGCAATGACTAGAAGCAGCCCACACCATGGAAATGGCTTCCTAATGCCAGGAATGACTAGAATCAGCCTGCACCATGGAAATGGCTTCCTAATGCCAGGAAATGACTAGAATCAGCCCGCACAATGGAAATGGCTTCCTAAGGCCAGGAAATGACTAGAAGCAGCCTGCACCATGGAAATGGCTCCTAATGCCAGGAATGACTAGAAGCAGCCTGCACCATGGAAATGGCTCCTAATGCCAGGAAATGACTAGAATCAGCCCGCACAATGGAAATGGCTTCCTAATGCCAGGAAATTACTAGAATCAGCCCGCACCATGGAAATGGTCCCTAATGCCAGGAAATTACTAGAATCAGCCTGCACCATGCAAATGGCTTTCTATTGCCAGCAATGACTAGAAGCAGCCTGCACCATGGAAATGGCTTCCTAATGCCAGGAATGACTAGAATCAGCCTGCACCATGGAAATGCCAGGAAATGACTAGAATCAGCCCGCTCCATGGAAATGGCTCCTAATGCCAGGAATGACTAGAATCAGCCCGCACCATGGAATTGGCTCCTAATGCCAGGAATGACTAGAAGCAGCCTGCACCATGGAAATGGCTCCTAATGCCAGGAATGACTACAATCAGCCTGCACCATGGAAATGGCTCCTAATGCCAGGAATGACTAGAAGCAGCCTGCACAATGGAAATGGCTTCCTAATGCCAGGAAATGACTAGAATCAGCTCGCACAATGGAAATGGCTTCCTAATGCCTGGAAATGACTAGAATCAGCCCGCACCATGGAAATGGCTCCTAATGCCAGGAAATGACTAGAATCAGCCTGCACCATGGAAATGGCTTCCTATTGGCAGCAATGACTAGAAGCAGCCCACACCTTGGAAATGGCTTCCTAATGCCAGGAATGACTAGAACTAGCCTGCACCATGGAAATGGCTTCCTAATGCCAGGAAATGACTAGATTCAGCCCGCACAATGGAAATGGCTTCCTAAGGCCAGGAAATGACTAGAAGCAGCCTGCACCATGGAAATGGCTCCTAATGCCAGGAATGACTAGAATCAGCCTGCACAATGGAAATGGCTTCCTAATGCCAGGAAATGACTAGAATCAGCCCGCACAATGGAAATGGCTTCCTAATGCCAGGAAATGACTAGAATCAGCCCTCTCCATGGAAATGGCTCCTAATGCCAGGAATGACTAGAATCAGCCTGCACCATGGAAATGGCTCCTAATGCCAGGAATGACTAGAAGCAGCCTGCACCATGGAAATGGCTCCTGATGCCAGGAATGACTAGAATCAGCCTGCACCATGGAAATGGCTTCCTAATGCCAGGAAATGACTAGAATCAGCCTGCACCATGGAAATGGCTCCTAATGCCAGGAAATGACTAGAATCAGCCTGCACCATGGAAATGGCTCCTAATGCCAGGAATGACTAGAAGCAGCCTGCACCATGGAAATGGCTCCTAACGCCAGGAATGACTAGAATCAGCCCGCACCATGGAAATGGCTCCTAATGCCAGGAATGACTAGAATCAGCACGCACCATGGAAATGGCTCCTAATGCCAGGAATGACAAGAATCAGCCTGCACCATGGAAATGGCTTCCAAATGCCAGGAAATGACTAGAGTCAACCCGAACAATGGAAATCGCTTCCTAATGCCAAGAAATGACTACAATCAGCCCGCTCCATGGAAATGGCTCCTAATGCCAGGAATGACTAGTATCAGCCCGCACCATG
This sequence comes from Ambystoma mexicanum, assembly GCF_040938575.1. NCBI lineage: Eukaryota > Metazoa > Chordata > Amphibia > Caudata > Ambystomatidae > Ambystoma > Ambystoma mexicanum. The sequence goes on along the minus strand of NC_090934.1, from coordinate 16,166,712 downwards.
GAAATGGCTCCTAATGCCAGGAATGACTAGAATCAGCCTGCACAATGGAAATGGCTTCCTAATGCCAGGGAATGACTAGAATCAGCCCACACAATGGAAATGGCTTCCTAATGCCAGGAAATTACTAGAATCAGCCCGCACCATGGAAATGGTTCCTAATGCCAGGAAATGACTAGAATCAGCCTGCACCATGGAAATGGTTTCCTATTGCCAGCAATGACTAGAAGCAGCCTGCACCATGGAAATGGCTTCCTAATGCCAGGAATGACTAGAATCAGCCTGCACCATGGAAATGCCAGGAAATGACTAGAATTAGCCCGCTCCATGGAAATGGCTCCTAATGCCAGCAATGACTAGTATCAGCCCGCACCATGGAATTGGCTCCTAATGCCAGGAATGACTAGAAGCAGCCTGCACCATGGAAATGGCTCCTAATGCCAGGAATGACTAGAATCAGCCTGCACCATGGAAATGGTTCCTAATGCCAGGAATGACTAGAAGCAGTCTGCACCATGGAAATGGCTTCCTAATGCCAGGAAATGACTAGAAGCAGCCTGCACCATGGAAATGGCTCCTAATGCCAGGAAATGACTAGAATCAGCCTGCACCATGGAAATGGCTTCCTATTGCCAGCAATGACTAGAAGCAGCCTGCAACATGGAAATGGCTTCCTAATGCCAGGAATGACTAGAATCAGCCTGCACCATGGAAATGGCTCCTAATGCCAGGAATGACTAGAAGCAGCCTGCACCATGGAAATGGCTCCTAATGCCAGAAATGACTAGAATCAGCCTGCACCATGGAAATGGCTCCTAATACCAGTTAATGACTAGAATCAGCCTGCACCATAGAAATGGCTTCCTATTGCCAGGAATGACTAGAAGCAGCCTGCACCATGGAAATGGCTCCTAATGCCAGGAATGACTAGAATCAGCCTAAACCATGGAAATGGCTCCTAATGCCAGGAATGACTATAATCAGCACGCACCATGGAAATGGCTCCTAATGCCAGGAATGACTAGAATCAGCCTGCACCATGGAAATGGCTCCTAATGCCAGGAATTACTAGAATCAGCCTGCACCATGGAAATGGCTCCTAATGCCAGGAAATGACTAGAATCAGCCCGCACAATGGAAATGGCTTCCTAATGCCAGGAAATGACTAGAATCAGCCTGCACCACGGAAATGGCTCCTAATGCAAGGAAATGACTAGAATCAGCCTGACCATGGAAATGGCTTCCTATTGCCAGGAAATGACTAGAAGCAGCCTGCACCATGGAAATGGCTTCCTATTGCAAGGAAATGGGTAGAAGCAGCCTGCACCATGGAAATGGCTCCTAATGCCAGGAAATAACTAGAAGCAGCCTGCACCATGGAAATGGCTTCCTAATGCCAGGAAATGACTAGAATCAGCCTGCACCATGGAAATGGCTCCTAATGCAAGGAAATTACTAGAAGCAGCCTGCACCATGGAAATGGCTCCTAATGCCAGAAATGACTAGAATCATCCTGCACCATGGAAATGGCTTCCTAATGCCAGGAAATGACTAGAACTAGAATCAGCCCGCACAATGGAAATGGATCCTAATGCCAGGAATGACTAGAAGCAGCCTGCACCATGGAAATGGCTCCTAATGCCAGGAAATTACTAGAATCAGCCCGCACCATGAAAATGGTTCCTAATGCCAGGAATGACTAGAAGCAGTCTGTACCATGGAAATGGCTTCCTATTGCCAGGAAATGACCAGAATCAGCCTGCACCATGGAAATGGCTCCTAATGCCAGGAAATGACTAGAATCAGCCCGCACCATGGAAATGGTTCCTAATGCCAGGAATGACTAGAAGCAGCTTGCACCATAGAAATGGCTCCTAATGCCAGGAAATAACTAGAAGCAGTCTGCACCATGGAAATGACTTCCTATTGCCAGGAAATGACTAGAATTAGTCTGCACCATGGAAATGGCTCCTAATGCCAGGAAATGACTAGGATCAGCCTGCACCATGGAAATGGCTTCCTAATGCCAGGAAATGACTAGAAGCAGCCTGCACCATGGAAATGGCTCCTAATGCCAGGAAATGACTAGAATCAGCCTGCACCATGGACATGGCTTCCTAATGCCAGGAAATGACTAGAATCAGCCAGCCCGCACCATTTATATGGCTCCTAATGCCACGAATGACTAGAATCAGCCCACACACTGGAAATGGCTCCTAATGCCAGGAATGACTAGAATCAGCCCACACAATGGAAATGGCTTCCTAATGCTAGGAAATGACTAGAATCATCAGTCTGCACCATGGAAATGGCTCCTAATGCCAGGAATGACTAGAATCAGCCTGCACCATGGAAATGGCTCCTAATGCCAGGAAAATACTAGAATCAGCTGTGGCGGATGAGCCTGGGCCTAACCGTTCACTCCAATTTGCAATGATTGTCCTCAGAGACAGATCTCATGAATTCATTAGAAGTATTACAGTTTCTCCCAGAGCTCAGGTGTACTACTCCTCTGCAGTTTTACAGTTACTAAACTTCCCACTACTGCCCAGAAGTCAGTCTAGTCATTCTAGAGCGTGATTGAATATTAGACGCCATTTTGTGCATATGAAATCTTGATCGACAGCAAAGATAATGCCTATCACAAATAAAATGGCAAGTGAAATAACAAATGCGCGGAATACTATGTTATATACTTAAAATGCCGTAAGGAACACTATGGCAGGAAATGACAGTACACTTAGAATAATATTGATTGATTGACTTATTTATAGAGTGCTTTACACCAAAGCGCTGATTGTAGAACATAGTACTGTGCATGTATTAATGACCTTAGGAATGCAATGCATGGACCAATGGTCCTCCTCTGAATGTCCTCAGAATATTATGTCACGGAAAATGCTCTCATCATAATGCTCAGTGCAGTTCTCAACATAGCTCTGAATATCCTCAGAATATTATGCCACGGAAAATGCTCTCATCATAATGCTCAGTGCAGTTCTCATCATACTCTGAATATCCCCATAATATTGTGCCACGGAAAATGCTCTCATCATAATGCTCAGTGCAGTTCTCATCATAGTTCTGAATATCCTCAGAATATTATGCCACGGGAAATGCTCTCATCATAATGCTCAGTGCAGTTCTCATCATACTCTGAATATCCCCATAATATTGTGCCACGGAAAATGCTCTCATCATAATGCTCAGTGCAGTTCTCATCATAGTTCTGAATATCCTCAGAATATTATGCCACGGAAAATGCTCTCATCATAATGCTCAGTGCAGTTCTCATCATACTCTGAATATCCCCATAATATTGTGCCACGGAAAATGCTCTCATCATAATGCTCAGTGCAGTTCTCATCATAGTTCTGAATATCCTCAGAATATTATGCCACGGAAAATGCTCTCATCATAATGCTCAGTGCAGTTCTCATCATACTCTGAATATCCCCATAATATTGTGCCACGGAAAATGCTCTCATCATAATGCTCAGTGCAGTTCTCATCATAGTTCTGAATATCCTCAGAATATTATGCCACGGAAAATGCTCTCATCATAATGCTCAGTGCAGTTCTCATCATACTCTGAATATCCCCATAATATTGTGCCACGGAAAATGCTCTCATCATAATGCTCAGTGCAGTTCTCATCATAGTTCTGAATATCCTCAGAATATTATGCCACGGAAAATGCTCTCATCATAATGCTCAGTGCAGTTCTCATCATACTCTGAATATCCCCATAATATTGTGCCACGGAAAATGCTCTCATCATAATGCTCAGTGCAGTTCTCATCATAGCTCTGAATATCCCCAGAATATTATGCCACGGAAAATGCTCTCATCATAATGCTCAGTGCAGTTCTCATCATACTCTGAATATCCCCATAATATTGTGCCACGGAAAATGCTCTCATCATAATGCTCAGTGCAGTTCTCATCATAGCTCTGAATATCCCCAGAATATTATGCCACGGAAAATGCTCTCATCATAATGCTCAGTGCAGTTCTCATCATATCTCTGAATATCCTCAGAATATTATGCCACGGAAAATGCTCTCATCATAATGCTCAGTGCAGTTCTCATCATAGCTCTGAATATCCTCAGAATATTATGCCACGGAAAATGCTCTCATCATAATTCTCAGTGCAGTTCTCATCATAGCTCTGAATATCCTCAGAATATTATGCCACGGAAAATGCTCTCATCATAATGCTCAGTGCAGTTCTCATCATAGCTCCGAATATCCCCATAATATTGTGCCACAGAAAATGCTCTCATCATAATGCTCAGTGCAGTTCTCATCATAGCTCCGAATATCCCCAGAATATTATTGCACGGAAAATGCTCTCATCATAATGCTCAGTGCAGTTCTCATCATAGCTCTGAATGTCCTCAGAATATTATGCCACGGAAAATGCTCTCATCATAATGCTCAGTGCAGTTCTCATCATAGCTCTGAATATCCTCAGAATATTATGCCACGGAAAATGCGCTCATCACAATGCTCAGTGCAATTCTCATCATAACTCTGAATATCCTCAGAATATTATGCCACGGAAAATGCTCTCATCATAATGCTCAGTGCAGTTCTCATCATAGCTCTGAATATCCTCAGAATATTGTGCCACAGAAAATGCTCTCATCATAATGCTCTGTGCAGTTCTCATCATAGCTCTAAACATCCTCAGAATATTATGCCACGGAAAATGCTCTCATCATAATTCTCAGTGCGGTTCTCATCATAGCTCTGAATATCCTCAGAATATTATGGCACGGAAAATGGTCTCATCATAATGCTCAGTGCAGTTCACACATAGCTCTGAATATCCTCATAATTTTATGCCACGAAAAATGCTCTCATCATAATGCTCAGTGCAGTTCTCATCATAGCTCTGAATATCCTCAGAATATTATGCCACGGAAAATGCTCTCATCATAATGCTCAGTGCAGTTCTCATCATAGTTCAGAATATCCCCAGAATATTATGCCACGGAAAATGCTCTCATCATAATGCTCAGTGCAGTTCTTATTATAGCTCTGAATATCCTCAGAATATTATGCCACAGAAAATGCTCTCATCATAATGCTCAGTGCAGTTCTCATCATAGCTCTGAATATCCTCAGAATATTATGCCACGGAAAATGCTCTCATCATAATGCTCAGTGCAGTTCTCATCAGAGCTCTGAATATCCTCAGAATATTATGCCACGGAAAATGCGCTCATCATAATGCTCAGTGCAGTTCTCATCATAGCTCTGAATATCCTTAGAATATTGTGCCACAGAAAATGCGCTCATCATAATGCTCAATGCAGTTCTCATCATAGCTCCGAATATCCCCATAATATTGTGCCACAGAAAATACTCTCATCATAATGCTCAGTGCAGTTCTCATCATAGCTCCGAATATCCTCACAATGTTATGCCACAGAAAATGCTTTCATCATAATGCTCAGTGCAGTTCTCATCATAGTTCTGAATATCCTCAGAATATTATGCCACGGAAAATGCTTTCATCATAATGCTCAGTGCAGTTCTCATCATAGTTCTGAATATCCTCAGAATATTGTGCCACGGAAAATGTGCTCATCATAATGCTCAGTGCAGTTCTCATCATAGCTCTGAATATCCCCAGAATATTATGCCACGGAAAATGCTCTCATCATAATGCTCAGTGCAGTTCTCATCATAACTCTGAATATCCTCAGAATATTATGCCATGGAAAATGCTCTCATCATAATGCTCAGTGCAGTTCTCATCATAGCTCTGAATATCCTCAGAATATTATGCCACGGAAAATGCTCTCATCATAATTCTCAGTGCAGTTCTCATCATAGCTCTGAATATCCTCAGAATGTTATGCCACGGAAAATGCTTTCATCATAATGCTCAGTGCAGTTCTCATCATAGTTCTGAATATTCTCAGAATTTTGTGCTACGGAAAATGCTCTCATCATAATGCTCAGTGCAGTTCTCATCATAGCTCTTAATATTCTCAGAATATTGTGCTACGGAAAATGCTCTCATCATAATGCTCAGTGCAGTTCTCATCATAGCTCTGAATATCCTCAGAATATTATGCCACGGTAAATGCTCTCATCATAATGCTCAGTGCAGTTCTCATCATAGTTCTGAATATCCTCAGAATATTATGCCATGGTAAATGCTCTCATCATAATGCTCAGTGCAGTTCTCATCATAGTTCTGAATATTCTCAGAATTTTGTGCTACAGAAAATGCTCTCATCATAATGCTCAGTGCAGTTCTCATCATAGCTCCGAATATCCTCAGAATGTTGTGCCACAGAAAATGCTTTCATCATAATGCTCAGTGCAGTTCTCATCATAGCTCTGAATATCCTTAGAATATTGTGCACGGAAAATGCTCTCATCATAATGCTCAGTGCAGTTCTCATCATAGCTCTGAATATCCTCAGAATGTTATGCCACAGAAAATGCTTTAATCATAATGCTCAGTGCAGTTCTCATTATAGCTCTGAATATCCTTAGAATATTGTGCACGGAAAATGCGCTCATCATAATGCTCAGTGCAGTTCTCATCATAGCTCTGAATATCCTTAGAATATTGTGCACGGAAAATGCGCTCATCATAATGTTCAGTGCAGTTCTCATCATAGCTCCGAATATCCCCATAATATTGTGCCACAGAAAATACTCTCATCATAATGCTCAATGCAGTTCTCATCATAGCTCCGAATATCCCCATAATATTGTGCCACAGAAAATACTCTCATCATAATGCTCAGTGCAGTTCTCATCATAGCTCCGAATATCCCCATAATATTATGCCACAGAAAATACTCTCATCATAATGCTCAGTGCAGTTCTCATCATAGCTCCGAATATCCTCAGAATGTTATGCCACAGAAAATGCTTTCATCATAATGCTCAGTGCAGTTCTCATCATAGCTCTGAATATCCTTAGAATATTGTGCCACGGAAAATACTCTCATCATAATGCTCAGTGCAGTTCTCATCATAGCTCCGAATATCCTCAGAATGTTATGCCACAGAAAATGCTCTCATCATAATGCTCAGTGCAGTTCTCATCATAGTTCTGAATATCCTCAGAATATTATGCCACGGAAAATGCTCTCATCATAATGCTCAGTGCAGTTCTCATCATAGTTCTGAATATTCTCAGAATTTTGTGCTACGGAAAATGCTCTCATCATAATGCTCAGTGCAGTTCTCATCATAGCTCCGAATATCCCCATAATATTGTGCCACAGAAAATACTCTCATCATAATGCTCAGTGCAGTTCTCATCATAGCTCCGAATATCCTCAGAATGTTATGCCACAGAAAATGCTTTCATCATAATGCTCAGTGCAGTTCTCATCATAGCTCTGAATATCCTTAGAATATTGTGCCACGGAAAATGCGCTCATCATAATGTTCAGTGCAGTTCTCATCATAGCTCCGAATATCCCCATAATATTGTGCCACAGAAAATACTCTCATCACAATGCGCAATGCAGTTCTCATCATAGCTCCGAATATCCCCATAATATTGTGCCACGGAAAATGCTCTCATCATAATGCTCAGTGCAGTTCTCATCATAGCTCTGAATATCCTCAGAATGTTATGCCACAGAAAATGCTTTCATCATAATGCTCAGTGCAGTTCTCATCATAGCTCTGAATATCCTTAGAATATTGTGCCACGGAAAATGCGCTCATCATAATGTTCAGTGCAGTTCTCATCATAGCTCCGAATATCCCCATAATATTGTGCCACAGAAAATACTCTCACCACAATGCTCAATGCAGTTCTCATCATAGCTCCGAATATCCCCATAATATTGTGCCACAGAAAATGCTCTCATCATAATGCTCAATGTAGTTCTCATCATAGTTCTGAATATTCTCAGAATTTTGCGCTACGGAAAATGCTCTCATCATAATGCTCAGTGCAGTTCTCATCATAGCTCTGAATATCCTCCGAATATTATGCCACGGAAAATGCTCTCATCATAATGCTCAGTGCAGTTCTCATCATAGCTCTGAATATCCTTAGAATATTGTGCCACGGAAAATGCTCTCATCATAATGCTCAGTGCAGTTCTCATCATAGCTCTTAATATTCTCAGATTATTGTGCTACGGAAAATGCTCTCATCATAATGCTCAGTGCAGTTCTCATCATAGCTCTGAATATCCTTAGAATATTATGCCACGGAAAATGCTCTCATCATAATGCTCAGTGCAGTTCTCATCATAGTTCTGAATATCCTCAGAATATTATGCCACGGAAAATGCTCTCATCATAATGCTCAGTGCAGTTCTCATCATAGTTCTGAATATTCTCAGAATTTTGTGCCACGGAAAATGCACTCATCACAATGCTCAGTGCAGTTCTCATCATAGTTATGTTAAAACAAAAAGTTGGAAAACAGAACTTGCAAATAAAACAATAGTTGACCCTTGTCAGCTGAAATAATCTACAATTAATGGAAGACTAACACGTTCGTTAGGATGATAAAAAAAATGTTTTGATAGAATGTTCATTCCTTTTGTCTATGTAGGTTCTGTTACCATTGTCAACCTCTGCTCCTGAATCACACAGAGCTCTGTGCATAACACCCACATTCATTTATTGCGAGTTCTACAAAGGCAGATTCACTCACAGCTCTATTCCTGATATCACCCAAATGCTTCTAGAGCTCTGCTCCTGATTGCCACTGGGCACTGCAGCACCTCCGGCACCACTACATCCAGTGCCACTGGGCACTGCAGCACCTCCAGCACCCCTATATCCAGCGCCACTGGGCACTACAGAACCTCCAGCACCCCTACATCCAGTGCCACTGGTCACTGCAGCACCCCCAGCAGCCCTACATCCAGCGCCACTGGGCACTGCAGCAGCTCCAGCACCCCTGCATCCAGCGCCACTGGGCACTGCAGCACCCCCAGCAGCCCTACATCCAGCGCCACTGGGCACTGCAGCACCTCCAGCAGCCCTACATCCAGCGCCACTGGGCACTGCAGCACCCCCGGCAGCCCTACATCCAACGCCACAGGGCAATACAGCACCCCCAGCAGCCCTACATCCAGCGCCACAGGGCACTGCAGCACCTCCGGCACCCCTACATCCAGCGCCACAGGGCACTGCAGCACCTCCGGCACCACTACATCCAGCGCCACTGGGCACTGCAGCACCTCCAGCACCCCTACATCCAGCGCTGCAGGGCACTGCAGCACCTCCAGCACCCCTACATCCAGCGCCACTGGGCACTGCAGCACCCCCAGCAGCCCTACATCCAGCGCCACAGGGCACTGCAGCACCTCCGGCACCACTACATCCAGCGCCACAGGGCACTGCAGCACCCCCAGCAGCCCTACATCCAGTGCCACTGGGCACTGCAGCACCTCCGGCACCACTACATCCAGCGCCACTGGGCAGTGCAGCACCCTCAGCAGCCCTACATCCAGCGCCACTGGGTACTGCAGCACCTTTGGCACCACTACATCCAGCGCCACGGGGCACTGCAGCACCTCCGGCACCACTACATCCAGCGCCACTGGGCACTGCAGCACCTCCAGCACCCTACATCCAGCGCCAATGGGCACTGCAGCACCTCCAGCAGCCCTACATCCAGAACCACTGGGCACTGCAGCACCCCCAGCAGCCCTACATCCAGCGCAACAGGGCACTGCAGCACCCCCAGCAGCCCTACATCCAGCGCCACAGGGCACTGCAGCACCTCCGGCACCCCTACATCCAGCGCCACAGGGCACTGCAGCACCTCCGGCACCACTACATCCAGCGTCACTGGGCACTGCAGCACCTCCAGCACCCCTACATCCACCGCCACTGGGCACTGTAGCACCTCCAGCCCCACCAAAATCCAGCACCACTGGGCACTGCAGCACCTCCGGACCCACTGCATCCAGCGCCACTGGGCACTGCAGCACCTCCAGCACCCCTACATCCAGCACCACTGGGCACTGCAGCACCCCCAGCAGCCCTACATCCAGCGCCACTGGGCAATGCAGCACCTCCAGCAGCCCTACATCCAGCGCCACAGGGCACTGCAGCACCCTCAGCAGCTCTACATCCAGCACCACTGGGCACTGCAGCACCTCCGGCACCCCTACATCCAGCGCCACAGGGCACTGCAGCACCCCCAGCAGCCCTACATCCAGCGCCACTGGGCACTGCAGCACCCCCAGCAGCCCTACATCCAGCGACACTGGGCACTGCAGCACCCCCAGCAGCCCTACATCCAGCGCCACTGGGCACTGCAGCACCTCCGGTACCCCTACATCCAGCGCCACAGGGCACTGCAGCACCCCCAGCAGCCCTACATCCAGCGCCACAGGGCACTGCAGCACCTCCAGCAGCCCTACATCTAGCGCCACTGGGCACTGCAGCACCTCCAGCACCCCTACATCCAGCGCCACTGGGCACTGCAGCACCTCCGGTACCCCTTCATCCAGTGCCACAGGGCACTGCAGCACCCCCAGCAGCCCTTCATCCAGCGCCACAGGGCACTGCAGCAACTCCAGCACCCCTTCATCCAGCGCCACAGGGCACTGCTGCACCTCCAGCAGCCCTACATCCAGCACCACTGGGCACTGCAGCACCTCCAGCACCCCTACATCCAGCTCCACTGGACACTGCAGCACCTCCAGCAGCCCTACATCCAGCGCCACTGGGCACTGCTGCACCCCCAACAGCCCTACATCCAACGCCACAGGGCACTGCAGCACCACCAGCAGCCCTACATCCAGCACCACAGGGCACTGCAGCACCTCCTGCACCCCTACATCCAGCGCCACGGGGCACTGCAGCACCTCCGGCACCACTACATCCAGTGCCACTGGGCACTGCAGCACCTACAACACCCCTACATCCAGCGCTGCAGGGCACTGCAGCACCTCCAGCAGTCCTACATCCAGCGCCACGGGGCACTGCAGTACCCCCAGCAGCCCTACATCCAGCGCCACAGGGCACTGCAGCACCTCCGGCACCACTACATCCAGCACCACAGGTCACTGCAGCACCCCCAGCAGCCCTACATCCAGCGTCACTGGGCACTGCAGCACCTCCGGCACCACTACATCCAGCGCCAATGGGCACTGCAGCACCCCCAGCAGCCCTACATCCAGCGCCACTGGGCACTGCAGCACCTCTGGCACCACTACATCCAGTGCCACATGGCACTGCAGCACATCCAGCACCACTACATCCAGCGCCACTGGGCACTGCAGCACCTCCAGCACCCCTACATCCAGCACCACTCGGCACTGCAGCACCCCCTGCAGCCCTACATCCAGCACCACTGGGCACTGCAGCACCTCCAGCAGCCCTACATCCAGAACCACTGGGGACTGCAGCACCCCCAGCAGCCCTACATCCAGTGCAACAGGGCACTGCAGCACCCCCAGCAGCCCTACATCCAGCGCCACAGGGCACTGCAGCACCTCTGGCACCCCTACATCCAGCACCACAGGGCACTGCAGCACCTCCGGCACCACTACATGCAGAGTCACTGGGCACTGCAGCACCTCCAGCACCACTACATCCAGCGCCAATTGGCACTGCAGCACCTCCAGCACCCCTACATCCAGCGCCACTGGGCACTGCAGCACCTCCAGGCCCCCTACATCCAGCGCCACTGGGCACTGCAGCACCTCTGGACTCACTACATCCAGTGCCACTGGGCACTGCAGCACCTCCAGCACCCCTACATCCAGCGCCACTGGGCACTGCAGCACCCCCAGCAGCCCTAAATCCAGCACCACTGGGCACTGCAGCACCTCCAGCAGCCCTACATCCAGCGCCACTGGGAACTGCAGCACCCCCAGCACCCCTACATCCAGCGCCACAGGGCACTGCAGCACCCCCAGCAGCCCTGCATCCAGCGCCACTGGGCACTGCAGCACCTCCAGCAGCCCTACATCCAGAACCACTGGGAACTGCAGCACCTCCGGCACCCCTACATCCAGCGCCACTGGGCACTGCAGCACCTCCGGCACCACTACATCCAGCACCACTGGGCACTGCAGAACCTCTGGTACCACTACATCCAGTGCCACTGGGCACTGCAGCACCTCCGGTACCACTACATCCAGTGCCACTGGGCACTGCAGCACCTCCGGTACCACTACATCCAGCGCCACTGAGCACTGCAGCACCTCCAGCACCCCTACATCCAGCGCCACTGGGCACTGCAGCACCTCCGGTACCACTACATCCAGCGCCATTGAGCACTGCAGCACCTCCAGCAGCCCTACATCCAGCGCCACTGGGCACTGCAGCACCTCCGGTACCACTACATCCAGTGCCACTGGGCACTGCAGCACCTCCGGTACCACTACATCCAGCGCCACTGAGCACTGCAGCACCTCCAGCACCCCTACATCCAGCGCCCCAGGGCTCTGCAGAACCTCCAGCACCACTACATCCAGCGCCACAGGGCACTGCAGCACCTGCAGCAGCCCTACATCCAGAGCCACTAGGCACTGCAGCCCCTCCAGCACCCCTACATCCAGCGCCACTGGGCACTGCAGCACCTACAGCACCCCTATATCCAGCGCCACTGGGCACTGCAGCACCTCTGGCACCACTACATCCAGCGTCACAGGGCACTGCAGCACCTCCGGCACCACTACATCCAGCGCCACTGGGCACTGCAGCACCTCCAGAACCACTACATCCAGCGCCACAGGGCCCTGCAGCACGTCTGGCACCACTACATCCAGCGCCACAGGGCATTGCAGCACCTCTGGCACCACTACATCCAGCGCCACAGGGCACTGCAACACCTCCGGCACCACTACATCCAGCGCCACTGGGCACTGCAGCACCTCCGGCACCACTACATCCAGCGCCACTGGGCACTGCAGCACCCCCAGCAGCCCTACATCCAGCGCCACTGGGCACTGCAGCACCTCCAGTACCACTACATCCAGCGCCACTGGGCACTGCAGCACCTCCAGCACCACTACATCCAGCGCCACAGGGCACTGCAGCATCCCCAGCAGCCCTACATCCAGCAGCACTGGGCACTGCAGCACCTCCGGCACCACTACATCCAGTGCCACAGGGCACTGCAGCACCTCTGGCACCACTACATTCAGCGCCACTGGGCACTGCAGCACCCCCAGCACCCCTACATCCAGCGCCACAGGGCACTGCATCACCTCCAGCACCCCTACTTCCAGCACCACTGGGCACTGTAGCACCTCCAGCACCCCTACATCCAGCGCCACAGGGCACTGCAGCACCTCCAGCACCCCTACATCCAGCACCACTGGGCACTGCAGCACCTCTAGCACCCCTACATCCAGCACCACAGGGCACTGCAGCACCTCCGGCACCACTACATCCAGCGCCACAGGGCACTGCAGCACCCCCAGCAGCCCTACATCCAGCGCCACTGGGCACTATAGCACCTCCAGCACCACTACATCCAGTGCCACTGGGCACTGCAGCACCTCCAGCACCACTACATCCAGCGCCACAGGGCACTGCAGCACCTCCGGCAGCACTACATCCAGCGCCACTGGGCACTGCAGCACCTCCGGCACCACTACATCCAGCGCCACAGGGCACTACAGCACCTCTGGCACCACTACATCCAGTGCCACTGGGCACTGCAGCACCTCCGGCACCACTACATCCAGCGCCACTGGGCACTGCAGCACCTCCGGTACCACTACATCCAGCGCCACAGGGCACTGCAGCACCTCCAGCAGCCCTACATTCAGCGCCACAGGGCACTGCAGCACCTCTAGCACCACTACATCCAGCGCCACAGGGCACTGCAGCACCTCCAGCAGCCCTACATCCAGCGCCACAGGGCACATCAGCACCTCCGGCACTACTACATCTAGCGCCACAGGGCACTGCATCACCCCCAGCAGCCCTACATCCAGTGCCACAGGGCACTGTAGCACCTCCGGCACCACTACATCCAGCGCCACAGGGCATTGCAGCACCTCTGGCACCACTACATCCAGCGCCACAGGGCACTGCAACACCTTCGGCACCACTACATCCAGCGCCACTGGGCACTGCAGCACCTCCGGCACCACTACATCCAGCGCCACTGGGCACTGCAGCACCCCCAGCAGCCCTACATCCAGCGCCACTGGGCACTGCAGCACCTCCAGTACCACTACATCCAGCGCCACTGGGCACTGCAGCACCTCCAGCACCACTACATCCAGCGCCACAGGGCACTGCAGCATGCCCAGCAGCCCTACATCCAGCACCACTGGGCACTGCAGCACCTCCGGCACCACTACATCCAGCGCCACAGGGCACTGCAGCACCTCCGGCACCACTACATTCAGCGCCACTGGGCACTGCAGCACCCCTAGCACCCCTACATCCAGCGCCACAGGGCACTGCATCACCCCCAGCACCCCTACTTCCAGCACCACTGGGCACTGTAGCACCTCCAGCACCCCTACATCCAGCACCACAGGGCACTGCAGCACCTCCAGCACCCCTACATCCAGCACCACTGGGCACTGCAGCACCCCTAGCACCCCTACATCCAGCACCACAGGGCACTGCAGCACCTCCGGCACCACTACATCCAGCGCCACAGGGCACTGCAGCACCCCCAGCAGCCCTACATCCAGCGCCACTGGGCACTGTAGCACCTCCAGCACCACTACATCCAGTGCCACTGGGCACTGCAGCACCACCAGCACCACTACATCCAGCGCCACAGGGCACTGCAGCACCTCCGGCAGCACTACATCCAGCGCCACTGGGCACTGCAGCACCTCCGGCACCACTACATCCAGCGCCACAGGGCACTACAGCACCTCTGGCACCACTACATCCAGTGCCACTGGGCACTGCAGCACCTCCGGCACCACTACATCCAGCGCCACTGGGCACTGCAGCACCTCCGGTACCACTACATCCAGCGCCACAGGGCACTGCAGCACCTCCAGCAGCCCTACATCCAGCGCCACAGGGCACTGCAGCACCTCCAGCACCACTACATCCAGCGCCACAGGGCACTGCAGCACCTCCAGCAGCCCTACATCCAGCGCCACAGGGCACTGCAGCACCTCCGGCACTACTACATCCAGCGCCACAGGGCACTGCATCACCCCCAGCAGCCCTACATCCAGCGCCACAGGGCACTGTAGCACCTCCGGCACCACTACATCCAGCGCCACTGGGCACTGCAGCACCTCCAGCACCCCTACATCCAGCACCACTGGGCACTGCAGCACCTCTAGCACCCCTACATCCAGCACCACAGGGCACTGCAGCACCTCCGGCACCACTACATCCAGCGCCACAGGGCACTGCAGCACCCCCAGCAGCCCTACATCCAGCGCCACTGGGCACTGTAGCACCTCCAGCACCACTACATCCAGTGCCACTGGGCACTGCAGCACCTCCAGCACCACTACATCCAGCGCCACAGGGCACTGCAGCACCTCCGGCAGCACTACATCTAGCGCCACTGGGCACTGCAGCACCTCCGGCACCACTACATCCAGCGCCACAGGGCACTACAGCACCTCTGGCACCACTACATCCAGTACCACTGGGCACTGCAGCACCTCCGGCACCACTACATCCAGCGCCACTGGGCACTGCAGCACCTCCGGTACCACTACATCCAGCGCCACAGGGCACTGCAGCACCTCCAGCAGCCCTACATCCAGCGCCACAGGGCACTGCAGCACCTCCAGCACCACTACATCCAGCGCCACAGGGCACTGCAGCACCTCCAGCAGCCCTACATCCAGCGCCACAGGGCACTGCAGCACCTCCGGCACTACTACATCCAGCGCCACAGGGCACTGCATCACCCCCAGCAGCCCTACATCCAGCGCCACAGGGCACTGTAGCACCTCCGGCACCACTACATCCAGCGCCACTGGGCACTGCAGCACCTCCAGCACCCCTACATCCAGCACCACAGGGCACTGCAGCACCTCCAACACCCCTACATCCAGTGCCACTGGGCACTGCAGCACCTCCAGCACCCCTACATCCAGCGCCACAGGGCACTGCAACACCCCCAGCAGCCCTACATCCAGCGCCACAGGGCACTGCAGCACCTCCAGCAGCCCTATATTCAGCGCCACTGGGCACTGCAGCACCTCCAGCACCCCTACATCCAGCGCCACTGGGCACTGCAGCACCTCCGGCACCACTACATCCAGCGCCAGAGGGCACTGCAGCACCACCGGCACCACTACATCCAGCGCCACTGGGCACTGCAGCACCTCCAGCAGCCCTACATCCAGCGCCACTGGGTACTGCAGCACCTCCGGCACCACTACATCCAGCGCCACAGGGCACTGCAGCACCTCCAGCAGCCCTATATTCAGCGCCACTGGGCACTGCAGCACCTCCAGCACCCCTACATCCAGCGCCACTGGGTACTGCAGCACCTCCGGCACCACTACATCCAGCGCCACTGGGCACTGCAGCACCCCCAGCAGCCCTACATCCAGCGCCACTGGGCACTGCAGCACCTCCAGCACCACTACATCCAGCGCCACTGGGCACTGCAGCACCCCCAGCAGCCCTACATCCAGCACCACAGGGCACTGCAGCACCCCCAGCAGCCCTACATCCAGCGCCACAGGGCACTGCAGCACCTCCGGCACCACTACATCCAGCGCCACAGGGCACTGCAGCACCTCCGGCACCACTACATCCAGTGCCACAGGGCACTGCAGCACCTCCGGCACCACTACATCCAGTACCACTGGGCACTGCAACACCCCCAGCAGCCCTACATCCAGCGCCACAGGGCACTGCAGCACCTCCAGCAGCCCTATATCCAGCGCCACTGGGCACTGCAGCACCTCCAGCACCCCTACATCCAGCTCCACTGGGCACTGCAGCACCTCCAGCACCACTACATCCAGCACCACTGGGCACTGCAGCACCTCCGGCACCACTACATCCAGTGCCACTGGGCACTGCAGCACCTCCGGCACCACTACATCCAGCGCCAGAGGCACTACAGCACCTCCGGCACCACTACATCCAGCGCCACTGGGCACTGCAGCACCCCCAGCAGCCCTACATCCAGCGCCACTGGGCACTGCAGCACCTCCAGCACCACTACATCCAGCGCCACAGGGCACTGCAGCACCCACAGCACCACTACATCCAGCGCCACAGAGTACTGCAGCACCTCCGGCACCACTACATCCAGCGCCACTGGGCACTGCAGCACCCCCAGCAGCCCTACATCCAGCGCCACAGGGCACTGCAGCACCTCCAGCACCACTACATCCAGTGCCACAGGGCACTTCAGCACCCCCAGCACCCCTACATCCAGCGCCACAGGGCACTGCAGCACCTCCGGCACCACTACATCCAGCGCCACAGGGCACTGCAGCACCTCCAACACCACTACATCCAGTGCCACAGGGCACTGCAGCACCTCCAACACCACTACATCCAGTGCCACAGGGCACTGCAGCACCCCCAGCACCCCTACATCCAGCGCCACAGGGCACTGCAGCACCTCCGGCACCACTACATCCAGCGCCACAGGGCACTGCAGCACCTCCAACACCACTACATCCAGCGCCACTGGGCACTGCAGCACCTCCAGAAGCCCTACATCCAGCGCCACTGGGCACTGCAGCACCTCCGGTACCACTACATCCAGCGCCACTGGGCACTGCAGCACCTCCAGCACCCCTACATCCAGCGCCACTGGGCACTGCAGCACCTCCAGCACCCCTACATCCAGCGCCACTGGGCACTGCAGCACCTCCAGCACCACTACATCCAGTGCCACTGGGCACTGCAGCACCTCCAGCAGCCCTACATCCAGCGCCACAGGGCACTGAAGCACCCCCAGCAGCCCTACATCCAGCGCCACAGGGCACTGCAGCACCCCCAGCAGCCCTACATCCAGCGCCACAGGGCACTGCAGCACCTCCGGCACCACTACATCCAGTGCCACAGGGCACTGCAGCAACTCCGGCACCACTACATCCAGTGCCACAGGGCACTGCAGCACCTCCGGCACCACTACATCCAGTGCCACAGGGCACTGCAGCACCCCCGGCAGCCCTACATCCAGCACCACAGGATACTGCAGCACCTCCGGCACCACTACATCCAGCGCCACAGGGCACTGCAGCACCTCCGGCACCACTACATCCAGCGCCACTGGGCACTGCAGCACCTCCGGCACCACTACATCCAGCGCCACTGGGCACTGCAGCACCTCCGGCACCACTACATCCAGCGCCACTGGGCACTGCAGCACCTCTGGTACCACTACATCCAGCGCCACTGGGCACTGCAGCACCTCCAGAACCACTACATCCAGCGCCACAGGGCCCTGCAGCACGTCTGGCACCACTACATCCAGCGCCACAGGGCATTGCAGCACCTCTGGCACCACTACATCCAGCGCCACAGGGCACTGCAACACCTCCGGCACCACTACATCCAGCGCCACTGGGCACTGCAGCATCTCCGGCACCACTACATCCAGCGCCACTGGGCACTGCAGCACCCCCAGCAGCCCTACATCCAGCGCCACTGGGCACTGCAGCACCTCCAGTACCACTACATCCAGCGCCACTGGGCACTGCAGCACCTCCAGCACCACTACATCCAGCGCCACAGGGCACTGCAGCATCCCCAGCAGCCCTACATCCAGCACCACTGGGCACTGCAGCACCTCCGGCACCACTACATCCAGCGCCACAGGGCACTGCAGCACCTCCGGCACCACTACATTCAGCGCCACTGGGCACTGCAGCACCCCCAGCACCTCTACATCCAGCGCCACAGGGCACTGCATCACCCCCAGCACCCCTACTTCCAGAACCACTGGGCACTGTAGCACCTCCAGCACCCCTACATCCAGCGCCACAGGGCACTGCAGCACCTCCAGCACCCCTACATCCAGCACCACTGGGCACTGCAGCACCTCTAGCACCCCTACATCCAGCACCACAGGGCACTGCAGCACCTCCGGCACCACTACATCCAGCGCCACAGGGCACTGCAGCACCCCCAGCAGCCCTACATCCAGCGCCACTGGGCACTGTAGCACCTCCAGCACCACTACATCCAGCGCCACTGGGCACTGCAGCACCTCCAGCACCACTACATCCAGCGCCACAGGGCACTGCAGCACCTCCGGCAGCACTACATCCAGCGCCACTGGGCACTGCAGCACCTCCGGCACCACTACATCCAGCGCCACAGGGCACTACAGCACCTCTGGCACCACTACATCCAGCGCCACTGGGCACTGCAGCACCTCCGGCACCACTACATCCAGCGCCACTGGGCACTGCAGCACCTCCGGTACCACTACATCCAGCGCCACAGGGCACTGCAGCACCTCCAGCAGCCCTACATCCAGCGCCACAGGGCACTGCAGCACCTCCAGCACCACTACATCCAGCGCCACAGGGCACTGCAGCACCTCCAGCAGCCCTACATCCAGCGCCACAGGGCACTGCAGCACCTCCGGCACCACTACATCCAGCGCCACAGGGCACTGCATCACCCCCAGCAGCCCTACATCCAGCGCCACAGGGCACTGTAGCACCTCCGGCACCACTACATCCAGCGCCACTGGGCACTGCAGCACCTCCGGCACCACTACATCCAGCGCCACAGGGCACTGCAGCACCTCCGGCACCACTACATCCAGCGCCACTGGGCACTGCAGCACCTCCGGTACCACTACATCCAGTGCCACAGGGCACTGCAGCACCTCCGGCACCACTACATCCAGTGCCACAGGGCACTGCAGCACCCCCGGCAGCCCTACATCCAGCACCACAGGATACTGCAGCACCTCCGGCACCACTACATCCAGCGCCACAGGGCACTGCAGCACCTCCGGCACCACTACATCCAGCGCCACTGGGCACTGCAGCACCTCCGGCACCACTACATCCAGCGCCACTGGGCACTGCAGCACCTCCGGCACCACTACATCCAGCGCCACTGGGCACTGCAGCACCTCTGGTACCACTACATCCAGCGCCACTGGGCACTGCAGCACCTCCAGAACCACTACATCCAGCGCCACAGGGCCCTGCAGCACGTCTGGCACCACTACATCCAGCGCCACAGGGCATTGCAGCACCTCTGGCACCACTACATCCAGCGCCACAGGGCACTGCAACACCTCCGGCACCACTACATCCAGCGCCACTGGGCACTGCAGCATCTCCGGCACCACTACATCCAGCGCCACTGGGCACTGCAGCACCCCCAGCAGCCCTACATCCAGCGCCACTGGGCACTGCAGCACCTCCAGTACCACTACATCCAGCGCCACTGGGCACTGCAGCACCTCCAGCACCACTACATCCAGCGCCACAGGGCACTGCAGCATCCCCAGCAGCCCTACATCCAGCACCACTGGGCACTGCAGCACCTCCGGCACCACTACATCCAGCGCCACAGGGCACTGCAGCACCTCCGGCACCACTACATTCAGCGCCACTGGGCACTGCAGCACCCCCAGCACCTCTACATCCAGCGCCACAGGGCACTGCATCACCCCCAGCACCCCTACTTCCAGAACCACTGGGCACTGTAGCACCTCCAGCACCCCTACATCCAGCGCCACAGGGCACTGCAGCACCTCCAGCACCCCTACATCCAGCACCACTGGGCACTGCAGCACCTCTAGCACCCCTACATCCAGCACCACAGGGCACTGCAGCACCTCCGGCACCACTACATCCAGCGCCACAGGGCACTGCAGCACCCCCAGCAGCCCTACATCCAGCGCCACTGGGCACTGTAGCACCTCCAGCACCACTACATCCAGCGCCACTGGGCACTGCAGCACCTCCAGCACCACTACATCCAGCGCCACAGGGCACTGCAGCACCTCCGGCAGCACTACATCCAGCGCCACTGGGCACTGCAGCACCTCCGGCACCACTACATCCAGCGCCACAGGGCACTACAGCACCTCTGGCACCACTACATCCAGCGCCACTGGGCACTGCAGCACCTCCGGCACCACTACATCCAGCGCCACTGGGCACTGCAGCACCTCCGGTACCACTACATCCAGCGCCACAGGGCACTGCAGCACCTCCAGCAGCCCTACATCCAGCGCCACAGGGCACTGCAGCACCTCCAGCACCACTACATCCAGCGCCACAGGGCACTGCAGCACCTCCAGCAGCCCTACATCCAGCGCCACAGGGCACTGCAGCACCTCCGGCACCACTACATCCAGCGCCACAGGGCACTGCATCACCCCCAGCAGCCCTACATCCAGCGCCACAGGGCACTGTAGCACCTCCGGCACCACTACATCCAGCGCCACTGGGCACTGCAGCACCTCCGGCACCACTACATCCAGCGCCACAGGGCACTGCAGCACCTCCGGCACCACTACATCCAGCGCCACTGGGCACTGCAGCACCTCCGGTACCACTACATCCAGCGCCACAGGGCACTGCAGCACCTCAAGCACCACTACATCCAGCGCCACTGGACGCTAGCGAGAGCACAACGTGATGGAAGCCTAAAATGTTGTCATTTGCACAGGGGAGTGTGAAAGAGAAGGGCAAAAGTCGATATACACGCTTGGACGCTGCGATTTTGAGCTCCGCCATGCAAACGGAGTAAGCTCTTTTTGCTGGTACAAAATGTCGGCAAACTCTGTTGGAATCCCCAGAATTTGTGCTATCTTGAAAACCCATTTAGGTGCAAATGCTGGAGTATTTGTATGGTCGAGAAAAAGGGAGCAGTGGAAATGTAAGTTATGTTCCACCCCTCCTCTCTGCCATACAAATCAATGAAAATTAGCTGTGACGGAATGGAATGCACACTTTTACGAGTTTCACTTCCATTACAAGGAGTCTAAAATGAGCTTAATGGTATTTGTGGAGGTGTCGACAGGTGACACACCAACCATTTCATAAAGTAGGCACTCACACAGCGGTTTGAGTGGGTATACACCAGTCATTGGAGAAAGGTGTGAGAAACCTGAAGGTGTCTCTCTAGCTAGTCCCCGGGGATCTGTCATGCAGGTGGCCAGGGCATGGCCATCGCTATTGGATCCAGTTCCTGTGGGTGGACCAGTGTTGGAGGATCACCTGGATGGTGGGTCTTCTCAAGGTTCAAGCAGCAACATTGTAGGAACAAAGAACTTGTGAATGATTGAACTTTAAAAAACCAAGAACGGCACTAGAAACAGAGTGGTCTGGCTCCATATGGGTACTCACTCAAAGGTCTCTGTTTTAGTACCTCAGAACATGTAAAAGATTATAAAAGGTGAATCGATGTGGTCCTGCAATGGGTTGAGTGGCATCCCATGTACATTCTAAAGCCTTCAGTCACCTACGTGTTGAAAACTGGTCTTAGCCCGGCTGAGGGGGACTAATTGTGTATAAAGGAGGTCTGAGCCTGGCAGAGGGTGATCATGTGGTGAATAGCAAAAATCACCCAGGAAGATATTTTGAGCGAATTGGTCTGAGCCCGGCTGAGGGGGACTAATTGTGAATGTCAAGAATCTGAGCCCGGAAGAGGGGGATCCAGGACGAAGAGTAAATCACCCAACGTGAATAGCAATGAAGGAACCTATTTTTTTTATTGTTTATGGAACATCAGGCCCTCTGAGGCAAGAGACTTTAAACCCAAGAGACTTGGGCACAGAAAGGCCCTGATATAGGGGAAAGGAACTGTGATCTTGTGCCAAAAAAGCACAGGAGTGTGCTGTGCTCAAGTGACCTGCCTTGTCCCATGCTAAAAACGTGGGAAAGGGGAGCCCTGGCCTACACATCCTGACTTATCATTTTATGAACACTTTTTTCCTTTTGTGAACATTATCCCACACTATTTTGTAGCATAGCGGTAAGGATTGGCAATACGTTTTTTTAGAATAGGCCCTTTTATTTTGGTTAGACTCCACCAGGACTGCATTATTATTATTTGATGGTCGAAGCTCCCTCCCATCGTAGATTGAGGGTTAGAGAGGCATTTTTCACACCCCTGATAAAAGTTCAATAAACACCCTTGAACTGTGATCACTTGTGTCTGTCCTACTTTGATACCATGCCTTCCTTACAAAGGCGACAACAACCAACTTTGTAAACTCAAGATGGGGGGGGGGGCTACAGAACAGCAATGACAAATAAGTGAGGGGGAAAAGAATGAAACATGGAGGAGGACTGTCATACAAACCACTGGAGAAAGGGGGGGATCAACATTGGAAATGCGGGAAAATGCACAGATCCACTTTGGGAGGGTGTGGGGGTTGCTACTAACTTGGGAAACATGGAATGGAGTACAAACTAACCATTGGAAAATTTGGGAGGTGCAGATGGCCTCAACCAACCATTGGAAGAGGGGGCATTGAATGGACCACCCATAAGAAAGGTGGAGCAGCCAGGGTCTGGGTACCAGCCCGGGTAACATGGGGGAGTCCAACAAGAGAGGCTGGAGTACTTTCTAATATGAAAAAAACTAAACGAGACTGGAGGGGTGACTACTGACCAACCACAGGAAAGAACCGGGTTGCCTAGCCCAGGATGAGGAAAGGAACATCTTGAGAGTGGGGGTGAAGGGATGGTCGCGGGGTACAGATCAAACACAGTGGAGTGTAAGATGAGGGGCTATCAGTGAATGGTGTTGGCCTTTGTGGAGGCATTTGCCTGCCATGCCATTAGGGTCATGGGCTGAGTATTGTGATGCTGAGGTGGAGCTGCAACCCTGCTCCCCTCCTTCAGGAGTGTTGCACTCCATGGAATGTTACATTGGGTCCTTTTTCCATGGTACAAACTCAGCATGCAATGTATGGAATGGGTACTTACTCCAGTCCATTTCTGAGCCCTCTACAATGGACATGACAATGGCTGGCAGGTGCTGGGTGTGTCACCAATAAGCCAAACCTGAAATGGAGCGGGTTTCAAAACAAGCAAAAGAAACACCCAAAGATGGGAAAATATAGTCCAAAAGTGACAAAAGGGCAGGACAGAGGGGGCACCTACCAACCATGTCAAACAAGACAAGGGGGCAAATACAAACTTTGTAAAACAGGGGTCACAGATGAAACATGGAAAACATGAGGGTGGGTGACAGAAGGTAACCGTGATGATGGGTGATTGGAGGATATATAATCATTAGGGTGGGTGACTAGACTATACGCGTGGGGTGGGTGACTAGAAGAGAAGCATGAGGGCGGATGACTGGAAGATAAACACAAGGCTGGGTGTGCAGTGGATAACCATGAGGGTGGTTTACCAGTGCATAATCATGAGGGAGGGTGACCAGTGGACAATCATGAGGGAGGATGACCAGTGGACCACTATGAGGGAGGGTGACCAGTGGACAACCATGAGGGAGGGTGACCAGTGGACAACCATGAGGGTGGGTGACCACTGGATACCCGAGAGGATGGGTGTCCAGAGTATAACCATTAGGGTCGGTGACCAGTGGATAACCATGAGGGTAGGTGACCACTGGATAACCGAGAGGGTGGGTGTCCAGTAGATAACCATGAGGGTGGGTGACCAGTGGATAACCATGAGGGAGGGTGACCAGTGGATAACCATGAGGGTGGGCCACCAGTGGATAACCATGAGGGTGGGTGACAACTGGATAACCGAGAGGGTGGGTGTCCAGTGGATAACCATGACAATGGTTGTCCAGTGGATAACCAAGAGGGTGGTTTATCAGTGGATAACCATGAGGGAGGGTGACCAGTGGATAACCATGAGGGTGGGTCACCAGTGGATAACCATGAGGGCAGGTGACCAGTGGATAACCATGAGGGTGGGTGACCACTGGATAACCGAGAGGGTAGGTGTCCTGAGGGCAGGTGACCAGTGGATAGCCATGAGGGTGGGTGTCCAGTGGATTACCATGAGGGTGGGTGTCCAGTGGATTACCATGGGGTGGGTGACCAGTAGATAATCATGAGGGTGGGTGACTAGTGGATAACCATGAGGGAGGTTGAGCTTGGACGGTTAGGAGGATATGGAATGGAGGAACTCCAGAGGGGGTAGCAGAGGAGCTTTGGCGGGGTAGGAGGGTATGGCAGGGAGGACCTCTGAAGAGGTAGTAGAGGAGCTTGGAAGGCAGGAACTCCAGAGGGAGTAGCAGAGAAGCTTGAATGGGTATGCAGGTTTGGAACAGTGGAACACCAGAGGTGGTAGCAGAGGAGCTTGGACGGATAGGAGGGTATCGAAAAGAGGACCTCGAGAGGGGGAAGCAGAGGAGCTTGGAAGGGAGGACCTCCAGAAGGGGGAAGTAGAGGAGCTTGGAAGGGAGGGCCACCAGAGAGGGGTAGTAGAGGAGCTTGGAAGGGAGGACCTCCAGAGGGGGCAGCATAAGAGCGTGGATGGGTAGGAGGGTATGGAACAGAGGACCTCCAGAGGGGGTAGTAAAGAAACTTGGAAGAGAGGAATGTTGTGTTGCTTCTCCTTAGGGGAGGAACTCTTCCCATATGAAAGAGTATTGCAAGAAGCCTCTAGTGTGAAGAGGCCATACACTATGATGTCATGGAATGTTGGTGCATGTTTCTTGTTTTGGTTCTAGGATTGTCAGTTGGAGGAGAGAGCTGAAGGGAAGGGAGCCCATGAGATGTGGGGTCTTCTCTTCTTATTTATTAACCTAAATAAATCCATATTTCTAACTTACCTGCCTCTGCCGCATCTTCATAACAATGGCGACGAGGATGGGATCAGATGCCATGGAACGCAGGTGAAGAGAAGACCCCAGCCGAGACACGCCGCTCCGACGAGCCCTGCGTTGAGCGAGGTCCTGTGAACTGGTTCCGCCGTCTGCCTTGCTCTCCAAGTCCACCCTGTGTATGCCGGTGCAGCGCTGTAAGGCCAACCATCCTTGCCTCCCGTGTGCGTCCTCTGGAGTGGAACGCTCTCCACACGGCCATCGCGAAGAGGACTGGCCTGTGTCGTCCGTTGGCTGCCCGCTCGATACTCCATGACTGGCTGATGCGGGAAGCTGTGGAGATCAGCTGGCTCTGCGAACGTCTCCGCCCGGGTAGGGGCTGCTGTGAAGAAGAAGTTTGCCCGGCGTCAGAGGAGCAGTCCTGGGAGGGCCGCTCCGCTCTCCTGTAGCGTCGAGCGGCCACCGGACGGAGGCCTGCGTGTTGGCCGCTCCGCTCTTCTGTAGCGTCGTGTGGCCACCGTGCGGAGGCCTGCGTGTACTGCACCTCCCCAACGTGACAAAAGTAAGTGTCCTTGGCGATTTCATCGCTTCTCTGGGGTTATTCGTGCGAACTTGTATGGTTAGCCACGTACGTATCGTCCACTGTGTTGCCGGGCATCGACATTTGAATGAAAGTCGTGGGGAGCGGACTCTGAACCAGAGTACCGTATTCCTCTTAACGGAGGGGCAAGTGAGCGGCGAACTACCGTGGACTACTAAATAGAGGGGCAATCCGAATTTCAGTAAGGCGTCAGAGGGGCAACCCGAATTTCAGTAAGGCGTCAGAACCTCTCATAACGCCATTTGATGTCTCAAGGCAACAAGGAGATAATTGAAGGTGTTAGGGAGAAACACCTTTAGTTATTGTTAAGGAGGAAGAGCGGGACACTTCTGCACGTGCATATCTCTCAAGCAGGTAGATGTCAACCATGCGCAGGACATTGTGACAGTGCAGTGCTAGTCCTGACTGCGTGGACAAGCAAGCTGACAAGGGAGTATTGTAAAAGACATTTAAAGCGCGGAAAGTCAACAGAGCACTAGTGGTACCCAGCGCTGGGAGAATATAATAAGTACACATCAAGTGACATCTTTGCAATCAGAAGATATGGCAGATTTACCAGGGATATCTGGTCCCCCCATTTTTATGCCTGCCCCAGGCGCGGCGAGAATCGCGTGGCCCCAATGGCGCAAGGGTTTTCTGCACTACATGAAAGCAGCCGGCGGAACGGCCTATTCCAGGGAGAGGAAGTTAGCATTATTGTTACATTTTTTGGGTTTCGAGGGCCAGAGAATTTTTGAAACTCTACCTCAACTTGCGAGTGACGGAAGCGGGGATGAATTAAATGAGTTTGAATCCACGTTGGTGAAACTGGATAAGCATTTTAACCCAAAAAGGAGCACAATCTTGGAAAGGTATAATTTCCGGATGCGCACACAAGCCCAAAGTGAATCTGTTGAAGATTATGTGACAGCGTTATGACATCTGGCTCTTACATGCAAGTTTCAAGGAAGTTTCGACGAACATATTCGTGATCAATTCATGACTCATTGTCGGTCAAATAAGATACGAGAGGAATTGTGGCTAAAGGATGAGCCGAGTTTAGAGGAAGTATTGGACTTGGCGAAACGTGTGGAGCATTCCCTGGCATGTGTGGCCAAACTTTCCAAAACTGAAGGAGGGGAGCCCAAAGAAAGTAAACCGGAGGTGTTGTCTCTGGCCGAGGGAAAGAACAAAAAGAGAGGAAGAAATAGACAGTCAGGGAGGAGCAATCCGGAAGAAAGGAAGAATCAAGATTCTATGCAGAGATATGAGAAAAAAGAAGATAGGAAGGACGAAAGGCTATGTTATCGGTGTGCTAGTGCAACACACTTTGCATCCTCTGTTGTGTGTCCAGGGTGGAAGAGTACATGCTCAAAATGCAAAAGGAGAGGACATTTAACATTGTGCTGCAAGAACTACCAATTTGGACAGTTAGGCCAACGGAGGGTCCTGTATGTAAATGAGGAAGAAGATGGGAGGTCATCAGAAGACGAAGTTGTGGTGCCATTACAAAATGTTATCGTGAATACTGTTAATGTTGTTACAAATGGTGGGGACCTTGATGATTGTGAACGGCCCTATGCTGTGGTAATGGTGAATGGGCGTAAGGTATCAATGATGGCTGACTCGGGGTCGAAAATAACTTTAATATCCAGGGTTGCCTTTGAGTGCGAAATGAAGGGGGTAGTATCTGAGTTATCAGAGCCCGACATAAATCCAGGAGGGTACAACCAAGATCGTATTGATCTATTGGGTTATGTATGGAGTAGATTTGAATTCAAGGGACGCAGTTGTGATGGCAAAGTGTATGTTACTAAGAAGGGGCAATCCTTGTTAGGGTGGAGAGAACAAAAGAATTTAGGGATCAAACTTGATCCCAATCACCCAGCGCAAGTGCTGAAAATTTCCGAAGTGTCCGCGAGTCACGATAGGTACATGTCGGAGTTTGGGAAAGTATTCAATGAGAAGTTGGGAAAGGTTAGAGGAATTCAGCACCTGATAACATTGAAAAAGAACAGTATACCCATCGTGGCGAAACTCAGGCCGGTGCCTCTTGCTTTGAGGGAGAATGTGAAAAAGGAATTGCAGAAGCTATTGGAGTCAGGTGTGATTGAGAGAGCTGGAGGGGTTGAATGGGTATCCCCTGTGGTGATTGTGAAGAAAAGTTCAGGAGACATAAGGTTATGTGTTGATATGCGCAAGTTGAATAAGTGTGTATTTGTGGACAGACACCCTCTGCCCAACATGGGTGAACTATTGACCATGGTGGGTGGAGGAAGATATTTCTCTAAGTTAGATATGACGTCAGCTTACCATCAGGTCGAATTGGTGGAGGCGTGTAGGAAGGTTACGGCTTTTGTAACGCATGAAGGTGTTTTTCAATTTAGGAGAATGCCGTTTGGGCTGGCGTCCGCTTCATCAGTATTTCAGAAGATCATGGATCGTTTGTTGAAGGGAATGAAGGGAGTGTTCTGTTTTCAAGATGATGTATTGGTGAGTGGTGTTACAATGGAAGAACATGACAGGAATCTACGCAAGGTTTTGAGGATATTTGAGGAGAGAGGTATTACTTTGAGAGGTGAGAAATGTATGTTTGCTGTGACGAAAGTGGACTACCCAGGGCATGAAGTGTCGGGGGATGGAGTTAAGCCCAAAGAAGACATGGTAAATACTATTAAGAGTATTGAGAAACCGAAAAGCAAGAATGAGCTGCGCTCTTTTCTAGGAATGACGGAATTTTACCACAAATTTGTGATAAACTATGCTGACAAAGTACAGGGGATGAGAAAGATTCTTAAGAAGGGCGCCGATTTTGTATGGAATAGCCAGTGTGACATGGAGTTTAACAGGATAAAGGAAGAAATAAATATGGCCGGTCCATTAGAATGCTTTGACACGAGGAAGCTAACCATTATCACAGTAGATGCTAGTGAGAGTGGACTGGGAGCTGTGCTATCCCAGAAGCAGGAAGATGGTTCTGAAGAGGTAATCGCCCATGCCTCGAGGGGTCTCAAGGGAGCGGAGTTAAGATATTCGGTACTAGAAAAGGAGGCTCTGGCATGTTTTTGGGCTGTGGAACGCTTCAGAAATTTTGTGTGGGGAGTAGAGTTTGTGATGCGAACGGATCATAAACCTTTAAAAGCCATTTTTGAAAATAAGGGTCTTGACAAAGTCTCTCGGAGAGTGGCAGGCTGGGTTACCAGGATGCAGACACATTGTTTTAGGATGGAGGTCATACCCGGGAGGGAGAATGTTTTAGCTGACAGTTTATCAAGGATAAGGGTGGCAGGACCCGAAAGTATGGAGAGTGAGGAAATGGAGTTAGTGTTTGTCAACACTGATGGTATTGTGTTCAAGCAGGAGTGGTTGGAGGAAGTGGAAAGAGATGATATCATAAGGAGGGTAATCACATATGTTGAATCTACTGCATGACCGAATAAGGTGGAATTGGCGGAAGAAGTGAAGCCATATTGGGAGGTGAAGGATGAATTATATGTTAATGATAATATTTTGGTCAGATGGGGTAGGGCAGTGGTCCCGATAGGTCTGCGGAAGAAAGTGGTAGATCTAGCACATAGCGATCATATTGGGGTTACCAAAACCAAAGGAGTGTTAAGAGAAGATTATTGGTGGCCGGGTTTTGACAAGGAGGTGGAAGATTGTTTGGCAAATTGCCAGTTTTGTGTTAAGAGTGGAAAGGGAGTGGTGGCCAGAAAGCAACCATTAGTGGACGTCGGTCTTCCGTCCAGGATATGGTGTGATATTGCCATAGACATACTTGGTCCCGTGGAACTTGGTTATGCCCGTGGTAAGTATATTGTTTTGGTTGTAGATCTGTTTTCCAGATGGGTGGATTTTAAGATCGTGAGGGACATCACAGGTGAGTGTATGATAAAAGTTCTACAGGAGATTTTTGCAAGTGAGGGTTTACCTGAGACTGTATTGACCGACAATGGTCCCCAGTTTATTGGAGAAAGATTCTCTAACTATTTGAGGAAGTGTGGAGTTGGTCACAAAAGAACTTCATTGTACCATCCCGAGTCAAATGGTGTGGTCGAGAGAATGAATAGGTGTGTGATGGAGAGTGTACGTATGGGAGAGGAGTGTGGTTTAGACAAGCTAGCTTTGATACAGAATAGAATATGGGCTTTGAGGATGGCGCCGCATTCTACAACTGGTCTATGCCCGTTTGAGTTCATGAGGGGAAGGAAGCCATATTCTATGGCTTGTCCGCCATGGCTTGGAAGGTGTAGGGAGACCGATCTCGTTGTGGACGAAGTGAGAAGATCATTAGTGAGGAAGAAGTCAGATTGGGTCAAACGTGAAAACTTGAGGAGAGGAAAGAAGGAGTTACGTGTGGAGTGTGGTGACTGGGTCAGGATAAAGAGAGGAGTGATAAGGAGGAAGGGGGAGTCCCTTTATTCGGATCCTGTCAGAGTTGTGGCAGTCATGAAAGGGGCAGTGCGAGTTGCTGGAGGGCAAGTGTGGAATAAAGATAGAGTGGCACGGTGAGGAGAGGCCATATGTGAGAGCCATGTGTGGGGTGATGCCCAGGAGAGGAACTTAAGGATATGGTAACTGAGCCATCCATGGCGTTTTGTTTTAGATCAGTTTTATGAAATGTAACCTAGTTATTGTAACATACTGAAAAGGAGTAAAGTGATCCGATGATATATATAAAAAAAAAGAGAGGGGGAAGATGTGTTGTGTTGCTTCTCCTTAGGGGAGGAACTCTTCCCATATGAAAGAGTATTGCAAGAAGCCTCTAGTGTGAAGAGGCCATACACTATGATGTCATGGAATGTTGGTGCATGTTTCTTGTTTTGGTTCTAGGATTGTCAGTTGGAGGAGAGAGCTGAAGGGAAGGGAGCCCATGAGATGTGGGGTCTTCTCTTCTTATTTATTAACCTAAATAAATCCATATTTCTAACTTACCTGCCTCTGCCGCATCTTCATAACAAGGAACTCCAGAGGAGGTAGAAGAGGGTCTTGGACTTGTAGGAAGGTATGGATTGGAGGAACTCCAGAGGGGGTAGCAAATGAGCTTTGAAGGGAGGACCTCCAGAGTGGGTAGCAGACGAGCTTGGAGGGAGGAACTCTAGAGGGAGGTAGTAGAGAAGCTTGGACTGGTAGGAGGGTATGGAAAAGAGGCCCTTCAGAGGGGTTAGCAGGGGAGCTTGGATGGGTAGGGGGAGTATGGAAAGGAGGAATTCCAAAGGGGGTAGCAGAGCTTGGAAGGGAGGAACACCAGAGGGGGAGAAATAGGATGAGTAGAGCGATGCAATCAGTGATTGGCGAGATGTTTGCAGGGACCTCAGGCCTTTCCTGAGGTGTTGGATGGAGGGCCCAGTCTTACCTGCATTGCCCATTTGTTCCAGAGACATGAGGAGCTTAGCAGCAAAGGGCCTGCATTCTCTTTTTCTCTCCCCTTCAGTTGTTTCTTTTGAGTCTGGCAAGGTTGTAGATTTTGGCGGTGCACTGGCCTCCAGAGATGGTGAGTTCCTTGACCAGGTTTTGGGGTGTTTTGGTTGTGACTGCTTTGTAGGTGAGGCAGGCAGTCTTGAGCATGATGTGAGCTTGAAGGAGTAGCCATTGCAGCTGCTTGTGGATGAGGGTGATGTGGTTACATTTTCTTAGTCCTGCAATAAGGCGATAGAGAACTTTCAGAGGGGTCCAGCTAGTCAGGCATTGCCTCGATCCATGTGGGCGATGACCAGGACTTAGACAACTGTTCTGAAACTCGGGGCAGGGATGAAAGACTTGACTTTGCAGTGAAGTGATAGCTGTACCAGGCTGCTTAGGTCTTCTTGGTGATATGTATGTCTGAATGAGAGGTCACAGCCAATGATCAAGCTGGGAGATTTTTCACTGGGTAAGAGTTGAGGTGTGAATCCCTCAAGCTTCATGTGCGTCTGCCAAGGGTGGATTTGGGTGTGTTTGCTGGGATCTGCTTGGGGGATGGATTTGGTCTTTTTTGGGTTAGGGTCATCCAGTGCTGGATGAGGAACAGATGAAAGATCAAAAGAAATATTAAGGCTTAATACCACCAAAAATGAAATACGCCAGTCACAAATTCAAAAGTACATGTACAGTTTATTGGTCAGATAGCTATGTGGCTCCCAACACCTCGCAGTGTGTACCAACAGACACAGTGAGGGGAGAGAGTGCTGGACATCTTAAAACATCAGTATTTATACATTTTCTCATAATCCTGGACACATCATCCAGCCCCTCTCCGTGTTACACATTCACTAAGTGTTTGTAGCCAGTTCACATAACGAATACAGGTCTAAACAACTATACATAGTTCAATGTTTTCCTCAAACACTAGACATGTTTTTCTGCACATACGATACAAGGGTAACACTTGTTTTCAAGCTTAAAGTTAATCCAGTTTCAAGGAATGAACACACAGATTTCTGCAAAGGCACACGGTTTCAGCTATTCAACATTCTGTTTGACTGTTTGAACGAGGATGATGCTATTGATACAGACAACATCTAAATTAGTGTTCAGTTCAACTCTAGTTTAGTTCCAAGGTTTCTTAGTGCAGGACAAACAATCCACTTTCAGCAGCCTCAACATGTTTATCTACGTTGACACAGTACAAAGTTCATTTTTCTCTGCTGGAGCAAAAAACACAAAGTTTAACATGAGACAGAAAGCAGGAGTTAATCAAAATGGCGGATGACTTTAAAATGGCGGCATAGTCAGCTTTGTTCAGGTTCATTCTGTTATAATGTGACTTCCAGACTTTCTTGGGTAACTTCTTAGGTTTATTACAAGTACTTAAGAAATAGTTACATGAAGGTAAATACAAGAGTATGGACTATAATCAGCCCTGGCCCCATCACCCAGGCAGGGGAGCTCAAACTGCCTCAGTCTGGAACTCTCAGATCAGCACTCCATCACCCACACAGCAACACTCTACGGGACACCACAGACGCACAGCACTACATAGACAGCCACCGCACAACACATCTCCCTCCTCCACCAGACCCACACACACACACAGCACCACACAGTCACCACACAACACATCTCCCTCATTTACCAGACCCGCAAACACACACACACACACACACACACACACACAAAAGATCACAACATAACACATCTCTTTCCTTTACCAGACCCACACACACAAACACACACAGCATCACACAGTCACTACATAACACATCTCCTTCATTTACCAGACACGCGCGCACACACACACACACACACAGAGAAGGTCACAACATAACACATCTCTTTCCTTTACCAGATCCACACACACAGAGACAGTCACACATGACACTTTGCCAGACCCGTCTCAAAACCATTCATCTCATCCCAATACCAGAGACAAAGACAAACACTACTCACTCACTCAGGCACCACATAGACTCAGCCTATCGGGGGCAACCAACTAAGCCAATACATTCAAATACTGCAGAGAACCCAGAGACACTGGCCAGACATCCTCAAATCCATCTGCGTACCCGGCATTTGACTACTGACGACCCAATGGCAGTATTGCAAGAGTCTGCCATGCCAAACCCCACACTCTGGAGAAGGCACAGGCTTTAGCACAACAACATATAAGAACATCTCACTTACGAAGGCGCTACCTCCTTTAAACTATTGTGGCATCAATCCGACGTGGCGCTCACCCACTCAGATACCTGCCCTACTTCATACTGGCAGGGGCGTTACCTCTCGCACATCACAGTATTCCACAAATTAGAGGCACTACCTACCACACATACACTTGCGTCCATGCACACCAGAGGCGCTACCTCTCTCCAATACCATTTTTTACATAAATCGTATAAACCGGAGGCGCTACCTCCCTGAAATACCCTAGTGACACGCACATCAGAGGCGCTACCTCTCTCAAGTACCAATTTTGCCACACAAACCGGAGGCGCTACCTCCCTCAAATACCCCTGTGTCACCCTCACCAGAGGCACTACCTCTCTCAATCGTGACACACACCAGAGGCGCTACCTCTCACTACTACCACAGTGTCACTCACATCAAAGGCGCTACCTCTGCAGTGACAGCCTGACTCGTACCACCTTCATGCCCATCCTTGTGCATCCATTTCACAGCCAAACTTAACTGAGTCGGGCACAAAACGTTTTGCATTACACAGATTCTAAATGCAATGTTATAACTGTAGTATAATTAAATTGACAAACATGTTGGTCCTACAAGTCCATGCTTATCTTTTGACCCTAAGACAACGACTCTGCTCCTAAAAGTCCATGTTGCAATTAGCAAGTAAACTTCTGAAAATCCTTAAGAAGATTATACTAGCCTATTCTCCCACAAGCAACTCCATTCAATGCAACACAGGCTAATTTCAAACACTTCAATTCTTCTTTATGGCTTACTTCGATCTGCATGTTAACATAACACTAACTTTTCTAAAGGTCCCTGAGTGATCCGCACCCTTAACCTGCAAATCCTCTAACTTGTTATCACTAACTGACAGCGTCTTACACACCACTTCACTTCATAGAAAAGGATACAGTGCATCTTCTCCTCACTTGCGTTCTGCAACTTCAACTGTACCATTTAATTTTTTCGCTGTGATTGACGAACGAAACACCAAAGTCAGAGTCATTCCCCAATGCTCCTTCACAAATCTGCTTGCTGACCTGGACACATTTCCCTTCCATGTCTCTGCTCTTCATTAAGGCCGACTCTGCGATGCTTTTACATTGTACCTCCTGACTTTAAAGCAGTTTCTTTCCTTCTGCATGAATACGAACTCCTAGACTTTTATATCCAAGTGTCAGCGGAGGGCTCTTATAATTTCGCCACCATAACCGCAGACAGCCGCTGTCCCATTCTGCTGTAAACATATGATACAGCGTTGGATTCACTTCCTCATCACTTTGCAACGTAACTGCAGGTGCTTTCCTCAGAACCTCTGCTGTCTGCGCTGCATTGCGCGTCATCAAATCAAATGACATGAAGGTAAATACAAGAGTATGGACTATAATCAGCGCTGGCCCCATCACCCAGGCAGGGGAGCTCAAACTTCCTCAGTCTGGAACCCTCAGATCAGCACGCCAGCACACACACAGCAACACTACACGCGACACAACAGACCCACAGCACCACGCAGACAGCCACCACACAACACATCTCCCTCATCCACCAGACCCACACACACACAAAGCACCACACAGACAGTCACCACACAACACCTCTCCCTCCTTTACCAGACCTACACACACACACACAGAAGGTCACAA
This sequence comes from Ambystoma mexicanum, assembly GCF_040938575.1. Taxonomy (NCBI): domain Eukaryota; kingdom Metazoa; phylum Chordata; class Amphibia; order Caudata; family Ambystomatidae; genus Ambystoma; species Ambystoma mexicanum. The sequence goes on along the minus strand of NC_090934.1, from coordinate 16,131,259 downwards.
CATAACACATTCAAAGGCGATTTTCAATGCTATGCGAATGTGCTGAGGCCAATATTTGTTTCGAGGCAGTATTATGTGAAAATATTTGAACACAGATGCAAATGATATTTAGGTAAAGCTGTGTGTGATCTGTGTGGTGTGTCTTGAGATCCCCAGAGCTTCCATGCAGAGGCTATACATACAGTGCAGAATAGACGGTGGAGTCATCTGCATTATCAGAAGAGCTGCGTGCAGATCAGGTCGCAAATACCTCTCCATGCTCCTCGTACACATGTCCCTTTCACAATAGTCAGATCCGGCATGGCAAATAGTCTGCAGTGCACAGGTCAGTCTGGTCTCTCAAAGGTTCAAATCCCACTGAAGTTTGCAATAACCTACACAGTGTAGCAGTGGACTATTGCAGGGCAGCAATTCCATTTCCAGCTCCTGAGAGATACCACAGTAACAAAATTCGTACTACCGAGTGGACCAATCAGCAGACCCCGGTGACCGCTTATGATCCCACGAAGACCAGGACATGCCTTTTTACCCCTCTTCTTTGCCCTGCGCCCTCGCCCCCCGGTGCTGTGCAGACTTAAGTCTGTATTATCTGGGTGGGACACAATCCAAAGCACTTCAGACAAGCCTCGGCACTCTGAGACCACCACGGAGTAACATCACATAATACTTTAACCGAGAAGTGACTGTGGCAGCACCGGCCAGATCTGCAGTCTCCACAGCGGAAGCTTGTGCATGAGTGAGGGGCCAGCGAGGGCCACTACATGAGTGCATTGACTAAGTGAGGCCACTGGGCATCTTTTACTGAGCAGTAATGCTCCTGCAAATTGCCCAGGGGGCCACAGCACAGATGCAGTTATCAAGTGATGTGTGTGGGTAAGCCATTTGCAGCAGCGATACTACTGGACTGTATAAGTCATGTGAAGGTCACAGCTTGCCATCCACCTAGCATTGCTGCACACACTGTAAACACAATGGTATTATTTCACAGAAGCCCTCACTGCCAACAGCCCTCCCTGGCACGACTGCAGCCAATTGTGTAAATTGTTCTATGTATTTACAATGACGCAAAACACCCTGAAACACAGGTTCCTGAACAGGACTTGTGCAATTCCACCCACAACCTTCCCTCTTCACCAAACAGATGTGTCTCATTTTCTCTACCTGGCTTGGGTGCTCTGCCCCAATGCCCCCACCCTCCCCATCTGTCATTGGGGGATGTGCCCCACCAATTCCCATCTCCCCCAGCCACCATGTCACCTCTCAATGGGGGATCCGCCAGTCGTGCCCCCAACCCACCAACCCATCCCCCAGCAGCTGTGCACTTAGGCCCTATCACTACCGCAGCCCTGCCCCATCCTCTCCTTACCGCTCTTCCACTTCACCCCGTTCCGCGTTCTCTTCCTCTGCAAGCTACACACATAGTCATAGAAAGTGGACCATGCTTTGATGAGTTCAGCGTGCAGATGCATCAGCGGGCTGGTTTTTTCGCTACTGTGAGAAGCCAGAGGATGTCTCACCCGCTAGTCCCCAGGGATCTCTCTCAGGTGGCCAGGCACAGCCATCGCCTTTGGATCCAGACCCTGGGGGTGGACCAGTGCAGGAGGATCACCTGGGTGAGGGTTCTTCGGGGAGTGGGGGTTTTCATCTACCCCATCCTATTTTATAGGATTTTCCCAAGTCCCAACTCGCTCCCCCCCTCCCCGTTTCATAAACACTTGGCTGAGGAAGAGGGTGACTAAGAGTAACCAGACTAACTCTCTCACATTGTACTGCACATGTCCCGTTAATCGGGTCAGGCAAAATCAGGCACTTTACACTTACTGCGTACACCTGATACTAGTTAGCTCCCCTCACATGAATAAAAGGTAACACCTAAAGACACAATGTGAGCAATGCAGAAAACAAGTGCAAGCAGAACCTCTGGGACGAGGCACACACACTGGAGCAGGGCAACAGACCAAGGGACAATAGCAGCCAGCTGAAAACCCCAAGGGTTCCCTTCTGGAGGTCATTGCTTCTGACAGACCATGAAAGACACATGGGGAAGGCTACAACCCAAAAGTGAAGATTGCATTGTGTTCCAAGGATGCAATCAACCCCCCCGGGTGAGCGGTAGAGTTGGGGAGGTGAGGCCAAGCCAGTGGCCCTAAATTTGACTTGTGAATTGAAAATAGCAAAACAAGAAAGAAGCGCACACAGCCGGTGAGTTGGCAAGTGAGCTGAGAGACTGGTGTGTGTTAAAATGAATGAAGTAGCAATATTATATCACAAGTGAAGACTGCACACGTGTGGATGAGATGTGAAGAAAGGCAGACCTGTGAATGAACTTTGAACTACAAAGCAGCTGTGAGATCAGTGATACTAAGTAATGGGGTGGTCCGGCGAAAATAAGTATTCCATTCGAAAGTCTTTGTGAAAGGTACATTGTTTGAAGTTATAAAGCACACAGACAGCAAAGGCGAATTAAGTGAAAGAAAGCGCAAACTTTGAGTTGAAGTGGTCCTTCAGTGGTCTGGTAAAAGAACCATGCACATTCAAAAGTCTCTGACATCCAAAAGGGGTCAGAGCCCGAATGAGGAAGACCTGAAGTACAATAAGCTTGGGGAAGGGAGCCCCCTTGCAAGTTTGTGTTGAACTGTGTCGTGAGAGGTCTGAGCCCTACAGAGGGGGGTCCTACGTGATCTGTGTGCTGTAAGGTCTGAGCTCGGCAGAGGGGGGCCTTTGTGAACTTTAAATTGGAATACATTTTGAAAGTCAAGAAAGAGACTTTAACGTGGAAGGTCAGGTGGGCCTCAATCCACTGTTTCGAACTGCTTAGAGTGTTAGAAACCGAGCCAGAGTGTGTCATCCTGCCTATGAGGACGACCTTACTCCATGAGGTTTACAGTGTGGACGAGTGCTGGCTCAACTACCTTTATTCCTTTGATCACAGATTTTTCCTTTCGATACATTTACACCTATTGTACAAGAGATAGGGCAGGCATTAGGTGTTGTTAGCATAGGCCATTTTGATTTGACTGACACCACTAGGACTGTTTTATTTATCATTTGATGGTCGAGAATACTCCCATCTTAGTTATAGGGCAGAATAGGAGTTTCTCCAAACCCAGAAACTTTAATAAAGGTTTTACAAATTGTACCTTTGTGTCAGTGTCATACTGTGATACCATGCCTCCCTTACAGTGCAGAAAAACCTCTGTGCGCAGACTCACACAGCATTGTTCTCAGCACATGGCTTTACAGGATCTCTGCACACTATTCCATATATCAGGCCCAACAGTTTTCAATAAAGGTTTTACAAATTGTATCCATTGTGTCAGCGTCATACTTGTGATACCATGCTTTCCCTATGTACGGTGTCAGGAGTGGGATACGACTCAATTGAGACAAATTGGGGGAATCTAAAATTCCAGAAACGTAGTCACAGAGCCTCAGACCCCTCTACCGCCACAAAAGAATCCATAGGCTTTGAAATCTGCAGCAGCAGAGAAGCTATTATCCCTCCAGGGAGAAGAGGGATGATTCCCACAGACTTAGTCCCAATACCCCCTGCGGGCTGTTATAGAAGATTGGCCCCAAAATCTGGCCTGGCCTGGAAGTTTGATCTAGATGTACTAGCAGGTGACATAGCTCCAGACTTTCTGGGAGACATAAGGTTCTCCTACAGAACCAAGGCGAAACTCTGTTTGAAATACATTGTGGGGACAAAATTGCACAGGGAATTCTTGAGAAGGGTCTATTACTGCGTTTTAAGGAAGAAAGTGAACCAGAAGAAACTGAGAGAGGTAGCCTAGGCTTTGGAGAGGCTGATGAAACACCTATCACTGTGGCAAAAAGGTAAGAAGAACCTACCATCCTTCCTGATCGAGCCTTCGCCCAGCAAAATGACCCAGCACTCGCAGAGGCTTTCTTACAAGTAATTCTGGAGGGAGAAGACCAGAAAAGGGAAGTCCCTTTTTCGTCCTGAAACAGGGATTACTATGCAGAAAGGAAACCTCCAGAGAAGGCCTAAGTTTAACTCAATTAGTAATACCGAAAACCCATCACAAGATTGTGCTAGAGATTGCACATTCTCATTTGACAGGGGACATTTAGGGCAGTCTAAAACCCAAGCTCACGCCAGTGGGAATTTCTACTTGCCAGGTATCCATGCTGACATAAAGAACTTCATTCAGACATGTGAATTATGCCAGAAAACCAGTGCACATATTATTTTTTATTTATTGTTGAGAAAACTCCCATCTTAGTTATAGGGCAGAATAGGAGTTTCTTCAACCCCAAAATTTTTCAATAAAGGTTTTATAAATGGTATCTATTGTGTGAGTGTCATACTTGTGACACCATGCCTTCCCTACATTGCCCACATTCGGCTAAGTTGGGTTTGATGTGAATCTGTCTTTGCAGACTATGGTAGAACTGTATTACCACCTGACTGAGCACCCAACAGAACTAATTTCATTCGACTAAGCACCCTACAGAACTAATTTCTTCCGACTGAGCACCCAACAGAACTAATTTCATTCGACTGAGCACCCTACAGAACTAATTACATTTCTCTGTTATTTCTTTATTGGGAGAAGCACATTGTGTGAATGGACTCATTGAGGCGGGCATGGATGTAGGACAGGCGTGATGATTTTGCGCGGGTGCTCACGTGTGGCACTTCAATGCAAACACTTCAGGGCATGACATAATGTGAGAGTTTGGGAATGGCTAGGGCAGTGTGGTGTGCATCTATCATCACACAGTGGTGAGAGTGGAGATTTTTAAAATGTATCTTCAGTAGCTTTGAGAACTTCTGCTGGACACTTGTGGGTCCAACCATTACCGGAAACGGAAAACTACAAGTCCCAGAATGCAAAGTGCAGTTACATGAACATCCAGGCCTATATGGAGTTTGGACTAGAGCACTTAGCAATACTAAAAGCCTTGTTGGAAAGTAGCCCCTCTGTAGATGACCCTGCGCCAGTCCTGGCACCCACAGCCAAATCACAATGCAAATCTGATGCTGGTTGTCTGCACTCTAATGGGAAAATGACACTTTAGCAAAACTCCAACATGAGCAGCATGTGGCATGTCTCGGATCTTACACGTGTTGTTGAGATGTGGCATGTGGGTGCAGTTACGTTAAATGGCACAAGTGGGCAGTTATGTGTTGCCCTCGTCAGCTTTGTAATGTTCTCTCTGGGCGGTTCCTCCACATGCAGAGGACCCGTCTGTGGCTGAGCCTGAGCAGTGCACGCTGCGTCACTGCCCCACCTTCCCAGGTACACATGTCTGCAGTGGGCGTTCAACCCGTTGAGTTATATTGCCATCATTATCCTGCGTGTTGGGCTGTACCCTCACACATCATACATGCATACACGTGACTACACCACACTAAGCAGTTACTCAATCATAACTAAAGATTCTTCACTAGTCCGCCAACTTCTTACATTACATAGGTGCTCGCTGTAAAAAAGCAGAGCTTACTGATGTCAACACACGCACACGCACACCACCCCAACACACACACACACACGCACACCACCCCAACACACACATACACAACCCCTCCACACACACACATACACACACGCACACCACCCCCAACACCCCCACACACACGCACACCACCCCAACACACACATACACAACCCCTCCACACACACACATACACACACACACACGCACACCACCCCCAACACACACATACTCAACCCCTCCACACACACACATACACACACACGCACATGCACACCACCCCCAACACCCCCACACACACGCACACCACCCCAACACACACATACACAACCCCTCCACACACACACATACACACACACACGCACACGCACACCACCCCCAACACACACACGCACACGCACACCACCCCAACACACACATACACAACCCCTCCACACACACACATACACACACACACACGCACACGCACACCACCCCCAACACACACACGCACACCACCCCCAACACACACATGCACATGCACACCACCCCAACACACACATACACAACCCCTCCACACACACACATACACACACACACACACACACACGCACACCACCCCCAACACCCACACACACACACACACGCACACCACCCCAACACACATACACAACCCCTCCACACACACACGCACACGCACACCACCCCCAACACAGACACGCACACACGCACACGCACACAGCCCCCCCCCATACACACACACACACACACACACACGGACACACACACGCACGCAGACAAGTCTATTTTTAAATTGCTTTACTGGATTGTGACTGGAACCTCAAACCATCTGGAATCCGGGAGGTTTCTCTTGTCCTTGAACTGGTTCAGGCCTGAATAATTAGGCCTGAGCCTAGACACAGCCTGCACATGTAGAATGGAAGTCCTGAAGCCCAGCAACCAGGGAGACATAGTTATTCTCAATTAATAATAAATAATAATAATAATTATAAAAGTATATGCAGATGTGCCAGTTCCCAACTCCTGGTGCTATCCTTTTCAGTTGGGTACGCCTCATTGCTTCTCGGGACATTTCTCAATCACCCCTTGCTCCCCCCTGACTCCTCCATCTCCAATATTACAGAGCCGCTTGCTGTAAAGTTATACCTTTCCTCCTAAAAATTGGAGCGAGCGGCGGGCTAGACTAATGAAAGGTAATGCGATGCTGCCCTCTGCAGGATTTGCGTGGAGCTACAGGCGGCGGCATGTATTCTCATCGATTTAATAAGCAGCCATTGGAGAGCCAACCAAGTCTCCAAGATGGCTGCCGAGTAGGCCTTAGGGGTGAGGAGTGCAGAGCTCCCAGAGGGGAAAAGGTTGATCTCGGTGTAGGAAAAGAGCAGCAGGGACGCCTCAACACATTCAGAGAACAAACTGCGGATGCCTTTGCCCCGTCACACACTTTGCATAGATCCACCCTAGGAACATAAGATAATGAGATTGGCAGGTAATGGACGTCGATCCGTCCTGGGCTCTGCCAGTCTTCCTTTCTCTACAAGCTGTGGCTAAACCGGCTGCACAACTTGCCATTATTTTGTCGCCATCTCTTCAAGGCTTAGCACTTCCCACAGTCTGATTCTCCCAGAATGAGTACTCCCTGTTGTGTGTCTCCTGGGGGCATGGATAGTCCCAGTGCTTGCAGGCTGTTGGCACAGGTTTATGGTATTATCAATAGTGGTATTATTGGTCATTTAGAGCACACTTTATGCCAGGCTCCTTCTAAGCGTGGGCCGGGCATCAAACCCGTATTGCATGGCATCATCTTCTCCATAGGGAGGGTGAGTGTGTTGCCCCTGAGCTACCTTCCTGGCCCACATATCCCTGATGTAACATGGATAATGGAATATGGAATGGGGAGAGGGTTGAGTTCAGGGTCTCTTAAGGCAGAGAGTAAACTTACCCATAGCTCTTAACTCACACGCTTTTGGCGGGTGTCACCCGCCTTGTAAAGGGCTGACTCACCCACCAAGCCTCCTGCACGCCCATGTATTCCAATGGGCGTCTCACCTGCCAAAAACAAAATCGGGTGGTTTCACCCGCCTTTGCAACACAAATGGTTGAGAGCTATGCTTACCTTCAAACTGAGAGACTACCCGTGTATTATTGACACATCTGGCGACGAGGGGCGATGAATCCAAGTGTGGGAGACCCGCTGTGTTCCAACTAAGTCATCGGCAGAAGGAATGCTATAAAAAAAGAATTTGGGCGCGAACTGACAAATCGGAGACTGGAGGATCAAGGAGAAACTGAATAGGAAGCGGGCCTCCTTCATGTCAGTTTGTGCAGTAGTTCAATGTTACTCTAACTGACACTGAAATCGCACAAAGGCACTGTGGGTAAGTGCAGTGTTCCTGCGTATTATAAAAAACAACTGGCGTGCCCGGTGTGGTAGCCATTTTGGAACAGGATAAACATACAGAAAAAGTACCATCCGCAGTGCTTGAAATATCAGGTATTCTAGAACAACGCGCTGCAGATATTTAGAAATGTTTACATAAGTATAAACACACAGCCATAACTAAGTCTCATCAGAATGCCACTTACAATGCACCCTTCAGGAGCCTTCTTACCTAATCCTGGACCACCTTTGATACCATGGGACGTTTCAAAACATTACTGGTGCAATTACCTTTATGCGGGCGAGCATGAAGGACTTACACCCGAGAAGAAGGCGTGGGTACTTCTGCATGCCTTGGTTCAAGACGTCTTCAAGCGAGTGAATCTGGTGCTACCATGATGAGCAGGCAGAATGTCTGATGGCCTTTCTACAGCTTTGTCCATAGCGGACGCCTCGGGCGACAGCGACGTCATGACTGCGCACCATTTCCAGTATCTTCCGGAGTACGATGAAGCATTCCCTTGGGCACCATTGTCGTTTACAAGCTGGCATGACCTTGTGAAATGGCAAACTCTGGTGCGAAAAGCGTCTAGCGACTCATGGCGTTGTCGAGCTTGATATACATTTAACCTTTCGTCTCCTGGGCGAGGTGTAAAAGTGTGGGGCACGTGACCTCAGTATGGGTTTCCCTATTGGGCCTGCAGTCATCCCCAGCCCGAGGCCAGGAGGCTGAGTAGATATTACGCCTTTCTTTGGCCCATTAGATGCCTCTTTCACCCCAACTCACCAGAGGCGTAACCAGGATTGTGTAACAAGTGGGACCTGGAGCTACTGTAGTTGGTCTCACCGTATGGGGAGCCCAAAGAAGGAACTGGACTTAGTCTGCGCCGGCTGAATCTGTGGGAGATCCTGAGGGTAGCGAGGGAGATCGAACCAACCAAGGTGGGATCTGAGGGGTTCTCCCCCCATGAAAAATCTTTAAATAAGGGACTAAAATGGTGAATTTTACAATACACCTTTTGTGATATATTAGGTAAAAAGCCAACCAGTTTACAATCCGTTTTGAAGGGTAAGACATTGGAAAAAAGTCCATTAGAAGCCCAGTCACCAACAAGGCACAAGAGTATTTTCAAATACATGTTTATGATGTCTCTGGCCACTGAATGCCGGTACCATACAAGTATAAAAACATTTTCATACCGATTGTGCCCAAACAGGTCCATTCTGGTGCTCCTATATGTGCCAGTATTCCCACGTGAGAAAACACTCATGTTAGCTTTGCCCATGATGCCAGCAATGATACTATAACAAAACATGTTCATGCAGGCTCTGGCAATATGTGCTGTATCCCCACCTAAGAACATGCTCTTGTTGGCTTTTCCCTAATGGCCATAAAAAAAAGCCATGCCACGGTAAGAAAACATGCCCTTGATGGCTGCCTGTTATGATAGCTCAGCGGGTTGAGAGCTTGCTGTTGCAATCTGAGTGGGATCTGTAGGTCACAGGTTTAAATCCTGACAAGGCCTGCTCAGCCTTTCATCCTTCTGAGGTCAATAAATAAGTACCAGCTTTGGTTGGTTGATCATTTTATATAAATATGTTCTCTGGACAGTGATTTGGCAAGAGCGATATAAAAATACCAAATCCTTATCAGTACACAAATCCCCCCTAAAAGAGCGCTCATCATGTGGCCTTTGACCTTAAGAGCGGTAAAATAATGCCATGCCACAGTAAGGAAACATGCCCTCCGTACATTTTTACATTTTTTTTATTGTGCTTTAGTATCATACAAAACAATCTTCTTACACATTTCTTCTCCATTAAAATTCCGATTTAGGAACGTTACTATGTTAAAAATGTTTAGAATCAATTAATCTCGCGTGTCCACAATCTTATTTCAATACATTGAACCTTAGTTCGTTTCTTCAATGTCCCATCTCTTCATATTCACCTACTGAGTGTTCCCTTTTTGTTTCATTAGTTTTTCTAGTAGATCTATTCCTATACATGTTAATCGTGTGTTTTTCCTGTGAAGAAATTCTCACCACCACTCTTCCTTCGATCTTGACCTGTACTTTCTCAACTGTTTAATTAGCACTTTATCTCTCTCATCATTTACTACTTCACATTCCAGTAGCAGGTGCTTTACGGTTTCCAGTGTGTCATCGCTGTTACAAAATCTGCATTGCCTGTTGTTTACACCACAGCGCCATCTAGTCTGTAAACATTCATTTGTTGGGTAGACGTCCAACCTTATTTCTAGTAGCTTTTCTCAGTGGAATTTACTGGGATATCTCGTTAGATACTCTGGCATGGTATCTCTTTTTCTGTGTTCATTTGTCGCATTTTCTAGTGTTTTATAGGATAATATTTTGTTCTTGTGTTTATCCAATCGTTTCTCTTCAGTTTTTCCTTCACCTTCTCCGGATTCTCGATGAGTTCTTTTATGGATGAGTCAAGATATTCTAGATGGTTGCACCAGGTTTCTTTCCACTGATTTAATAACGCTGCACTCTTCCCTTCACCCTTTGCTGCGAGAATTTTATAGCCAATTACCGGATCATCTAGCGTTATTTTCCTTAATAAGGCCGGTGACTTCCAGCATATTACAGAGTGTCTGGATTGAAGTCCTACCTCAGCTCTTACAGCGACGATAGGCAGACACCTTGGCAGCTTCAAGACCGGTTTCCAAAACCTACTTTCTATCTTATCCCAGACCTTCCACGATAGGTTGAGATCGGCTTCCCCTCCGTATGTGTCATAAATCACCCAAGTATCTTATGAAAAAGGATACAGGTAAAGATAAAGGATAAAATTGGTAGGGCTCTTCCGGATCCTTGAATCACACGGCTTGATAGTAGTGAAGTCAAAAATAGACCTTCCAAATGATACAACAATCTGACTAATAAAACAGGCAGAGAGAGGGATCACTGGAAAGGGCGTGGGAGCATCATTGGAAGTCAGCCTAGGATACAATAAGGTATAATGAGAAAATGTCCCAACTAAAACTCTCACTAATACACAGCAATAGCACCTAGTACAACTCTAACCTGTAGACTTAGAACTGGAGGCTCCGCCAACAAGTCTCTGAAGAAATCTAGGAATTGAAACAACGATAAAAGGAGGGAAGGTTAGTAAGGGAAACTTATCCCGAACGGCACGAGGCTCACGCTAGATACCGGGTTGGTGCACCACAGGATAGCGTCCAAAGTACTGTGCACAATCACCTTCAAATAAACAGTTGTTGGCAATACTTCCTTTCCCACGTAGAACAGATATGATGAAATGAAGTTCACCTGTTATCTCATCACAGGGGCCAGGGATAAATTCAAAACGAAACACAACTTGCGTGTGGAATTGCACTTTTAAAGAGTTCAAGAACCAGCGTGTGTCTTTACATGCACCAAAGTACACGCAGCCAGAACAGCCGCACTTGAAGAGTTCAGGATACCGCATGAGATTTACACGTGACAAACGTACACGCAGCCAGGAAAGCAGCAAGTGGTGATTTCAGACATCCGCGCGTGTTTTTACACGCAACAAAGTCCACGCAGCCAGGACAGCCACACTTGAAGTGTTCAGGAAACCGCGTGTGGTTTTACACATGCCAAACTTACACGCAGCCAGGAAAGCAGCATGCAAAGATATCAGGAACCCGCGTGTGTTTATACACGCAACTGAAGTACATGCAAACAGGACTGCCAGAACTCGCGTGTGAAGAAAAAGCCGTCCGTTGGTCTTCTAATGGAAGACTGCCGAAGGTAGCGTGTAGAAAAATACACGCGAACAGGAAGAGCTGCCATAACTTCTTGAATGCAGCTCCAGGAGTTCGCGTGTGAAAGTAACACGCAGGAGAAAGCCAAAGATTTAACTGAAGAGATGCGAGGGCGCAGATCAAAGTTTCAGCTACCAAAACGCCATGTTGGTTCAATCAGAAGCAGCGAGCGACGTCTCCATGCTGCTTATGAACGTAATGCAGTAATACACGTGATTATCCTGAATCACGTGAATTCAACAACATGAATAATGCAAATGTCGTTTTCCAGGCAAGATATCAAACAACCTCCATTTAGAATAGAAAGGCTTAGCAGTTCTATGAGCATAACCCGTTCTGCGTGAAGACGGTGTTCCAGGTCCAGAGGTAATATGTCTACCATGCATGACAGTATGTATGTAATTATTGGTAGAGCTTTCTGGATATAGAAGGCCTGCAACGGTATTAATGAAAAGTTTCTGTATCTTCCGTTCAATATCATTCGTTGTGAGCATAGCATCTTTATTTTCATCATTAGATCTTTTTCCCATACATCTTCTGTAGTTGACAGATTGAATCTTATGCCCAGATATCTAATATCTTGTACTCTTTCTAGTTTCTCAGATCCTATCTTCCAGTTGAAGACTTTCGTCCGCACTCAGTTGTTTTCACCAATCATGAGGATTTTCAATTTATCTGTGTTAATCACTAGATCGTTTTGCTCCATATATATTCTTAATTTATCCAACAGGGGCTGTAACCCAATTTCTGTTTGGTTCACTAGTAAAAGGTTGTCTGCATAACATATGGTCGCTATCTCACTGTTATTTATTTTAGGAGAATGGTGATGTGTGTCTTCAATGCATCCGGCAGGCGTGCTATATATAGTTTAAAAAGGGTTGCTGCGAGAGGACAGCCTTCCTTCACTTTTTAGTTTGTATTGCTGCAGACAATCCTCCTTTGTTATTTAACCGTTATTTTTGCCGGGTTGCAGTAGATGTTTATTAGCATTAAGTGTCTGTCACTTATTTGTATTAATGCCCCTTGTACATAGGAGTTCGGATTTCCATGGTCATGATCGTTTTATGAAAATCATCAAACCTGCATACGGTCTTCCATTTACTCCTTTTAATGCTGGGTTCTTACTCTTGTTGTCGTATTATTATGTAGAGCTCTAATTGGTTGCAAGATCTATTCAGGGCAATCCCAGTTTTTCAGATTAGACCATAGTTTTAGACGATTCACCCCATGGAATGCTTGCCTTAGGTCTATGAAGGCTAGATGTTGTTTTTCTTTCGCTCTCATTGCATTTAGCTTCAGCATTGATGATATGAACAAGTTGAGCTCTGTTCCAGTCCCTGACGTAAACCCTGTTTGTCTTGGGTCAATGATTTTCACTTTTGTTGCCCACTCCGAAAGGTTTTTCTACAAAATCGACACATATAGCTTACCAATGACATCAATTAGTGCTATCGGCTGATAGGTGGAAGGATCTTCCTGTTGGCCTTTTTCGAAGATTGGTACTATAATGCTTGATCGCCATGATGGTGGTATTTTCTTACTCTCCTCAATCTGTCGAAAGAGCATACTTATGAACATTGTCCAGCCGGCTACATCTTTTTTAAGTTCCAGGTTTGTCAAACCGTCAGGTCCTGCCGCCGCAGAGTTTTATAGACCTTTTATCATGTTTTCCGTTTGCTCTTTTTCTATTTTCAGCGTACATTGTTGGCAGCTCATCTTTTCTGTCTCAGTTGAGGCTATATCAGTACTGCCAAACACTTTGGAGTAGTGAGATATCTGCTCTGTTGATTTAGAGCCTGGTTGTTTATTAACGTGCACATATCTCTAGTGGTGGATTGTCTCATTACTCTTACCATGAGGTCCCCTTGTTCCTGTTCTCGTTGGCTCCTGAATCCATCTACCAATTTTCATAGTGTTGTTTCTTGGTTTTGATTTGTCTTAGTTGTGAAAGGATGTTTTCACAATTTTTCTTTATTTGCGAAATTTCCTGCTTTAGTTGTTTTCTTCTTTTGACTACCAACTCACTGTACTTATGTTTAGGCTCTAATAAAGGAAACTTCATTCCAGTTTTCCTTATTCGATAGACCATTAACAGTGATTCATATGAGATATCGTCTCACTCATCTCTTATTTGTTTGCTAAATTTGGCTGTTATTCACGCTATGTCAGATTTTCCCAATCTATCTCGATTGCCTTCATGATTTATCTCTAGTTGTTCATAATTTCCACTTACATCATGTTCTTTTCTACTCATCCATGTTAATCTTATGATGTTGTGGTCGCTTACATGTTGGGTAAGAATGTCTAATCGTTTAACTTCATGTAGGTGTTGCTTCGATATCCAAATATAGCCTATTGTGGACTTCTGCTTCCCATTTTGCCAGGTGGCTCTACCTGGACTATACCCTGTAATTTGCCCGTTCAGCATCAATAAGTTGTGGGTGTTTGCCATCTGCACCCATTTAGAGTTTTTTGTGTCGCCATTCCTTAGTTGTTCAAGCCGTGGCGTACCTTGCTTACTAAGGCATTTTATGTTTAGGTCTCCACACACAATTGTTGGGTGTCTCCCTTGTATCTGTGCTTCTCTTATTATTTCAATTATTGCATTCAACAGTTTTGTTGTACTTATTTTTGCCGGGTTCCAGTAGATGTTTATTAGCATTAGGTGTCTGTCACTTATTTGTATTAATGCCCATTGTACATAGGAGTTCGGATTTCCATGGTCAATTACCTTAACGTTTGTTGATCGTTTTATCAAAATCATCAGACCTGCATACGGTCTTCCATTTACTCCTTTTAATGCCGGGTTAATTAGAACTTTGTGACTCCCACAAGTTGGTGCTTCCTGCAACCACGGTTCCTGTAAACACATTGTAGTGGCGGTCGCCAGATGTCATTCTTGTTGATTAAATAAATGTCTAAAGCCTCTGGTATTCCAGGAGATATGCGTATTGTCTCCTCCATCTACTTCTTTTATTTGTTAATCCCTGTCCAATTTAGCATAAGCTTTTGCTAGCCATAGCCATTCGTTTCCCCTTTTTTGTTGTTCTAGTGTGACATTTAAGTGACCATGGCCTTTGTCTTCTTTTCTTCTATTACTAAATGTCACTTTTATTGGATATCTTTGTATTAATTCCATGTTTCATCATATTTGCTTTCAATCTTAGTATCTTCTTTTGTTTTTGTCGTGTTATGATGCCTAGTTTTTCGTGGCTCTTCTTTCATTGCTACTAGGTCACTTACTTCGAATCCTAGTCGTTTTAGATCTGAATTTCCCCTCAGCAATTGCTATTTTCTTTTGTTGAGTTCAGGTGTAAAATCACTTTATCCACTCTTGCTTCATCAATATATTCAACAATTTTAATGTCATTTGATGCGATATTCTTTAAACTTGGTATTCAAGAGTCATAAAACATTGTTTGTGTTTAAAATGGAGTCTCTCCTTTCTTTAAGTATACTCTCAAGTTTAACTTTTGTTATCTTTTCCATGTTGTCTTTCCTTTGTTTGTTATCTTTTGTTTTAAGTCCTAATTGTTTTTTTATTTCTGCTGGTTCTGCTGGCCACTTTGGATTCCAATTCGATTGAGACTTTGGCTTTATCCCTTGGCATTCTTTTTGTCGCTCCTTCTCCTTATTGTTATCTTCTTTCCATTTTTGTGGCAGACTACGGAAATGGACAGCTTCAGTCAAGCCTTGCAGGGCTCTTTCATCTTCTTCACTGTCCGACATTGATACGTGGACTTGTAGATTTGGTTTCTCCTTTTCGACCTCTGGTTCTTCGCGTTCCACATCTAAGTGTTCATTTTCTGACCATGATTCATGCATCTCTATATAATAGGATGCATCATCAATCTGGCCGTGTGTCTCGTTTGGATCTTCTTTGTCTCTGACTATCTTGCTCTTTTTGGTTGTTGAGTTAGATATTTGATCTTCTCTTCTCAACTTTTCTTTCTTGCCTTCATGTTTCCTCACTCCCTTTTGTTGGTCACTCTTGACCGGATGTTGTCGAGGTGGCGTTTGAAGATTTCGTAAGAACGCCCGGTAACCATGTACTTTCCTTTTCGGTAAGTTCTTTATTTGGTTCGTTTTTGTTTTCTTTTGTTATTTATTGTATTAAAAATTGTTTTTTTTATTTTATTTTTTTAATTTGTGTAATTGTATTACATTTTTACAAAACCTTCGAAAAATTATTTGTCTTACTGTGTCCTAGCTTTTGGTGGAAAGAGTCATCTTTGTTTTATCTTTCCAAGTGTTCATCACATTGTTCAAGATTCAAGGATCGGAAGAATAAAGCTACCCCGTTGCCCATCGTGTGTTCGCCCCGCTTGCCAAGGCATTCCACCAGGTCTCTGCGTCGTAGGTTGCCTTACTTGCTAAGATTTTGGTCGGATGCTGTACTCGCAGTGGGATAGTCCCTGGGCAGGCTAGTCGCAAGTGTCGAGAAGTTTCATTCATTTCACTCTCTCCGTAAAAACGGCAGGTTCAAGAGGGATTCGTCTAAACCTCCTAGATACTGAAGTAGTGAACATAACATCAAACTTCATAGAAAACACAGATGGCCTAGAATACCAACATCTCCTAGCTCAATTTGAAGAACGAAGATCTAAATTGAGACAGGTCGAATTTTATCCAAAACACAAATTCGACTTGATCGTTCTGCAACACAAAATACTGATGAGACAGGAACTAAGGAAAATAAAAGGCCCATACAACGAAGTCGTGAAACAGACTCCAAGGGCGATTAAGCAAAAGTATAAGAACTGGCTTAAGTCACATGCGGCTATCATGATGCAAAATGACTCAGAGAAGATGTTGGCAAAAATGGAGGGGAAAAACTCAGCGGACGTCTGGAAATTGATAAATAATAGTCTGGCACCTCATAATGCCCTACAGTCCATTGCTGTCACTGAGAAAGCATGGGTAGAGTTTTACTCAGCACTATTCTGTAAAGACAAACTAACAACTTCTTGTGACCCACTGGCTGCAACCAAATGGGATCTCGAATTTGAAAGAGAAGACATCTTACTTGTAATGAAGGCTATGCGAGAATCCAGAGCCCCAGGCCCCGATGGCTTAACAAACTATACAATCAAACGTAACCCGGGACTGTGGGCTGCTTTTTGTGTCACTCTATTCAATCGTATTGCCAAGAGCCGCTCTACCCCCAACTCTTGGAAAAGCGCTGTGGTGGTCCCCATCTTCAAAAAGGGGGACCGAACTAATCCTAAAAACTATCGACCTATAGCTCTTCTTGATGTTGTGGGGAAGATCTATGCCACTCTTCTCCAACGTAAAATCCTGAGGTGGGCAAAAGACTCCAACCACATAGACCCTAGACACACAGGGTTTGTAAGAGGTGTAGGTTGTGGCTTAAATCTGCTCTTACTGAACCTTTTAAAGATGAAGGCAATTAGAACCAACTCAAAGATCTATCTGGCCCTGATTGACCTCTCTCAGGTGTTTGATAGTATTAACAGAGAGATGTGGAGAAAATTAGCCAAGTGGAACTGCCTACTTAGCCTAACGGGCGCAATTCGGGAATTGCACACGGAAACGTCCATTAGGGTCCGCCTTGACATGAAAGGTACATTATCTACACAAATCAAGACATATAAGGGCGTGAAACAGGGCTGTCCCTTGGCAGCAACAATATTTAATCTGTTTATATCAGACGCAAAGGATGTATTCTGTGGCGACAACACGTTCCCCCTTAAAATCCATGGATCACCCATTAACTATCTAGTATACACTGACAACCTTGTTTTAATAGATCAGACAACGATACGTCTTCAGCGCAAAATTAATCTTATAGATACTTGCGTAACATCGAATGGGCTGCAAATTAACAGACAAAAAACGGAAATCCTGATTTTGGAAAAACTATCGGGTTTACATGGAAGGGGGTTGAAGTTTAATTGGCATATCACCAATGAGTCAATCCAGCTTGTAAAACACACAACATACTTAGGCATGACAATCAGTGCAAGCAAAAACGATGCACCATGGGCAGAAGTAGCAAAAAGTAGGTGTCGGCAGCTGGCGTGTCAGGCCTGTTTGATTAACAACAAATACAGAAAATGTTCTTTAAAACCGATCATCATGTTTTTCCAACAGAAAGTGGTGCCTAGTCTAATCTATGGAGGTGAAAATGCATTTGTCTGTCCTAATGACTTATGGAATTCACTGGAAAACATCTTTTGGACTCGGGGGCTCAACTTACCGAGGGGCACTGCAACTGTGGGCATACGATACGAACTAGGGCTAATTTCAATACACGCAAGAGTCTCATGGAATCTTTTGAGTCTGTATCGCAAATCGATGTTGAAGATCCAAGCACCACAATTCTCAATTCTGCATATGCCTGACTCTGCGAAAGACTATACCATTCTTTCTAAATAGAAACGGCTTTGTCAATATTTGTTAGGAGAGTATGACATCACTCCTTCAATGCTACTAGAAAATCCAGAGGCAGCTAAGAGGAAGATTTGGAGGCTGGACTGGATTAAGACCTGCGACCTAAGAGCCAAATCCAAAATAATGCAGGAAGTACCGGGTGAGGCTAAAGCCTTTAACCAACGCCACTCCTATTGAACTCGCCTGCCAAACCAGCATGCAAGAGCACTCTACATGCGTTTCAGACTAAATGCATATCGCACAAAAGAATGCATACGTCGTTGGCCAAAGTATGCAAATCTTAACCCCATGTGCCGTTTTTGTAATCTTGCCAGAGAAACGTTAAAACATCTGATTATGTCATGCTTGAGCCTTGAGCATCAAAGAGGTCGTATCTTTGCCCCAGTCATTAACAGTTTTTGTTCAAGGAGCACCAAAGAGTGGTGGAAAACTCTTTTTGAACGATCAAATAGAGCAGTCTTATTTGCTCTGACAAACTTTCTTTATGTCTTAAAAACTCGGTTGGAAGAACAGGAGCCAACCCAACCTAAGTGACTAGAGCTAAATAATAAGGCTTGGTAGCATAAAGGACCTGTCTATTTGCACTGGAGATGCTAAAATGGACTGGTGAAAGATACAAGGAGGGAGGGATGGAAGGAAATGATACAGATACATCTGTTAACCGTTGTCTTGTCTTGTTTTTTTGTTTTTTGTAAAGGTTAAACAAACCAATAAAAATAAAGAATAAAAAAAAAACTGCAGTTATTTGTGACTGCCTGTTTCCTTCTTGCTTTTACTTCGTTTGTCAGGATCTGATATCTGAACCTCAGGAATAATCTGACCAGTTTTTTATTTAGAAATTTTGCCAAGTACCTTCTCACTGTGTTGACCTTCGCTGGGTTGGTTGGAATATCTCTTGTAGTTTTATACTGTTCTGCCAGGTCCAAGGTCGTAATCCAATCCGTCTCTATTAGTCTTTTGTTGACTTTATTGGGGTTTGTGGATAGTTCCTCAGCTGTGGAGTCCAGGTCTTCCAGCGTTTGCTTCTTTTTTGCTGCCCAATTGGACATGATGATGTTCTTTCCGCTCTCCATTTCCATGTTAATGATGTGCAGAATCCTCGATTTTGACTCTGTGATGGCTTTTCTGTAGAGCAACAGTGAGTTTCGTGTCGCCATTGCTGCCAACGATGAGAGGCACAGTTCTGTTCTAATCAGAGTCATGGGTGTAGTTTTCGACAGACCAAGGACATTCTTCCAAAAATAGATCTCTATTTTCTCCCAGATAGATCCTGGTAGCTGTGTCGTAGCATCTGACCCGTATGTTATGCTTGCTGTTACTTTGGACTTGTAAAAGTTGATCACTGGGATCAAGGAGTACTGACCGTGTTTATTGTCGATGGCCTTTGCTTGGGTCGTCAAAGTTTTTATTTTTGCAAACAGTACATCTTGCATGGGCTGTTCCTGTGCTGTGCTGCTTAGCGTCAGTCCCAAGTATTTGAAGACCTCTACTTTTTCTAGGACGGTACCATTGGCAATCCATTTGTTTTTTTCACCTTGTTTTTTCTTTTTTCCCATAACCAAGATCTTGGTCTTTGCTTTATTAATTTCTAAGTTGTTAGTTTCCAGGTATTGTGCCAAGTTGTTAATCTGTCTTGAAGACCCACCAGCGTCAGGTCGAGGAGGATGATATAATCGGCATAGAGAATTCTGGAGACCTTCGCTCCTCCTACTGTGGGTGGAAAAATTCTTAGCTCTTTCTTGGAGTCCGCATAATTAGCTATGTAAGCAGGCACCCCTGCTTCACACCCCTAGCCATTTTTATCTCGTCTGATAGGACCCCCGCTTTGTTCAGTCTGACTCGCATATGGGTCTCTTGATACAGTGCTCGAATAGGCACGATTATTGCTTCTGGACAGGTTTTATTTTCTAGTTCCTTCCACAAACGTTCTCTGCTGACTTGGTCGAACGCTTGCACAAGATCTATTAGTGCTAGATACACTGTGGGGCCGTCCTGAAAGGTTCTTGCTTTTATAGCCCTCACCAGAAGGATGTTTGTTGTGGTCCCCATGTTCTTTGTAAATCCCGATTGGAATGGATTGACCAGCTCTGTAGCTTTTAACCAGTTCTAGAAGGCATCCAAGGCAAAGGATCCAAACACCTTGCCGATCACGTCCAGAAGAGCAATCGGACGATATTGGCACGGATTGTCTCTTGCACCCCTTTTGAAGAATGGAACTACCGTAGCTTTTTTCCATGAGGCTGGTATTTCTCTTGCATTATTACATCTCTTGAAGATTTCACTCATGAGTTGTGCCCAGGTTTCCGGATTTTTCTTCAGTTCTAGATTAGATATACCATCCGGGCGGGGTGCTCTTGAATTTGTCAGTTTCTTAATTTTAGACAAAATGGTTTCCGTGTCACCCGGGATTCCCCAGTGAGACTTCATGCTAGCCGGAGGTTCGCCGATTGATGACGTAGGTAGTTTGTATAGGTTTCTGAAGTGTGAAACCCATTTGGCTTCCCCGACGTTGTTCAGCAGTAAGTCTTCCGTTGTACCGTTGGCATTTCTGATTCGCGACCAGAAATTCTTTGTGTTTTTGCCCTGAATTGCCCGTAGGATGTCCACGCAATCATTTTGGTATAGGGAATATCTTTGTTGTATCAGCCATTGTCAAACATTTACTTCGTTGACTTTGATCTGTGCTCTTTTCTTGTTCTTGGTTTTTATTTTTATAGTGTTCTCCTTTCCCTTTCCTCATTCAAACATGTTTCCTCCCTCCTATTTGTTTTTGACTCTTGTTTAGTTTGTTTATTAACTTGGATTCCATTTTCTTTTGCGCTTTTCCTGCTTGTTGGTTCTTGTTGGTTCTTGTATTTCACATTGTCTTCATTTCCTCTAGTTTTAATTTAATATTGCTGAGAATTCGGTATGGTTGTTGCCTTTGCTCGATTTTCCTCGACTATGCCTAATTTGTTACAATCTGCTTTTTCCACATGGAATGTACACCATGTCTTAGTGGGCTCTTTATCCCTTTGTTCCCAGAGTTTCCTCATCCATTTTATTGTGACATAATAAGGTTTTTTTTCCCTTGGTCACTTCTTGCAAGATCACATATACTCTGTTGCCATATTGCATAGGTTGAGTTGTTCTTCTATTTTCAAAGTAAATGTTTCCATATGTATTAATTTACTGTGTATCATGGCAAGCATAGTCGACATTATCATTAATTGCTTCATAAAGCTTTGTGTAGGGTGCTAATGAAATCGTCATGGCCGCCATGACATTATTATGAATCTGTATGCCGGCGGCTGTTGATAATTGAGTTTTATCCAAGGGTATTGTGTTAGTTTGTCTTTCCTTTGTGTTGGTACTTGTTGCTATTGTTCCCTCCTGTGTCTCCAATTTTTCAGCTTGACCATCCGCCTCGTTCATGGTAGATCCATCATTGTACCTTTTTGTATGGCCCACTGGCTCTTCTCTTGTTGCGTTTTTATGGTAATCATTTTTCCCTTGCAGGTTTTTCTTCGGATCCTCTAATAGTATTTGAGATACTTTTTCCCTTTGATCGTTGTTCACCGTTCTATCCCTAGAGGGGTGTGTAGCACTTGTTTCCGTTGAAGATACTCTTTCATGTGTTGGTTGTTTTTGCCTTCTCTTTAATTTAGTTAGGCCTATTGTATCTGTTGTATCTGTCGGGTCGTTGTTTCCCTGTATTTTATTTTATTGAGTTTTTTTATGTTCCTGTTTTTTCGGAATCCATACTTCGCCAATTTTCATTTTTTCAATGAAGCTTGATCGTCGTTCAATCTGTCTTATCTCCTCCGCAACTGAGACATCATAAAGACTTCCTCATCTTACATTCCATCTCTTCCCAATCAGTGGTGTTGACATGTGAATTCCTTGCAACTGGGGGCTTTTCCCATGTCTAATTGTAGACCTTTGGCCAGTGTTCTGCATCTGTTTCTGTAGTGGTCCACTATCGCATTCTTTATTCTCATCATCGTCAAATTTGTTTTCACTCACCGTTGGATCATCAATTGAATCATTGACTTTATTTCTTGTTTCTTGATCCGTTCCCAAAAACTCTGGGGGAACAGAAGAATCTATGGGCTGTTCTTCATGTGCCTCGGTTACACAGGGCTTGACAGCCTCTTCCCTTTCCTTTTCTATGTCAGTTTTGCTCACCCTGGGTGTGTTACTGCCTGTATTCCTTGTTTTCCCAGATTCATGTGATGAGTTTGTTGTTCCCTTTCCTGGTGAGCGGCTTTTGTTGCTTGTGTTACTTTCAATACTATCCAACTGTTGTCTCTCATTCCTCTAAGTTACTTCCAGCCATCTCAGTCGTTGGTTTACTGTTGGTTCTTTTATAAATGTTGCTGGTGTTTTCACTTGCGCTTGTCGTCTTCTTGCTTATACGTTTATTTCCTTTTGAGTTGTTCATTTCCTTCATATTTTTGTGCGCGTTGTTTAAAGTCTCGCTTATTACTTTGTCCGCTTTCACAACGTCAGGTTTAACAAGCTCTGTATGAACACTAGTGTTGCTAATCTTATATTCGCTTGTTTGTTTCGCGTCTACTCCATGTTCAGAATCTGACTGAGGTGTGGTCCGGGATTCGGTCTGGAAAGCTACCGGCACTAGGAGCGTTGGAGTCTTCCGTTGCCATGCTTTGCGCCACCCCCCCCCTTGCATTTTGCTCCCTGGGCGCTCTGGATGCTTCAGTGCGGGCTGCTCACTAAAGGAGTTTAGCTCCAGCAGCTAGATCTGCATCGGTTATCGAGTTCTGGATCTATAGGCACGTCTGCTCGTCCAGTCCAGACTCTCTGCACGGTAGGCAGTTCTCTCACATTCTTTGTACCGCGTACTTTCACTGCGCCGCTTTCCCAAGCATTCCCCCCACTTACTTGATCTGCTGATTTCTGTTCGTGAGGCGCTGGCTGGCTGGCCTTTGCTCTTCGCTTCTTAGATGTTGATTCAAACGTTTCTGCTTCGGCCTCTGCACCTTCTCTCGGCGGGGGTTCGCTCTAGTGCTTGGGCTGCAAGCCATATCCATACACAAGGTCACTCCAGGCATTCCTGGAATATGACTGGAGTAAGACTGGACTCTTGCCCGGACTCACATTCATACATGCATACAATCCTTGCATACACACAAACAATGCTTTTCTTCGTACCTGTTTCCCTGTAACCCGCTCAGGCCCTACCCTGTCTACGCCTCCACATCTCACAGGCCATTTAGTCAAACAAAGGAAAGCTAATCATTGGAGGCGTGGGCCAACTAAATATTGAGTTCAGCAGTTAAGCCTTTAGCATCCACAAAGGGGGTCTATTGATATCATACCCTGGGCAGGTGTTTGTCGTCTGCACGTTTGCTGATGCTGCAGTCACATTAACGACTATTTTCGCACCTCGCAAAATGGTGTATTTACTTACTTTTAAAGTTTAAAAGTTATGTTTAAAGTAAGTAAGTGACTTCACTGGTCTATGAGGTGAGAAATGTGACCACGTCTTCCCGTCTGTGCCTGGGATGGGCCTCACAGTAGAGTGATGACAGTAATGTCTGGTCCCCTTCAAGGCTTGTGCTGGGTCACGTGTACAAAGACACATGACACATGATGTCGTTAAGCTAATAAAAGGGCTGCACGGCTCCCCATACAGTAGTTGAAAACCTAACTCACTGACTCCTGTATGCATCCAGACTGAGAGTGCGGGAGCGGGCCCGACCCGATCCGGTGACCCACAACAATGGCGACAAGGGTTTAAGAAGCTCACATGCAGCCTGACCATGCCAGAGCGCACAGCTGGGAGCACCCACCATGCGGTACTCCACACTCATGTGTCGGATCCAGTCCGACGACTGTCAGCCGTGCTGATGAGGTCCCGAGGTGCTCGGGTTCTCGCCGCTGGAGTCCCCAGTGCGGGATTGCAAGCACCACCTGAAATATGTCAGGGGCAGTCCTGATGGCTGCTGGTTCGCCACTGAGATGCCGTGGTGCACGGGCGCCCAGCCGCTGGAACCCCCAGCGCAGGCTTCATTGTACCGACCACAAGGGCCGGGGCAGTGCTGTCGACCGCCGGTCAGCCGGCGAGCTTTGTGTGCAATGATTATCCCAGGGTGCACAGGAGCAGCAGCAGGAGGCACAGAACCCACAAACGTGGGACCAGCGCCCGCCGCATGAACGGAGGCAGAGAGGAACGGCACGGCTGCCGCCGCAGACATGAAAGAAGACTCCCAGTAGGCAATGAGGAGCATAGGAGAACGTAGCTGCCAGGTAACATCGCTCCGGCCGCGGCCCTCGTCAAAGAGGACAGACAGAATACCATGGCCCCAGTAATGAAATCAGTTCCCGCCAACGGAGCGCATGAGAAGAAAAGCGTTGCCTCACTAAAGAAGCGGCATGCTGCCGCAAGCAGGCGACACAAGTCAAGCACTTCTGCCTGGGGGAGACTACAAGGAGCACCACCACACCTGCCACAAAAAAGCAACCACAACTGATGCGGCCCCCGGTATCCACAGCATGAACTAGAAAACGACCATCTTCTCCTGAACTAAGAGAAGTTCTATTACCTAACAGTGCATAGTCCAGAAACCCATGGTGTGACTTTTGAAAACTGATCCCACATGTAACAAGCTGATTAAACTGGTCACAGGAAAAGTTGGGATCTTGCATGTGTTACATGCTTAAACAAGACCCAGCAAGATCAGTGTTCCTTCAGATCTAAAGTGTTCAAATGGACTCAGTAAAAGGGCACGTCAGTAACATCACATCTTCCTGGAATGATAAAGGGTTCCTGTGTACGTACCATGCCCAGTGCTTAGGGCATGGTACTAGAAGTTCTAGATATATGTGCAAATAAGGTAGGTAGTTTAGTTTAGTTTAGTTTGTTTATTTGTAAAGTGCGTCCGAACCTTCAGGTAGCTGGGCGCATAGTCATGTGCACAGCATAGTTCCAAATCGTTACACGAACATCAAAATACAGCAGACAGAGCAGGTAAGGGTATAATGTGTCCAATTGTGCTGGGGGAATAATAATATTTTAAGGAACAGGCCTGCGTGGCTGGTGGTCTGTGGCTAATCCTTAAGCCATAGAAAATGTGTAAAGTGTATAGGAACCACTTGCACTTCGCGCTTGGCCTGCAATATTTGCCTGCTGTATATGTAAATGCAGTTGCATAAAAAGGAGTCCTTAAATGAAATATTAGGAATTCTTGAAGATGTTTTTTGTGAGTTTAATCTTTCGCAGTATATCTTGCAATGAAAGAGCCAACATGTGTTTCGACTCTGAGTCTTTTTCAAGGCTGCATATGCATTGGTTACAATCATTTATGCATAGAAAGGTTAAATGTTTGATTAACATTAATAGTTTCATACAAATCAACCAAACATAAATATCATTACAGATAAGTAAATACAGTTTATTAATACATACTAGAGGACAGGGTTATGATAAGTCGTACGCATGTTATCCGGGGCCGGTAACAGTTGCAGGGGACCCTGTGTAGCATCCCATAGATGCAGGCCTGGTTGTGGGGGACCCTGGCACACTATTTAAAGGGTGCATGTATTCGTGCCCAGGGAGCATGCACAGGTAGCTATTTCTAGCAGTTTTTCTTTGCGTGGGGGCATGTCAGGGGCATTCCAGCTGCGACTTGTTCTTTGCACGAGCAGTTCCATGAACACACAGAGCGTGCTGTAAGAAACCAAAGGGTGTTTCACCCGCTAGTCCTCAGGGCCTTGTCATCCAGGTGGCCAGGACACGACAACGCTTTTGGATCCAGTTCCTGGGGTTGGACCAGTATCAGAGGATCACCTGGGTGAGGGGTCTTCAGGGAGTGGGGGTGAAGCAACCGAAACTGAAACGCGGTATTCTCCTCTTTCCCATACACCTAACCCATCCGATTTTTTTGTGTTCTCTGAATTCCCAACTCCCCACCCCTTTCTACACAAACACTGGGCCAAGGAAGAGGGGGACTGTGACTAAAGAGGCTAACGCTTACATGTTGCATTAAACATGTCCCACTAATCGGGTCAGGCAAAGTCAGGCACTTGACGCTAAGTGCATACATCTGATACCAATTAGCTCTCCTCACACAGATAAAAGGCGGAAGATAGAGACAGGCTCTGAGCAAGGTGGAACATGAGCAAGAGCAGAACCTCCGGGGCGAAGGCGAACCTACTGGAGAAGAGCGACGGGCCGAGGGACAAGAGCAACGGGTGAACATGGATCTGCTAAGATCGGTTTTAGATGCTCGCCATTTGCTTTGAAGAGAGTGATTTTGTTTTTTGGCATTCCTCAGGTGGGTCATGAACCATTTTGGGGATGGTCCTTTGTGTGAGGATGTGGGCATGAGGGAGTGAGAAAATCAGTGAGTCTTTAAGCCAGGAGTCGAAGGAATCGATGGTTAAGGGGCATTCGCAGGGCAGCGTTTCCCAGGGACAGAGAAGCAGGGCTTCGGCTAGGTTGGGAAAGAACTTGACTTTGTTCCAGCATTTGAGATCAGGAGTGGGGAGCGGGGGAGCTGTAGGAGATGGGGCAGGTGTGTGGATAGAGAAAGGGATGGCAAAGTGGTCGGTCCAGATGAGTGGTTTGGGACAGCAAATATAAACCAGGTAATGGGAGCTGAAGATTGCATCAAGGGTGTGCACACCTGAGTGGGTTGGACCAGTGGTATGTTGGGAGAGGTTTAGCGCATCAAGACTGTCAGCCAGCGGATGAGTCATGGGGTTGTTGGGAATATTGGACAAGATATTGAAGTCTCCTAGGAGTGTGAGAGATGGGTGATTTACTGTGTCTGTTGTGTGCGTGGGATGCCAGCTCTGTCTTTTCTGCGGGTGGGAACCTGTGCTGTTGTTGCCTGTGCTGAACCTACTGTGGGAGGACAGCTTGCAATGCACTGTGTCTGTTGTGTGCATGGGTGCCTGCTCTATCTTTTCTGTGGATGTGAACCCGGGCTGTTGTTGCCTTATCTTTTCTGTGGTGGGAACCCGTGCTGTTGTTGCCTCTGCTGAACCTGCTGTGGGAGGACAGCTTGCAATGCACAGTGTCTGTTGTGTGCGTGAGATGCCTGCTCTATCTTTTCTGTGGGCGGGAACCTGTGCTGTTGTTGCCTGTGCTGAACCTGCTGTGGGAGGGCAGCTGCAATGCAGTGTGTCTGCTGTGTGCGTGGGATGCCGGTTCTATCTTTTCTGTGGGTGGGAATCCATGCTATTGTTGCCTGTTCTGAACCTACTGTGGGAGGACAGCTTGCAATGCACTGTGTCCGTTGTCTGCGTGGGATGCCTGCTCTATCTTTTCTGTGGGTGGGAACCCGTGCTTGTATTGCCTCTGCTGAACCTGCTGTGGGAGGACAGCTTGCAATGCACTGTGTCCGTTGTGTGCATGGGAAGCCTGCTCTGTCTTTTCTGTGGGTGGGAACCTGTGCTGTTGTTGCTGGTGCTGGATGAAAGGTGTGGAAGGAGCTTCCATTGGCACTGTACCTTCTGTTTATAATGCAGCCGGGAAGGCTGCTTCCTGTGCTTTACCTATTGTGTAGCATGGACACTGGCCCTGCTTATGCTTGAGCTTGCCCTTTTCAAAGAGGGAAGTGTGTCCTGCTGCTGTCTGTGCTTTACCTGCTGTGTTAATCTGGGGAGAGTTTGCACTGTTGCTTTTACTGAGCCAACGGTAGCAAGGAGCAAACGTGCATGCTGATTGCATGGGGTCTGTGATTGCATGGGGTCTGTGCATGCTGATTGCATGGGGTCCATGCATGCTGATTGCATGGGGTCTGTGATTGCATGGGGTCTGTGCATGCTGATTGCATGTGGTCCGTGCATGCTGATTGCATGGGGTCTGTGCATGCTGATTGCATGGGGTCCATGCATGCTGATTGCATGGGGTTCGTGCATGCTGATTGCATGGGGTCTGTGCATGCTGATTGCATGGGGTCTGTGCATGCTGATTGCATGTGGTCCGTGCATGCTGATTGCATGGGGTCTGTGCATGCTGATTGCATGGGGTCTGTGATTGCATGGGGTCTGTGATTGCATGGGGTTCGTGCATGCTGATTGCATGGGGTTCGTGCATGCTGATTGCATGGGGTCTGTGCATTCTGATTGCATGGGGTCTGTGCATGCTGTAAACCTTCTTCACAATGGGGTGCTCATGCATTTCAGTAACTGGGGGCCACAGACTGTTTTCATCAGCAGTGGCTACAAAGGTCTGAAACCACCACAAGTAGTGGGCTTCCAAAGGTCAGGGATAGCTGCAGTTCATAAATGGGGGCCCCTTTTATTTCTTGCCCTAGTCCCGCCCTTCCCGCTCCTTGATGGGCAGAATGCCACACAGGACTGGAGGCAAGCAAGCCCGTGTTTTGGGCCCGAATCCCTGTTCTTGTGACAAGTGCCCCTTGCCTTCTGATCTAATTCCCTGAGTGCCTTGTTCGGCAGGAAGTGGGAAGGAGAGACAGCCCCACCAAAAAGTAAGATGGCGGCATCCTCCTTCCAATCCATGGTTGCTCTAGGTCTGCAGCTTTAAAGGCTCTCTGGCGTGCAGCCCCCTAGTGTGAGGCGGGTGTTTGTTATAGACATGGCTCTTTGAAGCCAGGCTCAAAGGCTGTCTCCAGCTGGGAGTTTCCAGGCCTGGAAGGGGAGGTGTTACCCTCTGTCTCAGAGAGTGCACACTGCTTTTTTGTCTCATTCCCTGGAATGCAGACAGGCAGGTTCCTGAAATCCACATAGATGTCTGAGCTCACATGGATGACACTGGTCTGCTAGCAATCAGATGCGGCTTTAATAATTATGTGAACTCTCCACCACCGTACGAGAAGTGGCATGGCTTAGATTTTAAGATTATCCTGCCACCAGGTGGGGAGTTTATCATAGTTATATTGAATGTGGACCCGGGTATATACTTAAATGCAACCTCTTCACTGCAGTGACTTGGCTGCCACAGCAGCTGTAAAACCGGGCACATATGACCTCTGAACCTGCTGTGTGCCATGGGCAAGCAGGGGCTGTGGCTCAGGATACGTTATGACGGTGGCATGGTGTTTACTGAAAGGGGGTCTGATTAGAAGACCACTCTTTCTGAGATGGAATCACCCACATCATTTCATTATTTAATTATCATTTAAAGAATGGAGGGCTTGTATACCCCTGCCACATGGCAATCATTCACACTCCTCCTCTGACCTCTGCATTGACCCCTCTACTTCTGCTCTCTCCGCCGTACACTTTTACATCTCAGTAGCTCCACATTCTACTCCTCCTCTTCCTGTTTCCATAACAGGCAGGACTCTCTTGCCCCTAACCTTGG
The DNA here is from genome assembly GCF_040938575.1 of Ambystoma mexicanum. NCBI lineage: Eukaryota > Metazoa > Chordata > Amphibia > Caudata > Ambystomatidae > Ambystoma > Ambystoma mexicanum. The sequence continues at coordinate 16,101,952 of NC_090934.1, read as the reverse complement.
TGATGTGTGGCCCCTCTCTTGTCTGTTTCCTCTACTCGTGCATCTTCTATTAACTGTGCTTTCTGTGATTTTCATTGTGCAATTAGGACCCCCTTTAACCAACGCTACCCTCCTTGCACATTCACATTTTCCTCTGTCTCCCCAGCCCTGGATTACCCCTGAGATCCAGAATCTCAAAACAAGCAGGCGCCCATGCATGTCCACCATTCGCTCCCTGGCTCGCACCATTCTGAACTCTCTTCTGTGCTCATTCTTTTAGACGTCGCTGCTGCTTTTGAGACTGTCAACCACTACACTCTCCTCCTCGCTCTCCAGGACCCTGGGGGTCGCAGATCAGCTCTTGCCTGCATCCTCTTCAACCTGGAATGTTGATCATTAAAAATCTCCTGGTACTTACGAACCTCCGACCCCACTCCTCTTCCTGTTGGACTCATCCAAGGATCAGTCCTTAGACAAATGGAAGTCATTCCAACGCCATCCCTTCTTCTCCCGTCTCCTTCTCGCTTGACCTCCTTGATCATTTGTCCAAGGCTTGCACCATTGAGGTCCTCTTTGATAGCGACCTCTGACTGCAAATCAACAATTCATCACTGCCTCTGCTGCTTGTTGTAACCTTCTCAACACTAGGAAAATGTGTCCATTTCTTGCTGCTTTCCGAAAACTGCAATCTCCACCTCATGCTCTGCAAACTTGACTACTGGTCAAGCCTACTCATTGGCCTTCCTGTCTACTCCTTCCTCTCTCTAGACAAAGTCCTCCACTTCCCTGCCTGCACTCGCTGCAGCCTACCCAGGTCCTCCCGCAGTCCTCCCTCAGTTCTACCTACTGATATCCTGCTTGCTGGCTCATCATGCACAACCGTTCCCTTTTCAAGTTCCTTCTCCTAGTCCGCAAAGCTATCAATGGTCTTGCACCTCACTGTCTGACTGTATCTCTGTTTGCTCCCCAGCTCATCCCCTCCGCTACTCCCCCTCTACACTCCACCTCACTGTGCCACCCCCGTTCCACCTCTCCCTTCTGCACTTTCTCTCTACTTGCCCTACCCCATTTGCACTCGCTGCCCATCCTAATCAAAGCCAGCCCGACTGTGGATCTCTTCCAAGGTCAGCTTAAAGAAACAGCGAGCTTCCCTGCCGCCTCCCCCATCCTTCCTGCCTCACCAGCCCACTTTCTCCCAAGCCATGTAATAGTGTAACTTTGTGCATTTGTACAGCTGCATCACCATCGCAGTGTCTTCTGAGTGAGTGAAAATCAGAGAGTGAATGTTCCTGTCTGGATGGAATGTTTGTGTGTGAATGTAGGTTCTTCCTGAGGCAGTTGGCACCAGCCTGGCTGGGTGCCGGTGAGCTTTTCCCCTGAGGCACCGGTCCCCTTTGGGGACCAGCCCTCCGTCAATGTCATATGCCTATGGCAACTTAATAAATGGAACTTGGATGAACCTACAAGCTGCTCCCAGTCCTTCTCAAATATAACACACTTCCCTTCTTAGGATACTGTTTGTAAGTCACTTCTTTCTTTTATGCATATTTCTTTCTGTTTTCTTTGTTTTGTTCCCCGGTATGTGTCCCACTTTTTTGACACCCTTATAAATGGGCTGATATTGACATTGATATTTTATTTGTATTGCGCTCGTACACAAGTGGTCCATTGTACAGGAACCTGTGTGCGAATGCCGCCACCATCTGTAAGTGTTATTGAAAGTCATTTCTGATGGAAGCTAACAGGCCTTTTTTCAAACAAAATTCAAATAAAAATAAAGGGCTGTTGCGAAGCAGAAACTGCACAGCGTGGAAGAGCTCCAAAGACCCTCCTGCCTCAAAGTTCCACCCTTGGTACCTCTCTTTTGGGCGTGCATGCACACCCATCTTACACTCTCCCGAACAGATGGATTAGTGGAGTACTTGGGCCAGGCATGACTGATCTATGCCAGAGATACACACACACCCCTCCCCCAGGAAGGACCAACTGCCTCTGGTGAACGACTCATGTCAGACACATTTTATTTTTCAGTTAAAAAATATAACAAATTCACGTTTTCTAACAATTATTACAATAACCAAAAATCCACAATAAAAAGACCAAACACACATGTGCAATGTAACACCTGTCAAGGGTGGGCTTCTGGGGCAGGCTGGAGGTGAGTGGGCGTGGGATGGATGTCTTGGGTTCTTATGGGTGCTGGCTCATTTTTGACCCTATGGGTCTTTCCAATGCTGTGTTTCCTCCCCCTTTCTTTATCCTCAAACTGCCTCCTACTTCCACCTCACTTCCAGGGACCTTCATCCCTTCAGCTCATCCATTCATTCGCCCATGACTTTCTCCATCATCCAAGCCTCTTACTCGCCCTCATCGAGGAGTGGCATTACACCCAAACCAACTTCCATCCATCGGTCCAACCCTACAAACACCATGCCCCATGCAAGCACCTTCTCTCACCAGCTCCCAACTCAACTCTCCATGGATGCATCACCTGTCCATCTGGCTGTCTGTTGTGAAGAATGTCAGTCCTTCCATCGCACTATGTTTGCATCTGTGTACCTAGTGCATTCATCTGTCCACCCATCCGTCTGTCCATCCATCCATCCGTCTTTTCATCCATCCATCCGTCTTTTCATCCATCCATCCATCTGTCCGTCCATCCATCCATCCATCCATCCATCCATCCATCCATCCATCCATCCATCCATCCATCCATCCATCCATCCGTCTGTCAATCCATCCATCCGTCTTTCCATCCATCCATCCATCCATCCATCCATCCATCCATCCATCCATCCGTCTGTCCATCCGTCTGTCCATCCATCCATCCATCCATCCATCCATCCATCTGTCCACCCATCCATCTCTCCATCCATCCATCTCCATCCATCCATCCATCCATCCATCCATCCATCCATCCATCCGTCCGTCTGTCCGTCCATCCATCCATCCATCCATCCATCCATCCATCTCTCCATCCATCCATCCGTCTTTTCATCCATCCGTCTTTTCATCCATCCGTCCGTCTGTCCGTCCGTCCGTCCGTCCGTCCGTCCGTCCATCCATCCATCCATCCATCCATCCATCCATCCATCCATCTCTCCATCCATCCATCCGTCTGTCCATCCATCCGTCTTTCCATCCGTCTTTCCATCCGTCTTTCCATCCATCCATCCATCCATCCATCCATCCATCCATCCATCCATCCATCCATCCATCCATCCATCCATCCATCCATCATTCTCTCCATCCATCCATCTATCCATCCGTCCATCCATCCATCCATCCATCCATCCATCCATCCATCCATCCATCCATCCATCCATCCATCCATCCATCCATCCATCCATCCATCCATCCATCCATCCATCCATCCTTCTTTGCTTCCATCCTTCTAGCCATCCGTCTGTCCATCCATCCATCTCTCCATCCATCTCTCCGTCCGTCCGTCCATCCATCCATCCGTCCATCCATCCATCCGTCCATCCGTCCTCCTTCCAGTCTATTCTAAGTTCCTCCATCATCCATCAGTCCTTTGTAAACCCATCTTCTGGGCATGCATTCATTCTCTTGCGCATCCGCCTGTCCGTCCATGTCTACGCCTGCCCATCCACTATGGCTAGACTCAGTCCTTCCTCCACCACCCATGATCCACATCGTTCCCCTCCTCCCACCATTAGGACCCCTTCTCTCATCCCGCCTCTCCACCTGTGTGCCAGCACCCCCTGCACTTTCCATTTCTGCGGCCCGGCCTCCATGGCAAGGGCACACCCCTAACCCTCCTCTCCCAAACTCAAACCTCGAGAGACAAGCGCCTCTTAGTGCCCTCTCTTCCTGTGCCACCCAGAGCCAGGTATGCCAAAGCCAAAGGACTCCTCCCAGCATGCACTGCACAGTTCCCAATGTTTACTGGAGGAGTGTGGAGTGATTGAGCATAGACTCACTGCTGGGCCCCGCTGTCCTTGGGTATCAATGGTTCTCTCTCCCACGGGCAGTGTCTACTGGTGTGGAGACATGCCTCTGTTCCTTCCCCTGCCAGGGGCCAACTGCGGAGCAGACACCCTGCAGCTCTCTCCTCTGGAAATCCTTCTTCACCATCAGACTTCTGGCATGCAGACAGACTGGAGATGTCCCGCCTAGGGACTCCTCCTAAACATGCATCACACTGGAGGTCTCTTGTGTGGGCGCTCTCCCGAATCCTCGGTCTAACTCTCCCCAACCTACGCCTGTGGGGGTGCAGACAAACCTCAGTTATCTCCTAAGTGGCCCGCTTCTGTGCCTCTAAAGTACACTTTACAATGGCCCCTTTAATCCAACGTACTTCCTCCAAAGATGGCCAGCGGCCTCCTTGATAAAGCTCCCAGTTGAAACCCACACTTGACAGTTCAACAACATCTCACAACTCTTAAATGTTCCATAGTTAGGTTCTGTACTGCGCCAGGGGCCTGAGCAGACCGTCCAAATACAAGGGAGAATGTGTGACCCCCGTGGAACAGCACCCCGGGTGGGATGGGTGACGGGGCAACAAGGACCTACTGGGGTGGAGTGGGGGAGCAGTGATGTGTGGGAGTCCTGGATTCTGCACAGCCAGGACAGGACGACAGGACCCTACAACGGAAACCTTCATTCATGAGCTTCTCAACGGACAGCGCCATTGTGCCCCCCATTGACATGATACCAGTATGCAGAGTGAAGGGTCAAATGAATGTGGTCAGTGGCATGGCGCATGTCCAGGTGGGCGGCAGGAGAGCCTTGGTGGGGCTTTATGGGTTATGATGAAATGTAAATCCACAGGTCAACAACCATCAACACTATGGTCAGAAGATGCTTCCCAGAAATGAGGACGCTCTTCCAAACAGAAATCCCGTACTCTGGGGTGTGAGCAGGTGGGTATTCACCTGGGGTGGGAGAGTGCTCTCAACATGTCGATTACCTAACAAGGAAGGATCATTGCACATGAGAGTGGGACGGATCTCCTCAAGAGTCGGCTAGGACATCCTCAAGGGCGGTACTGGAAATTTATGGGAGTGGTGCAGGGGTGCTGGAGATCCTCAACGGTGACACAGGAGTGCATGGGTGCTGGAGATCCTCAACGTTGACACAGTAGTGAAGGGGTGCAGGAGCACCTCAAGGATTGCACAGGAGTAGAGGGGTGCTGGAGATCTTCAAGGGGGACACGGGAGTAGAGGGGGGCTGGAGATCTTCAAGGGGACACAGGAGTAGAGTGGTGCTGGAGATCTTCAAGGGTGGCACAGGAGTAGAGGGGTGCTGGAGATCCTCGGGAAGGCACAGGAGTAGAGGGGTGCTGGAAATCTTCTAGGATAGAACAGGAGTAGGGGGGTGCTGGAGATCTTCAAGGGTGGCACAGGAATAGAGGGGTACTGGAGATCCTCAGGGTGGCACAGGAGTGTAGGGGTGCTGGAGATCTTCAAGGGTGGCCTGGGAGTAGAGGGGTGCTGGAGATCTTCAAGGGTCACACAGGAGTAGAGGGGTGCTGGAGATCTTCAACTGTGGCACAGGAGTGCACAGGTGCAGGGACACCTCAAAGTTGGCACAGGAGTAGAGGGGTGCTGGAGATCTTCAAGGATGACACAAGAGTGGAGGGGTGCAGGATCACCTCAAGGGTGGCCCAGGAGTAGAGGGCGGCTGGATAGCTTCAAGGGTGGCACAGGAGTAGAGGGGTGCTGGAGATCTTCAAGGGGGAAACAGGAGTAGAAGGGTGCTGGAGATCCTCAGGGTGGCACAGGAGTGGAGTGGTGCAGGATCACCTCAAGGGTGGCAGAGGAGTAGAGGGGTGCTGGAGATCTTCAAGGGTGACACAGGAGTAGAGGGGTTCTGGAGATCTTCAAGGGTGGCACAGGAGTGGAGGGTTGAAGGAGCACCTCAAGGGTGGCAGAGGAGTAGAGGGGTGCTGGAGATCTTCAAGGGTGACACAGGAGTAGAGGGGTTCTGGAGATCTTCAAGGGTGGCACAGGAGTGGAGGGTTGCAGGAGCACCTCAAGGGTGGCACAGGAGTAGAGGGGTGCTGGAGATCTTCAAGGGTGGCACAGGAGTGGAGGGTTGCAGGAGCACCTCAAGGGTGGCAGAGGAGTAGAGGGGTGCTGGAGATCTTCAAGGGTGACACAGGAGTAGAGGGGTTCTGGAGATCTTCAAGGGTGGCACAGGAGTGGAGGGTTGCAGCAGCACCTCAAGGGTGGCAGAGGAGTAGAGGGGTGCAGGATCACCTCAAGGGTGGCAGAGGAGTAGAGGGGTGCTGGAGATCTTCAAGGGTGACACAGGAGTAGAGGGGTTCTGGAGATCTTCAAGGGTGGCACAGGAGTGGAGGGTTGCAGGAGCACCTCAAGGGTGACACCGGAGTGGAGGGGTGCTGGAGATCCTCAAGGGTGGCACAGGAGTTTAGGGGTGCAGGAGATCCTAAACAGTGGCACAGGAGTGGCGGGTGCAGGAGCTGCCCGAGGGTGGTATAGACTCTCTAGATTGGTTACACAGAACGTTCTCTGGGGTGGTGAGGGAGCCCCTCAGTAATAATATTGCAGGAGAGCCCTGAGTGGGATACAGTACCACCTCCAGAGTTGCAGAAGCTTCTCAAGGGTGGAACATGATATTCTCAATCAAGGTAAAGGTGCTCCTGGGCAAAGGTGAAACTGGGAAGGTGGTTCTCTCTTTTAAGGAGTTGGTTCATGTTGTAAGCAAAAGGGAAGGAGCTGGGTAGAAGGCCCAGAGAAAGGAAGAAGGATAATAGCCCAGGAAGAGGGTCTGTGAAGAAGTGCCCAGGAGAGACCCTAGGGAGAGGGCCCAGATACAGTGCATGGGGACGGAGGCCAGATACCCCAACACACAACTCCAGAAGGGGACACATGTAGCGGGGCTAAAGGGCTACACTGGGATCCTCTCCACATTTTAGGGGGCATTGTTGGCAAATCTGATGAATTGCTCCTCCACCTTGGACCTGGGGTTATGTTGAGGATGTTTCTTCTTACACACGAAAGAGTCCAGTTGGACCTTGCTTTGGGGAGTTGACAGTGAGAGAGGACAGGAGAGTAGTGTGGTTCTTGTTTGTTTCTTGGATACAAACAAGCTTTGGGGACTGCAGTTCTGGAGCACCAAAGAGAGCTGGTGCTTGCATTTCTGGGCGGCTCCATTTGGTTGCGGGATAAGGAAGTGTAGAATTGTTTGATACGTTGCTTTTTTGTTGGGGTCTAATCAGGCTCATTGTCTGGTTCTCTGTGGTTTGGGGTGCAGTAGTGGGACCTTGTAAAGCTGCAGGATGTACAATAGGAGGCCCTGGCCAGGCATTCTGCTTAGCTGTGGTGCATGATGCGGAGAAGGCGGTGGCTCACATGACGGGCTGTACACTGGCTCAAGCATCCCAGTTTGGCAATGTTTGGGGACAAGTCTTTGGGGGGTGACATGGTATGATGGGGCACACTCTGGCACAAGCATCCCAGTTTTGCACTTTGGGGACAAAATGATGATGTCTGAATCTGGTATGTTGGGGGTACACTCTGGCTCAGGCATCCCAGTACAGCAATGTGTGGGGGCAAGGTAGGGTGGGGGCTGTTTCTGGTATGTTGGGGTACACTCTGGCTCAGGCATCCCAGTTTGGCAATGTGGGGGCTCTGGAGTAAGGGGGCTGTAGCTTGTATGTCATGGTGCTCTCTGGCTCCAGCGTTCCAGGTGGGGCTCCTTGGGAGGGGGTTCTCTTTACTTTTGCATGTCGCACTGCAGCAGGAGGACTATGGACGGGTCACTCTTAGCGGCTTCTTTGAACTCCTCGAGCGTGATCTGGTCATCCTTATCCTTGTCCATCTTGGTGAAGATCTTGTCCACACGCTGCTGAGGGGTCAGTCCATCCTGGTTCATCCTCATCATAATCACTGTGCCAACCATCTTATAAATGGCCTGGAGAGAGTGGTGAGAAAAGAGAGAGACAAGAGATCAATGTGAGGGGCCAGGGCGACAAATGGGGGATCATGGTAGAGAGACAAGGAGTGAAGGGGTAGTCAGAAAGACGAGCAGTGACGACAGGGAGAGAGACAAGTAAAGAAGGGGGACGTCGGAGAGAAAAGCAATGAAGGTGGAGAGAGTCAGAGAGACAAGCAGTGAAGACAGGGAGAGAGACAAGTAATGAAGGGATAGTCAGCAGAGAGACAAGCAATGAAGGTGGAGAGGGTCAGAGAGACAAGCATCAAAGGCAGTCAGACAGGCAAGTAATGAAGGGGGTATTCAGAGCGGCAATGAACGAAGGTGGAGAGAGCTGAAGAGACAAGCTTAGAAGACAGTGAGAGAAACAAGTAATGCAGGGGGGTAGTCAGAGAGACAAGTAATGAAGGTGGAGAGGGTCAGAGAAACAATGGGAAGTCAGGAAGTGAGAGAGACCAGCAATGAAGGGGGTAGTGTAGAGGAGCAGCCTCTCTCTCTCTCTCTCTCTCTCTCTCTTTCTCTCACTCTCTGGTGACAGAAAGGTAAATATGGTATTTAGGGCCTATACCCTTCCCTCCTGTTCAACATTATAAACATCAGGAGTGTTGTCCATTGAGGCAGCTAGGATGCCCTTGTAATAGGCAGGCACATTAGGGAATAGGTGATACTGGAAACACTTATCTAGGGAAACATGAACCATAAAGGAATACTTACATTGCGCACAACATAATTATCAAGAATACAGATTTCTGAAATACAATATAGGCCAGTAAAAGGTAGCCATTGCATTACAGATGGCTACAGGCCTCAGAACCCCATGAAGGTTTAAAAGTGCTGGAAGCACAGCAAAAGTGCAGTGTGCAATTCAAGAAAGGGAGTGTCTGGGTAGAAGCCAGGGTACAGTGACATAGCAGAATTAATTACAGAATATGTGGTTTCCAATGGTGTGACTCATACAGTGAAACTGGCAAACAGTCATAAGATGATAGGAAAGGGGAGATGGCCTTTGCCAGAATGTACTGGAAGTCTGGAAAGTAAATGCATCATTTACTAAACCTGTTCTGTCCAGTTTAAAGGTTGCAACATATGTCAGATGATTTAGAAAATATGTAAAAGCAAGTCATGATGATTAGTATAAAAGTAATGTGTTCAGGAAGTGTTTATGTCCAATGAAAACAAGTGATGTTTGACCTTTAAGTAAAATGGCCAATCAAAGCCTAATGAAATATAAGGTTCATATTAGCATACCATGATTGCATAATCTGTTGCCATTGTATAAAACCATGATATATGCAGTACAAAGTTGAGACATTTCCCTTTTCAGCTGTAAGAAGCAGTAATTACACGAATGTACTACCAGCCGGCTGCCCGGATGTCTCTTCCTTGCACAAAAATATATTTATTTCCAGGGATGGTTGACTGCAGAGAATTATGGCTGAGATTTAATCTCTTTACAGTTGTCAGAGAGGTGGAGAGAGTCAGACAGACAAGCAGTGAAGAAAGGGAGAGAGACAACTAATGAAGGGGGTAGTCCGAGACACAAGTAATGAAGGTGGAGAGAGTCAGAGGGACACGCAGTGAACACAGGGAGAGAGACAAGTAAGGAAGGGGGTATTCAGAGAGCCAAGGAATGTAGGTGGAGAGAGTCAGAGAAACAAGCAATGAAGACAGAAACAGAGACAGGTAATGAAGAGGGTAGTCAAAGAGACAAGTACTCAAGGTGGAGAGAGTCAGAGAGACAAGCAATGAAGACAGGGAGAGAGACACATAATGAAGGGGTAGTCAGAGAGACAAGTAGTGAAGGTGGAGAGAGTCAGAGGGACAAACAGTGAAGACAAGGAGAGAGATAAGTAATGAAGGGGGTAGTCAGACAATGAGTGAAGATGGAGAGAGTCAGAGGGACAAGCATCGAAGACAGGGGAAGAGACATGTAATAAAGGGGGTAGTCAGAGGGACACAAAATTAAAGGGAGTAGTCAAAGAGACAAGGGATGAATGTGGAGAGCATCAGAGAGACAATGGGGAGTCAGGGAGTGAGAGAGACAATGAATGAAGGGATAGTCAGGGAGACACAGAGAGACAAGGAATGAAGGGGGAGACAGTCAGAGAGACAAACATCAAAGTCAAGGCTTGAATTTGTTTGAAGCCGGCCATGGAGCAATGCAGAGCCCAACATTACTGCCCTGGGGAATTCCTAAGGGCTCCTGCAACATGACCATTCTAAAGCTGCCCTGGGGCAGGTTCAGATGCACCCCAGACTGCCCCCCTCCACCCTGCACTTCAGGAAGGACCTGAAGACCCTACTCTCGCCAACCTCTGATGGCTCCACTGAGCCCAACCTCTCTTCCCCTCAACGGCCTCCCTACTTCCTGTAATATGCCTGATACACCTGCGCCCTACTTGTAAGCCCCTGTGTGGGTCTCCCACGTAGAGCACTGTTACTTCTCAGCCTGGCTTGCACTTTATAAGTCTCGCACATAAACAGAGGTATGGTGGAGCCATTTTCCTGGACCAGGGGTGATTCCTGGCTATGCCGGGATAACCCTTGCTGCAGATATGTCAACTGCGACTTACTTTACCAAAAGACTTGGTGAGAAGGCGGAGAGGGCCGAGGAGCATGGACGGCAAAGGAGCCAGTGAGTGAGAGACACAGCATGGGATCCGTGCTGAGAACATTGGGCCAGTCAGACAGGCGGCCCAGCGAATGCAAGACCAAGCCACGAAGCACATATAAATAAACCCCGAAGCAGGAGCCAGTGTTGTAAAGAGAAGTCACACACCCTGTCAATGAAAAGAGTACTGGACAGGCACAAAGGACCCAGAGAGCCACAGTAGGCCAGGTACAGGGGAGCATCGAGCTGTGGACAGGGTAAGGATGTCCAGCGACAATCCCAATGTCATTGTCAGGAATATTTCCGCCATCACGCGGTGAGTCTTTGTCACTCCAACTACCGATGGCTTTTGACCTGACGCCCACAAGCAATCTGAGCATCAAATGGACACGTTGGATCAGAGACTTCAAGGTCTATGTAGATGCACTGGGACCATTAGAAAGCACATCGATTTCATTTGCTGGCGGTGACGGCCACATGGCAGGAAACCCTAAATAAACTTCCTGATAAACAAAGCACCTCATTTGTAGAATTGGAAGACGCACTGTATCAATACTTCCGACTGTATAAGAATGTCGACTATGAGTGACACATCTTCTATGGAACCACAGAAGATAAGGCCGAAAGAATGGACAGTTTAGGATCAAAGACTGCGAGTTTCAGCAATACTCAAATGAGGCGACTTTGAGATCCCAAATCATAGCAGGCTGCGAATCTCCATCATTTAGGAAGAAACTTATGCAGAAACCTTGCACGTTGAAGGAAATACTGACGATGGCTCGCACATAACCTGCCATCGAACTACAGGTGTAGACCATGACCAAACTAAAGCTACACTCATCACCAAGAGAATAAGCCAACCTCAACAAACTATCACCTACACAGACCGAGCCACCCACGAACAGACACATTGACAGATCCTGTTTCAAATGTGGCTATGAGTTTCTGCACGAGGGCGCATTCCCACAGGTGGACAAACATGGTTGGCATGTGGGGGAGACAATCACTTTAAGACAGTGTGCTGAAATACACACCATGCCGCACATCCTGTCTCACCCCCGTACTCGCTCCCGCATTCCCATCATCAAAGCAGTGCTGCCAGGCAGTCAGGGAATGACAGGAAACTCCGATATCACTCCCCCTGAGGCCAGAAGATACCATTCCTGGCGAGAATACAGATCCCTGGAACGGAGAGAACATAGATGCCCAAGACAAAATGTGCACTACATGGAGATCAAAACACCACCAGGGAGTGAGTCTAGCTCGTCAAAAGAAAGGATATGTATGGCCCTTGGGCAACACATCGGCAAAAGAACACAGCCCTGTCATACTAATGCATGTCGATAACAACCCCACAGGGGTTCTAGTAGACACCAGTAGGCAACAGTAAATGCCATCAATGTCTAGCAATGAATTCATCCTGAAGAGAATAAGCCCTCAAACTAGCCCACATCGTCATCCGAGTACGGCGGAAACCTCAGACGACGCAACTAAAGCCCTCAAAGACACCAGGCGTAACTAACCTGCCTCCCTAAAACCCACACCAAAAAAGAAACACCCCCAGAACTCAAAACCAACCTGCCCACTACACCGGATAACTTGAAACCTAGTACCACAACCCACCTGAAGGGAGCTCTCATCAATGCCAGATCCCTCCTAGCCGATGCCCTGAACATTGCAGACCTTATAATCATTAACAACCTAGACTTTCTAGCTATCACAGAAACATGGCTACACCCAGCTGCCAGTCCTGCCCTTTCCTTAGCCATTCCCGAGGGATACACTATATTCAGGAAAGACAGAGAGTTATCTAAAGGAGGCGGAGCAGCTGGTATCGCCAAAAACAATCTTCCATTCAGACTAATTCCAAACCAAGTGATCCCCTCTAGTAAACTCATCTCACTCAAAATCTCACTGTCTGCGACATCCACTCCTACCATCCACCTTATGTACAGACCCCCAGACCCAATGCACTCTTTCGAGGAAGACATCACACACATCCTCTTCACCACCACCAAGCCCTCCTCAAAAATTAGCATTCTGGAGGACTTTAACTTAGGTCTCAATGACCCTGCAGACACCTGTGCGCTTGCCATTACAAACACCTTGGAAGCGCAAGACTGTCTACACCGTATTGCCAACCCAACACACAGCAAAGGCAGCACCTTTGACTGGATTGCAGACTGCAACCGTCACACAAACATCCTAGCCAACAATGCAAAGCCCATGGTCAGACCACAACCTTATCCTCTTCTCTATCAACGACACAACCCAGCCGATGACCCTGCCCCAAATCACCTCAGCGACACCATAAAAAAACTCACAAAACATCACCCCCGACAATATACTCCCCCTACTAATACCACTAACTACATCCCCTAATTCTGACATCGACCTTACGGATATGGCAGCACTCTACAACCAAACCCTCCTTGACGCCATTAACAAAATTTCCCCTCTGAGCATTCACAAGCCCAAACCGACAACCAACTAAAATTCCAGGTACACTTCTAGCCTGAAAGCCTTATGAACGGCAAAAAAGTGCTGAAAGTACTTGGAAAAAAACACCTTCAAATGCGAACAACCAGCACTTCAACACCCTGACCGCAGAATGTAAAAAAGCCATTATCCAATCAAAAGGCAATTCCTACAACGAAAGAATCACACAAGCAAACTGGAGCACAAGAGAGCTCTTCAAAATTCTACAGGAACTAGAGTCCCTAGTCCCTTCACCAGACCACTGTTAAAAGGTCTACCCTGGTGTAAAAACATAAAAAATGCCCTCCTTGGTAAAATCGCATTACTCCAAAATAAAATGAACACCAAAAAATCTAAAATTTCCTCAGCTGTCCAAACCAGGGACGTCCAACCAACACCACCCACGCCTTTGCCGAGATTCAAATTCACCCCTATAGCCATCACAGAAACCTCCAAAATCATCAATGGCCTGAAACCGTCCAGATGCCAAGGAGACATCTGTCCAGCCTCTCTCATCAAAGATTGCACTGAGGAGCTTGTCCCTTTCATCACAGCCTGAATCAACAACTCATTCTCCTCCAGAATGTGCCAGAAAATCTTAAAGAAGTTTGGGTACTCCCACTTCTGAAAAACCAACACTCAACCCCAACATCCCCACCAACTACCGCCTCATCACCACTGTTCCCTTCCTTTTGGAAATTCTGGATAGAGAACCATGTGTGCAAATACAAAAATACTTGGAAACACACAACCTCCTCGGCCTGCGTCAGTCTGGCTTTCGACCCTGGTCATAGAACGGAAACTGCCCTCCTGGATCTTAAAATCCAATTAGTTGAGAGCAAAGACAATGGCAATATAGCCATACTACTCCTACTTGACCTCTCAGCAGCCTTTGACCTAGATAACCACAATATACTTTGCAAACACCTAGTCACGGCTGCCCACTTATCGGCCAACACCATAAAGTGGATTGAATCCTTTTCATCCAATCGCATCATGAGATTATTTTCAACCAATGCTGCAGCCCTACCAGCCCCAGTTACCTGTGGAGTCCCCCAATGCTCCTGTGTCTCGCCAACACTGTACAACGTCTTCACCAAGCCACTCTTCGACCTCTTAGACAAATTAGGTATCATTTACACTAACTACGCGGATGATACCCAAATTCTTCTTACCATTACCGGCAAACACAAAACAGGTTCCAAGATTCTGAATAAAATCTACCTAACCATCCAAGCTTGGATGGCGTAAAATGAGCTGTGCCTTAATGATGAGAAAACAGAACTACTCCTAATCGGCAGTCAATTCCGTCTAAATAACCTGTCCGACTCTTACAAAACATTCACCATTGATGGAAACATCATCACCACAGCGAAAGAGGCAAAAACCTTAGGAGTTTATCTCGACTCGTCACTCTCCATGACAAAAAGCAAGTCAACACTATTGAGTCGGCAGAAGCCTACACTGCCAAACTGATCGCTGCCAGGAGACACTTGCTGACCACAGACAACTGCATTACCCTGGCAAGAGCACTTATATTGTCAAGGATTGAGTACTGTAACTCGCTCTTTGCAGGATCCAACTCCCGGAACATTTACAAACTGCAAATCATCCAGAAGAATGCTGTAAGAGCAGCACTCAACATTCCAAAAGAAGATCATATCTCTACAGCCAGACGCAAGATCCACCGGCTCCTGGTACGGGAATGTATATCATTCAAAACTATCTCTAACACATAAATGTCTTTCAAACAGTGCCCCAATCTATCTGGCTAATAAAATGTCCAAAAGTACAGTCCAACTGACCTACCCGATCTGATTATTCCTTCCACCTTGATATCCCTCGCTATAGATGCCAAAAAGCGGGATGCTGCAGCTTCCCAGTGATTGTAGTCAAACAACTGAACGGCATGCCCTTAGCACTGAGATCAGATCCCTCCCTCTGGTCCTTCCGCAAAGGGCACAAAACATGGCTCTTCTGCCAAAATAACTAAGAAGCACAAGTACTATACACATTCTCGCTTATACCTAACGTTAACTACTATACAGCCTATCTGTCCAAGTAACTCATTGTAACCTACAAAACTGTAATCTTACACGTCATATTATGTCATACTATGTAACCTAATGTAACGGGTAATGACTGTAACCGAAGACAATACTGAACTACTGAACTGCCTATCTTATGTAACCAGCGCCTAGATGGCTCCAGGTAAGGTGCGTTTACCAAATGTCAAAATAAATAAATAAAGCAGCGTGGAAGCATACACTACCCTAAACAAAGCACCTCGTCTGAAACCATCTGAAGTGGACATATATCCATGTGGTTCAAATGTCCCTTTGCTGTCTCTGCCATATCTACCTAGAAGTGACACTCGGCCAGAGTGCAACGACATGTACTCAAGATGGCGGCAGAAAGTGGATGTATTTTAAGCTTCAAGACCGCATTGGATATGGGATTGGTGCACATTGTGCATAACGTAATGGCGCACAAGTACATGGCCTGGAGGGGAAATGCCAAACAAGCATTCCCGTCACTCTTCAAAGGACTGGTAAAGCTCAGAAATTGCCACATCAGACTCCATATAGATGAGTCTATCAAACCAGTGGCCCAACACTATTGTGTCATCCCCATTAACATTCATCTACAAGTAGAAAACAAAATAAGGAAATGACTAGATCAGGACATCATAGAGCCCGTCACGCGACCAACACCAGGGATATCATCCATTGTTTGCGTCCCTAAGAAAACCATTGATGAGTCCATTCGTCTATGTGTCGACATGCGAAGACTGAATGAGGCGATAGAGAGGGAGTGTCACCAGGCGCAGAGAATCATGGACAACTATTAAATGGAGTGACAGTGTTCTCCAAATTGGACCTTAATAAAGGCTATCACCAGCTGGACCAGGCTCTGGAATCCAGGTATATGACGACATTTGTGACACATACGAGTCTGTAACAAGCAAATCAGTTTTGGGGTTTCGTCCGCAGCTGAAATATTTCAGGAGGAGCTCTACAAAGTGTTCCAGCATGTGCCTAATTGTATGAATTATAGTGATGATATACTGGTTTTGGGAAAGGCCATGGACAGCAAGATGCCATGCTCCATGATGTATCATATCGTTGGAGGTAGCCCATTTCATCCTGAACAAGCACAAATTTGAGTATAGAAAGGTCACAACAGAATTCTTCACCCATGTTTTCTCTGATCACGGGATGTACCCTGATCCAGATAAGGTGGCAGCACTCAATGAAGCTCCAAGACCTGAAAACGTCTTGGACCTTTGGTCATTTCTGGGTCTGGCAAGCTATTGCTCAAGGCACATGCAGAACTATGCAACTGTGACTGCACCTCCAAGAGACCTCACCAAGAATCGAGCAGAGGTCAGATGGACACTCTCATGTCAGAAAGCATTTTAAGACATCAAACAGAAGATATAATTCATGGAAGACATGGCCTATTTCAATGCTAATAGGGCGACCAAACTAACAGTGTATGCCAGTCCTGTAGGCCTTGGGGCCATATTAATGCAATATGACTCAGTCAGAACAGAACACATGAATCGCGTCTTATGCAAGTAGGAGTCTGTCTGCCGTGGAACAAGCCTACTCTCAGGAGGAGAAGGAAAGTGTTGCAGTGATGTGAGCCTGTGAACATTTCCATTTATTCCTGTACGGAAACCCATTCACCATCACCATGGATCAGGAAGCGCTCCTTCCCGTGTACGGCAGTCCCAAGGCACGGATACCACCCAGAATTGCTTGGTGGGGTTTGAGACTCCAAGACCAAGGAAGGAAGAAAGTCCTGCAGATTTTCTATCTCGTCACCCAACGGGGTCAGCCCGAGTTGAACCTTCCATAGCTGACACCTACAGAAACTACCTCATCCACCAGATGAAACCATTCCAAATTGAATGGGCCACGCTACAGAGGGAGCTGGAAGTATCCAGCCCTCACCATCATTGGCCAGTGTGTTACAGGTGGAAGGATGAAACATGCGAGACGGATGGCTCTGGAGAAAGGTGCATCGGTGCAGGTGGACGTGGCCAATTTGTTACTGCTACAAGATGAGTCGACTGTCACAGAAGATCACATTGTTCTCAAAGGAGGTAAAATAGTGATACCACTATCATTGAGACAAGCTATTGACTGGCTCACAAAGGTCATTGAGGAATAGTCTCAACCAGGAGGATGCAGAGACAAAAGATGTGGTTCCCTAAACTAGACACTATGGTGGAAAACACTCTACGAAACTGCGCTACGTGCTGTGCAATATCCCCAGTATCGCATCCTAATCCGTCGCAGATGCCAGGACTGCCAGGAGATGTGTGGGAGGAGATAGCAATAGACCTGTGAGAGACCGCTCATATGTTCTATTGTTAGTGGTTAAGTACCCTGATTCTCCGAGGTGCAAATCGTACCTTCGTCAGCGGCTACAGGCCTCATTCCTGCACTGGACCCGATATTTACTGCAAGTTGTCAAATTTGATAATTGACCATTGTTTACAAACCAGGATTTCTCAAATATTGGTGCTTGTATGTGGTTCAAACACTGCAAGATTACACCATTATGAACCCAGGCCAACGGCATGCCTGAAAGGTTTATGGCTAACATAAATAGAGCTTTACAGATTGCTCACATATCTGATCTGTCATTGGATCAGATGCTCTATCAGCTTCTCTGCGATTACAGGACCACCCCACACAGCACGACAGGGTGGTGCCCAGATGAGATAATGTTTGGGTGGGTGGTTTGGTTTACCCCTCTCAGACAGATGTGTAAACGATGCATCAGGGCGTGGATCCTCAGATGAGGGAAAAGGATGAGAAGGAGAAGTCGAGGATGAAAGAGTATGCTTATGTTCGAAGAGGAGAAAAAGTGTTGGACATACGGATAGGTGATCGAGTGCTCGTGAGATGACCTCAGAAACAGAAGGACAATTTGACTTATCTTCCAGAACTCTTAAAAGTGACCCACAACAATGGCACCATGGTAACGACAGGTGATGGTGTAGGGACTATCACCAGGAATGTGTCTCATTTCAAGGTGCACTATGAGTCTGAAGGAAACATGTGGCATGGGAGACATGCTGGGTGGGTGAAGAGGACTCAGATGCTTCGTAGTTAGGCAACTGTGAGCTGGCTGAGGAGGAATGGAGCGAGGTCTTGAGAGCCTGGCCACTGATGAGCCCAAAACCGTTACCTTGAAGCTTGTGTCACACACATCTGGATCAGGCCGATGTGGTCCATTGAGGATATTAGTTAAGTTGGACTAGTTGGTAAAAAAGGGGGAGGTGTCATGTTGTATCCTCAGTCAGTCCTCCTCGTTCTGTGAAGGAGGAGCTAAGGGTCGGCTGAGGAAAGGGGAAGGGACGCAGCAAGTAGTGGAAGCTCAGATAAGATTGTGAAATAAAGAAGTCGAGTTGGAAATCATCCTCTTTGGTGTCCTGAATTTCTTTGTGTGCCAGCCCCCCTCATGTCCGAGATCCCACTCATATGTCCGAGTCCCCCCTCATGTCCGAGATCCTCCCCCATCACATTTACCTGAGGCGAAATGCTCAGACTGACCCCACCGGTCATTGCTCCATCCATGTAGATTTGAGAATGTTCCCAGCCGCCTGTGGACGTGTAGAGGAGCAGACAAATACGCCATTGTTACGCTCTGCTCCCTCACCTCTGTCATGTTGGAACGACAGTGAAAGAGGCGTATGTATGACACCAGGCATTGTCCCGATGCCGCATTGAGTGTGCAAGAGATGTTATGCACTCAGACAACAATATCGAATGTACCCTCATACTGAGACAGTAGACAGATGTCGACATATTGCAATGAACATTGAAGAACTGTAAAGAAAATGTAACAGCTGCAGAGTGACGTCTTCAAGTAAAGACACATGGACGCACTGAAACGATCCATGAATATTCAAAAGAATAAAAGATGTAACTGAAGCAACAAAAGAAACAAGTAATCAAGTCTGACGAACTCATGGGTATCAAGAAACAAGTGAGAAGAGGTGACGTAAATGTATGTATGCAGAAACGTAAGGTAGAGGAGACATATAGAAGCTTCATGCCATATAACCTATAATGTGACTAAAGCGGCCATGGGGAAAAAGATGGACGTCAATCTCCTATTAAATCTAACTGAGAAACGTCATAAATAGTGCAAGACTGCAGGGACGGGAGAAGCTGGAAAAATAGCTGTGTGTGAAGGATGGAGAGGAGCCTCCTGGCTTGGGATCAAGGGTGTCAATCAAGCAATAATTGCAAGGCACAAATTGAGTCATGAGAATAAGACATGCACCTGACACATTCTTCTCTTAGATTAAGCCAAGAAGAAAACATCAACAAGTGCCAAGTATTGGATAATTGAGAATGCAAAAAGCATATGGAGCGGTTAAATCTCCAGAGGCCAAGGGGAGTAATAACACCTACTACAATTAAATGAAATAGCAGTAAACAAGAGGTCCAAATTGACACATTTGTGGTCTTTTCACACATGACTCAGAGGGTGAAAACAAGGGCAATTCATTAAGCTCTGGATGAAGATAAGGGTGTACCCACACCCCTCAAGGATCCCAGAGCAAAGAACAGGCTGCAAGGTCAACTACAAAGGAGAAATGTTGGCTACGTGCCTGACCGATGAGAGATGATGGACTAATTGGAGCAAGTGGGTAGTAGTCTGACATTGTTCTCTGCACCTGGCTTTCATTTTGCTTATGTGCTGCTTAAGAGTCGAAAGTCCAAGGTTGGCAGAGAATGCCAACCAATCACATGGGTCCATGTAGCAACTTGTTATACAAAGTTGCACAGGCCAATCTGCCACTGTATTCTGATATGATATTGTATTATACGTATTTAGAGGTGGTTAAAGGCTTGCCTACTAGAAAAGGGGCATCCAGAGATATTACTAATACTTATTACACGGCCACGGTAGTGGCTGTGTAGTTATGGTTAAATTGCTGTTTCCATAGAAAGAGCACTTTTTGGGCGGCTTACAACTTCGCTCCCCCTGGACGAATACTCACTAAACTCTGCAAAAAAAGTATATTACCCACTCTGAATATTTTTGCAAAGTTTGGTGAGGTTTGGTTCAGGGGGGGCAAAGTTATAGGGGGAGTCCCAAAACTTCAGTTTTTCCCTTAGACATAATGGGAAAAAACTTTGCTCACGCCTACAGCCCAAACCGCTGGACGGATTTTCACCAAATTTGCGGCAGGAGCAGCGGCTTTGTCCTGAAAGCGTGCTTTTGTTAATTTGGTGTAAATCCATCCAGTAGTTTTCTTTTAAATGAACAAAACATAAGGCAAAACAATTTGTGATATCTATGTCCGATCTGCGGACACATTTCCCTGTTCGCTCCGCAGACAGGACACGGATTGGCCAAGCGGCGTGCATGATGTCTGCAGACATGTGACGTGCTCTCTAATTGGCTGGGGTGAAGCGTGAAGTGCGTCACATTTTTGGAGACACCCGCCATCTTGGATTCTCGTCCGGTGTTCGTGGACATCACAGGAAAACATTTAAAAAAACACAACATTGCACTCCTGAAACTTATCAAAGAATGTTTGGGGAGGTGAGGGGTGATGAGGATGGGATGGAATATGGCTGCAAGAAGCAAAAAAAGTGTTAACTAAAAAATATCTGAACACGTAGAAAGCACGTAACGGTGTAGACCATGCTCACGCAGTAAAGCGCACGCGCACAAATACTTCACCCGCTCTTGACATATACCGCGCCAGTCAAAACGCGAAGCCACTTTCTTTTTCAAACTCGCACGTGCGCCTCATCTGAACACGGACATGCATTGAAGAAAACATGCATAAATGATGACCGCGCACAGGAGTTAACGGAAAATACGTAGCAGTGAAGACCGCACACACGCGCTGTAGAAAACACATAGCTGCAAAGACTGCACACACGCGCTGTAGATAACACGTAGCTGGCAAGACCACACACACGCGTTGAATGAAGCACGCACACGCGCTCTTAACAGATGAATCCGAGCTCACACACGCCTTATCGGAACACGCACACGCGTTGAAGAAAAACACACAGAAATTAGATGAATCCGAGCTCATACGTGCCTAATCCGAACACGCACATGCCCTGAAGACAACACATAGCTGCGAAGACTGCTCACACGCACTGTAGATAACACTTTGCTGCGAAGAGCACGCACACGTGTTGTAGAAAACATGTAGCTGTGAAGACCACGCACACGCATTGTAGAAAACACGTTGCTGTGGAGACCGCACACACATGCTGTAGATAACACGTAGCTGTGAAGACCACGCACACGCGTTGTAGAAATCACATAGCGGCAAAGACTGCACACACACGATGTAGATAACACATAGCTGCGAAGACCATGCACATGCACTGTAGATAACACGTAGCTGAGAAGACTACGCACACGTGTTGAATGAAGCACGCACACACGTTGAAGGAAGCAAGTAGCAGTGTATCTTTTTCAAACTCGCACACATGCTCTAAACAGATGAATCCGAGCTCACACGTGCCTTATCGAACACACACACGCATTGAAGAAAAACAAGCAGAAATTAGATGAATCCGAGCTCACACGCGCCACATCTGAACACGCACACGCACTGTAGAAAACACGTAGCTGCAAAGACTGCGCACATGTGTTGTACAAAACACATAGCTGCGAAGACCACGCACACGCGTTGTAGAAAACACATTGCTGCGAAGACCGCACACGTGCACTGTAGATAACACGTAGCTGCGAAGACGACATACATGCGCTGTAGATAATATGTACCTGAGAAGACAGCGCAGACGCGTTTGATGAAGCACGTATCAGTGTATCTTTTTCAAACTCGTACACGCACTCTAAACAGATGAATCTGAGCACACATATGCCTCATCCGAACACGCACACGCATTGAAGAAAAACACGCAGAAATGATGACAGCGCACAGGCATTAACGGAAAACACGTAGCAGTGAAAACTGCGCACACGCGCTGTGGAAAACACGTAGCTGCGAAGACCACGCACACGCATTGTGGAAAACACGTAGCAGCGAAGACTGCGCACACGTGTTGTGAAGTGAAGAGGGGCTCTGTATGGAACCCCACCTTCCCTTTCCATGGTGGCCATCTTGGTAAAGGATTTTCCTTCCTACACCGGGACGCCGCAGGCGTTCCGGTGTGGGAAGAAAACATTTTTTTTAGCACCCCAGGTTTCCGCTTTGGAAACCTAGGGTGCTAACGGCCTTCATCCATTTAAAAGGACATTATGGTTAAGTTGCGCTGCTAAAAACCTATGAAATTCAGTAAAAAAAACTTTGTTAAAGGGACGTTATGGTTAAGTTGCTCTACTAAAAACCTATGAAATTAAGTAAAAAAAACTTTGTTAAAGGGACGTTATGGTTAAGTTGCGCTACCAAAAACCTATGAAATTCAAAAAAAAATCTTTGTTAAAGGGACGTTATCGATCCAAGTAAAACCGAAAAACCCATGAAATTTGCCAGTTATGGTAAGCTAAGCAACCATAACTCACGCCACCACTGCGCGCTGCTAAGACTAACACCCAGGACATCAAAGATGACATCACAAATATCATTGACATACATTGAGGTATTTATTTATTTATTTGGCATTTGTAGAGCGCACTGAATCTGGAGGTATTTGGGAACTGGTTACAGATGCTGACAAACATTGCTGTTAAATCATCACAAAAAGGTTTTAGAATCATAGCGGGGCATGATGGTGTGAAGGGTTAGGCATCTAGCGTGAACAGCTGTGTTTTTAGGCCTTTACAGAAGGACCAGAATGAGGCTTCTGATCTCGGAGCAAGCAGGAGAGTGTTCCAGTTTTTGCCGCCACCACCGGGAAGCTACAGCCCCCTTGCTTTTTGCAGCTTGAATCAGGTAATAGAGAGGAGGTGCGAGTGGGCGGCCCGCGTTGGTCTGTTGGATTGAGGTTTGGCAAATTTCCTTGATAAGTATCTCAGACAGTGTTTGACAGGCATTTGTGTGTTAATGAAAGTGATTGGAATATAATGCGCTCACAAACGGGCAGACAGAGGGCCATCTGTCTTGCAGGAGAGATATGCTCTTTTTTGCGATATTCAAAGCTGCTCCTAGGGTGTTATTTTGAATAATCTTTTGTTTTTTGATATTGCGCGTGGGAGAGCCCGCAAATAGTGAACTGCAGTATTCTAATCTGGAGAGGATAAGCGCCTCTGCAATCGTGATGCAACTTTCGGGGGTCGGGAACGTTCTGTATGCGTTGATAAATTTGCAAGTGTATGCTGCCACAGAGGCGATGGCACTTACCTATCTGTTTAGGGTGAGTGAGGAGTCAAGATAAACTCCCCACCATGTTGACTTCTTTAGAGACTGGAATGATGTTACTGTCGATGACAAAGGAAATGTAGTCTCTGCTGAGTTTTCTTAAATGAGGTTGTGTTCCAATGAGGAGCAACTGTTTTCTTGTCATTTTGGCATATGGCGTGTTGTGCCATCCATGCCTGGATGGTTCTGTAGATTTTGTTCAGAGCCTTGGAGTCAGTGCTGTAATCGCCTGAGTTGCGAAGGAGGATCTGGGTATCCTCCGTATGGTTTATAGTGATAATTTCGAAAACAAAAATTTCGAAAGTCAAAATATCGAAAAAAATATATGGAAAAAAAAAGTTGCATTTTTTTTTATTACGTTTTTATTCGAAATGGGGGGTTCCCCCCAACCCCTCTTTTTAATTTTTTTTTTTTTGTTTTACCCATTTTTTTTATTCCCGGACCCCAAAATAAATATATAATAATAAAAAAAGCGATATTTTTTTTTCTCGATATTATTGTTTCGACATTATTGTCTTTCAATTTTTTTTTTTAGAAATTATGACTGACCACCCCTCCATATAGTTAGTGTAAGAGATGCCCAGATCATCCAAAGGGTCGAAAGCGTCTTAGTAAATCTATTATAAAGTGTCAGGGAGACACAGGAGCCTGGGGGAACTCTGCACGTGCCTGGTGCTGGCATGGCAGCCACAGTTGCAGAGAAGACCCTCACTGTTCGATTGGATAGGAAAGATTCGGTCTAGGCTGTGGCCTTGGCAGAGAAGAGGG
Source organism: Ambystoma mexicanum (assembly GCF_040938575.1). NCBI lineage: Eukaryota > Metazoa > Chordata > Amphibia > Caudata > Ambystomatidae > Ambystoma > Ambystoma mexicanum. The sequence continues at coordinate 16,077,869 of NC_090934.1, read as the reverse complement.
CTGCTGAAGATAGATGTTGGCATAAGATTGTGTGGTCCACTAAATCGAAGGTTGCTGAGAAGTCGAGCACGAAGAGAATGAACAGCTTGGCCTTGTCTTCAATATCATCCATTTAAATATTAAGGTCCTGGAGTGCTGACTCCGTTCCATGACCTGGGTGGAAGCCAGATTGGCGTAGCCCAAGGTGATTGTTGGTTTCGACTTAGTTTTGTATTTGCAGGTCTAGTATTTTGAGTAGGAAAGGCACTGTTGTGATGGGGCGGTGGTAGTTGGTGGGGGTATTAGGGCCTAGTGTAGGTTTGTTAAGGAGTGGGAGGACCCATGTGTCTTTTAGATTGGTTGGTATGGTACCAGAGGAAAAGGATTTATTGATGAGTGAAGCAATGAATGGTGCAAGCTCTGCTGTGCAGTCTTTTATCAGAGAAGCTGGGCATATGTCTCCTTGGCATCTAGCTGTCTTTAAGCCTCTGATGATTTTAGAAACTCCCAGGACTCTGACTGGGGTAAACCCAAATACCTGAGTGGACTGAGGAGGTTTGGGCATGGGGTTCGGTGTTGTCTCCATTGGTAGTAATTGGTTTTGTTTTGCTGCGATTCTAGTTTGGAGTAAGCAGATTTTGTCCAGAAGGGCCTTTTTCGATATTGGAGCACCAGGTGGTGTCCTTGAGGCAGCAATCTCGGGGAGATGCTGGAGATTCGGGTTCTCTCCAGATGGCAAAGAGTTCTCTCGTGCTGGAGTTGGACTTTTCTATTCTGTCATTATAGGGCCAACCTTTGGCTTGGAGCATAGCCTGTTTCTAAGTTTTGGAAAGTGAGTTGAAATGCTCTTTGTTGGCAACCTTGCTATAACTAAAATTGGGTGTGAGTGTGTGGACTACAGCCAGTTGTTCGTCAGATTGCCGTACTTTTTTCAATGTTGATAATAAAGTAGTACTTTGCCATATTCTTTGAGTCTGTCCGGTTATTTGGGTCTGAAATATTTATTGGTAATTCCATCTAGCACATTAGACGCTTCAAGGTGCTAAAGCACAATGTCTCTTACGAGGTGTGCTTGAGTTTGCGGTGTTAGTGAGATCCTTTAGGAAAGAGAAGTCGGTTCTGGGTACAAGAGCTCGAATAGGCTTGAAACTAAAAGACTTCCTGGTTGGGACCCAGTTGCATTTAGTATCATCGGAGTAACTGTTCTGAAAATGTTGGTTTGGGACCTGACAGAAAGGAGGGGGACAAAAAGGCGTGCCATGAAAGTTGGGGGGGGGACAAACAGCCTTGCCCCCCTAAAATTACAACCATGTTTAGTATTGTCTTGTTACTTTGGAAACCAAAGGATTCTGTCATGGGCCAATGTTGGGAAGGATTACTGACCACAAAAAGGGGGGGGGGCTCTTTGCTGGTTCCTCAGTGGTGATGGGTGTTTCCCTTCTGACCTCAGCCCATCTAATCTCTTGCAGGGGGGGTTCTTTGCTGGTTCCTCGGTGGTGATGGGTGTTTGCCTCCTGACCCCAGCCCATCTAATCTCTTGCAAGGGGGGGGTCTTTGCTGGTTCCTCAGTGGTGATGGGTGTTTGCCTCCTGACCTCAGCCCATCTAATTTCTTGCAAGGGGGGTAGTCTTTGCTGGTTCCTCAGTGATGATGGTGATTGCCTCCTGACCTCAGACCATCTAATCTCTTGCAAGGGGGGTCTTTGCTGGTTCATCAGTGGTGATGGGTGTTAGCCCGTTGACCTCAGCCCATGTAATCATTTGCAAGGTGGGGTCTTTGCTGGTTCCTCAGTGGTGATGGATGTTTGCCTCCTGACCTCAGCCCATCTAATGTCTTGCAAGGGGGGCCTTTGCTGGTTCCTCAGTGGTGATGGGTGTTTGCCTCCTGACCTCAACCCATCTAATCTCTTGCAGGGGGATGGGAGGGGTCTTTGCTGGTTCCTCGGTGGCGATGGGTGTTGGCCTCCTGACCTCAGCCCATCTCATCTCTTTCAGGGGCTGTGGGGTGGTCTTTGCTGGTTCCTCAGTGGTGATGGGTGTTTGCCTCCTGACCTCAGCACATCTAATCTCTTGCAAGGGGGGGTCTTTGCTGGTTTCATAGGGGTGATGGGTATTTGCCTCCTGTCCTCAGCCCATCTAATCTCTTGCAAGGGGGGGTTCTTTGCTGGTTCCTCAGTGATGATGGGTGTTGGCCTCCTCACCTCAGCCCATCTAATCTGTTGCAGAGGGGGTTATTTGCTGGTTCTGCAGTGGTTATGGGTGTTTGCCTCCTGACCTCCGCCCATCTAATCTATTGCAAGGGCGAGTTATTTGCTGGTTCCGCAGTGGTTATGGGTGTTTGCCTCTTTGCTGGTTCCTCAGTGATGGTGGGTGTTGGCCTCCTGACCTCAGCCCATCTAATCTTTTGCAGGGGGGGGGGTCTTTGCTAGTTCCTAAATGGTGATGGGTGTTTGGCCTCCTGACCTCAGCCCATCTAATCTCTTTCAGGGGCTGGGGGGGTCTTTGTTGGTTCCTCAGTGGTGATGGGTGTTTGCCTCCTGCCCTCAGCCCATCTAATCTCTTGCAAGGGGGGTTCTTTGCTGGTTCCTCAGTGATGATGGGTGTTGGCCTCCTCACCTCAGCCCATCTAATCTGTTGCAAGGGCGAGTTATTTGCTGGTTCCGCAGTGGTTATGGGTGTTTGCCTCTTTGCTGGCTCCTCAGTGATGGTGGGTGTTGGCCTCCTCACCTCAGCCCATCTAATCTCTTGCAGGGAGGGGGTCTTTGCTAGTTCCTCAATGGTGATGGGTGTTTGGCCTCCTGACCTCAGCCCATCTAATCTCTTTCAGGGGCTGGGGGGGTCTTTGTTGGTTCCTCAGTGGTGATGGGTGTTTGCCTCCTGCCCTCAGCCCATCTAATCTCTTGCAGGGGGGATCTTTGCTGGTTCCTCAGTGGTGATGGGTGTTGGCCTCCTGACCTCAGCCCATCTAATCTGTTGCAGGGGCAGGGGGGAGGTCTTTGCTGGTTCCTCAGTGGTGATGGGTGTTTGCCTCCTGACCTCAGCCCATCTAATCTCTTGTAGGGGGGATCTTTGCTGGTTCCTCAGTGGTGATGGGTGTTTGCCTCCTGACCTCAGCCTGTCTAATCTCTTGCAGGGGGGATCTTTGCTGGTTCCTCAGTGGTGATGGGTGTTTGCCTCCTGACCTCAGCCTGTCTAATCCCTTGCAGGGGGGGGGGGTCTTTGCTGGTTCCTCAGTGGTGATGGGTGTTTGCCTCCTAACCTTAGCCCATCTAATCTCTTGCAAGGGGGGTCTTTGCTTGTTCCTCAGTGGTGATGGGTGTTTGCCTCCTGACCTCAGCCCATCTAATCTCTTGCAGGGGGCAGTTCTTTGCTGGTTCCTCAGTGGTGATGGGTATTTGCCTCCTGACCTCAGCCCATCTAATCTCTTGCAAGGGGGGGAGGTCTTTGCTGGTTCTGCATTGGTGATGGGTGTTTGCCTCCTGACCTCAGCCCATCTATTCTCTTGCAAGGGGGGGGGTCTTTGCTGGTTCCTCAGTGGTGATGGGTGTTTGCCTCCTGACCTAAGCCCATCGAATCTCTTGCAGGGGGGTCTTTGCTGCTTCCTCAGTGGCGATGGGTGTTTGCCTCCTGACCTCAGCCCATCTAATCTGTTGCAGGGGGGCTTTTTGCTGGTTCTGCAGTGGTGATGGGTGTTTGCCTCCTGACCTCAGCCCATCTAATCTGTTGCAAGGGGGGTTATTTGCTGGTTCCTCAGCCATGATGGATTTTTGCCTCCTGACCTCAGCCCATCTAATCTCTTGTAAAGGGGGGCTCTTTGCTGGTTCCTCAGTGGTGATGGGTGTTTGGCTCCTGACCTCAGCCCATTTATTCTCTTGCAGGGGGGGGGTCTTTGCTGGTTCCTCAGTGGTGATGGGTGTTTGTCTCCTGACCTTAGCCCTTCTAATCTCTTGCGGGGGGGTCTTTGCTGGTTCCTCAGTGGTGATAGGTGTTTGCCTCCTGGCCTCAGCCTGTCTAATCTCTTGCAGGGAGGGGGGGTTGCTGGTTCCTCAGTGGTGATGGGTGTTTGCCTCCTGACCTCAGCCGTCTAATCTCTTGAAGGGGGGGTCTTTGCTGGTTCCTCAGTGGTGATGGGAGTTTGCCTCCTGACCTCAGCCCATCTAATCTCTTGCAGGGGTGGAGGTATTTGCTGGTTTCTCAGTGGTGATGGGTGTTTGCCTCCTGATCTCAGCCATCTAATCTCTTGCAGGGGGTTGGGGGGGGGGTCTTTGCTGGTTCCTCAGTGATGATGGATGTTTGCCTCCTGACTTCAGCCCATCTAATCTCTTTCAGTGGCTGGGGGTCTTTGCTGGTTCCTCAGTGGTGATGGGTGTTTGCCTCCTGACCTCAGCCTGTCTAATCTCTTGAAGGGGGGGTCTTTGCTGGTTCCTCAGTGGTGATGGGAGTTTGCTTCCTGACCTCAGCCCATCTAATCTCCTGCAGTGGTGGAGGTCTTTGCTGGTTTCTCAGTGGTGATCGGTGTTTGCCTCCTGATCTCAGCCATCTAATCTCTTGCAGGGGGTTGGGGGGGGGGTCTTTGCTGGTTCCTCAGTGATGATGGATGTTTGCCTCCTGACCTCAGCCCATCTAATCTCTTTCAGGGGCTGGGGGGGTCTTTGCTGGTCCCTCAGTGGTGATGGGTGTTTGCCTCCTGACCTCAGTCCCTCTAATCTCTTGCAGGGGGGGGTCTTTGCTGGTTCCTCAGTGGTGATGGGTGTTTGCCTCCTGACCTTAGCCCGTAAATCTCTTGCAGGGGGGGGGGGGTCTTTGCTGGTTCCTCAGTGGTGATGGGTGTTTGCCTCCTGACCTCAGCCCATCTAATCTCTTGCAGGGGTGGAGGTCTTTGCTGGTTTCTCAGTGGTGATGGGTGTTTGCCTCCTGATCTCAGCCATCTAATCTCTTGCAGGGGGTTGGGGGGGTCTTTGCTGGTTCCTCAGTGATGATGGATGTTTGCCTCCTGACCTCAGCCCATCTAAGCTCTTTCAGGGGCTGGGGGTCTTTGCTGGTTCCTCAGTGGTGATGGGAGTTTGCCTCCTGACCTCAGCCCATCTAATCTCTTGCAGGGGTGGAGGTCTTTGATGGTTTCTCAGTGGTGATGGGTGTTTGCCTCCTGATCTCAGCCATCTAATCTCTTGCAGGGGGTTGGGGGGGGTCTTTGCTGGTTCCTCAGTGATGATGGATGTTTGCTTCCTGACCTCAGCCCATCTAATCTCTTTCAGGGGGGGGGGCTTTGCTGGTTCCTCAGTGATGATGGGTGTTTGCCTCCTGACCTCAGCCCGTATAATCTCTTGCAGGGGGGGTGTCTTTGCTGGTTCCTCAGTGATGATGGATGTTTGCCTCCTGACCTCAGCCCATCTAATCTCTTGCAAGGGGGGGGAGGTCTTTGCTGGTTCTGCATTGGTGATGGGTGTTTGCCTCCTGACCTCAGCCCATCTATTCTCTTGCAAGGGGGGGTCTTTGCTGGTTCCTCAGTGGTGATGGGTGTTTGCCTCCTGACCTAAGCGCATCGAATCTCTTGCAAGGGGGGGGGTCTTTGCTGCTACCTCAGTGGCGATGGGTGTTTGCCTCCTGACCTCAGCCCATCTAATCTGTTGCAGGGGGGCTTTTTGCTGGTTCTGCAGTGGTGATGGGTGTTTGCCTCCTGACCTCAGCCCATCTAATCTGTTGCAAGGGGGGTTATTTGCTGGTTCCTCAGCGATGATGGATTTTTGCCTCCTGACCTCAGCCCATCTAATCTCTTGTAAAGGGGGGCTCTTTGCTGGTTCCTCAGTGGTGATGGGTGTTTGGCTCCTGACCTCAGCCCATCTATTCTCTTGCAGGGGGGGGTCTTTGCTGGTTCCTCAGTGGTGATGGGTGTTTGTCTCCTGACCTTAGCCCTTCTAATCTCTTGCGGGGGGGTCTTTGCTGGTTCCTCAGTGGTGATAGGTGTTTGCCTCCTGGCCTCAGCCTGTCTAATCTCTTGCAGGGAGGGGGGGTTGCTGGTTCCTCAGTGGTGATGGGTGTTTGCCTCCTGACCTCAGCCCGTCTAATCTCTTGAAGGGGGGGTCTTTGCTGGTTCCTCAGTGGTGATGGGAGTTTGCCTCCTGACCTCAGCCCATCTAATCTCTTGCAGGGGTGGAGGTATTTGCTGGTTTCTCAGTGGTGATGGGTGTTTGCCTCCTGATCTCAGCCATCTAATCTCTTGCAGGGGGTTGGGGGGGGTCTTTGCTGGTTCCTCAGTGATGATGGATGTTTGCCTCCTGACCTCAGCCCATCTAATCTCTTTCAGTGGCTGGGGGTCTTTGCTGGTTCCTCAGTGGTGATGGGTGTTTGCCTCCTGACCTCAGCCTGTCTAATCTCTTGAAGGGGGGGTCTTTGCTGGTTCCTCAGTGGTGATGGGAGTTTGCCTCCTGACCTCAGCCCATCTAATCTCCTGCAGTGGTGGAGGTCTTTGCTGGTTTCTCAGTGGTGATGGGTGTTTGCCTCCTGATCTCAGCCATCTAATCTCTTGCAGGGGGTTGGGGGGGGTCTTTGCTGGTTCCTCAGTGATGATGGATGTTTGCCTCCTGACCTCAGCCCATCTAATCTCTTTCAGGGGCTGGGGGGGTCTTTGCTGGTCCCTCAGTGGTGATGGGTGTTTGCCTCCTGACCTCAGTCCCTCTAATCTCTTGCAGGGGGGGTCTTTGCTGGTTCCTCAGTGGTGATGGGTGTTTGCCTCCTGACCTTAGCCCGTAAATCTCTTGCAGGGGGGGGGGTCTTTGCTGGTTCCTCAGTGGTGATGGGTGTTTGCCTCCTGACCTCAGCCCATCTAATCTCTTGCAGGGGTGGAGGTCTTTGCTGGTTTCTCAGTGGTGATGGGTGTTTGCCTCCTGATCTCAGCCATCTAATCTCTTGCAGGGGGTTGGGGGGGGTCTTTGCTGGTTCCTCAGTGATGATGGATGTTTGCCTCCTGACCTCAGCCCATCTAATCTCTTTCAGGGGCTGGGGGTCTTTGCTGGTTCCTCATTGGTGATGGGAGTTTGCCTCCTGACCTCAGCCCATCAAATCTCTTGCAGGGGTGGAGGTCTTTGATGGTTTCTCAGTGGTGATGGGTGTTTGCCTCCTGATCTCAGCCATCTAATCTCTTGCAGGGGGTTGGGGGGGGGTCTTTGCTGGTTCCTCAGTGATGATGGATGTTTGCTTCCTGACCTCAGCCCATCTAATCTCTTTCAGGGGGGGGTCTTTGCTGGTTCCTCAGTGATGATGGGTGTTTGCCTCCTGACCTCAGCCCGTATAATCTCTTGCAGGGGGGGTGTCTTTGCTGGTTCCTCAATGATGATGGATGTTTGCCTCCTGACCTCAGCCCATCTAATCTCTTTCAGGGGCTGGGGGGTCTTTTCTGGTTCCTCAGTGTTGATGGGTGTTTGCCTCCTTACCTCAGTCCGTCTAATCTCTTGCAGGGGGGGGGGTCTTTGCTGGTTCCTCAGTGATGATGGGTGTTTGCCTCCTGACCTCAGCCCGTCTAATCTCTTGCAGGGGGGGTGTCTTTGCTGGTTCCTCAGTGATGATGGATGTTTGCCTCCTGACCTCAGCCCATCTAATCTCTTGCAGGGGGTTGGGGGGTATTTGCTGGTTCCTCAGTGATGATGGGTGTTTGCCTCCTGATCTCAGCCCGTCTAATCTCTTGCAGGGGGGGTGTCTTTGCTGGCTCCTCAGTGATGATGGATGTTTGCCTCCTGAACTCAGCCCATCTAATCTCTTTCAGGGGCTGGGGGGTCTTTGCTGGTTCCTCAGTGGTGATGGGTGTTTGCCTCCTGACCTCAGTCCGTCTAATCTCTTGCAGGGGGGATCTTTGCTGGTTCCTAGTGATAATGGGTGTTTGCCTTCTGACCTCAGCCCGTCTAATCTCTTGCAGGGGGGTTGTCTTTGCTGGTTCCTCAGTGATGATGGATGTTTTCCTCCTGACCTCAGCCCGTCTAATCTCTTGCAGGGGGTGTCTTTGCTGGTTCCTCAGTGATGATGGATGTTTGCCTCCTGAACTCAGCCCATCTAATCTCTTTCAGGGGCTGGGGGGTCTTTGCTGGTTCCTCAGTGGTGATGGGTGTTTGCCTCCTGACCTCAGTCCGTCTAATCTCTTGCAGGGGGGATCTTTGCTGGTTCCTAGTGATGATGGGTGTTTGCCTCCTGACCTCAGCCCGTCTAATCTCTTGCAGGGGGGTTGTCTTTGCTGGTTCCTCAGTGATGATGGATGTTTTCCTCCTGACCTCAGCCCGTCTAATCTCTTGCAGGGGTGGTGTCTTTGCTGGTTCCTCAGTGATGATGGATGTTTGCCTCCTGAACTCAGCCCATCTAATCTCTTTCAGGGGCTGGGGGGTCTTTGCTGGTTCCTCAGTGGTGATGGGTGTTTGCCTCCTGACCTCAGCCCGTCTAATCTCTTGCAGGGGGGGTGTCTTTGCTGGTTCCTCAGTGATGATGGATGTTTGCCTCCTGACCTCAGCCCGTCTAATCTCTTGCAGGGGGGGGTCTTTACTGGTTCCTCAGTGGTGATGGGTGTTTGCCTCCTGACCTCAGCCATCTAATCTCTTGCAGGGGGGGTGTCTTTGCTGGTTCCTCAGTGATGATGGATGTTTGCCTCCTGACCTCAGCCCGTCTAATCTCTTGCAGGGGGGGTGTCTTTGCTGGTTCCTCAGTGATGATGGATGTTTGCCTCCTGACCTCAGCCCGTCTAATCTCTTGCAGGGGGGGGTCTTTACTGGTTCCCCAGTGGTGATGGGTGTTTGCCTCCTGACCTCAGCCATCTAATCTCTTGCAGGGGGGGGTCTTTGCTGGTTCCTCAGTGATGATGGGTGTTTGCCTCCTGACCTTAGCCCGTCTAATCTCTTGCAGGGGGGGTGTCTTTGCTGGTTCCTCAGTGATGATGGATGTTTGCCTCCTGACCTCAGCCCGTCTAATCTCTTGCAGGGGGGGGGGTCTTTACTGGTTCCTCAGTGGTGATGGGTGTTTGCCTCCTGACCTCAGCCATCTAATCTCTTGCAGGGGGGGTGTCTTTGCTGGTTCCTCAGTGATGATGGATGTTTGCCTCCTGACCTCAGCCCATCTAATCTCTTGCAGGGGGTTGGGGGGGTCTTTGCTGGTTCCTCAGTGATGATGGGTGTTTGCCTCCTGACCTCAGCCCGTCTAATCTCTTGCAGGGGGGGTGTCTTTGCTGGTTCCTCAGTGGTGATGGGTGTTTGCCTCCTGACCTCAGCCCGTCTAATCTCTTGCAGGGGGGGGTCTTTGCTGGTTCCTCAGTGGTGATGGGTGTTTGCCTCCTGACCTCAGCCCGTCTAATCTCTTGCAGGGGGGGGGTCTTTGCTGGATCCTCAGTGGTGATGGGTGTTTGCCTCCTGACCTCAGCCCATCTAATCTCTTGCAGGGGGGAGTCTTTGCTGGTTCCTCAGTGGTGATGGGTGTTTGCCTCCTGACCTCAGCCCGTCTAATCTCTTGCAGGGGGGGTGTCTTTGCTGGTTCCTCAATGGTGAAGGGTGTTCGCCTCCTGACCTCAGCCCATCTAATCTCTTTCAGGGGCTGGGGGGTCTTTGCTGGTTCCTCAGTGGTGATGGGTGTTTGCCTCCTGACCTCAGCCCGTCTAATCTCTTGCAGGGGGGGTGTCTTTGCTTGTTCCTCAGTGATGATAGATGTTTGCCTCCTGACCTCAGCCCATCTAATCTCTTTCAGGGGCTGGGGGGTCTTTGCTGGTTCCTCAGTGGTGATGGGTGTTTGCCTCCTGACCTCAGTCCGTCTAATCTCTTGCATGGGGGGGGGGTCTTTGTTGGTTCCTCAGTGATGATGGGTGTTTGCCTCCTGACCTCAGCCCGTCTAATCTCTTGCAGGGGGGGCGTCTTTGCTGGTTACTCAGTGATCATGGATGTTTGCCTCCTGACCTCAGCCCATCTAATCTCTTGCAGGGGGTTGGGGGGGTCTTTGCTGGTTCCTCAGTGGTGATGGGTGTTTGCCTCCTGACCTCAGCCCGTCTAATCTCTTGCAGGGGTGGTGTCTTTGCTGTTTCCTCAGTGGTGATGGGTGTTTGCCTCCTGACCTCAGCCCGTCTAATCTCTTGCAGGGGGGGGTCTTTGCTGGTTCCTCAGTGGTGATGGGTGTTTGCCTCCTGACCTCAGCCCGTCTAATCTCTTGCAGGGGGGGGTCTTTGCTGGTTCCTCAGTGGTGATGGGTGTTTGCCTCCTGACCTCAGCCATCTAATCTCTTGCAGGGGGGTGTCTATGCTGGTTCCTCAGTGATGATGGATGTTTGCCTCCTGACCTCAGCCCATCTAATCTCTTGCAGGGAGTTGGGGGGTTCTTTGCTGGTTCCTCAGTGATGATGGGTGTTTGCCTCCTGACCTCAGCCCGTCTAATATCTTGCATGGGGGGTGTCTTTGCTGTTTCCTCAGTGGTGATGGGTGTTTGCCTCCTGACCTCAGCCTGTCTAATCTCTTGCAGGTGGGGGGTCTTTGCTGGTTCCTCAATGGTGAAGGGTGTTCGCCTCCTGACCTCAGCCCATCTAATCTCTTTCAGGGGCTGGGGGGTCTTTGCTGGTTCCTCAGTGGTGATGGGTGTTTGCCTCCTGACCTCAGCCCGTCTAATCTCTTGCAGGGGGGGTGTCTTTGCTGGTTCCTCAGTGATGATGGATGTTTGCCTCCTGACCTCAGCCCGTCTAATCTCTTGCAGGGGGGGGTCTTTACTGGTTCCTCAGTGGTGATGGGTGTTTGCCTCCTGACCTCAGCCATCTAATCTCTTGCAGGGGGGGGTCTTTGCTGGTTCCTCAGTGATGATGGGTGTTTGCCTCCTGACCTTAGCCCGTCTAATCTCTTGCAGGGGGGGTGTCTTTGCTGGTTCCTCAGTGGATGATGGATGTTTGCCTCCTGACCTCAGCCCGTCTAATCTCCTGCAGGGGGGGGGGTCTTTACTGGTTCCTCAGTGGTGATGGGTGTTTGCCTCCTGACCTCAGCCCATCTAATCTCTTGCAGGGGGCAGTTCTTTGCTGGTTCCTCAGTGGTGATGGGTATTTGCCTCCTGACCTCAGCCCATCTAATCTCTTGCAAGGGGGGGAGGTCTTTGCTGGTTCTGCATTGGTGATGGGTGTTTGCCTCCTGACCTCAGCCCATCTATTCTCTTGCAAGGGGGGGGGTCTTTGCTGGTTCCTCAGTGGTGATGGGTGTTTGCCTCCTGACCTAAGCCCATCGAATCTCTTGCAGGGGGGGTCTTTGCTGCTTCCTCAGTGGCGATGGGTGTTTGCCTCCTGACCTCAGCCCATCTAATCTGTTGCAGGGGGGCTTTTTGCTGGTTCTGCAGTGGTGATGGGTGTTTGCCTCCTGACCTCAGCCCATCTAATCTGTTGCAAGGGGGGTTATTTGCTGGTTCCTCAGCCATGATGGATTTTTGCCTCCTGACCTCAGCCCATCTAATCTCTTGTAAAGGGGGGCTCTTTGCTGGTTCCTCAGTGGTGATGGGTGTTTGGCTCCTGACCTCAGCCCATTTATTCTCTTGCAGGGGGGGGGTCTTTGCTGGTTCCTCAGTGGTGATGGGTGTTTGTCTCCTGACCTTAGCCCTTCTAATCTCTTGCGGGGGGGTCTTTGCTGGTTCCTCAGTGGTGATAGGTGTTTGCCTCCTGGCCTCAGCCTGTCTAATCTCTTGCAGGGAGGGGGGGTTGCTGGTTCCTCAGTGGTGATGGGTGTTTGCCTCCTGACCTCAGCCCGTCTAATCTCTTGAAGGGGGGGTCTTTGCTGGTTCCTCAGTGGTGATGGGAGTTTGCCTCCTGACCTCAGCCCATCTAATCTCTTGCAGGGGTGGAGGTATTTGCTGGTTTCTCAGTGGTGATGGGTGTTTGCCTCCTGATCTCAGCCATCTAATCTCTTGCAGGGGGTTGGGGGGGGGGTCTTTGCTGGTTCCTCAGTGATGATGGATGTTTGCCTCCTGACTTCAGCCCATCTAATCTCTTTCAGTGGCTGGGGGTCTTTGCTGGTTCCTCAGTGGTGATGGGTGTTTGCCTCCTGACCTCAGCCTGTCTAATCTCTTGAAGGGGGGGTCTTTGCTGGTTCCTCAGTGGTGATGGGAGTTTGCCTCCTGACCTCAGCCCATCTAATCTCCTGCAGTGGTGGAGGTCTTTGCTGGTTTCTCAGTGGTGATCGGTGTTTGCCTCCTGATCTCAGCCATCTAATCTCTTGCAGGGGGTTGGGGGGGGGTCTTTGCTGGTTCCTCAGTGATGATGGATGTTTGCCTCCTGACCTCAGCCCATCTAATCTCTTTCAGGGGCTGGGGGGGTCTTTGCTGGTCCCTCAGTGGTGATGGGTGTTTGCCTCCTGACCTCAGTCCCTCTAATCTCTTGCAGGGGGGGGTCTTTGCTGGTTCCTCAGTGGTGATGGGTGTTTGCCTCCTGACCTTAGCCCGTAAATCTCTTGCAGGGGGGGGGGGTCTTTGCTGGTTCCTCAGTGGTGATGGGTGTTTGCCTCCTGACCTCAGCCCATCTAATCTCTTGCAGGGGTGGAGGTCTTTGCTGGTTTCTCAGTGGTGATGGGTGTTTGCCTCCTGATCTCAGCCATCTAATCTCTTGCAGGGGGTTGGGGGGGTCTTTGCTGGTTCCTCAGTGATGATGGATGTTTGCCTCCTGACCTCAGCCCATCTAAGCTCTTTCAGGGGCTGGGGGTCTTTGCTGGTTCCTCAGTGGTGATGGGAGTTTGCCTCCTGACCTCAGCCCATCTAATCTCTTGCAGGGGTGGAGGTCTTTGATGGTTTCTCAGTGGTGATGGGTGTTTGCCTCCTGATCTCAGCCATCTAATCTCTTGCAGGGGGTTGGGGGGGGGTCTTTGCTGGTTCCTCAGTGATGATGGATGTTTGCTTCCTGACCTCAGCCCATCTAATCTCTTTCAGGGGGGGGGGGGCTTTGCTGGTTCCTCAGTGATGATGGGTGTTTGCCTCCTGACCTCAGCCCGTATAATCTCTTGCAGGGGGGGTGTCTTTGCTGGTTCCTCAGTGATGATGGATGTTTGCCTCCTGACCTCAGCCCATCTAATCTCTTGCAAGGGGGGGGGAGGTCTTTGCTGGTTCTGCATTGGTGATGGGTGTTTGCCTCCTGACCTCAGCCCATCTATTCTCTTGCAAGGGGGGGTCTTTGCTGGTTCCTCAGTGGTGATGGGTGTTTGCCTCCTGACCTAAGCGCATCGAATCTCTTGCAAGGGGGGGGGGTCTTTGCTGCTACCTCAGTGGCGATGGGTGTTTGCCTCCTGACCTCAGCCCATCTAATCTGTTGCAGGGGGGCTTTTTGCTGGTTCTGCAGTGGTGATGGGTGTTTGCCTCCTGACCTCAGCCCATCTAATCTGTTGCAAGGGGGGTTATTTGCTGGTTCCTCAGCGATGATGGATTTTTGCCTCCTGACCTCAGCCCATCTAATCTCTTGTAAAGGGGGGCTCTTTGCTGGTTCCTCAGTGGTGATGGGTGTTTGGCTCCTGACCTCAGCCCATCTATTCTCTTGCAGGGGGGGGTCTTTGCTGGTTCCTCAGTGGTGATGGGTGTTTGTCTCCTGACCTTAGCCCTTCTAATCTCTTGCGGGGGGGTCTTTGCTGGTTCCTCAGTGGTGATAGGTGTTTGCCTCCTGGCCTCAGCCTGTCTAATCTCTTGCAGGGAGGGGGGGTTGCTGGTTCCTCAGTGGTGATGGGTGTTTGCCTCCTGACCTCAGCCCGTCTAATCTCTTGAAGGGGGGGTCTTTGCTGGTTCCTCAGTGGTGATGGGAGTTTGCCTCCTGACCTCAGCCCATCTAATCTCTTGCAGGGGTGGAGGTATTTGCTGGTTTCTCAGTGGTGATGGGTGTTTGCCTCCTGATCTCAGCCATCTAATCTCTTGCAGGGGGTTGGGGGGGGGTCTTTGCTGGTTCCTCAGTGATGATGGATGTTTGCCTCCTGACCTCAGCCCATCTAATCTCTTTCAGTGGCTGGGGGTCTTTGCTGGTTCCTCAGTGGTGATGGGTGTTTGCCTCCTGACCTCAGCCTGTCTAATCTCTTGAAGGGGGGGTCTTTGCTGGTTCCTCAGTGGTGATGGGAGTTTGCCTCCTGACCTCAGCCCATCTAATCTCCTGCAGTGGTGGAGGTCTTTGCTGGTTTCTCAGTGGTGATGGGTGTTTGCCTCCTGATCTCAGCCATCTAATCTCTTGCAGGGGGTTGGGGGGGGTCTTTGCTGGTTCCTCAGTGATGATGGATGTTTGCCTCCTGACCTCAGCCCATCTAATCTCTTTCAGGGGCTGGGGGGGTCTTTGCTGGTCCCTCAGTGGTGATGGGTGTTTGCCTCCTGACCTCAGTCCCTCTAATCTCTTGCAGGGGGGGTCTTTGCTGGTTCCTCAGTGGTGATGGGTGTTTGCCTCCTGACCTTAGCCCGTAAATCTCTTGCAGGGGGGGGGGTCTTTGCTGGTTCCTCAGTGGTGATGGGTGTTTGCCTCCTGACCTCAGCCCATCTAATCTCTTGCAGGGGTGGAGGTCTTTGCTGGTTTCTCAGTGGTGATGGGTGTTTGCCTCCTGATCTCAGCCATCTAATCTCTTGCAGGGGGTTGGGGGGGGTCTTTGCTGGTTCCTCAGTGATGATGGATGTTTGCCTCCTGACCTCAGCCCATCTAATCTCTTTCAGGGGCTGGGGGTCTTTGCTGGTTCCTCAGTGGTGATGGGAGTTTGCCTCCTGACCTCAGCCCATCAAATCTCTTGCAGGGGTGGAGGTCTTTGATGGTTTCTCAGTGGTGATGGGTGTTTGCCTCCTGATCTCAGCCATCTAATCTCTTGCAGGGGGTTGGGGGGGGGTCTTTGCTGGTTCCTCAGTGATGATGGATGTTTGCTTCCTGACCTCAGCCCATCTAATCTCTTTCAGGGGGGGGGTCTTTGCTGGTTCCTCAGTGATGATGGGTGTTTGCCTCCTGACCTCAGCCCGTATAATCTCTTGCAGGGGGGGTGTCTTTGCTGGTTCCTCAATGATGATGGATGTTTGCCTCCTGACCTCAGCCCATCTAATCTCTTTCAGGGGCTGGGGGGTCTTTTCTGGTTCCTCAGTGTTGATGGGTGTTTGCCTCCTTACCTCAGTCCGTCTAATCTCTTGCAGGGGGGGGGGGGTCTTTGCTGGTTCCTCAGTGATGATGGGTGTTTGCCTCCTGACCTCAGCCCGTCTAATCTCTTGCAGGGGGGGTGTCTTTGCTGGTTCCTCAGTGATGATGGATGTTTGCCTCCTGACCTCAGCCCATCTAATCTCTTGCAGGGGGTTGGGGGGTATTTGCTGGTTCCTCAGTGATGATGGGTGTTTGCCTCCTGATCTCAGCCCGTCTAATCTCTTGCAGGGGGGGTGTCTTTGCTGGCTCCTCAGTGATGATGGATGTTTGCCTCCTGAACTCAGCCCATCTAATCTCTTTCAGGGGCTGGGGGGTCTTTGCTGGTTCCTCAGTGGTGATGGGTGTTTGCCTCCTGACCTCAGTCCGTCTAATCTCTTGCAGGGGGGATCTTTGCTGGTTCCTAGTGATAATGGGTGTTTGCCTTCTGACCTCAGCCCGTCTAATCTCTTGCAGGGGGGTTGTCTTTGCTGGTTCCTCAGTGATGATGGATGTTTTCCTCCTGACCTCAGCCCGTCTAATCTCTTGCAGGGGGTGTCTTTGCTGGTTCCTCAGTGATGATGGATGTTTGCCTCCTGAACTCAGCCCATCTAATCTCTTTCAGGGGCTGGGGGGTCTTTGCTGGTTCCTCAGTGGTGATGGGTGTTTGCCTCCTGACCTCAGTCCGTCTAATCTCTTGCAGGGGGGATCTTTGCTGGTTCCTAGTGATGATGGGTGTTTGCCTCCTGACCTCAGCCCGTCTAATCTCTTGCAGGGGGGTTGTCTTTGCTGGTTCCTCAGTGATGATGGATGTTTTCCTCCTGACCTCAGCCCGTCTAATCTCTTGCAGGGGTGGTGTCTTTGCTGGTTCCTCAGTGATGATGGATGTTTGCCTCCTGAACTCAGCCCATCTAATCTCTTTCAGGGGCTGGGGGGTCTTTGCTGGTTCCTCAGTGGTGATGGGTGTTTGCCTCCTGACCTCAGCCCGTCTAATCTCTTGCAGGGGGGGTGTCTTTGCTGGTTCCTCAGTGATGATGGATGTTTGCCTCCTGACCTCAGCCCGTCTAATCTCTTGCAGGGGGGGGTCTTTACTGGTTCCTCAGTGGTGATGGGTGTTTGCCTCCTGACCTCAGCCATCTAATCTCTTGCAGGGGGGGTGTCTTTGCTGGTTCCTCAGTGATGATGGATGTTTGCCTCCTGACCTCAGCCCGTCTAATCTCTTGCAGGGGGGGTGTCTTTGCTGGTTCCTCAGTGATGATGGATGTTTGCCTCCTGACCTCAGCCCGTCTAATCTCTTGCAGGGGGGGGTCTTTACTGGTTCCTCAGTGGTGATGGGTGTTTGCCTCCTAACCTTAGCCCATCTAATCTCTTGCAAGGGGGGTCTTTGCTTGTTCCTCAGTGGTGATGGGTGTTTGCCTCCTGACCTCAGCCCATCTAATCTCTTGCAGGGGTGGAGGTCTTTGCTGGTTTCTCAGTGGTGATGGGTGTTTGCCTCCTGATCTCAGCCATCTAATCTCTTGCAGGGGGTTGGGGGGGGTCTTTGCTGGTTCCTCAGTGATGATGGATGTTTGCCTCCTGACCTCAGCCCATCTAATCTCTTTCAGGGGCTGGGGGTCTTTGCTGGTTCCTCAGTGGTGATGGGAGTTTGCCTCCTGACCTCAGCCCATCAAATCTCTTGCAGGGGTGGAGGTCTTTGATGGTTTCTCAGTGGTGATGGGTGTTTGCCTCCTGATCTCAGCCATCTAATCTCTTGCAGGGGGTTGGGGGGGGGTCTTTGCTGGTTCCTCAGTGATGATGGATGTTTGCTTCCTGACCTCAGCCCATCTAATCTCTTTCAGGGGGGGGGTCTTTGCTGGTTCCTCAGTGATGATGGGTGTTTGCCTCCTGACCTCAGCCCGTATAATCTCTTGCAGGGGGGGTGTCTTTGCTGGTTCCTCAATGATGATGGATGTTTGCCTCCTGACCTCAGCCCATCTAATCTCTTTCAGGGGCTGGGGGGTCTTTTCTGGTTCCTCAGTGTTGATGGGTGTTTGCCTCCTTACCTCAGTCCGTCTAATCTCTTGCAGGGGGGGGGTCTTTGCTGGTTCCTCAGTGATGATGGGTGTTTGCCTCCTGACCTCAGCCCGTCTAATCTCTTGCAGGGGGGGTGTCTTTGCTGGTTCCTCAGTGATGATGGATGTTTGCCTCCTGACCTCAGCCCATCTAATCTCTTGCAGGGGGTTGGGGGGTATTTGCTGGTTCCTCAGTGATGATGGGTGTTTGCCTCCTGATCTCAGCCCGTCTAATCTCTTGCAGGGGGGGTGTCTTTGCTGGCTCCTCAGTGATGATGGATGTTTGCCTCCTGAACTCAGCCCATCTAATCTCTTTCAGGGGCTGGGGGGTCTTTGCTGGTTCCTCAGTGGTGATGGGTGTTTGCCTCCTGACCTCAGTCCGTCTAATCTCTTGCAGGGGGGATCTTTGCTGGTTCCTAGTGAGAATGGGTGTTTGCCTTCTGACCTCAGCCCGTCTAATCTCTTGCAGGGTGGTTGTCTTTGCTGGTTCCTCAGTGATGATGGATGTTTTCCTCCTGACCTCAGCCCGTCTAATCTCTTGCAGGGGGTGTCTTTGCTGGTTCCTCAGTGATGATGGATGTTTGCCTCCTGAACTCAGCCCATCTAATCTCTTTCAGGGGCTGGGGGGTCTTTGCTGGTTCCTCAGTGGTGATGGGTGTTTGCCTCCTGACCTCAGTCCGTCTAATCTCTTGCAGGGGGGATCTTTGCTGGTTCCTAGTGATGATGGGTGTTTGCCTCCTGACCTCAGCCCGTCTAATCTCTTGCAGGGGGGTTGTCTTTGCTGGTTCCTCAGTGATGATGGATGTTTTCCTCCTGACCTCAGCCCGTCTAATCTCTTGCAGGGGTGGTGTCTTTGCTGGTTCCTCAGTGATGATGGATGTTTGCCTCCTGAACTCAGCCCATCTAATCTCTTTCAGGGGCTGGGGGGTCTTTGCTGGTTCCTCAGTGGTGATGGGTGTTTGCCTCCTGACCTCAGCCCGTCTAATCTCTTGCAGGGGGGGTGTCTTTGCTGGTTCCTCAGTGATGATGGATGTTTGCCTCCTGACCTCAGCCCGTCTAATCTCTTGCAGGGGGGGGTCTTTACTGGTTCCTCAGTGGTGATGGGTGTTTGCCTCCTGACCTCAGCCATCTAATCTCTTGCAGGGGGGGTGTCTTTGCTGGTTCCTCAGTGATGATGGATGTTTGCCTCCTGACCTCAGCCCGTCTAATCTCTTGCAGGGGGGGTGTCTTTGCTGGTTCCTCAGTGATGATGGATGTTTGCCTCCTGACCTCAGCCCGTCTAATCTCTTGCAGGGGGGGGTCTTTGCTGGTTCCTCAGTGATGATGGGTGTTTGCCTCCTGACCTTAGCCCGTCTAATCTCTTGCAGGGGGGGTGTCTTTGCTGGTTCCTCAGTGATGATGGATGTTTGCCTCCTGACCTCAGCCCGTCTAATCTCTTGCAGGGGGGGGGGTCTTTACTGGTTCCTCAGTGGTGATGGGTGTTTGCCTCCTGACCTCAGCCATCTAATCTCTTGCAGGGGGGGTGTCTTTGCTGGTTCCTCAGTGATGATGGATGTTTGCCTCCTGACCTCAGCCCATCTAATCTCTTGCAGGGGGTTGGGGGGGGTCTTTGCTGGTTCCTCAGTGATGATGGGTGTTTGCCTCCTGACCTCAGCCCGTCTAATCTCTTGCAGGGGGGGTGTCTTTGCTGGTTCCTCAGTGGTGATGGGTGTTTGCCTCCTGACCTCAGCCCGTCTAATCTCTTGCAGGGGGGGGTCTTTGCTGGTTCCTCAGTGGTGATGGGTGTTTGCCTCCTGACCTCAGCCCGTCTAATCTCTTGCAGGGGGGGGGGTCTTTGCTGGATCCTCAGTGGTGATGGGTGTTTGCCTCCTGACCTCAGCCCATCTAATCTCTTGCAGGGGGGAGTCTTTGCTGGTTCCTCAGTGGTGATGGGTGTTTGCCTCCTGACCTCAGCCCGTCTAATCTCTTGCAGGGGGGGTGTCTTTGCTGGTTCCTCAATGGTGAAGGGTGTTCGCCTCCTGACCTCAGCCCATCTAATCTCTTTCAGGGGCTGGGGGGTCTTTGCTGGTTCCTCAGTGGTGATGGGTGTTTGCCTCCTGACCTCAGCCCGTCTAATCTCTTGCAGGGGGGGTGTCTTTGCTTGTTCCTCAGTGATGATGGATGTTTGCCTCCTGACCTCAGCCCATCTAATCTCTTTCAGGGGCTGGGGGGTCTTTGCTGGTTCCTCAGTGGTGATGGGTGTTTGCCTCCTGACCTCAGTCCGTCTAATCTCTTGCATGGGGGGGGGGTCTTTGTTGGTTCCTCAGTGATGATGGATGTTTGCCTCCTGACCTCAGCCCGTCTAATCTCTTGCAGGGGGGGCGTCTTTGCTGGTTACTCAGTGATGATGGATGTTTGCCTCCTGACCTCAGCCCATCTAATCTCTTGCAGGGGGTTGGGGGGGTCTTTGCTGGTTCCTCAGTGGTGATGGGTGTTTGCCTCCTGACCTCAGCCCGTCTAATCTCTTGCAGGGGTGGTGTCTTTGCTGTTTCCTCAGTGGTGATGGGTGTTTGCCTCCTGACCTCAGCCCGTCTAATCTCTTGCAGGGGGGGGTCTTTGCTGGTTCCTCAGTGGTGATGGGTGTTTGCCTCCTGACCTCAGCCCGTCTAATCTCTTGCAGGGGGGGGGTCTTTGCTGGTTCCTCAGTGGTGATGGGTGTTTGCCTCCTGACCTCAGCCATCTAATCTCTTGCAGGGGGGTGTCTATGCTGGTTCCTCAGTGATGATGGATGTTTGCCTCCTGACCTCAGCCCATCTAATCTCTTGCAGGGAGTTGGGGGGTTCTTTGCTGGTTCCTCAGTGATGATGGGTGTTTGCCTCCTGACCTCAGCCCGTCTAATATCTTGCATGGGGGGTGTCTTTGCTGTTTCCTCAGTGGTGATGGGTGTTTGCCTCCTGACCTCAGCCTGTCTAATCTCTTGCAGGTGGGGGGTCTTTGCTGGTTCCTCAATGGTGAAGGGTGTTCGCCTCCTGACCTCAGCCCATCTAATCTCTTTCAGGGGCTGGGGGGTCTTTGCTGGTTCCTCAGTGGTGATGGGTGTTTGCCTCCTGACCTCAGCCCGTCTAATCTCTTGCAGGGGGGGTGTCTTTGCTGGTTCCTCAGTGATGATGGATGTTTGCCTCCTGACCTCAGCCCGTCTAATCTCTTGCAGGGGGGGGTCTTTACTGGTTCCTCAGTGGTGATGGGTGTTTGCCTCCTGACCTCAGCCATCTAATCTCTTGCAGGGGGGGGTCTTTGCTGGTTCCTCAGTGATGATGGGTGTTTGCCTCCTGACCTTAGCCCGTCTAATCTCTTGCAGGGGGGGTGTCTTTGCTGGTTCCTCAGTGATGATGGATGTTTGCCTCCTGACCTCAGCCCGTCTAATCTCTTGCAGGGGGGGGGGTCTTTACTGGTTCCTCAGTGGTGATGGGTGTTTGCCTCCTGACCTCAGCCATCTAATCTCTTGCAGGGGGGGTGTCTTTGCTGGTTCCTCAGTGATGATGGATGTTTGCCTCCTGACCTCAGCCCATCTAATCTCTTGCAGGGGGTTGGGGGGGGTCTTTGCTGGTTCCTCAGTGATGATGGGTGTTTGCCTCCTGACCTCAGCCCGTCTAATCTCTTGCAGGGGGGGTGTCTTTGCTGGTTCCTCAGTGGTGATGGGTGTTTGCCTCCTGACCTCAGCCCGTCTAATCTCTTGCAGGGGGGGGTCTTTGCTGGTTCCTCAGTGGTGATGGGTGTTTGCCTCCTGACCTCAGCCCGTCTAATCTCTTGCAGGGGGGGGGTCTTTGCTGGATCCTCAGTGGTGATGGGTGTTTGCCTCCTGACCTCAGCCCATCTAATCTCTTGCAGGGGGGAGTCTTTGCTGGTTCCTCAGTGGTGATGGGTGTTTGCCTCCTGACCTCAGCCCGTCTAATCTCTTGCAGGGGGGGTGTCTTTGCTGGTTCCTCAATGGTGAAGGGTGTTCGCCTCCTGACCTCAGCCCATCTAATCTCTTTCAGGGGCTGGGGGGTCTTTGCTGGTTCCTCAGTGGTGATGGGTGTTTGCCTCCTGACCTCAGCCCGTCTAATCTCTTGCAGGGGGGGTGTCTTTGCTTGTTCCTCAGTGATGATGGATGTTTGCCTCCTGACCTCAGCCCATCTAATCTCTTTCAGGGGCTGGGGGGTCTTTGCTGGTTCCTCAGTGGTGATGGGTGTTTGCCTCCTGACCTCAGTCCGTCTAATCTCTTGCATGGGGGGGGGGTCTTTGTTGGTTCCTCAGTGGTGATGGGTGTTTGCCTCCTGACCTCAGCCATCTAATCTCTTGCAGGGAGTTGGGGGGTTCTTTGCTGGTTCCTCAGTGATGATGGGTGTTTGCCTCCTGACCTCAGCCCGTCTAATATCTTGCATGGGGGGTGTCTTTGCTGTTTCCTCAGTGGTGATGGGTGTTTGCCTCCTGACCTCAGCCTGTCTAATCTCTTGCAGACGGGGGGTCTTTGCTGGTTCCTCAGTGGTGATGGGTGTTTGCCTCCTGACCTCAGCCCGTCTAATCTATTGCAGGGGGTTGGTCTTTGCTGGTTCCTCAGTGGTGATGGGTGTTTGCCTCCTGACCTCAGCCCGTCTAATCTCTTGCAGGGGGGGTGTCTTTGCTGGTTCCTCACTGGTGATGGGTGTTTGCCTCCTGACCTCCGCCCGTCTAATCTCTTGCAGGGGGGGGTCTTTGCTGGTTCCTCAGTGGTGATGGGTGTTTGCCTCCTGACCTCAGCCCGTCTAATCTCTTGCAGGGGGGGGTCTTTGCTGGTTCCTCAGTGGTGATGGGTGTTTGCCTCCTGACCTCAGCCCGTCTAATCTCTTGCAGGGGGTGGTCTTTGCTGGTTCCTCAGTGGTGATGGGTGTTTGCCTCCTGACCTCAGCCCGTCTAATCTCTTGCAGGGGGGGTCTTTGCTGGTTCCTCAGTGGTGATGGGTGTTTGCCTCCTGACCTCAGCCCATCTAATCTCTTTCAGGGGCTGGGGTGGTCTTTGCTGGTTCCTCGGTGATGGTGGGTGTTTGTCTCCGTACCTCAGCCCATCTAATCTCTTGCAAGGGGGGGGGTGTCTTTGCTGGTTCCTCAATGGTGATGGGTGTTTGCCTCCTGACCTCAGCCCTTCTAATCTCTTGCAGGGGGGGTCTTTGCTGGTTCCTCAGTGGTGATGGGTGTTTGCCTCCTGACCTCAGCCCTTCTAATCTCTTGCAGGGGGGGTGTCTTTGCTGGTTTCTCAGTGATGATGGATGTTTGCCTGCTGACCTCAGCCCATCTAATCTCTTTCAGGGGCTGGGGGGTCTTTGGTGGTTCCTCAGTGGTATTGTATTGTATTGTATTTTATTTATAACGCGCAAACCCGCAGGCCCGGAGGCATCAGGGCGCAATTTGTACAAGGTTACAGATATGCAGGTATAACAGAGCATCATTACAAACATGGGTTCCAATATGCAGGTCTAGCAAAGAGTCATTATATATATTTACAAGAGGATCTTATATACATATGTACAGTAGTTTCAGTGCCGATAGGTGATAGTAGTGGTCGGCAAGTCGGGTAGGTCGGGAAGAAGCGCGAGGACGGCCTTAAAGCTGGTTGAAAAGCCAAGATCTAGTATTGGCTTTGAAGGTATTGAAAGAGTCTTCCGCTCTAATTGAGACAGGGAGGGAGTTCCATAACTTGGAAGCTAAGACGGGGAAACTTGAGCCCCCTGCTTTTTGCAATTTAAATCTCGGGATCGCTAAACAGTGGGATTGGGCTGTTCTTAGAGGTCGGGAGGTAGAGTGGCACGATAGTCGACTGCCAAGGTAGATAGGGGCTTTATTGGCTAGGCATTTGTGCGTAAGGGCAAGTGTTTTGAGTGAAATTCTCTGTTTGACAGGTAGCCAATTTAGCTTACTTCTGGTTTCTGTGATGTGGTGGCGTCGGGGAATGTTTAGCGCAGCACGAATGGCGTTGTTTTGTGTCGTTTGAAGTCTGTTCAGGTTCTCTTGGCTGGTGCCAAGATAAAGAGCACTGCAGTAATCAATTTTAGCCATAATAAGGGTTCTCGCTAGCGTAACGCTGTTAGACGTAGTGAGGAATGGTCTGCAAGCTGCGATAAGTTTGCATGTGTATGCAGACGCAGATCTGACAGCATTAGTTTGTCGGGTTAATGAAAGTGTGGCATCAAGGTAGAAACCTAACGTTTTGGTATCTTTTGAGACACGAATGATATTACCATCTATGTTGAATGATAGGTGTTTGCCTCCTGACCTCAGCCCGTCTAATCTCTTGCAGGGGAGGTGTCTTTGCTGGTTCCTCAGTGGTGATGGGTGTTTGCCTCCTGACCTCAGCCTGTCTAATGTCTTGCGGGGGGGGTCTTTGCTGGTTCCTCAGTGGTGATGGGTGTTTGCCTCCTGATCTCAGCCATCTAATCTCTTGCAGGGCGTTTGGGGGGGTCTTTGCTGGTTCCTCAGTGGTGATGGGTGTTTGCCTCCTGGCCTCAGTCCATCTAATCTCTTGCAGGGGGGGGTATTTGCTGGTTCCTCAGTGATGATGGGTGTTTGCCTCCTGACCTCAGCCCGTCTAATCTCTTGCAGGGGGGGTGTCTTTGCTGGTTCCTCAGTGATGATGGATGTTTGCCTCCTGACCTCAGCCCATCTAATCTCTTTCAGGGGCTGGGGGTTCTTTGCTGGTTCCTCAGTGGTGATGGGTGTTTGCTTCCTGACCTCAGTCCGTCTAATCTCTTGCAGGGGGGGTGTCTTTGCTGGTTCCTCAGTGATGATGGATGTTTGCCTCCTGACCTCAGCCCATCTAATCTCTTTCAGGGGCTGGGGGGTCTTTGCTGGTTCCTCAGTTGTGATGGGTGTTTGCCTCCTGACCTCAGTCCGTCTAATCTCTTGCGGGGGGGGGTCTTTGCTGGTTCCTCAGTGATGATGGGTGTTTGCCTCCTGACCTCAGCCCGTCTAATCTCTTGCAGGGGGGTGTCTTTGCTGGTTCCTCAGTGAATGATGGATGTTTGCCTCCTGACCTTAGCCCATCTAATCTCTTGCAGGGGGCTGGGGGGTCTTTGCTGATTACTCAGTGGTGATGGGTGTTTGCCTCGTGACCTCAGCCCGTCTAATCTCTTGCAGGGGGCTGGGGGGTCTTTGCTGGTTCCTCAGTGGTGATGGGTGTTTGCCTCCTGACCTCAGCCTGTCTAATCTCTTTCAGGGGCTGGGGGGTCTTTGCTGGTTCCTCAGTGGTGATGGGTGTTTGCCTCCTGACCTCAGCCTGTCTAATCTCTTTCAGGGGCTGGGGGGTCTTTGCTGGTTCCTCAGTGGTGATGGGTGTTTGCCTCCTGACCTCAGCCCATCTAATCTCTTGCAGGGGGGAGTCTTTGCTGGTTCCTCAGTGATGATGGATGTTTGCCTCCTGACCTCAGCCCATCTAATCTCTTGCAGGGGGCTGGGGGGTCTTTGCTGGTTCCTCAGTGGTGATGGGTGTTTGCCTCCTGACCTCAGCCTGTCTAATCTCTTTCAGGGGCTGGGGGGTCTTTGCTGGTTCCTCAGTGGTGATGGGTGTTTGCTTCCTGACCTCAGTCCGTCTAATCTCTTGCAGGGGGGGTCTTTGCTGGTTCCTCAGTGACGTTGGGTGTTTGCCTCCTGACCTCAGCCCGTCTAATCTCTTGCAGGGGGGGTATCTTTGCTGGTTCCTCAGTGATGATGGATGTTTGCCACCTGACCTCAGCCCATCTAATCTCTTGCAGGGGGCTGGGGGGTCTTTGCTGGTTCCTCAGTGGTGATGGGTGTTTGCCTCCTGACCTCAGCCTGTCTAATCTCTTTCAGGGGCTGGGGGGTCTTTGCTGGCTCCTCAGTGGTGATGGGTGTTTGCCTCCTGACCTCAGCCCATCTAATCTCTTGCAGGGGCAGGGGGGAGGTCTTTGCTGGTTCCTTAGTGGTGATGGGTGTTTGCCTCCTGGCCTCAGTCCATCTAATCTCTTGCAGGGGGGGTCTTTGCTGGTTCCTCAGTGATGATGGGTGTTTGCCTCCTGACCTCAGCCCGTCTAATCTCTTGCAGGGGGGGGTGTCTTTGCTGGTTCCTCAGTGATGATGGATGTTTGCCTCCTGACCTCAGCCCATCTAATCTCTTTCAGGGGCTGGGGGGTCTTTGCTGGTTCCTCAGTGGTGATGGGTGTTTGCTTCCTGACCTCAGTCCGTCTAATCTCTTACAGGGGGGGGGGTCTTTGCTGGTTCCTCAGTGATGATGGGTGTTTGCCTCCTGACCTCAGCCCGTCTAATCTCTTGCAGGGGGGGTGTCTTTGCTGGTTCCTCAGTGATGATGGATGTTTGCCTCCTGACCTCAGCCCATCTAATCTCTTGCAGGGGGCTGGGGGGTCTTTGCTGGTTCCTCAGTGGTGATGGGTGTTTGCCTCCTGACCTCAGCCTGTCTAATCTCTTTCAGGGGCTGGGGGGTCTTTGGTGGTTCCTCAGTGGTGATGGGTGTTTGCCTCCTGACCTCAGCCTGTCTAATCTCCTTCAGGGGCTGGGGGGTCTTTGCTGGTTCCTCAGTGGTGATGGGTGTTTGCCTCCTGACCTCAGCCCGTCTAATCTCTTGCAGAATCTTCAGATGATGCCTCTCTGCATAAGAGGATACACTGCATCTAGCATAGTGAATGCATATGGAGAGAGCGGGCATTACAATGTCAGGCAGAGTAGGTGAGGTATGATAGGGGTGAACGATGGTGCGATCAAAGAAGAGAGGTGGGTGACCATGGCAGCGCATCCTAGAGACAGTGGCCCTGACAGGAAGCTCTGGGACTGCTGGTGTCATAGGGCAGGGGACTTCCCAGTGGGGTGCGATATAGACGGTGGTCCACTCTCGACTACCAGGGACGTTCACAAGATGAGTGAAGAGCCTCAACAGAAGTATTTGGGAATTTTAGGGAGGAAGGGGAGGAAGGGCAGTAGAGCGCAGTGAGGCCAGAGATAGGAAGGTGGCGCTAATCCTCCGGATGAACTCCATGAGGAGATGTACCCAATAGAATGGAGTTCCAACAACAAGTGAGAGTGGCCAGGGCAGGACAGGTGGACTGAGCCACCATTCCCCAGGCGTGGGATGTAGAAGGACAGCACTCATTGGGTAAACTATTTGGGGTTTACCTTTTATCTGTGAGGTGTGTCTTCAAAGGAAGAGTTGTCAGAAAATAAGCAGGTATTGTTTGCAACTCACCTCTGGGAGGAAAACATTACAGGTTTTTGGGGACACTTCTGTAGATTGACTTCTGTTGAGATGGATTTCCAGCTCTCAAGATCTGTGCCGCCTCTGGAAACAGTGTACGTGTCTGTCAGGTATTGTGTGAGTGTGATGTGGATCCTGGGGTCAACGCTCAACGGCCATCCTTGGAGGCTATTACTGGTGACTGTTCTTGATGGTTAGCCTTGGTGGCTGTTCTTAGTGGCTATCCTTGGTGTCTATTCCCGGTGGCGATTCTCAATGTCTGATCATGTGGCAGCTAGCCCTGGTAGATGTTCTCAGTGGCTCTTTTTGGTGGCTATTCTCGTGGCGATCATTGATGGCTATAGCTACCTGTTCTTGTAGGTATTTGTACTTGCTATTCTCTGTGGCTATTCTTAGCCACTATGCTTGCCGGCTATTATCTGTGGTAATTCTCAGTGGCTATTTCTGGTGGCTATTCTTGGAGGTTCTGCCTGGTGGCTAGTCTTGCTAACTGGGTGTTAGGAAGAATTCTCAAAATGTGCTAATTTCCCTTACCTTTTGAGACTCCCAGCAACTTTGCTGGATTTCTAGGATTTGATTTTTTTACCTGGGAAGAGTGTGAGCATTTTTTTCCCCACACTTCCATGTATTTTGATGTGTGTTTTACTTTTGTGTTCTTTGGTAATGGAGTTTTAAAACAACTCCATAGGCATAATCTTTTCTGTGTGTCACACAGCACCTTCAGTGCAGTGGCACAGGGATGTCTTTCCGACTTCCCAAGGTTTAAATACCTTCTCCGGGACTGACTACTGTCTCCCAGAGCATGTAAAGTTAAATTGACTTTACTAGTCTCTTTAAATGTACTGACCCAGCACAAACTATTTTCCTATAGAGTGCTGGAGGGGTTGCTTAGCTTCCCCTGAGTCAAAACACTCATGTAACAGTACAATGTAACCCTTTCCTACTTTAAATGGCTGGTGGCAGTGGTTCAGATCAACTACTGTGATTTTTCCCGACCTCTAACAACGGTAGCTAAAAATCAGGTCAACCATGTTTCTCAATATGGTGCCCAAGACCTATCTGTAGAAACAGACTCCGGTCATCTTTTTTTGCTATTTCGTTTAGGAAAGGTCCTTCTTGTGTTTGTCTCTGCGCCAAACCAGGTTTGGTCCCTTTGTTCATTGGCCTTTTGCGGGCTTCAGTGCTGAAGCCCTCCTCTCGCGCCTGTGTGTCTGGGGTGGACAGGATGTGAGGGAAGTACCCGAAACTCCCTGTGCTTAGTCTCCTAGGAGACCTGAATGCACTCTGGCGTGATTGGCTGGCTGGCTGTCCAGCAAGGACAGCCACCCTGCTGTGTAAGTGACAGCCAGGCTGGAATGAATAGGTGAAAACTTTAAAAGCAGGTCTCTGGGGCTTGGAAAGCAGAGTCGACCACTGGAATGAAAGAACTGTAGATGAGAGGAAGGAAGAGGACTGGTGCAACTCCTGGACATTCGGTGAAGCCCTGCTGCAGGTCTGAATTGCCTGAAACTCTGACGACAGAGAAGCCCTTTAAGGTTAACTTCTTCCCTTGAGTTTGGTGGGAACAACCAACTTGCAAGCCACCTGGACACCGTCCCCATCTGGTTGAATTTTCATCAGAGTGCTGTTGAAAACTGGATAGCCAGAGGGAAGGAAACCAGCTTGTGGACTTTAAGGCCCTCACACCTTAAACTGATGTCTTGCTACAACTTTTGGCCTCTTCCCTGGGCAGTGTCGGAACCTCCCACGTCCTCCTTCTTGTCCCCACGACTGAAGCTCTGGAACAGCGAGATCTGCTCGAACTGCCAGGAACAACTGCCTCAGCTACAGCTTTCTTCACTGGCAAGGAACTGTGCAAACACGGTCCGGAAATCTTTTCGGCCATCGAGAAAGTGCGTGAAACTTTCCTCAACTATGAAGGCTTGTCCTTCTCTTAACATACATCAAACTTTTCGCTTAGCCAAATCCTTTGAAAATATTTGAAAAACACTTAACGGTTACTTACTAGCACTGTGCTATCCTATACACAAGACTCTGAAACATTGACTTTGGCCCAGGCCTATTGAGAAGAATTGCTGGCTATACTTAACTGAAACCCTTTGCCCTGCCTATGAATGTATTTGGGCTGTCTATTCTTATAACCTTGTCTTTTTACTTCTTTATTCAGTATCTGAAGTGCCATTTTGCTCCCACTTCAGGGGAGCTAAACCTGTTCAGTTACTTACCGGTTGTGTATTTGTGGTTTATTAGTGTGTGATATTGAGCTGCTTATGGTAGTGTAATGTTTTCTAACTGACTGAGTAAATAAATGCATATTCTATTACCAAGAAACCTTGAGTACATGTTTACTTGAGTCACTGTATTGGTTGGTCCTTTGTGTAACTTGTTCTACTGCTCACTTAAACTCTTGAGATAAGTCTGGTTGCTCAGCCATCGCTACTACCTTACTGTGTAGTACAGGCTTGTACCAAAGGTGAAATTGTGCTTACACTTGTAGTCCTAGTTTCCTGTAGTGTTCCCCAAGGGTGATTCTGCCTAACACTGGGCATGTTTTCCTTGGTGTCTGTGTGCCACCAAGAAATAGTAAATTGACTGAGAGATAGTGGTTGGAGCTTAATGTGTACGAGTCTGAGATCCTGCCCCTAAGTCACTGCCTCTAACAAAACACTGCATACTTTCTGAAGCACTTAAGCCCTTCTGAAGCACTCAAGCCTGTCTGAAGGACGTAAGCCTTTCTGAAGCACTTAAGCCCTTCTGAAGCACTTAAGCCTGTCTGAAGGACTTAAGCCCTCCTGAAGCACTTAAGCCCTTCTGAAGCACTTAAGCCAGTCTGGGGGACTTAAGCCTTTCTGAAGCACTTAAGCCCTCCTGATGCACTTAAGCCCTCCTGAAGCACTTACACCCTTCTGAAGCACTTAAGCCCTCCTGAAGCACTTAAGCCCTTCTGAGGCACTGAAGCCCTTCTGAAGCACTTAAGCCCTTATGAAACACTTAAGCCCTTCTGTAGCACTTAAGCCCCCCTGAAGCACTTACACCCTTATGAAGCACTTAATCCCTCCTGAAGCAGTCAAGCCCTTCTGTAGCACTTAAGCCCTCCTGAAGCACTTAACCCTTATGAAGCACTTAATCCCTCCTGAAGCAGTTAAGCCCTTCTGAAGCACTTAAGCCCTTCTGAAACACGTTGGCCTTTTGTTCTTTGAATGCTGAAATTGGGCTGTGGCCAAAAGTGTCTTCTTTAGTGTCCCCCAGCAGCTCCAGGAATTGCCCCTCCTCTCAGCTGAAGAACATCACGTCCTTGTTGGGACATCAGACTCCCAGGTCCCCAACTTCACTGTACATTGTACATTGTCCCACTGGCTTCCAGTGGATCTCCGGCAAACAGGAAACTGAAGGTGGGTGGCAGTGCGCCTTCAGTGGAATACATTGAAATGCCTTGGAATGCCTCACTATTGGAAAGTCAACATTTGTCAAAGTCTTGGCCTAAAGGCATGATCAAAGTTCTTCTTGCTCTGCCAATTCCTGTGTGTAAGGGGCAGCATTTTGGGTGGTCTTTGTTGCCTGCCTGGTACAGCAGCTTAGAAGAGTACTTGGCAGAGTACTCGGCAGGGAAAGGAATGATTTACTGCACCTGTTATTTTTTTGCCCTATTTTAGCAAAACTAAGGAAAGATGTCCTGATTCCGATATTAAGAGTGTGTAAGTTTAGACACGCCAAACCAGCACCCAACCAGCGCCCAACCAGTGCCCAACCAGCACCCAACCAGCGCCCAACCAGCACCCAACCAGCGCCCAACCAGTGCCCAAACAGTGACCAACCAGCACCCAACCAGTGCCCAACCAGCACCCAACCAGCGGCAAACCAGTGACCACCCAGCACCCAACCAGCACCCAACCAGCACCCAACAAGTGTCCAACCAGTGCCCAACCAGCGCCCAACCAGTGACCAACCAGCACCCAACCAGCACACAACCAGTGCCCAGCCAGCGCTCAACCAGTGCCCAACCAGCGCCCAACCAGTGCCCAACCAGCACCCAACCAGCGCCCAACCAGCACCCAACCAGCACCCAACCAGCACCCAAACAGTGCCCAACCAGCACCCAACCAGCACCCAACAGCCCCCAACCAGTGCCCAACCAGTGCCCAACCAGCGCCCAACCAGTGCCCAACCAGCACCCAACCAGCACCCAAACAGCACCCAACCAGTGCCCAATCAGCCCCAACCAGTGCCCAACCAGCACCCAACCAGCACCCAACCAGCGCCCGACCAATGCCCAACCAGCCACCAACCAGCACCCAACCAGTGCCCAACCAGCACCCAACCAGCGCCCAACCAGTGCCCAACCAGCACCCAACCAGCACCGAACCAGCACACAACCAACCCCCAACCAGCACCCAACTAGGGCCCAATCAGTGCCCAACCTGTGCCCAACCAGTGCCCAACCAGCGAGCAACCAGCGCCCAACCAGTGCCCAACCAGCACCCAACCAGTGCTCAATCAGCACCCAACCAGCCCCCAACCAACCCCCAACCAGTGCCCAACCTGTGCCCAACCAGTGCCCAACCAGCGACCAACCAGCGCCCAACCAGTGCCCAACCAGCACCCAACCAGTGCTCAATCAGCACCCAACCAGCCCCCAACCAGAGCCCAACCAGTGCCCAACCAGTGCTCAACCAGCGCCCAACCTGTGCCCAACCAGTACCCAACCAGCGACCAACCAGTGCCCAACCAGTGCCCAACCAGCGCCCAACCAGTGCCCAATCAGCACCCAACCAGCACCCAACCAGCACCCAACCAGCACCCAACCAGTGCCCAACCAGCGCTCAACCAGTGCCCAACTAGCGCCCAACCAGCTCCCAACCAGCGCCCAACCAGCGCCCAACCAGCCCCCAATCAGCACCCAACCAGCGCCCAACCAGCACCCAACTAGCACCCAATCAGTGCCCAACCAGCACCCAACAAGCACACAACCAGTGCCCAGCCAGCGCTCAACCAGTGCCCAACCAGCACCCAACCAGCACCCAACCAGTGCCCAACCAGAACCCAACCAGCACCCAACCAACCCCCAAACAGCACCCAACCAGGGCCCAACCAGCACCCAACTAGTGCCCAACCAGTGCCCAACCCGCCACCAACCAGCACCCAACCAACGCACAACCAGCACCCAACCAGCGCCCAACCAGCACCCAACCAGCGCCCAACCAGTGCCCAACCCGCCACCAACCAGCACCCAACCAGTGTCCAACCAGCACCCAACCAGCACCCAACCAGCACCCAACCAGTACCTAACCAGTCCCCAACCAGCACCCAACCAGTTCCCAACCAGCGCCCAACCAGTGCCCAACCAGCGCCCAACCAGCACTAAGGTTTTTACAGTCTGTTCCAGACCCACTGACAACTCACAGTGTATATTCATATATTGAACAGGCTTTATGTTCTGGTTAATGTTCTACAGTATGTTTTATTTATGTGCTTTGTAGGAATTGTATTGCATTTGAATGATGTTAATGTTGTATTGTATTGTTAATATGTGATCTATCTATCTATCTATCTATCTATCTATCTATCTATCTATCTATCCATCCATCTACTCGGCAGGTGCCTCTTAAACCTTCATTATTGCTTCGAGGAGCTGCTTTCTTTCTTCCTACCCTGAAGTCACAGCTTTCCTCCTTGGCTCCCTGGCGATGTGCCCGCTCTCAACCAGGCACACCTTGCCCTCACCGTGGGCAATAGGGGCTATCTCAGACCCACTTGGTGGGCACACTCAGACCTCTTCTAGGGCCCTCGAAATTTACGTTACACGGGAGGCAGTAATGAGTACCCACGTATCCTCTGCTACACTAGAGTCCACAGTGAGTACCCTCAGACCGTCCACGCACAGTGGGTAGCTGTGACGTTCCCACTCCCCACTCCACAGAGGGTAACAGTGAGGGCCCCTGCACCACCTTCACCTGCTGGGTTCCTTCCCCCACGGGTCTATACTGGGGGCACAGGGGGCGAGTAGTGGCTTAGCTGTGGACCCTCATGTTGGAAGCCACTGAGCCTTGAGAACAGGCAGGCAGTGGTGTGCTCGAGGCGAGCGGACACGTGAGTGGACGGATCCGAGGGCAACTTGATGTGCTCATTTCTGGTTCCCCCCACTCTTATCTTTGGGGGTTCACCCCTGCAGTCCTACCTCAATGATCTCCAGCATCTCCAGGCGCGTGATCTTCCCGTCGCCATCCAAGTCATACATTTCAAAGGCCCAGTTGAGTTTCTGCTCGAAGCTTCCCCGGGAGGTGACGGACAGGGCACAGATGAACTCCCGGAAGTCGATGGTGCCGTCCCCGTTCTTGTCGAATGTCCGGAAGGCGTGCTGAGCGAACTTGGAGGCATCACCATACGGGAAAAACTGCAAGAAGACAATTGAGGGTTAGTATGAGGGCCAGATTGAGTGTGAGAGGCAGAGAGGACATGTGCGAGACAAGAGCAAGAGTGTAGGAGATAGAGGATGAGTGTGAGGACCAGAGGCGTGTGTGAGGAGGAGACAGAGAGTCAGTGTGAGGAACAGAGGAACAGTGGGTGTGTGTGAGGAAAAGACAGAGGAGGAGTGTAAGGAACAGAGAGTGGGTGTGAGGAGGAGACAGAGGATGTGTGTGAGGACCAGAGGCGTGTGTGAGGACGAGACAGAAAAGGCGTGTGAGGAACAGAGAGTGGGTGTGAGAGGCAGAGAGGGTGTCTGCAATACTAGAGCAAGAGTGTAGGAGACAGAGGATGTGTGTGAGGACCAGACGTGTGTGTGAGGAGGAGACAGAGAGTCATTGTGTCATTGAGGAACAGTGGGTGGGTGTGAGGAAAAGAGTGAAGGAGACAGAGGATGTGTGTGAGGAACAGACGTGTGTGTGAGGAGGAGACAGAGAGTCATTGTGAGGAACAGTGGGTGGGTGTGAGGAACAGTGGGTGTGTGTGAGGAAAAGAGTGTAGGAGACAGCGGATGAGTGTGAGGACCAGAGGCGTGTGTGAGGACGAGACAGAAAAGGCGTGTGAGGAACAGAGAGTGGGTGTGAGAGGCAGAGAGGGTGTCTGCGATACTAGAGCAAGAGTGTAGGAGACAGAGGATGTGTGTGAGGACCAGACGTGTGTGTGAGGAGGAGACAGAGAGTCATTGTGTCATTGAGGAACAGTGGGTGGGTGTGAGGAAAAGAGTGAAGGAGACAGAGGATGTGTGTGAGGAACAGACGTGTGTATAAGGAGGAGACAGAGTCATTGTGAGGAACAGTGGGTGTGTGTGAGGAAAAGACAGAGAAAGAGTGGGACGAACAGAGAGTGAGTGTGAGAGGCAGAGAGGGCACGTGCAAGATGAGAGCAAGTGTGTAGGAAACAGAGGATGAGTGTGAGGATCAGAGACATGTGTAAGGAGGAGATAAGAAAGTCATTGTGAGGAACAGTAGGTGTGACGGTGTGAGGAAAAGACATAGGAGTAGTGTGAGAAACAGAGTGGGTGTGGGAGGCAGAGAAGGCACGTGCGAGACGAGGGCAAGAATGTAGAAGACAGAGGATGAGTGTGAAGAACAGAGGCATGTGGGCGGAGGAGAAAGAGTGAGTGTGAGGAACAGAGGTGTGTGTGAGGAGGAGACAGGAGGAGTGTGAGGAATAGAGGTGTGTGGGAGGAGGAGAAAGAGTGAGTGTGAGGAACAGAGATGTGTGTGAGGAGGAGACAGAGGATGAGTGTGAGGAACAGAGGTGTGTGTGTGAAGAGGAGACAGAGAGGAGGATTGTGAGGAACAGAGAATGGGTGTGGGAGGCAGAGAGGGCATGTGTGAGAGTTAGAATGTAGGATACAGAGAGTGGGTGTGAGGAACAGAGGTGTGTGTGTGAGGAGGAGACAGAGGATGAGTGTGAGGAACAGAGGTGTGTGTGAGGAGGAGACAGAGAGGAGGAGTGTGAGGACCAGAGTGAGTGTGAGAGGCAGAGAGGGCATGTGCGAGACAAGAGCAAGAGTGTAGGAGATAGAGGATGAGTGTGAAGAACAGAGGCATGTGGGCGGAGGAGAAAGAGTGAGTGTGAGGAATAAAGGTGTGTGTGAGGAGGAGACAGAGAGGAGGAGTGTGAGGAATAGAGGTGTGTGGGAGGAGGAGAAAGAGTGAGTGTGAGGAACAGAGGTGTGTGTGAGGAGGAGACAGAGGATGAGTGTGAGGAACAGAGGTGTGTGTGAGGAGGAGACAGAGAGGAGGAGTGTGAGGAACAGAGAGTGGGTGTGGGAGGCAGAGAGGGCATGTGTGAGAGGAAGAATGTAGGAGACAGAGAGTGAGTGTGTGGAACAGAGGTGTGTGTGAGGAGGAGACAGAGAGGAGGAGTGTGAGGACCAGAGTGAATGTGAGAGGCAGAGAGGGTATGTGCGAGACAAGAGCAAGAGTGTAGGAGACAGAGGATGAGTGTGAGGACCAGACGTGTGTTTGAAGAGGAGACAGAGAGTCATTGTGAGGAACAGTGTGTGTGTGTGTGAGGAAAAGACGTATGAGGAGTGTGAGGAACAGAGAGTGGGTGTGTGAGGCAGAGAGGGCGTGTGCAAGAGGAAGAGTGTAGGAGACAGAGGAGGAGTGTGAGCAACAGAGGTGTGTGTTAGGAGGAGACAGAGAGTGAGTGTGAGGAACAGAGGTGTGTGTGCGAGGAGGAGACAGAGAGGAGGAGTGTGAGGACCAGAGTGCGTGTGAGAGGCAGAGAGGGCATGTGCGAGGCGAGAGCAAGAGTGTAGGAGACAGAGGATGCGTGTGAGGACCAGACGTGTGTGTGCGGAGGAGACAGAGAGTCATTGTGAGGAACAGTGTGTGTGTGTGTGTTTGTGAGGAAAATACGTATGAGGATTGTGAGGAACATAGAGTGGGTGTGGGAGGCAGAGAGGGTGTGTGCGAGAGGAAGAGTGTAGGAGACAGAGGAGGAGTGTGAGCAACAGAGGTGTGTGTAAGGAGGAGACAGAGAGTGACTGTGAAGAACCAAGGTCCAGGCATGACAATAGCATGTCCCGGCAAGTGAATGTGGAGCATTCATATGCCTCAGTTATCAGTGATGATGGGAACTTCTCTCTGACTCCATCGCTTTTTTGAAGCTTGCACAATGTAAACTGTGCCTGTCTCTGTGGGAGGTGAATTTCTGGATGGCATAGCTTTATAGTGTATAATATATGTGGGGGAGCAGAGCAATGGTGGTTTCTACTGTGTTCGCACACTCAGCCTCATGCATGTGATTGTTGGGAGGCAGATGAATACGTCATCCATAGCTTCTGCCCCTCCCCCACACCAATACCACACTGGTGAGATGCGTTACTCACTAAGGCAACCATACCGCCCTTATACCAGACATTAGACCATTTAAGCTGAAGATGCCAAAAGTAGTCAAACAAACATTAAAATCTTACATGTGCATGTATTAGACATGAAGTAAAAGGGCACTCCACATGAAGACCACATACAATAGGTGATGTATGCATTTAAACATGTAGAACACTAACATAACCAATCTATAAGCCAAATGCAACAAAACACAGAACATTAAGTATAATGGGGCAGCCATCTTCTCCAAAATGGAAGCCGTGGAATGCTATTAAATAAACAAAGGCCCCAAGACTTCTAGAGAACCCAACATGCTAAATTCACAGAAATACAGATCCGTGCCGTGCTCAGACAGTAGCTAACAACCCGAGCCGAGGTTCAAGTGAAACAAATGAGGATAGGAACGGCAGAGCAAATGTATGAGATGGTAATTCCCAAGATACACGCAGTATACACTTGGATTATTTAAAATGTATTAAAAGCACAACAGACCTTTGTTAGGCAGGTGCAGTCAAACTATAAGCGAAAAGACTCCAGGATGGATTACTCAAGAGTGTCTCCAGTGACAACGGAGAACACAACACATACAGTTATATTAGCTAAATTCTCAATAAATACAGGATAAATCTATTCCCAACATAGTCCTATGATATGATATGATTTGGTATTTATAATGCGTCTTTACACAAGTGTTTCTAGGCGCCTTCAGACAAGGAGGACACACAGAGGGATGATAAGACAAATGATCTTACTAGGCCCTGTGACATTCAGATCGTGCAAGTGCAATGAGAAAGTGCAGGGGACAGGGTGAGGAGAGAAGTGCAGGGAAGGGGGAAGGGGGAAGTGCAGTCAGGGCAGCAGGGCTCTGAGTAAGTGCGACGATGGCAGAGAACTACAGGAGTGCAGTCCAAGACTGGAAGTTCTGGGCAGGCCAGAAGGCAGCTCAGGGTGACTGGTCAAGGAGGGGGGGGCACCCTCTTTGAAACTGATGGCAGCCACGCCACCAGTCAGGACAAGCAGACAGGTAGATTAGCAGAGGAGAGGGAGCGAGAAGGAAGAAGAGAAGAGGAAGGTCTTGAGCAGCTTCCAGAACTTCCAGTGATCGGGCTCAAGTCTGAAAGGGGCAGGGAGGCCGTTCCAGAGAGAGGTACCTGCAGAGGAGAGATATCTACCCCCACTCTCTGCCTGGAGAAGCGTCTGACCCGCAGAGAGTTGGAGTTAGCTGACCGGAGGGCTCTAGAAGGAGGGTATTTAGGAAGAGAGTGTTGGATATAGAGATGCCCAGAGAAAGCCTTTGGATGATGAAGTGGGTCTTGAACTTGATCCTCACGGCCACTGGAAGCCAATGGAGAGATTTCAGAGCTGGAGAGATGTGGTCCCTGGCCTTGAGGCCAAGGATAAGTCTAGAAGTCCTGTTCTGGATTAGTTGAAGAGGGTGAAGGGTAGAGGTAGGAAAATTGAGAAGGAGGCTCTTGCAGTAGTCCAGCCTAGAGTGAACCAGGGCTCTGGAGACAATGAGCCTCTGTGGGAAGGTGAGAAAGGGTAGAATACCTCTGAGGAGGTACAGCTGGAAGTGAGCCTTCTTGAGAAGGCCTGTGATGTGTGGAGAGAAGGAGAGAGTGGAGTCGAAGATGACGCAGAGGTTTTTTGCCACACAGGAGGGGGCCCAAGGACAAGTACACAGCCAAGTACAAAGAGATCACACTGGCTCATACCCTAGGAATAAGTGATGGCAATTTTTTAAATTGGAAGGGAATCAATCCGTGGACCTCTCTCCCCCTACTGCCTATTTAGCTCATGTCTTGACGGCCAAGGCTGGGTAGCAGAAAGCCAACGTATCAGAGTCCATGGTGTTACGCCACCCATCAAGATATGTGCCAACCAACTCATCGTTATAGAAATGACATAGTAATGAACCTTTATCACTATAGGGATGGTCTCAGGGGGAGCCATCAGGCAAGTATATCCCAATTAGATGTTTGAACCCTATAGAGTGCATATGTAGCCCCCACCACTAACCAATCCCTATTCCTGCAGATATTTATAAACTGGTAAATGTGATGATGTCATTTATGATGAAGTTGTACTACGTAATTCGTTGTTTGTAATGGATGCACCGAGAGCGGCCAGATGTTAATGCTTTTATGCTTTCCCTGCTTTATTTGACTGATAATAAAACTGGATTTTGCTGCACACTTTGTCCACTAGTCTTTGAGTCCAGTTTGTATTGACTCCAGGTCCTCTGGGCTATTAGGGACTTGTTTGGGCTGCTTAAGATGATTTACAGTGACCTTTACTGGCATAGATAGGTTGTGGAAGCAGCTTCATGCATGTAATGTGCAGAGACCATTACTGGCATAGATAGGTTGTGGAAGCAGCTTCATGCATGTGATGTGCAGAGACCATTACTGGCATAGATAGGTTGTGGAAGCAGCTTCATGCATGGAATGTGCAGAGACCATTACTGGCATAGATACGTTGTGGAAGCAGCTTCATGCATGTAATGTGCAGAGACCATTACTGGCATAGATAGGTTGTGGAAGCAGCTTCATGCATGTGATGTGCAGAGACCATTACTGGCATAGATAGGTTGTGGAAGCAGCTTCATGCATGTAATGTGCAGAGACCATTACTGGCATAGATAGGTTGTGGAAGCAGCTTCATGCATGTAATGTGCAGAGACCATTACTGGCATAGATAGGTTGTGGAAGCAGCTTCATGCATGTAATGTGCAGAGACCATTACTGGCATAGATAGGTTGTGGAAGCAGCTTCATGCATGTAATGTGCAGAGACCATTACTGGCATAGATAGGTTGTGTTTGCAGCTTCCTTCATGCATGTGATTTGCAGAGACGATTACTGGCATAGATAGATCGTGGTAGAAGCTTCAGATTACTGGCATATATAGATCATGAAGCAAGACACATGCATGTGATTTGCAGGGACCATTACTGGCATAGAAAGATTGTGCCCACAGCCTAATAGAAATGGTATAAAATGCTTGTGTGTCCTGTTGGTGACATGACATTTTGTCATGATTAGGCACTCGGGGCGCTGTGCGCCGAAATCAAGACCCGTTCATGCCCCTGATAAACAGCTAAGCGATCTATGCAACAGACGGTATATTAAAAGAAAACTTCCCTTGAACATATGTGCTCATCAGCTTCCAGGAGTCCGGAAGTCTTTTTTCCATGGTGGATGGAGGTTGCCATGGAAGCTATGGAACACATTTCTAAGGGGAGGTAACCTGTGTCCTGTACTCCGACATGGGTCTCACATGACTAATCAATCCTTCTTTAGTCCCGCCTCGGCAGACTCTCGTTGCTTCTGATTAGCGTTTACACTGTTTCTCCTGAAGTTACGTGCTTACTCTTGTTTTGTTTATCGATCTGTCTTTTGGAGTGTCCTTGTCTGTTTTGGTCATTCTTGGCTTCCTCTGTATTACAGACCCTCTGTTTATGCCTCTTGAGCTGGTTCGCTCTTTCCCTTGGTACTGTCTTTGACCACCTTTTGCTACTAGCCGGACCGCCCTTTGGACCTTGCCTCTGCCTAACCCTCGGCTTTGTCATTGCCCACCTTTTGCTATGACCCAGACCGCCTTTGGATCACTCCTTGCTTTAACCCTCCGCTTTTGTCTTTGCCTGCTAGTGTCATGACTCGGAAAGTGTCTTCGGATTGCTCTTGCCCAGTGACTTTGTTTTCCCTGCTGCATCTGCTTTGTGGAATCCTCGCTGGATCGCGCTCGGCTTCACTCCTTAGCGACTCTGCACATCCTGCCTTTTTTCTACGAAGGAACTGTGGACTTCCTGATAATACAGTCGCTTCACACACGGACTAGAGACTTTTGTGATTGTGTGTGTCTCAGGCGTCCTCGTTTCGTCAGGACAGGTTTCTGGACATTTCCGGCGTCTCCGGGAATAGTCTGTTTGGATTTACTTCAATTACCACAAACTTCAGGTCATCTTTGGAACATATACATTCTCAAGAAGCCCTCTTGGTAAGCCCCATTTTTGCTCTATTTCCCTAACTGTGCTTGTTATTCTGGTTTGTTTACTGACTATTCCTTGTAATCATTCTGTTGCAGAATCTTTAATGTCTTACTGTGCCTCTCGTTCAACCTGGTATTGGGGGTTACCTGCTACCACAGCACAGGTTAGTAGGTAACCTGCCTTGTATTTTCTGGAGTATATATGTTAACATCAAAAGGCACTAACCTTACGTGTTTTCTTTGCAGCCACGATTGTCTCGGGGGTCTCCAGTCTTTCAATTAATTGATCCCTCTGCATGTTTATTTATTTATTTATTTATTTGCATTTTTAAAGCGCAGCAGCTGCCCTCAGGCATAGTGGCGCTGTTACAAGAGAATTTACTTAACATCGTGAACTTGGTTAGAGTCATGGCTGTGGTTCCAAGGTTACATGGGAACCGCGGGCATGGTAAAGTTGTGGTTTACACACATTGTTGCATGCAATAGAATTATAGGTGGGATTTACTTAAATAGGGTGGTTTTCAGAGCTTTTCTGAAAGCTATGAGGGATGTTTTAGCTCTTAGTTTGGGCGGTAAGGCGCCGCCAGCTTTGACTCTAGTGAAGTTTGGGATTGCGAGTAGGTTGGCATATAGGTCCCTTTTGGTTCTGAGTGACTCGACTGGACGTATCCGTTCATTGAGGTATCTAGGGGCAGATTGGGATATGCATCTATGTGTAATGGTGAGAGTCTTGAACTGGATGCGCTCTTTGACTGGGAGCCAGTGTGCATTTTGTCTTGCTAAGGAGATGTGTTCCCTCTTTGGAATATTGAGGGCTGCTCTCAAAGCGTTGTTTTTTGCAATCTGGAGTCTATTCATGTTTTTGGCTGAGGTACCTAGCAGGAGGAAATTGCAGTAGTCCAGTTTTGCGCCTATGGTGGCTCTGGCGATGTTGAGGCGGTTTGTAGTGGACAGGTGAGGCTTTACTGCATTGATTATTTTGGTTGTAAGAGCTGGTGAGGAGGAGATGTAACTGACATGTCTGTCCATGGACAGGGTGGAGTCGAGGTATACACCCAATGTTTTTACAGCAGGGGAGACGGAGATTACTGAGTTCTCGATTAATAAGGTACTGTATTTTCTGTCTAACTTGTTGAGGGATTCTTTAGGGCCCACTAGTAGGATCTCTGTCTTGTCTCCATTGAGACAGAGGTCGTTGGCTGCCATCCATGCTTGGATGATGGCATACGTGTTTTGTAAGATGTTTAGGTCTTGCTCGTAATCACCAGTTAGTGGGAGAAGGATTTGAGTGTCGTCGGCATAGTTGGTGAACGTTATGCCGGATTCTTCTAGGTCATTGAACAGTGGGAGTGTGAATAGATTGTAAAGAGTAGGGGAGGTGCAGGACCCTTGTGGTACTCCACAATTGATAGGGGAGGGGGTGGCTGACGCTTGGTCCGAGTAGACCCTCATAGCTCTGCCCTCCACGAAGGATGAGATCCAAGTTGTGGCTTTAACCGAGAAGTGGACTGTTTTGGTGAGATGTGTCCTCAATGTTTTGTGGTCGACTAGATCGAACGTGGCCAACAGCTCAAGGAGTAGGAGGATGGCGCATTTGCCTTTGTCCATATTCTTTAGTAGTTGGTTCTTTAGGTTGAGTAGTGCTGATTCTGTACTATAGCGTGGGCCGAAACCAGACTGTCTTTTGTCTAGGATGTTTTGAGATTCAAGGTAGGCTTGTATAGGTTTTTTTTAGTAGTGGGCGAACCCAAGCTTCCTTAAGGGAGGAGGGTACTGAGCCAGTGGCGAATGAAGCATTAATAAAAAGTAGGAATGAAGTGGGCTAGAGGTTCAGCGCAGTCTTTGATTATGTTTGCTGGAAAGATGTCCCCCTTGCAGAGTGAAGGTTTTATTTGTTTCACGATGCCTAGGACCTCAGGGGCGGTTACCTTTCTGAAAGTGAACGGCGGTGGAGGATTCTAAGTTTGCTTTGGGGAGGGGGCTTAGGGTTAGGGGCAGTCTGGGTTTTGTGTGGAGATTTGGGTAGATTGTCCAGGTTGGCTTTGATTTTCTTTTGGAGTAAGTCTATTTTGTCGAGCATAGCCTTCTAGATGTCGTTACACCAGTACTCGTCTTTGATTATTTGATGTTTTGAGGCGGGCGGTATGACTGGTTCGTAAAAGATAGCGAATAATTCTTTTGAATGTGATTGGGCATTGTCAATTCTAGTGTTGTTTGCGCCAGCTTTGGCTTTGGCTATGGCGTTTTTGTATTGTTTGACAATAGTTAGATATGAATCGCGTAGAGGGGCGGAGGGGTGGGATTGCCATTTTTTAAGGGCTTGTCTTTTGAGTGTTTTTAGGTCACATAGAACTTGGTTGAACCATGAGTTTACGTGGAAGAGTTTTTTCACTTTTTTTGTCTCTAGTGAAGCAATAGTGTCGATGAGCTCTTTGATAGTGGTGTCACAAAGTATGACTAGTTCTTCGGGGTTGTTGGAGGTGGGTGATGCTAATGCTGAGACTTCTAGGAGTGGACACATCCTTTCTTTGGAGAGTAGCTTTTTTGATCTGGCTAGGGCAGCTGGCATAGGAACGTTTT
This sequence comes from Ambystoma mexicanum, assembly GCF_040938575.1. Classification (NCBI taxonomy): domain Eukaryota; kingdom Metazoa; phylum Chordata; class Amphibia; order Caudata; family Ambystomatidae; genus Ambystoma; species Ambystoma mexicanum. The sequence goes on along the minus strand of NC_090934.1, from coordinate 16,035,666 downwards.
GATTGATAGCTGCCTTTGTTGGGATGTAGAAATGGATGAGGTGGTGGTCGGTCCATGGTTTCGGCGTGTTTGAGCTGATGTCTACACTGCAGTTGTGGTCGGCTAGCCAGTCTAGTACACAGCCTTTTGTGTGAGTGGCAGAGTCAACTCTCTGGGTGAATTGTAGGTCTAGAAGGGCTCTAGCCAGAGTTTTGCTGTGTTTGTCTTTTGTGTCGTTGAGACAGATGTTCACGTCTCCTAGGAGTATGACTTTAGTGTTAGGTTTGAGGTTGTTCCCTAAGAGATGTAGGATGCCGGCTTGGAAGTTCAGGAGTGTGCCTGGCGGTCGGTAGATAAGGTGCATTGTCATGGTGTCATTAGGAGAGAGGGAGATTTTTACTGATAGGGCATCAAAGTTTTTCTCGGATGGGATGAGTTTAATTTGTCTAGCCTTCAGTGTTTCTTTGACTATTAGGGCCACACCTCCGCCTTTGTTTGTTGGTCAATGTTGCCGGAGGATGATGTACCCAGGGGGGAGGGCCTGGCATATGGCAGGTCCAGAGGCTTCATGTAGCCAAGTTTCTGTGATGGCTAGAGCGTCTAGCTCGAGGTCAGAGATTAGATTGTGTATTTCTGTGGCGTGCACTTGTAGAGATCTAGCGTTGATGAGGGCTAGCTGGATTTGGGAAGGTTTGTCTATGCTCAGTTTGACAGAGTTGGGGTTGTGTTTGGTGGTGTTGGTGTGGAGTTTAGTGGTGGGGTGTTGGGGTGTAGAAAAAGGAGTGATAGTAGAGGGAGTGGAGTGTGGCTGCAGTATGAGTCTGTGAGTATTGGTGGGAGCTGTGGAGGTGCGGGCTCCTAGTCTGGCGTTTCTTATGTGCACTGGTAACGTGTGAGGTGTGCTTTTGGCCGTGGATTTGGGGTTGGGGATGGAGTTAGTGGATGGAGATTGGTGGGTGTGGTGCTCATGTGAGCATAAAGCTGGTAGGAACGGAGTTGGGCGGATAGAGTCAGAGCATGGAAGCTTATCGGGTTGAGCGGGGGCCATGTTAGGTATAGTGGGTGTTGCCTGGGTCTGGGTGTATACTAGGTGGGCAGATTCGACTTTAGGCTAAGAACATAAAAATATGCAGATTCGACTTTGGGCTAGGTGTGCATGCTAGTAGGTACACGTTGATGTGAAGCTCAGTGGTTGTGCACGGTTGTGTGGCAGATGTGGGCAGTGCACATGGGTGGTGGGGAGTGAGCACATGCGTATTGGGACTGGCTATCATGTAGTAAACTCACAATTGGATGGGCAAGTTATGGGAACAGGGGGAGGGCGGGGTACAATGTAAGAGGCATAGCGAAGGGTAGCAGAAGTGGTCAATGTCAGTGTTCAATTGACAGCAAGTAATTGGCGGTGCATGGAGTGCTTACGGGTGGCTGAGGACGGAGGCAGGTCCTGGCGTGGCGCGTGTCTCATTCATTCCCTGCGTTGCGCTGGTACAGGCGGTGTAGTTGGCCTTGTGGAACACCAGGTGGGGGCTGGTCCGCATGCTTTTGAGAGGTGAATGGTCTCAATGATAGAGGTGGCGACGGGCAGGGGTTGGTGCCTCGCGGCTCGTGCGGCGAGACAGGCAGAGACAGGCTCCAGCCTTGTCGTGGCGGGCCTTGAGGTGGGCGGGCCGGCTCTCGCCTTCCGGTGCTGCTGGCTGGGTGAATTGGGCGTGTTCCTTTGTACATCCAGAGGGATAAATTGGTGGGAAGAATTCTTCTTCTACACTACGGGGTCAAGTTTGTGAAGGAGAATTCTGACACATTTTCTGGATGTTTTTTTGTGTTACCTTAGAGCACTCATTGTAAATTGTATGCCATGTGCCTCATTTTTCTAAAACAATATGTTTTTTTTACAGCTATTTTAGGGAAGCGTTTGTTGAGAGGCAGATGAATATGTAATCCATATCGTCTGCCCCTCCCCCAGCTCAATACTGCAAGGGTGAGAAATGTTACTTACTAAGACACCGGCACCACACTTATCCCAGACAGGTACAGCAGGAGATGGACACAATCTAAGCTGAAGATGGCACGAGTAACAAAACTAGCGTTGTGACAATCTCTGTGCATACATTAGACACAAAGCAAATGTGCCCTCAGCATGAAGAATGCGGACACTAGGTAACATGTGCAATTATACATGAAGAATAATAACAAAAGCAATGCATAAGATGGATGCAACATGAATGACACACGCTCATTAACATAGAAATGCAACAGTAATGCACAGCCATGTTTTCCAAAATGGAAGCCACAGCATACTTCTAATTAAACAAAAGGCCTCAAGGCTACACAAGAACTCAGAATGCTGCACAGAGGCAGACGTACATGTCATCTCTAGTGCCCTCACCTCTGTCATACTGGAAGAAAAGCAAGAGCACCAATACTGCATCGAAGATATGAGAAACGTTATGCACTCAGACAACCGTATCGAATGCACTCTAACACTACCGTGGTGGAAAGATGTCTGTGTAAACCACTGGATGTTGAAGAGCTATAAGTGAACTCCGACCAGAGCAAAGTGAAGTAAAGAAGAGAAGCTACTAGAACACACTGAAACGATATGTGAATACTTAAAGAATGAAGATGTAACCGAAGTAACAAGAGAAACGCGTATGCAAATACCAAGCCATCATAATCACTAAGAAGATACTTAAGAAGAGAATTAGCAAATGTATGTACGCAGAAACGCAAGGTAGATGAGACATATGGAAGTTTGCTGCAGGAGAAAATATAACGTGAGTAAAGCAGCCATGATGGAAAGATGGACGTCAACACTGTATGCATAATAATCAAGAAGCCTTGAAGAGAATCACCAGGGTGGCAGGTGCTGGAAGACAGCCCCATGAGAAGAACAAAGAAGATATGTGTGGCTTGGGATCAAAGATGCCACATCAAGAGGCAACTGCAAAGCACAAGGGCAGTGGCAGAGGATAAGGTACGTACGCATCACATATTTCTCTTAGATTAAGTGAAGGAGAAAACATTTGCAAGTGCCAAGCATTAAACAATTAAAGATGTAGAAAGCATATGCAAGATGGAGCAACCAAGTCTCCATGGGCCAAGAGGAGAAATAGCACCCTGTATAATTGAATTAAATAGCACTAAATAAAAGATCAGAATGGACAAAATTGTGGTCTCCTCACATCTGGTGCAAGACTCGAAAACAAGGCCCATTCATTAAGCTCAAACTGAAGATAGTGATGTACCCACACTCCCTTAAAAGTCCCACAGTAGAGAACATTCAGGAAGGTCATCTACAGAGTAGAAGCCTTGGTTTACGACCTAATTGATGAGAGATGGTAGGCTAATTGACCAAGTGAGCAGTGGTCTAACGTTGTTCCCCGCACCTGGGTTTCGTTTTGCTCGTGCTGGTAACGATCCAAATGTTCAAGGTTGGGAGAGAATGCCAACCAATCATGAGGGCCTATGTAGCAGTGTATCATACATTGTTGCAGAAGCCAATCTGCTGCTATTATTCTGCTATTAATCTGGATAATACGTAGTAACAGGTAGTTCAAGGCGTGCCTACCAGATAGGGAGCAGTCACTTATGTTACTAACACCTAAACAAAGTATAGGTGGGTATGTTCCCTTAACCAATCCCTCCTTTCGATAGGTTTTTACTGTTTTCCATGTAAGATGATGTCATAGCTGACGTACATTGATTTATAAAGCCTTTGTGTAATCGAAATGTAGATGAGAGAGTGTGCGCTGCAATCAGTTTGTTCACCAGGTTTCCCTTCTTTATTGAAGCTGATAATGAAGTAGTGTTTTGCCATATTCTTTGAGTCTGTGCGGCTATTTGGGTCTGAGATTGTTTATTGGCAATTCCGTATCACACTTGGAACACTCCCGGTGCTGCTGCTCAAAGATGAACTCACAAAAATACAGATCCGTGCACAGCTCAGGAAGAAGCTGCAACCACAGCCAAGGTTACCGCAAATTAAAGCCGGGTTAGAACGTTGCAGTGAAAGCACGAGATAGCAATTCCCAAGACGCAAGAAGGATGCTCCCAGATTAGTTAAAGTTTTATAAGAGTCCAACCAGCCCTGGTGAGCCAGGTGCAGGACAGCTATAAGCCAAAAGACTCCATGAAGATTAACTCAAGAGTGTCCCCAGTGGCATTAGAAAACATAACACTTGCATCAATTTTAGCTACATTCCCAATGAATGAAGGGTGAAATAATTCCAAACACGGTCCCATCACACGTGACCCATGATTGAAGAACACTGTCTATTCATTAGCAACGAATACAGATAGGACGCATGCCTTACTCCTTACATGTACACCCAAACACGAGTCACCAGAAAAGGCCAAATACGAAGCAACAACCCAGGCTCATGGCCTAGAAATGAGGGATGGTATCTTCTTTGAGTTAAAGGAAAGCAGTCTGTGGGCCTCTCTCTCCATACTCCTCTAATCTCTAATGTTACGCCGCCCATGACGTAAGGTGCCAGCCAATTACATATTGCGGGGATGATGTCTTTTTACCTTTATCTATTTAGAGGTGCTCGCAGGAGGCGCCATCAGTCAAGTGTTACCGGGTTAGAAATCTAACCCCTATAGAATGTATATGTATTTTTATTTATTTTATTTGAACATTTATGTAGCGCACAAAACCCAGAGGTATCTAGACGCTTAATCTTACGAAATTGGTTACAGCCATGAAATTCAGCTTAATTATTGAAAGGTTACACGGCAAGGTGCAGTGAAAACATTCGAATTACCATCTTATCTTGCATTCTTAACATAGAGTAGACAGTGTCAGACAAAGTCATACATTGTTTTACAGTTTTACCCTATTTACGCCATTTGCATAAGATACACAGATATTCAAACTCTGAATTTGTTTCAAGACTAACAGGCCCCTTATTTGAAGAACAGAGTTTTAAGACTTTTATGGAAAGACCATTAAGATGTGTCCGTTCTTCGGGATGGTGATATGATATGATAAGGTATTCATAACGTGCCTATACACAAGTGATTCAAGGCGCAAATTGGTGGAAAGGTGCTCCAGAATTTAGCAGCAATCACTGGGAATCTGGATCCACCAGCTTTCTGTCTCCTAAATCTCAGTGTAGAGATTCGACTCGTGTAGGAGGACCACTATTAACCAATCCCTGTAGGTTTTTGGTAACCAAGATTACAGTATGATGTCAGTTATGACACATGTTGAATATATAAACCATTGTTTTTAAGTAATCAGCGAGGACAGCAAGAATGCCAGGCTTCTATGCTGTCTCTGCTTTATTTTGATGATAATAAAGTTGGGTTTTGGCTTGAACATTGTTTATTTCCGTTATTGAGTCTGGCTTGAACTGACTCCAGATCCTCTATGTAATTTGGGACGTTCCAGGCTGTCCCAACACGTTTTCCTACCGAACTGAAAATATTCAAAAGTTGTGATGAGGGTCCCATGATTAAATTAGGATTATGGGACCCGTCAGGAGCAAGAACAAGAAGAGCCACCAGGGGGCAGCGCAGGCTCCGTGTTAGAGTCTCGAGCAAGGCCTGCACCTGCCCATGCCAGCCACCAGGGGACAGCACAGGCTCCTGGCTGGGCTCGCGAGCAAGGCCTGCACCTGTCCATGCCAGCCACCAGGGGGCAGCACAGGCTCCAGGTTAGGCTCGAGAGCAAGGCCTGCACCTGTCCATGCCAGCCACCAGGGGGCAGTACAGGCTCAAGCAAGGCCTGCACCTGTCCATGCCATCCACCAGGGGGTAGGGTGACCAGACGTCCCGGGTTTCCCAGGACAGTCTGGGGAAATCACCCGGGGTCCTGGGAGTTTGTTCATTTTAGAAACCCTGTCTGGGGTTTGCAGGGTTGGGTGGCTACGGCAATTAAAATAGTATTTCTTTACACAACACGTTGAGATTTTTTAAGTTGGAGCAGTGGCTCGAACCCCCAACCTTTCAGGTACAAGTCACACACTGACTGACTGTGCCACAGAGACTGGCGTAGAAGCAAGTGTACAGAAAGACATGTTATATCAATTAGGGCAACCGCTTGTTTTGAATTAACATGCCAAGATTCACAAACTGCACAAATTAGATCATATACACTTTATAGAATGGAAAAGTGCTGGAAATATGATTGGGCGGTAATTGGTGGGCTGCAATGGGGTGGTCCTTCTTTTATGTTTTTGGTCGTCCTGGTTTTTCGTTTTGGAAATCTGGTCACCCTACCAGGCGGCAGCAGAGAGCAAGGCCTGCACCTGTCCATGCCAACCACCAGGGGGCAGCAGGGGCTCTAGGCTAGGCTCGGGAGCAAGGCCTGCACCTGTCCATGCCAGCCACCAGGGGGCAGCACATGCTCAAGGCTAGGCTCGGAAACAGAGCCTGTGTCTGGCTGTGTGAGCCACCAGGGGGCAGTGCGGGCTCCATGTTAGGCTTAGAAGCGGGGCCTGCACCTTGCCATGCCAGCCACCAGGGGGCAGCACAGGCTCCATGCTAGGCTCAGAAGCAGGTCCTGTGCCTGTCCATGCCAGCCACCAGGGGGCAGTACAGGCTCAAGCAAGGCCTGCACCTGGCCATGCCAACCACCAGGGGGCACACAGGCTCCAGGCTAGGCTCGGGAGCAAGGCCTGTGCCTTATCATGCCAGCCACCAAGGGGCAGCAATGGCTCCAGGCTAAGCTCGGAAGCAAGGCCTGTACCTGTTCATGCCAGCCACCAGGGGGCGCCAAAGGCTCCATGCTAGGCTCACGAGCAAGGCCTGGACCTGTTCATGCCAGCCACCAGGGGGCAGCACGGGCTCCAGGCTAGGCTCAGAAGCAAGGCCTGCACCTGGCCATGCCAGCCACCAGGGGGCAGTACAGGCTCAAGCAAGGCCTGCACCTGGCCATGCCAGCCACCAGGGGGCACACAGGCTCCATGCTAGGCTCAGAAGCAGGTCCTGTGCCTGTCCATGCCAGCCACCAGGGGGCAGTACAGGCTCAAGCAAGGCCTGCACCTGGCCATGCCAGCCACCAGGGGGCACACAGGCTCTAGGCTAGGCTCGGGTGCAAGGCCTGTGCATTTTCATGCCAGCCACCAAGGGGCAGCAAAGGCTCCAGGCGAAGCTCGGAAGCAAGGCCTGTACCTGTCCATGCCAGCCACCAGGGGGCGCCAAAGGCTCCATGCTAGGCTCACGAGCAAGGCCTGGACCTGTTCATGTCAGCCACCAGGGGGCAGCACGGGCTCCAGGCTAGACTCGGTAGCAAGGCCTGCATCTGTCCATGCCAGACACCAGGGGGGCAACACAGGTTCCATGCTAGGCTCAGAAGCAAGGCATGTGTCCGGCCACAGCCACCAGGGGGCGGCACATGCTCCATAATAGACTCAGAAGCAGGGCCTGCAGCCACCAGGGGACAGGACAGGCTTCAGACTAAACTCGGAAGCACAGCCTGTGCGCTTCCATGCCAGTCACCAGGGGGCAGCACAGGCTCCATGCTAGGCTTGCGAGCAAGGCCTGCACCTGCCCATGCCAGCCACCAGAGGGCAGCACAGGCTCCATGCTAGGCTCAGAAATAAGGCCTGCACCTGTCCATGTCAGCCACCAGGGGGTAGCACAGGCTCCAGGCTAGGCTCGGGAGCAGGGCCTGCATCTGGCCATGCCAGCCACCAGGGGGCAGCACAGGCTCAATGCTAGGCTCATAAGCAAGGCCTGCACCTGTCCATGCCAGCCACCAGGGGGTGGCACAGGCTCCATAGTAGACTCAGAAGCCGAGCCTGCACCTTGCCATGCGAGCTACTAGTGGGCAGCACAGGCTCCATAATAGACTCGAGCCACCAGGGGGCAGCACAGGCTCCATGCTGGGCTAGGGAGCAAGGCCTGTGTTTGTCCATGCCAGCCACCAGGGGGCAGCACAGGCTCCTGGCTAGGCTCAGGAGCAAGGCCTGCACCTGTCCATGTCAGCCACCAGGGGGCAGCACAGGCTCTAGGCTGGGCTCGGGAGCAAGGCCTGCATCTGTGGTGGCACAGGCTCCAGGCTAGGCTCGGGAGCAGGGCCTGCGCATGTTCATGCCAGCCTCCAGGGGGCAGCACAGGCTCCATGCTAGGCTCCGGAGCAAGGCCTACACTGTCAATGCCAGCCACCAGGGGGCAGCACAGGCTCCAGGCTAGGCTCAGAAGCAAGGCCTGCACCTGGCCATGCCAGCCACAGGGGGCAGCACAGGCTCCAGGATAGGCTCAGAAGCAGGTCCTGTGCCTGGTCGTGCCAGCCACCAGGGGACAGCACAGGCTCCAGGCTAAACTCGGAAGCACGGCCTGTGCATTTCCATGCCAGCCACCAGGGGGCAGCACAGGCTCCATGCTAGGCTCGCGAGCAAGGCCTGCACCTGCCCATGCCAGCCACCAGAGGGCAGCACAGGCTCCATGCTAGGCTCAGAAGCAAGGCCTGCACCTGTCCATGCCAGCCACCAGGGGGTAGCACAGGCTCCAGGCTAGGCTCGGGAGCAGGGCCTGCACCAGGCCATGCCAGCCACCAGGGGACAGCACAGGCTCCATGCTAGGCTCATAAGCAGGTCCTGTGCCTGTCCATGCCAGCCACGAGGGGACAGCACAGGCTCCAGGCTAAACTCGGAAGCACGGCCTGTGCGTTTCCATGCCAGCCACCAGGGGGCAGCACAGGCTCCATGCTAGGCTCGCGAGCAAGGCTTGCACCTGCCCATGCCAGCCACCAGAGGGCAGCACAGGCTCCATGCTAGGCTCAGAAGCAAGGCCTGCACCTATCCATGCCAGCCACCAGGGGGCAGCACAGGCTCCAGGCTAGACTCGGAAGCAGGTCCTGTGCCTGTCCATGCCAGCCACCAGGGGACAGCACAGGCTCCAGGCTAGACTCGGAAGCAAGGCCTGTGCGTTTCCATGCCAGGCACCAGGGGGCAGCACAGGCTCCATGCTAGGCTCAGAAGCAAGGCCTGCACCTGGCCTTGCCAGCCACCAGAGGGCAGCACGGGCTCCATGCTAGGCTCACGAGCAAGGCCTGAACCTGTCCATGCGCCATCAGGGGGCAAAACAGGCTACATAGTAGACTCAGAAGCACAGCCTGCACCTTGCCATGCGAGCCACCAGTGGGCAGCACAGGCTCCATAATAGACTCGAGCCACCAGGGGGCAGCACAGGCTCCATGCTAGGCTCGGGAGCAAGGCCTGTGTTTGTCCATGCCAGCCACCAGGGGGCAGCAGAGGCTCCTGGCTAGGCTCAGGAGCAAGGCCTGCACATGTCCATGTCAGCCACCAGGGGGCAGCACAGGCTCTAGGCTGGGCTCGGGAGCAAGGCCTGCATATGTCCATGCCAGCCACCAAGGGGCAGCACAGGCTCCATGCTAGGCTCAGGAGCAAGGCCTACACCTGTCCATGCCAGCCACCCGGGGGCAGCACAGGCTCCATGCTAGGCGCGGGAGCAAGTCCTGTGTCTGGCCACAGCAACTAGGGGGCAGCACAGGCTCCAGGCTAGGCTTGGGAGCAAGGCCTGCACCTGTCAATGCCAGCCACCAGGGGGCAGCACAGGCTCCAGGCTAGGCTCAGAAGCAAGGCCTGCATCTGGCCATGCCAGCCACAGGGGGCAGCACAGGCTCCAGGCTAAACTCGGAAGCACGGCCTGTGTGTTTCCATGCCAGCCACCAGGGGGCAGCACAGGCTCCATGCTATGCTCGCGAGCAAGGCCTGCACCTGCCCATGCCAGCAACCAGAGGGCAGCACAGGCTCCATGCTAGGCTTGCAAGCAAGGCCTGCACCTGTCCATGCCAGGCACCAGGGGGCAGCACAAGCTCCATGCTAGGCTCGGGAGCAAGTCCTGTATCTGGCCACAGCAACCAGGGGGCAGCAGAGGCTCCAGGCTAGTCTCTGAAGCAAGGCCTGTGACTGTTCATGCCAGCCACCAGGGGGCAGCACAGGCTCAGGCTAGGCTCGGGAGCCGGGCCTGTTCCTGGCCATGTGGGCACCAGGGAGCAGCACAGGCTCAAGCAAGGTCTGCACCGGTTCTTGAGAGCCACCAGGTTTCATGCTAGGCTCAGAGGTAAGGGCTGTGCCTGGCCACGAGGGTCACCCGGGGGCAGCACCGGATCAAGCCAGGCTGCACCTGTCCATGCCAGCCACCAGGGGGCAGCCCTGGACACGGTCCAAGTTGGGCTCTGGGAGGCAGACTTCACAGGCAGGGCAGGAGGGACTGATTCTGGTCAGACCGGTTTTGTTAAGTTGACTTGTTCTTTTTTTGAATAAAGGATCTTAAGTCTTATTACAACATTTATTCAGCAGCGCAGAGGAAAAGGCGCGGCCCGCTCTCTCCACTCCTTCTCATGCTTCCCCAAACTCCTCGCGCCAGTACCCTCAGCTTCCTCCCGAGCCTCACAACTCCTCCCAATACACTCATACACACGCTTCCTCTGACCCTAATACTGCCTCCTCACACACCTACCTCCATCCTGCGCCCTCATACCTCCTCACCAGCCACCCACACATCCTGTTCACACCCTCATAGCAATGCCACCTACCTCTTCGAACAACTGGAGTTAACCAAACCCTCAACAACAGAACTAGAGCTAGCGAATCTAGACAGGAAAGCAGAGATATTACACAAATGGATTGCAGATACAGTTGGCAAGATAGTCCCGGAAAAACCATTTACACCATCAAAAAAGAGAGCAATGGCTAAGTGGTTTACCCCACTATTAAGCACCATGAAAAAGGAAAACAGAAAGATGGAACTTGAATGGAGAAAACATTACAACCAAGACAAAAAAACACTGTTCCGGAAGCAAATCTGTGCATACAAGAAGGAAATTCTAAAGGCAAAAAAGAAGGCACTATGATGACAGAATCACAAAGGCCACCAACACACAAAAAGAAATGTTTCACATCATTAAAGAAATGAGAAACCCACCAGGCTGTGACAACACCCCAACCCCCTCGGAGAAACTCTGCAATGACCTGGCAGACCACTTGAAAAAAAAAATCAATGACATCCGACAAACCATCCAACATAGGCCAGCCAACAGCAACATACAACAAAACGAACCTACCTCAGAACCACAACACAAACTCAATAACTTTCCTGAAATATCAGCAGAGGTATTCACAATGCTCGTAAAACACAGCAAGAAAGCGGGTTCACCGATGGATCCCTGTCCCCCGGACATCTACAAATCAATCCTCGCACAAGGATCGCCAGCAGAATACTACAGAAACCTTCTAAATCTATCACTAGCAACAGGCACCGTACCAAGGATCTTCAAATCAGCCTACATCAAACCACTTCTGAAAAACACAAGCAGCGACGTAGATGACCTCTCCAACTACAGACCTATCTCTAATATTCCCTACCCGGCAAAACTCCTCGAAACCTATGTATACAAACTGACCCAAGAATACGTAGAAAAACACCACCTGCTAGACCAAGCTCAAGTCGGTTTCAGACCAGCGAGAGGTACAGAAACAGCACTACTATCGCTCTGGGACGACCTAAAAACAAATGCAGACTCCAACACAACATCCGGCCTTATTCTACTCGACATCTCCGCAGCCTTCGACAAAGTTAGCCATGACACCCTAACCAAAAGACTAGAAGACATAGGCATAACCGACACGGCGCTACGCTGGACTAAACCATTCCTAGCAGACAGAACAGAAACCGTCTGGATTAAACCCTTCAAATCCACCCCACGAGTTAACGACTGTGGAGTGCCACAAGGATCCTCACTATACTGTACTTCAACATCTACCAAACCCCAGTAATAAGGATCTTCAAGAAACACAACATCACATGCTACAACTACGCAGACAATACTCAAATCATCTACAAAATCAAAGACACTCAAGCCGATCATTCAAACCCTAATCAAGTGTCTAAAAGAAGTCTTCAACTGGATGATTACCAACAACCTGAAAATCAACCCAGGAAATGCAGAAATCATGATCATATCCAAAGACCAGGGGAACGAAACTGCCATCCCGTGGCCAAGGTAAATGGGAACTGCACCATCTAAGGTAGTAAAAAATCTGGGAGTCCTGATGGACAACACCCTAACCTTAGAGCCGCAAATACACGCAACAGTCAAGAAATGCTTCTTTCTCCTCCACACGGCAAGAAAAATACTACCTTTCCTCTCCTTCACACACAAAACACTCACTATCGTCGGCCTCATCATGTCAAGTATCGACTATGCAAACAGCCTCTACCTAGGAATACCAGAATACCTACTAAAGAAGATACAACGGATCCAAAACACAGCCGCCAGCCTACTCCTCAAACTATCCAGAAGAGAACAGATCACCCCTGCCCTAAAAACACTACACTGGCTCCCAGTAAAACACTGTATCACCTTCAAAACAATGTGCATAACGCACAGGGCAATCTGCGGACAAGGAGCAGAATTCCATCAAAAGAAAATAACAATCTACAAGCCAACGAGACCCCTCAGATCAACCAACGAAATCCGCCTGGAACTAAAACCTTACATCAAGAAAAAACTCGGAGGAACCGCCTTCTACCACTTAGCCGCAAAAACCTGGAACAACATCCCAAAAGAAATGAGGAACACCAAAGATCACCTTAAATTCAGAAAATTACTAAAAACCTGGCTCTTCAATACCAGAGACTAAAAGCGAAGCAGCAGTAAGACAAACGTCTAAACGGGAAAGGACAGTGACAAGCCCCAGAACCGACTGATAAGCACTCAGGTCACCGGGAGGGGTGACGCCAGACAGTGGTGCACATGCGAGACCCACAGAGACGGAGGCAACAACCCCAGCCAATCCTTACCATCCCCTACCGCCCTATAGCTACAAACTAGGTACCACTGGGTTGTGGAACTGGCGAGATACCACCAATCACCACACTAACTGAGATATGGACACTGGCAGGCGCACTAGCCATGTGGGGGAGGGTGAGGAACGTGCAACGTTGTTGACGGAACGGGCGGAAGAGGCAGCAAGATGCTCAAGGGGCCTCAAATACAAAACGAGCACAAACCAAGCACCCGATCGAGCGAGATTACGCGAGCCCAACTGGTCAACCCAGGATAGAGATGCCAACTAACCGATACCACTAACAATTTCCTCCTCTGCATACACCTCTCAAACTCCAAACCAAACACAACCACAAACCTACAGCACAACAAACCGCACAAACTTCACCACACTGCAACAACAAAACAATAAACGCACATAGACTCGCACATCAGTACACGACGACTACCGGCCGCATACACCCCAGGCCCAGCCGACGTACCCAGCGGGCTGAGGCTGCCAACAGTACATCACTGCTCTCTTGCACTTTTCCAGCCTCCACCCACTAACTCACCCGCCCTCCCTATTTCAGAGCCGCCAGAGCGTCAGGGGACCACTCCGGTGGTGATAGTGCGCGGTACAAATGTCCTTTAACATCAACATTAACATGTTATATTACAAGCACATTGTGTATACTTTCTCGCCATACCCTCATGACATTTTCCAATCCGTACCTCCCACGCCCCGGTTACCTCTCTGATACCCTCATAACCTCTTTCTGGGCACCTCTGCCCGTCTCCATGACCCTTAGCCACTCTACACCGCAAATTGACACCACCCTGTCTATGCACCCCCACCTGTCCCATTCCCCTCACAGCCTCTCCCTTTCCACATACCCCAGCAAAGAAGTCTGTACCCTTCACCTCTGACCCCTCATACCACCCTGTGGCATATCTCCTCTGCATGCCTCATAGCGCCTTGACATACCCATTACTTCAGCCCCATGCCCAAGGGCTGGGCTGGCCTATAGGGAACTCTGGACATCTCCCAGTGGGCCTCTGCACCCTGGGCAGCAGTGGGCTGGCCTATAGGGAACTCTGGACATCTCCCAGTGGGCCTCTGTACCCTGGGTAGGGGTGGACTGGCCTATAGGGCACTCTGGACACTTCCCAGTGGACCTCTGCACCCTGGGCAGGGGTGGGCTGGCCTATAGGGCACTCTGGACATTTCCCAGTGGGCTTCTGTACCCTGGGTAGGGGTGGACTGGCCTATAGGGCACTCTGGACATTTCCCAGTGGGCTTCTGCACCCTGGGCAGGGATGGACTGGCCTATAGAGCACTCTGGACATTTTCCAGTGGGACGCTGCACCCTGGGCAGAGGTGGACTGGCCTATAGGGAACTCTGGACATCTCCCAGTAGGCCTCTGCACCCTTGGCAGCGGTGGACTGGCCTATAGGGCACTCATTTCCCAGTAGGCCTCTGCACCCTGGGCAGGGGTGGACAGGCCTATAGGGAACTCTGGACATCTCCCAGTGGTCCCCTGCACCCTGGGTAGGGGTGGGCCGGCCTATAGGGCACTCATTTCCCAGTAGGCCTCTGCACCCTGGGCAGGGGTGGACTGGCCTATAGGGAACTCTGGACATTCCCCAGTGTGCCTCTGCACCCTGGGCAGGGGTGGGCTGGCCTATAGGGAACTCTGGACATCTCCCAGTGGGCCTCTGCACCCTGGGCGGGGTGGACTGGCCTATGGGTAACTCTGGACATTCCCCAGTGGGCCTCTGCACCCTGGGCAGGGGTGGTCTGGCTTGTTGGGAACTCTGGACATCTCCCAGTGGGCCCCTGCACCCTGGGCCTCTTGTGTGTGGTATCCTATTTTATTTCCACATTGCCCCATTTGCTGAAAATGTGCAATATCCGGCCATTTTAAATTATTTCCCGGGCCTCTTTTGCTTCCCAGTCCACTCCTGCCCATGCCCCCTCCATGGCATACCCCAAATCCACTGCAACGTCACTACTGCAAAGCTAGGACAGCTGTAACCGCTCTCCTGCACATTTCAACATGTTAACATGCAGTGTGCATCTCAGAGATTACCTTCACAGCGGCCATTAACAAGGTGGCTTTTTTTAACCAATGTATTTGTAAATTGTGTGCCAGGACGCAGGATTGGGTCCATATGTTTCTAAAATGTTTTAGGTACGGGGTGGCTGGGAGGGTGGCGTTTAATTGGGGAATTCTTGCCTGCTCAGTGCAAGAAAGGGCTTGCGTGAAGCCCCTCTGTCACAAAGTTCACCAGTCCTCATTCAACCAATAGAAGTTCGACACGCCCTGGCTGCGGGGGCTCCACGCTGCTCGGCAAGGTAATGCACCTACTGCCTTGATCGGTGTGAACACTGCAGGCCACACATCCGGTTCCTGCGTACTATGCTAGCCTTGGAAGCACCTCGCATGGCCTCCAGAACAGGCCCCGCCTCATTCCCAGCGCAAACGATCTGCCGGACTCGCCCGATACCTCATTCTCTTCTTCAGTTGCCCAGAGTGCACACATCGATGCCAACCTGTGCTTTCCAGTGGGCATGCAGGCACGTGCAGGGTCTTGGATATTGGGCGACCACTAATCAACCCATTCGTGACCCACTTTTTAAAACAGTCCTTCGCCCCCCCAAGAATGTTCAGACTGTTTTCACCCTGCTACTTACCCTACCCTCACACCCCATAACTCCCTCTACTATACCTCATCCCCAACCCTCACACCCCATAACACCCTCTACGATACCTCAACCCCAACATCCCATAACACCCTCTAATAAAGCTCATCCCAACCCTCACACCCCATAAAACCCTCTACTATACCTCATCCCAAACCCTCACACCTCATTACACCCTCTACTATACCTCACCCCAACCCTCACACCCCATAACACCCTCTACTATACCTCATCCGCAACCCTCCCACCCATAACACCCTCTACTTTACCTCATCTGCAATCCTCATACCCGATAACACCCTCTACTATACCTCATCCTCAACCCTCACACCGCACAACACCCTCTACTATACCTCATCCCCAACCCTCACACCCCCTAACACCCTCTACTATACCTCACCCCCAACCCTCACACCCCATAACACCCTCTACTCTACCTCATCCCCAACCCTCACATCACATAACACCCTCTACTATACCTCACCCCAACCCTCACACCCCCTAACACCCTCTACTATACCTCACCCCCAACCTTCACAACCCATAACACCCTCTACTCTACCTCATCCCCAACCCTCACACCCCATAACACCCTCTACTATACCTCACCCCCAACCCTCACACCCATAACACCCTCTACTATACCTCATCCCCAATTCTCACACCCCATAACACCCTTTACTATACCTCATCCCCAACCCTCACATCCCATAACACACTCTACTATATGACATCCCCAACCCTCACACCCCATAACACCCTCTACTATACCTCAACTCCAACCCCCAAATCCTATAACACCCTATAATAAATCTCATTCCCAACCCTCACACCCCATAAAACCCTCTACTATACCTCATCCCAAACCCTGACACGCCATTACACCCTCTACTATACCTCACCCCAACCCTCACATCCCATAACACCCTCTACTATACCTCATCCGCAACCCTCCCACCCATAACACCCTCTACCTTACCTCATCTGCAATCCTCATACCCCATAACACCCTCTACTATACCTCATCCCCAACCCTCACACCGCACAACTCCCTCTACTATACCTCATCTCCAACCCTCACACCCCATAACAACCTCTACTATACCTTATCCCCAACCCTCACATCCCATAACACCCTCTACTATACCTCATCCGCAACCCTCCACCCCATAACACCCTCTACTATACCTCATCCCCAACCCTCACACCCCATAACACCCTCTACTATACCTCATTCACAACCCTCCCACCCAATAACACCCTCTAGTATACCTTATCCGCAACCCTCATACCCCATAACACCCTCTACTATACCTCATCCCCAACCCTCACACCCCATAACACCCTCTACTATACCTCATTCCCAACCCTCACACCCCATAACACCCTCTAATATACCTCATTCCCAATCCTCACACCCCATAACACCCTCTTCTATACCTCATCACCAACCCTCAAACCCATAACACTTTCTTCATTACCTCATCCCCAACCCTCACACTCATAACACACTCTTGTATACCTCACCCCTAACCCTCACATCCCATAAACCCTCTACTATACCTCATCCCCAACCCTCACATCCCATAACACCCTCTTCTATACCTCATCCCCAACCCTCATACCAAATAACCCCCTCTACTACACCTCATCCCCAACCCTCACACCACATAACACCCTCTACTATACCTCAGCCCAACTCTCACAACCCATATCACCCTCCACTATACCTAATCCCAAACCCTCACACCCCATAACACCATCTGCTATACCTAATCCCCAACCCTCACACCCCATAACACCGTCTACTATACCTCATCCCCAACTCTCACACCCCATAACACCCTCTACTATATGTCATCCCCAACCCTCCTACCCAATAACACCCTCTACTATACCTCACCCCAATCCTCATACCCAATAACCCCCTCTACTACACCTCATCCCCAACCCTCACACCACATAACACCCTCTACTATACCTCACCCCAACTCTCATACCCCATAACACCCTCCACTATACCTAATCCCAAACCCTCACACCCCATAACACCCTCTGCTATACCCCATCCCCAACCCTCACACCCCATAACATCCTCTACTATACCTCATCTCCAACACGCGCACCCCATAACACCCTCTACTGTCCCTCATCCCTAACCCTCACACCCCATAACAGCCTCTACTATACCTCATCCTCAACCCTCACACCCGATAACATCCTCTACTATACCTCATCTCCAACACTCACACCCCATAACACCCTCTACTGTACCTCATCCCTAACCCTCACACCCCATAACAGCCTCTACTATACCTAATCCCCAATCCTCACACCCCATAACACCCTCTTCTATACCTCATCTCCAACCCTCAAACCCATAACACTTTCTTCATTACCTCATCCCCAACCCTCACACCCATAACACACTCTTCTATACCTCATCCCTAACACTCAAATCCCATAAAGCCTCTACTATACCTCATCCCCAACCCTCACATCCCATAAAACCCTCTTCTATACCTCACCCCCAACCCTCATACCCAATAACCCCCTCTACTATACCTCACCCCAACTCTCACACTCCATAACATCCTCCACTATACCTAATCCCAAACCCTCACACCCCATAACACCCTCTGCTATACCTAATCCCCAACCCTCACACCCCATAACACCCTCTACTATACCTCATCCCCACCTCTCACACCCCATAACACCCTCTACTATATGTCATCCTCAACCCTCCTACCCAATAACACCCTCTACTATACCTCACCCCAATCCTCATACCCGATAACCCCCTCTGCTATACTTCATCCCCAACCCTCACACCACATAACACACTCTACTATACCTCATCCCCAACTCTCACACCCCATAGCACCCTATACTATAACTAATCCCAAACCCTTACACCCCATAACGCCCTCTTATATACCTAATCCCCAACCCTTACACCCATAACACCCTCTACTATACCTCAATCCCAACCCTCACACCCTATAACACCCTCTACTATACATCATCCCCAACCCTCCTAGCCAATAACACCCTCTACTATACCTCATCCCCAACCCTCACACCCCATAACATCCTCTACTATACCTCATCTCCAACAATCACACCCGATAACACCCTCTACTGTACCTCATCCCTAACCCTCACACCCCATAACACCCTCTGCTATACCTCATCCCCAACCCTCACACCCCATAACATCCTCTACTATACCTCATCTCCAACACTCACACCCCATAACACCCTCTACTGTACCTCATCCCTAACCCTCACACCCCATAACAGCCTCTACTATATCTAATCCCCAATCTTCACACCCCATAACACCCTCTTCTATACCTCATCTCCAACCCTCACACCCATAACACTTTCTTCATTACCTCATCCCCAACCCTCACACCCATAACACACTCTTCTATACCTCATCCCTAACCCTCACATCCCATAAACCCTCTACTGTACCTCATCCCCAACCCTCACATCCCATAAAACCCTCTTCTATACCTCACCCCAACCCTCATACCCAATAACCCCCTCTACTATACCTCACCCCAACTCTCACACCCCATAACACCCTCCACTATACCTAATCCCAAACCCTCACACCCCATAACACCCTCTGCTATACCTAATCCCCAACCCTCACACCCCATAACACCCTCTACTATACCTCATCCCCACCTCTCACACCCCATAACACCCTCTACTATATGTCATCCTCAACCCTCCTACCCAATAACACCCTCTACTATACCTCACCCCAATCCTCATACCCGATAACCCCCTCTGCTATACTTCATCCCCAACCCTCACACCACATAACACACTCTACTATACCTCATCCCCAACTCTCACACCCCATAGCACCCTCTACTATACCTAATCCCAAACCCTCACACCCCATAACGCCCTCCTATATACCTAATCCCCAACCCTCACACCCCATAACACCCTCTACTATACCTCAATCCCAACCCTCACACCCTATAACACCCTCTACTATACATCATCCCCAACCCTCCTACCCAATAACACCCTCTACTATACCTCATCCCCAACCCTCACACCCCATAACATCCTCTACTATACCTCATCTCCAACAATCACACCCCATAACACCCTCTACTGTACCTCAACCCTAACCCTCACACCCCATACCAGCCTCTACTATACCTCATCCCCAACCCTCACACCCCATAACATCCTCTACTATACCTCATCTCCAACACTCACACCCCATAACACCCTCTACTGTACCTCATACCTAACCCTCACACCCCATAACAGCCTCTACTATACCTCATCCCCAACTCTCACATCCCATAGCACCCTCTACTATATCTAATCCCAAACCCTCACACCCAATAACACCCCCTTTATACCTAATCCCCAACCCTTACACCCATAACACCCTCTACTATACCTCATCCCCAACCCTCACACCCCATAACACCCTCTACTATACATCATCCCCAACCATCCTACCCCATAACACCCTCTACTATACCTAATTCCCAACCCTCACACCCCATAACACCCTCTACTGTACCTCATCCCTAACCCCCACACCCAAAACACCCTCTACTATACCTCATCCCCAACCCTCACACCCCATAATACCCTCTACTATACCTCAGCCGCAACCCTCAGATCCCATAAATACCTTCATTTTACTTTGCCATCAACCCTCCAGCACACCTTACACCAGCCTTTATACTCCATAACACCCCCACTCTACCTCCCACTAATTGTCACCCCCATTTGTCTGCTATACCTCTTCCCCAAACCCTCAAACCCATACCTCACCCTCAGCGCTCCACTATACCTCACCCCAACCCTCATGCCCCATAACTCCCACCACTCTAACCCTCAACAGTCATCACACCCCCATATCCCTCCACTATACCTCATCCCCAAACCATCAAACCCATACTTCACCCTCAGCCCTCCACTATACCTCATTCCAACCTTTAAACCCCATATCTTCCTTTACTATACCTTGCTGTCAACCCTTCACTATATATTGCCCTCACCTCTGCACTACAGCTTGCCCCCAGCCATCACACCCCATAACTATGTCCAGTATACCTTGGCCCCCAACGCTCCACTACACCTCGTTCTAAACTCCCTCTGCTATACCTCACCCACCACTCACCCATAGCTTCCTCCATCATTCCTCATCCTCAACTCTGCACTATACCTCGTCCCCAACCCTCACACTTCATAACTCCCCACACTATACCCCATCCCAGTCCTCATACCCCATACCTTCCTCCACCCTACCTTATCCCAGACCTTACACCCCAGTTCTCACACTGCATAACTCCCTCCACACTACCTCACCCCAGTCCTCACACTCCATACCTTCCTCCACTCTACCACACTCACAGTTCTCACATTGCATAACTCCCTCCACTCTACCGCACCTCAGTCCTCACACTCAATAACTTCCTCCACTCTACTTCACCCCATGCCTCACACTCTTCCTCCACTATATCTTGCCCTGACACTCCCATCCCATAACCCTCTCCATCATTCCTCACCCTCAACTCTCCACTAGCAGAGGCATGTTGGTGCATTATAAAAATTAAAATACATAAATAAATAAATAAATAACTCACCATAATTCCCTCCAGTATACCTTACCCCAACCCTCAAACTCCATAACTTCCTCCACTCTACCTCATGCTATGCCTCACACTCCATAACTCTCTCCACTATACCTCAACCTAAACTCCCTCTACTATACCTCACCCACAACCCTCTCACGTCATAACTCTCTCCATCATTCCTCATCCTCAACTCTCCACTATACCTCTCCCCAACCCGCACACTCCATAACTCCCTCCACTCTATCTCTCCCCATGCCTCACACTCTACAACTCACTCCACTATACCACACCCCAGTTCTCACACGCCATAACTCCCTCCACTATACCCCACCCCAGTCCTCACACCCCATAACGTTCTCCAGTTTACCCCACCCAAGTCCTCACACTCCATAACTCCCTCCACTCTATCTCACTCCATGCCTCACACTCTACAACTCACTCCAGTATACCACACCCCAGTTCTCAAACCCCATAACTCCCTCCAGTATACTCCACCCCAGTCCTCAGACCCCATAACGTTCTCCAGTTTACCCCACCCCAGTCCTCACACTCCATAACTCCCTCCACTCTATCTCACTCCATGCCTCACACTCTACAACTCACTCCATTATACCACATCCCAGTTCTCACACCCCATAACTCCCTCCAGTAGACCCCACCCCAGTCCTCACACCCCATAATGTTCTCCAGTTTACTCCACCCCAGTCCTCACACCCCATACCTTCCTCCACTCTACCGTATCCCAGACCTTACACCTCAGTTCTCACACTGCATAACTCCTTCCACTCTACCTCACCCCAGTCCTCACACTCCATACCTTCCTCCACTCTACCTCACCCCCAGTTCTCACACTGCATACCTCCCTCCACTCTACCTCACCTCAGTCCTCATACCCCATAACTCCCTCCACTCTACCTCCACCCCAGTCCTCACACCCCATAACTTTCTCCAATTTACCTCATCCCAGTCCTCACACCCCATAACTCCGTCCACTCTACCTCGTCCCTAGGTCTCACACTGCATAACTCCCTCCACTCTATCTCACCCCATGCCTCACACTTCATAACTTCCTTCACTATGAGTTGCCCCAACCCTCACACCCCATAACTCCCCCCATCATTCCTCATTCTCAACTCTACACTATACTTCACCATCATTCCCTCCACTATACCTTGCCCTGACCCTCAAACCCCATAACTCATTCCATCATTCCTCATCCTCAACTCTCCACTATACCTTGCCCAAACCCTCAAAACCATATCCCCCTCCATGCTACCTCACCCCATGCTTCACACTCCATAACTCCCTCCCTCATACCCCACACCCAGTCCTCTCACCACATAACTCCATCCACTATTCCTCTTCCCTAACCCTCACACCCAAGAACTCCCTCTGGTATACCTCTCCCCACTTCTCACCCCATAACTCCCTCCCACCCTCAGCTATCCACTATACTTTGCTTCCAACCCTCACAACCCATAACCCACTCCACTCTACATCTCCCATGCCCCAGCCTCCATAACTCCCCCCACTATACTCCACCCCATTCCTCACACCCCATACCTTCCTCCACACTACCTTATCCCAGACCTCACATGCCGGATCTCATACTGGATAACTCCCTCCACTCTACCACACCCCATGCCTCACACTCCATAACTCCCCCACTATACCCCATCCGAGTTCTCACACTCCATAACTCACTGCACTGCACCTTACCTCATGCCTCATACCCCATAACTCCCTCCATCATTCCTCACCCTCAACTCTCCACTATACCTTGACCCTCACACCCATAACTCACTCCTCTAGGCTTCATCCCCAATCCTCACTCCACTATACATTCTTCCCTCCCTCCCCACACCCTGAACGTCCCCTCCTGAGACGTCCATAACCGAGTACAACTCTCCTCAAACATGTTATATTAGTATGTGGTCCACTTGGGAGGAGGGACACCGTGTATGAGGGCCTAGAACAGAACCAGACACATCGGTGTCTGTGAGGAATTTGACCATCCACACTGTGGGTGTGCACTCGTCTGGGCTTTTTTAAAATACTTTTTTCAGAAATTGAATGATGGGATATAACCTCAGACAATGTCCAGGGCTAAACCTCAAACATTTTCCTATGCTCACCGCACAACAAACACATAGTCACATGTACTCTGTCGGACACAGTCTACAGGCGTAGTCTTCCCTGTCACACTTAGTTGGAATGTGACAGCAATGATTACACCATGTACACCACTTCGTCTCCCCATCCAAGGGA
Organism: Ambystoma mexicanum; assembly: GCF_040938575.1. Taxonomy (NCBI): domain Eukaryota; kingdom Metazoa; phylum Chordata; class Amphibia; order Caudata; family Ambystomatidae; genus Ambystoma; species Ambystoma mexicanum. The sequence continues at coordinate 16,012,336 of NC_090934.1, read as the reverse complement.
AGAGGGCAGGAGCCCTTTCCCCATCGTTGGAAACCGCAACAGCTGGTAAGCTGCATCGAAGGCCTGCCTGGCCTTGTCCTACTTCCTGCCTGACCCCCGCATGCCGGGTGCATCGCGGCGCCACAACGAGGCTAAGCCTCGCTTATCCACGCCACTACATCCGCCGGCAGGCGGATCTGCCGGCGGCCCTTACGAAGGCCATACAAAGGCCTGTTGAGAGCCTGTCTGGCCTCACTTCGTCGCCCCATCCAAGGGAAGAGGGCAGGAGCCCTTTCCCCATCGTTGGAAACCGCAACAGCTGGTAAGCTGCATCGAAGGCCTGCCTGGCCTTGTCCTACTTCCTGCCTGACCCCCGCATGCCGGGCGCATCGCGGCGCCACAACGAGGCTAAGCCTCGCTTATCCACGCCACTACATCCGCCGGCAGGCGGATCTGCCGGCGGCCCTTACGAAGGCCATACAAAGGCCTGTTGAGAGCCTGTTCGGAGCCTCAGGAGCCAGGGGCCAGGAACTCTGCCCTTACCGCTCCAGCCGCAGCAGCACACCACGGAGGAGGGGCAGGAGCACTAGCCTCCTGAGCCGAGGAGCATCTTCAGCTACACACGGTTCGGCCATGCGTCAGATCACCCTGCCTCACCGATTTCCCTCAAGGGCGAGGGTTGCCATCTTATCTCAGTCAGGTATGGCCATCGTGCATATTTATTGATTTCCAGCTGCTCGTCGATTTCTGAAGCGCAACGCTTCGTGAGAATCGACTGACTCCGTCAGACTCTTCCGCCTGGCCCAGCAATGGCGGGCGCATCGCGGCACCAGAGCGAGGCTCTTGCCGCACGAATCAGCTGTTGACCTCCCCTTTCATATTTATCCCCTTCCGCCGGCAGGCGGGAACGCCGGCTTCTCAACAAAGGCCCGCACTAAGGCCCCTGTTTGCCCCCTGTTCGCCTCCGGAGCCTTGGAGCTAGTGTCTACTCGGACCTTTAATCCATTGTGAGTAGAGGGGATACCCTTCAGTCTACACTATTGTGCTTTCTTGTATGTCTTCTGCTACTCCGCAATCACAAACATTTGAACTCGGTTTTTTTTCCACCCTTGATAACTGTTTGCTACATACACTTATGCCTCCAACTCCGCTGCCTCTATGCGTTACTGCCACCTCTCAATAGTACAGTCACTTTCAGCCACTAGTGCTTTATGCCTCATGACTGCTACTGGCTGTGCCCTTTGGTCGCCTACGGACCACTGCAATTGTGTTGTGCCTTATGGTCGCTAACTGACCACTGCAATTGTGTTGTGCCTTATGGTCGCTAATCTGACCACTGCAATTGTGTTGTGCCTTATGGTCGCTAACTGACCACTGCAATTGTGTTGTGCCTTATGGTCGCTAACTGACCACTGCAATTGTGTTGTGCCTTATGGTCGCTAACTGACCACTGCAATTGTGTTGTGCCTTATGGTCGCTAACTGACCACTGCAATTGTGTTGTGCCTTATGGTCGCTAACTGACCACTGCTATTTGTGTTGTGCCTTTGGTCACTAACTGACCACTGCAATTGTGTTGTGCCTTATGGTCGCTAACTGACCACTGCAATTGTGTTGTGCCTTATGGTCGCTAACTGACCACTGCAATTGTGTTGTGCCTTATGGTCGCTAACTGACCACTGCAACTTTGTTGTGCCTTATGGTCGCTAACTGACCATTGCTATTTGTGTTGTGCCTTATGGTCGCTAACTGACCACCGCAATTGTGTTGTGCCCCTAGTCACTAACAGACTACTGTTATTGTGTAAATGTCATATGGTCGCCCTCGCATTCCTTACCAGACCACGCGCGCTTAGACTCTACTAGGTCAACATGCCCCCCACCAACAGTCTAACTACCGCAAACTCACCACTGTACTCTTTCAATACCCTACTTACCAGACTGCTGCCTACCCTTCTCCTCCTTATACTGCACTCTGGCTGCACTGCACTATACCATACCACCACCTCTATCTACCACTCTTACTTGCATCACACCTCAACTATGCCATCCCACGCTCACCACACCAACCCTTATCTTAACAACCCAGCCCTCTGGATCCAGCACTTCGCCACCAGACCTTTACCTAACCTACCCTGCTCTATCTCCTTGAGAAATGCTAGACTTGGCTCGCGCCTTACCCACGCTTCCCATCATTTAGCTCACCGCATCAAACTGCCTCTCCCTTTGTCACCACCTACACTTTCACCTAATCTACCACCATCTTCCAACTCCCCTAACTTAAACAATATCAAAGGCGCGCTAATCAACGCCAGATCACTCCCGGCTCACGCCCTAGAAGTAGCTGACTTGATCCTCAACCTTGACCTCGACTTTATAGCAATCACTGAAACCTGGCTCCACCCAGCTTCAGGTCCTCTTCTCTCCCTCGCTATCCCTCCTGACTACAACATTATCAGACATGACCGTAATCCCATCCAATCTAAAGGAGGTGGCATCGCCATCATCCACAAAAACTCTCTGAACTTCCACCTCTCAGCCACACATCACTCCTCCACTCTGGAAGCACTGACAGCTAAACTAGCTGTCACACCCAACCATTCTATCACCTTCCATCTACTCTACCGGCCACCCGGCCCTCTATCCACCTTCGCGGAGGACCTCTCCAACATCTTCACACACAACACCAAAGCTATCTCCCAGGTCATGATACTGGGGGATTTCAACTTAGGCCTCCACGACCCCAAGGACACTGCTGCTTCGTCTATTGACAACATCCTCACTAATGCTGGATTCACTCAGTTCCTAAACCAACCCACCCACAACAAGGGTAGAACCCTTGACTGGCTAGCCGCCCTCAACTGTCCCATCAACATCACCTCTAACCAACAGTGCGCCTGGACAGACCACAACTTAATTACATTCAATATTGAGTCCAAACCTATCAGCCTCCCTCACAACATTGCCCCGGCTATGGCCACCCGTAACAAACGCAACATTACCTGCGATAGACTCCTCCCCCTCCTCCTTCCAGCTCTCAATGTTCGGGATCCCTCATGCTCTGACCCTACGGCCCTGGTCGACACATTCAACCGGGCCATGCTTACAGCCTTAGACACCATTGCACCTTCGAAACTGAGAAAATCTAAACCTCGAGCCCACCTAAACTCTTGGTTTACACCCCATCTCAGAGCACTACGCAAAGAAAAACGAATTGCAGAATCCCACTGGAGAAGCAATCACTCTCTAGCTAACAAATCACGCGTACTCCTGGCCACCCTTAATTACAAGGAAGCTATATTCCAGGCAAAAAAAGACACATATAACAAACGCATCGAGCAAGCCAAATCTAACACCAAAGAATTGTTTAAAATCCTAAAAGAACTTGAAACTCCTGTTACTCCACCTGACACCTGTACCAAAGATAGCACCTGGTGCTCCAAAATCCAAGAAGCTCTCCTAGGTAAGATTGCCACTCTCCAAATTAAAATCAACAACAAACAATCTAGCCTTCAATCCAACCCTCTACAGATCCCTATACCTACCATAAACCTCTCTATCACAGACTCTCTGACTCCTTTTAGCTTCTCTCCACTCTCCATTCTCGAAGTGGAAAAGATTATCACTAGCCTTAAACCGTCCAATTGTCAGGGTGACCTTTGTCCTGCCCCTATTATTAAGGAAGCTGCTCACGACCTAGCACCATTCATCACTACGCTCATCAACTCCTCCTTTAGCTCTGGGATTGTACCGGACAATCTTAAGGATGCATGGGTTATCCCGCTTCTGAAAAAACCTACCCTGGACCCCAGCATACCCACAAACTACAGACCAATTACCACTGTACCTTTTTTACTAAAAATCCTTGACCGCGCGGCCTACCTACAAATTCAGGAATACCTTGAATCAAATAAACTTCTGGGACTCAGGCAATCAGGCTTCCGGCCTCGCCATGGCACTGAGACCGCCCTTATCGATTTAAAAACGCAGATCGAAGATCTCAAAGACAAAGGCAAACTGGCGTTATTACTTCACCTGGACCTCTCTGCTGCTTTTGATCTTGTCAATCACAAAATTCTCGGCCATCACCTCAAATCAGCCGCACATTTCTCAGAAAATGCCGCCACTTGGATCAGATCCTTCCTGGATAATAGATCAATGCGCGTGTTCTCCCCACTTGCGGCCGCACCACCCGCTCCGGTCTCTTGTGGTGTGCCTCAAGGGTCCTGTGTCTCGCCCACGTTATATAACGTGTTTACCAAACCCCTTTTTGATATTTTGGACCATTTGGGCGTCACGTATACCAATTACGCTGACGACACACAGATACTAATCCCCATCACAGGAGACTACACAACTGACTCCCTTGCCATCAACGCCATCTACCAGGTCATCCAAGCGTGGATGGCCCAACACGGCCTCTGCCTAAATGATGAAAAGACAGAGCTCCTCATTCTTGGGTCACCACAAAAACTCACTAAACTTGACCCTGCCTTCAAGTCTTTCACCATTGATGGGAACACCATCCCGATTGCTAAGGACACGAAAACCCTAGGGATCTACATCGACTCAACCCTATCCCTGACTAGACAATCCAACGCAGTTTCATCTGCAGCAGCGCATACTTGCAAGCTCATCACCGCCTGTCGCCCGTTCCTAACCACTGCTAACTGCGTAACCTTGGCCAGGACCCTTGTACTATCCAAGGTCGACTACTGTAATGCCCTCTATCTAGGTACTAATCTCCGCAACTTAAACAAGCTACAAATTGTCCAAAATAATGCAATCAGAGCGGCCCTTAACATTCCTAGGCGCCAGCATATATCTGACACCAGGCGCAACCTGCACTGGCTCTCTATCCCACATCGCATCTCCTTGAAGTCCCTGGCTCTCACACACAAATGCCTCCACAACCAAGCCCCTCGCTACCTGGCAAACAGATTCTCTTTCCACAATTCTACCAGACCTCGCAGAGCGGCCCAAGCCAACTGCCTTGACATCCCGCGTTTTAATCTCTAAAGATCTGGTGGAACCAGCTTCCCCATCCTGGCAGCCAAACTTTGGAACTCACTCCCCAATGACCTTAGAGCAGAACCTTCCTTCCTGAAATTCAAATACCTTACCAAAGCTTGGCTATCCGCCCAAGACTGCTAACACCAGCTTACTGCCCTACTTGCACTTTGACCTACTCTGCATCCCTTATTATCTATCCTGTAAATCACTGCCTTATCGGTATTCGTTTGAATGTATATTTTGTAAATTTTGTAAATCTTCCTGTAATAATCCTGTAATACTCTGTCACATTGCCTTGTCATGCTTTCATCTTGTTGCAACTAAGTTAAGCGCCCGGTTGCCCCTGGGCCTGGTGCGCTATAGAAATAAATAAAATACAAATACAATGTCATCTCAGAAGGGGGAGGGCCAAACCTTTCTCCTGGCATGGCCAGCCTAATTAACTAACAAAGGCTCCATGGATCCACCCTGCTCGTTGTAGTTCTTTGTGGTGGCAGCGCATACTGATGAGAGTTAATTGAAGCAGGCCTGTGAAGAGGCCTGGTCACAGAACGGACAAAGAGCAGGAAACCCTAACACCTCTTTCATATGCAATGTGTCAGCTTGAAGCTAGATCCCACCCCTCTGTGTGAAGGGCAGTGAATGTCATGTTTGGGACAACTGTTTACAGTAGGCAAAACCTGCAAGGGGACCCCCTTTCAGAGAGAAGTGTGTGATTTGATGGAGACAGAAAGTCTGTTCTCACCACAAACTTCAAGGGAGACCTGCGCTTTAATCAAGAGTCACAGAGGGCTCAATTAACTAGAGAGACACTTCGATCCACAACAGACAGTAAGATGGGTGGGACCTAGTAGTGCATGTTGTCACACCTTACCTGTCCTGTTGCTAAGCACTCTGGTTATGACCTCACGCATAATAGAAGATTGTTGGTGGGTACCCAGGATTGGTTTATTAAGGCAGGCTTAATCTGGATTAATCACTGGAGCCCATTTGACTTTAAAAGAGGGCTGAGCCCCTCTCTTAGCAGATCATCTGGCGACTTGAAAAGGAGTAAGAAGAAGGACTAATTTGGACACTGGCTAAAGGTACAGTCTGCCTTACAGCTTCCACCAGCGAAGGAAGGCCAGGATTTCTAAGAGGGAAGCAATAGCCCTCCCCTAAACAGCTCCCAGGGAACAGAGGGAGATGCAAAACCCAGAGGACGCGTCCAGCCGCTCCAGAACCAGTAACCAGCTGGCACACAGCATGCCCTGCTAGGTTCTGCCAGCAAGCTTCCTAGCTGGGAAATGCCAGAGAGTCTCTGACCAAAGGACAAGGCCGTTGCCTGCAAAAACTCTCCTCAGCTTTGGGCCATCTGCCTCGAAGGATGCCACGAGTCCTGCGAGGAAGCTAGGAGGAGTGTCACGACAAGCACCAACCAGTGTCCATCTTTTAAGGACATTTTTGAGGCAGTCAAGCCCTCGTACCGCGACCTGCTGCACCACTGACTTGTCAATCTGCAGTCATCAAAGCCATTTGAGACACCTTGACCAGCGTTCCAGATCCGCCAACCAGCACAGAGATGGTTCTTGACCCCGAGCCACCATGTAAGCCAGCCTGCAACTGTACGTCCAGCCTTGCTTGCCGAACTGCATGCTGCCTGATACCCGCAGCTGTCTCCCATCTTGAACTCTGTCACAGGAGCTGCTAAGTGTCCTTTAACCAACTTGACGCTGTCGAGCAACAAGATCATCACAAGCACCAAGTACATTGTGGTTCTGTTCTTCTGGTCCTTCTCCAAAGGCCCCTAGTGACATTTACGCCCCTTTGCTCTCTTGGTGCTGAAACCAAATAACTTTGCACAGTTGAGACTGATTGCTTTGCCGACTATCCTCCTGTCAGTATCCAGAGTGCATCACTTTCCTTCGTGAAACTGTCTGTCCTCTGTGTTCCATTACAGGGTGGGTTGTATTTTGTAGTGTGCTAGAACTGTCTGTTGTAATAATAATAAAGTAGATCTTTTTATACAACCTTGACTGTGTCAAATGAGAAATTATATCGTGCCTCCTATCGCAATAAATATATGTATACAAGTCGCTTGCGAAGAAATACGTGTTGCAAGGTCCTGACCTCAAAATCAATGTAAGCCGCCATTTTAGGTCAATCCGCCATTTTAGGTTCACTTTGTAAAGTCACCCTGTGAGTTAAAATGGTGGACGATGTCATTCCGAAATACAACATGGCTGTCTTGACCTCTGTATGTAGCTAATACGTAACTTGCCTCCAGGCCACTTGTTGAGGTCGTGAACTGAGACCTTTTCCTTCGTTGACTTGTGTGTAAAGGATTACTCGTGCAATGAAACTAATCCGCGAGCACATGTTAAGAACAATGTATTCAAATACTGAACGTAGAACACTTGTTTAACTACATATTCTGTCTCATGATGCCCCTCCCCCTCACGCCCCCTGCCGCAGCTGCATTCCTTCTGTCTTTTGAGGCCCCTCCCCCTCCCACCCCCTGGCTCAGCTCCATCCCTTCTGCCTCTTGATGCCCCGCCCCTCACGCCCCCTGCCTCAGTTCCATTCCTTTTGTCTCTTGAGGGCCTTCCCCCCTCACGCCACCCGCCTTAGCTCCATCCCTTCTGTCTCTTGAGGCCCCTCCCCCCTCATGCACCTGCCTCAGCTCCACCCCTTCTGTCTGGTGATGCCCCACCCCCTCATGCCCCCAGCCTCAGCACCCTCCCTTCTGTCTCATGATGCCCCTCCCCCTCACGTCCCCTGTCCCAGCTCCAACCCTTGTCTCTTGATGCCCTCCCCCCTCACGCCCCCTGCCTCAGCTCCATTCCTTCTGTCTCTTGAGGGCCTTCCCCCCTCACGCCCCCTGCCTCAGCTCCATTACTTGTCTCTTGATGCCCTCCCCCCTCACGCCCCCTGCCTCAGCTCCATTCCTTGTGTCTCTTGAGGCCCTCCCCCCTCATGCACCTGCCTCAGCTCCACCCCTTCTGCCTCTTGATGCCCCGCCCCTCACGCCCCCTGCCTCAGCTCCATCCCTTCTGTCTCTTGAGGGCCTTCCCCCCTCACGCCCCCTGCCTCAGCTCCATTACTTGTCTCTTGATGCCCCGCCCCCTCACGCCCCCTGCCTCAGCTCCATTCCTTGTGTCTCTTGAGGCCCCTCCCCCCTCATGCACCTGCCTCAGCTCCACCCCTTCTGCCTCTTGATGCCCCGCCCCTCACGCCCCCTGCCTCAGCTCCATCCCTTCTGTCTCTTGAGGCCCCTCCCCCCTCATGTACCTGCCTCAGCTCCACCCCTTCTGTCTGGTGATGCCCCACCCCCTCATGCCCCCAGCCTCAGCACCCTCCCTTCTGTCTCATGATGCCCCTCCCCCTCACGTCCCCTGCCTCAGCTCCATTACTTCTGTCTCTTGAGCCCCTCAGATCCATCCCTTCTGTCTCTTGATGCCCCTCCCCCTCACGCCCCCTGCCTCAGCTCCATCCCCCCAGTCTCGTGATGCCCCTCCTCCTCACGCCCCCTGCGTCAGCTCCATCTCTTCTGTCTCTTGATGCCCCTCCCCCTCACGCCCTCTGTCCCAGCTCCAAACCTTGTCTCTTGAGGCCCCTCCCTCTCACGCCCCCTGCCTCAGCTCCATCTCTTCTGTCTCATGATGCCCCTCGCCCTCATGCCCCCGGCCTCAGCCCCATCCATTCTGTCCCTTGATACCCCTCCCCCCTCACGCCCCCTGCCTCAGGTCCCGCCCCCCGCCTCAGCCCCCCCACCTCCTATCTCTTGATGCCCCTCCCCCCTCACGCCCCCTACCTCAGCCTCATCCCTTCTGTCTCTTGATGCCCCGCCCCCTCATGGCCCCTGCCTCAGCACCCTCCCTTCTGTCTCTTGATGCCCCTCCCCCTCACGCCCCCTGCCTCAGCTCCCGCCCCCCGCCTCAGCCCCCCACTTCCTGTCTCTTGATGTCCCCCCTCACACCTCCTGCCTCAGCTCCTTCCCCTTCTGTCTCCTGATGCCCCTCCTCCTCCCTCCCCCCTGCCTCAGCCCCCACCCTCTTACCTTGATGTAGAGCTGCTGGAACTCCTGTAGGTTCAGGATGCCGGTGGGGCAGTCCTTCAGGAACCCTTTGTACCACTGCTTCAGCTCCTGCTCAGTGAACTCTGTGCTCCGCACCAGGTCGTCCAGCATCTCCGGGGCCAGTTTGCTGTTGTGCTTTCCCATGGCTCCTGTGTGTGCTCTAGACACAAGAAACACAAGACAATGACCCTCAGGTGTGCTGCAAACCGGTAAAGGGTAACACACTCAAAGGCATGACCACAAGGGCTCTAGCTCCTGTTCTACTAAAGCGTGAGAGCAGTAGACGCAAGGCACTGAAGGGCTGGCCCCCAAACCTCTCACTCCTCCATCCACAAGACACTGAAGGGCTGGCCCACAAACCTCTCACTACTCCATCCACAAGACACTGAAGGGCTGGCCCCCAAACCTCTCACTCCTCCATCCACAAGACACCGAAGGGCTGGCCCACAAACCTCTCACTCCTCCATCCACAAGACACTGAAGTGCTGGCCCACAAACCTCTCACTCCTCCACCCACACCGCAGGTGATCAGTAGACACAAGACACAAGATCACAAACCTCTCACTCCTCCATCATCAACACACGTGAATAGTAGACACAAGACACTGAAGGGCTGGCCCACAAACCTCTCACTCCTCCATCCACAAGACACTGAAGGGCTGGCCCACAAACCTCTCACTCCTCCATCCACAAGACACTGAAGTGCTGGCCTACAAACCTCTCACTCCTCCACCCACACCGCAGGTGATCAGTAGACACAAGACACAAGATCACAAACCTCTCACTCCTCCATCATCAACACACGTGAATAGTAGACACAAGACACTGAAGGGCTGGCCCACAAACCTCTCACTCCTCCATCATCAACACAGGTGATCAGTAGACACAAGATACTGAAGGGCTGGGCCACAAACCTCTCACTCCTCCATCATCAACAGAGGTGAGCAGTAGACACAAGACACTGAAGGGCTGGCCCACAAACCTCTCACTCCTCCACCCACAAGACACCCAAGGGCTGGCCCACAAACCTCTCACTCCTCCATCCACAAGACACTGAAGTGCTGGCCCACAAACCTCTCACTCCTCCACCCACACCGCAGGTGATCAGTAGACACAAGACACAAGATCACAAACCTCTCACTCCTCCATCATCAACACACGTGAATAGTAGACACAAGACACTGAAGGGCTGGCCCACAAACCTCTCACTTCTCCATCAACAAGACACTGAAGGGCTGGCCCACAAACCTCTCACTCCTCCATCCACAAGACACTGAAGTGCTGGCCTACAAACCTCTCACTCCTCCACCCACACCGCAGGTGATCAGTAGACACAAGACACAAGATCACAAACCTCTCACTCCTCCATCATCAACACACGTGAATAGTAGACACAAGACACTGAAGGGCTGGCCCACAAACCTCTCACTCCTCCATCATCAACACAGGTGATCAGTAGACACAAGATACTGAAGGGCTGGGCCACAAACCTCTCACTCCTCCATCATCAACAGAGGTGAGCAGTAGACACAAGACACTGAAGGGCTGGCCCACAAACCTCTCACTCCTCCACCCACAAGACACCGAAGGGCTGGCCCACAAACCTCTCACTCCTCCACCCACATGACACTGAAGGGCCAGGCCCACAAACCTCTTACTCCTCCATCATCAACACAGGTGATCAGTAAACACAAGACACTGAAGGGCTGGCCCACAAACTTCTCACTTCTCCATCATCAACACAGGTGAGCAGTAGACACAAGACACTGAAGGGCTGGACCACAAACCTCTCACTCCTCCATCCACAAGACACTGAAGGGCTGGCCCACAAACCTCTCACTCCTCCATCCACAAGACACTGAAGGGCTGGCCCACAAACCTCTCACTCCTCCATCATCAACACAGGTGAATAGTAGACACAAGACACTGAAGGGCTGGTTCACAATCCTCCCACTCCTGCATCATCAACACAAGTGAACAGTAGACACAAGACGCTTAAGGGCTGGCCCACAAACCTCTCACTCCTCCATCATCAACACAGGTGATCAGTTGACACAAGATACTGAAGGGCTGGCCCACAAACCTCTCACTCCTCCATCATCAACACAGGTGAGCAGTAGACACAAGACACTGAAGGACTGGCCCACAAACCTCTCACTCCTCCACCCACAAGACACCGAAGGGCTGGTCCACAAACGTCTCACTCCTCCACCCACATGACACTGAAGGGCCAGGCCCACAATCCTCTTACTCCTCCATTATCACCACAGGTGATCAGTAAACACAAGACACTGAAGGGCTGGCCCACAAATCTCTCACTCCTCCATCATAAACACAGGTGAGCAGTAGACACAAGACACTGAAGGGCTGGACCACAAACCTCTCACTCCTCCATCCACAAGACACTGAAGGGCTGGCCCACAAACCTCTCACTCCTCCATCATCAACACAGGTGATCAGTAAACAAAAGACACCGAAGGGCTGGCCCACAAACCTGTTACTCCTCCATCATCAACACAGGTGAGCAGTAGACACAAGACACTGAAGGGCTGGACCACAAACCTCCCACTCCTCCATCCACAAGACACTGAAGGGCTGGCCCACAAACCTCTCACTCCTCCATCCACAAGACACTGAAGGGCTGGCCCACAAACCTCTCACTCCTCCATCATCAACACAGGTAATCAGTAGAAACAAGACAGTGAAGGGCTGACCCACAAACCTCTCACTCCTCCATCATCAACACAGGTGAAAAGTAGACACAGGACACTGAAGGGTCAGGCCCACAAACCTCTTACTCCTCCATCATCAACACACGTGAATAGTAGACATAAGACACTGAAGGGCTGGTTCACAAACCTCCCACTCCTGGATCATCAACACAAGTGAACAGAAGACACAGGACACTGCAGGGCTGGCCCACAAACCTATCACTCCTCCATCATCAACAGAGGTGATCAGTAGAAACAAGATACTGAAGGGCTGGCCCACAAACCTCTCACTCCTCCATCATCAACACAGGTGAGCAGTAGACAGAAGACACTGAAGGGCTGGCCCACAAACCTCTCACTCCTCCACCCACAAGACACCGAAGGGCTGGCCCACAAACCTCTCACTCCTCCATCATCAACACAGGTGAGCAGTAGACACAAGACACTGAAGGGCTGGACCACAAACCTCTCACTCCTCCACCCACAAGACACTGAAGGACTGGCCCACAAACCTCTCACTCCTCCATCATCAACACAGTTGAACAGTAGACACAAGACACTGAAGGGCTGGCCCACAAACCTCTCACTCCTCCATCCACAAGACACTGAAGGGCTGGCCCACAAACCTCTCACTCCTCCACCCACATGACACTGAAGGGCCAGGCCCACAAACCTCTTACTCCTCCATCATCAACACAGGTGATCAGTAAACACAAGACACTGAAGGGCTGGCCCACAAACCTCTCACTCCTCCATCATCAACACAGGTGAGCAGTAGACACAAGACACTGAAGGGCTGGACCACAAACTTCTCACTCCTCCATCCACAAGACACTGAAGGGCTGGCCCACAAACCTCTCACTCCTCCATCCACAAGACACTGAAGGGCTGGCCCACAAACCTCTCACTCCTCCATCATCAACACAGGTGAATAGTAGACACAAGACACTGAAGGGCTGGTTCACAAACCTCCCACTCCTGCATCATCAACACAAGTGAACAGTAGACACAAGACGCTGAAGGGCTGGCCCACAAGCCTCTCACTCCTCCATCATCAACACAGGTGATCAGTAGACACAAGACACTGAAGGGCTGGCCCACAAACCTCTCACTCCTCCACCCACAAGACACCGAAGTGCTGGTCCACAAACCTCTCACTCCTCCACCCACATGACACTGAAGGGCCAGGGCCACAATCCTCTTACTCCTCCATTATCACCACAGGTGATCAGTAAACACAAGACACTGAAGGGCTGGCCCACAAACCTCTCACTCCTCCATCATCAACACAGGTGAGCAGTAGACACAAGGCACTGAAGGGCTGGACCACAAACCTCTCACTCCTCCATCCACAAGACACTGAAGGGCTGGCCCACAAACCTCTCACTCCTCCATCATCAACACAGGTGATCAGTAAACAAAAGACACTGAAGGGCTGGCCCACAAACCTCGCACTCCTCCATCATCAACATAGGTGAGCAGTAGACACAAGACACTGAAGGGCTGGACCACAAACCTCTCACTCCTCCATCCACAAGACACTGAAGGGCTGGCTCACAAACCTCTCACTCCTCCATCCACAAGACACTGAAGGGCTGGCCCACAAACCTCTCACTCCTCCATCATCAACACAGGTAATCCGTAGACACAAGACACTGAAGGGCTGACCCACAAACCTCTCACTCCTCCATCATCAACACAGGTGAAAAGTAGACACAGGACACTGAAGGGTCAGGCCCACAAACCTCTTACTCCTCCATCATCAACACACGTGAATAGTAGACATAAGACACTGAAGGGCTGGTTCACAAACCTCCCACTCCTGGATCATCAACACAAGTGAACAGAAGACACAAGACACTGCAGGGCTGGCACACAAACCTATCACTCCTCCATCATCACCAGAGGTGATCAGTAGTCACAAGATACTGAAGGGCTGGCCCACAAACCTCTCACTCCTCCATCATCAACACAGGTGAGCAGTAGACACAAGACACTGAAGGGCTGGCCCACAAACCTCTCATTCCTCCATCCACAAGACACCGAAGGGCTGGCCCACAAACCTCTCACTCCACCATCATCAACACAGGTGAGCAGTAGACACAAGACACTGAAGGGCTGGACCACAAACCTCTCACTCTTCCACCCACAAGACACCGAAGGGCTGGCCCACAAACCTCTCACTCCTCCACCCACATGACACTGAAGGACTGGCCCACAAACCTCTCACTCCTCCATCATCAACATAGTTGAACAGTAGACACAAGACACTGAAGGGCTGGCCCACAAACCTCTCACTCCTCCATCCACAAGACACTGAAGGGCTGGCCCACAAACCTCTCACTCCTCCATCCACAAGACACTGAAGGGATGGCCCACAAACCTCTCACTCCTCCATCATCAACACAGGTGAACAGTAGACACAGGACACTGAAGGGCTGGTTCACAAACCTCCCACTCCTGCATCATCAACACAAGTGAACAGTAGGCACAGGACACAGAAGGGCTGGCCCACAAACCTCTCACTCCTCCATCATCAACACAGGTGATCAGTAGACCCAAGACACTGAAGGGATGGCCCACAAACCTCTCACTCCTCCATCATCAACAAAGGTGAACAGTAGACACAGGACACTGAAGGGCTGGTTCACAAACCTCCCACTCCTGCATCATCAACACAAGTGAACAGTAGACACAAGACACTGAAGGGCTGGCCCACAAACCTCTCACTCCTCCATCATCAACACAGGTGATCAGTAGACACAAGATACTGAAGGGCTGGCCCACAAACCTCTCACTCCTCCATCATCAACACAGGTGAGCAGTAGACACAAGACACTGAAGGGCTGGCCCACAAACCTCTCACTCCTCCACCCACAAGACACCGAAGGGCTGGCCCACACACCTCTCACTCCTCCACCCACATGACGCTGAAGGGCCAGGCCCACAAACCTCTTACTCCTCCATCATCAACACCGGTGATCAGTAAAAACAAGACACTTAAGGGCTGGCCCACAAACCTCTTACTCCTCCATCATCAACACAGGTGAGCAGTAGACACAAGACACTGAAGGGCTGGACCACAAACCTCTCACTCCTCCATCCACAAGACACTGAAGGGCTGGCCCACAAACCTCTCACTCCTCCATCCACAAGACACTGAAGGGCTGGCCCACAAACCTCTCACTCCTCCATCATCAACACAGGTAATCAGTAGACACAAGACACTGAAGGGCTGACCCACAAACCTCTGACTCCTCCATCATCAACACAGGTGAAAAGTAGACACAGGACACTGAAGGGTCAGGCCCACAAACCTCTTACTCCTCCATCATCAACACACGTGAATAGTAGACATAAGACACTGAAGGGCTGGTTCACAAACCTCCTACTCCTGGATCATCAACACAAGCGAACAGAAGACACAAGACACTGCAGGGCTGGCCCACAAACCTATCACTCCTCCATCATCAACAGAGGTTATCAGTAGAAACAAGATACTGAAGGGCTTGCCCACAAACCTCTCACTCCTCCATCATCAACACAGGTGAGCAGTAGACACAAGACACTGAAGGGCTGGCCCACAAACCTCTCATTCCTCCATCCACAAGACACCGAAGGGCTGGCCCACAAACCTCTCACTCCTCCATCATCAACACAGGTGAGCAGTAGACACAAGACACTGAAGGGCTGGACCACAAACCTCTCACTCCTCCACCCACAAGACACCGAAGGGCTGGCCCACAAACCTCTCACTCCTCCACCCACATGACTCTGAAGGACTGGCCCACAAACCTCTCACTCCTCCATCATCAACACAGGTGAACAGTAGACACAAGACACTGAAGGGCTGGCCCACAAACCTCTCACTCATCCATCCACAAGACACTGAAGGGCTGGCCCACAAACCTCTCACTCCTCCATCCACAAGACACTGAAGGGATGGCCCACAAACCTCTCACTCCTCCACCCACATGACTCTGAAGGACTGGCCCACAAACCTCTCACTCCTCCTTCAACAACACAGGTGAACAGTAGACACAAGACACTGAAGGGCTGGCCCACAAACCTCTCACTCCTCCATCCACAAGACACTGAAGGGCTGGCCGACAAACCTCTCACTCCTCCATCCACAAGACACTGAAGGGATGGCCCACAAACCTCTCACTCCTCCATCATCAACACAGTTGAACAGTAGACACAGGACACTGAAGGGCTGGTTCACAAACCTCCCACTCCTACATCATCAACACAAGTGAACAGTAGAAACAAGACACTGAAGGGCTGACCCACAAACCTCTCACTCGTCCATCATCAACACAGGTGATCAGTAGACCCAAGACACTGAAGGGATGGCCCACAAACCTCTCACTCCGCCATCCACAAGACACCGAAGGGCTGGCCCACAAACCTCTCACTCCTCCATCATCAACACAGGTGAGCAGTAGACACAAGACACTGAAGGGCTGGACCACAAACCTCTCACTCCTCCACCCACAAGACACCGAAGGGCTGGCCCACAAACCTCTCACTTGTCCATCCACAAGACACTGAAGGGATGGCCCACAAACCTCTCACTCCTCAATCATCAACACAGTTGAACAGTAGACACAGGACACTGAAGAGCTGACCCACAAACCTCTCACGCCTCCATCATCAACACAGGTGATCAGTAGACCCAAGACACTGAAGGGATGGCACACAAACCTCTCACTCCTCCATCATCAACACAGGTGAACAGTAGACACAGGACACCGAAGGGCTGGTTCACAAACCTCCCACTCCTGCATCATCAACACAAGTGAACAGTAGACACAAGACACTGAAGGGCTGGCCCACAAACCTCTCACTCCTCCATCATCAACACAGGTGATCAGTAGACACAAGATACTGAAGGGTTGGCCCACAAACCTCTCACTCCTCCAGCACCAACACAGGTGAGCAGTAGACACAAGACACTGAAGGGCTGGCCCACAAACCTCTCACTCCTCCACCCACAAGACACCGAAGGGCTGGCCCACACACCTCTCACTCCTCCACTCACATGACACTGAAGGGCCAGGCCCACAAACCTCTCACTCCTCCATCCACAAGACACTGAAGGGATGGCCCACAAACCTCTCACTCCTCAATTATCAACACAGTTGAACAGTAGACACAGGACACTGAAGGGCTGGTTCACAAACCTCCCACTCCTACATCATCAACACAAGTGAACAGTAGAAACAAGACACTGAAGGGCTGACCCACAAACCTCTCACGCCTCCATCATCAACACAGGTGATCAGTAGACCCAAGACACTGAAGGGATGGCACACAAACCTCTCACTCCTCCATCATCAACACAGGTGAACAGTAGACACAGGACACCGAAGGGCTGGTTCACAAACCTCCCACTCCTGCATCATCAACACAAGTGAACAGTAGACACAAGACACTGAAGGGCTGGTTCACAAACCTCCCACTCCTGCATCATCAACACAAGTGAACAGTAGACACAAGACACTGAAGGGCTGGCCCACAAACCTCTCACTCCTCCATCATCAACACAGGTGATCAGTAGACACAAGATACTGAAGGGTTGGCCCACAAACCTCTCACTCCTCCATCACCAACACAGGTGAGCAGTAGACACAAGACACTGAAGGGCTGGCCCACAAACCTCTCACTCCTCCACCCACAAGACACCGAAGGGCTGGCCCACACACCTCTCACTCCTCCACCCACATGACACTGAAGGGCCAGGCCCACAAACCTCTTACTCCTCCATCATCAACACAGGTGATCATTAAAAACAAGACACTGAAGGGCTGGCCCACAAACCTCTTACTCCTCCATCATCAACACAGGTGAGCAGTAGACACAAGACACTGAAGGGCTGGGCCACAAACCTCTCACTCCTCCATCCACAAGGCACTGAAGGGCTGGCCCACAAACCTCTCACTCCTCCACCCACATGACACTGAAGGGCCAGGCCCACAAACCTCTTACTCCTCCATCATCAACCCAGGTGATCAGTAAACACAAGATACTGAAGGGCTGGCCCACAAACCTCTCACTCCTCCATCATCAACACAGGTGAGCAGTAGACACAAGACACTGAAGGGCTGGACCACAAACCTCTCACTCCTCCATCCACAAGACACTGAAGGTATGGCCCACAAACCTCTCACTCCTCCATCCACAAGACACTGAAGGGCTGGCCCACAAACCTCTCACTCCTCCATCCACAAGACACTGAAGGGCTGGCCCACAAACCTCTCACTCCTCCATCATCAACACAGGTGAATAGTAGACACAAGACACTGAAGGGCTGGTTCACAAACCTCCCACTCCTGCATCATCAACACAAGTGAACAGTAGACACAAGACGCTGAAGGGCTGGCCCACAAACCGCTCACTCCTCCATCATCAACACAGGTGATCAGTAGACACAAGATACTGAAGGGCTGGCCCACAAACCTCTCACTCCTCCATCATCAACACAGGTGAGCAGTAGACACAAGACACTGAAGGGCTGGCCCACAAACCTCTCACTCCTCCACCCACAAGACACCGAAGGGCTGGCCCACAAACCTCTCACTCCTCCACCCACAAGACACCGAAGGGCTGGCCCACAAACCTCTCACTCCTCCACCCACATGACACTGAAGGGCCAGGCCCACAATCCTCTTACTCCTTCATTATCACCACAGGTGATCAGTAAACACAAGACACTGAAGGGCTGGCCCACAAACTTCTCACTCCTCCATCATCAACACAGGTGAGCGGTAGACACAGGACACTGAAGGGCTGGACCACAAACCTCTCACTCCTCCATCCACAAGACACTGAAGGGCTGGCCCACAAACCTCTCACTCCTCCATCATCAACACAGGTGATCAGTAAACAAAAGACACTGAAGGGCTGGCCCACAAACCTCGCCCTCCTCCATCATCAACACAAGTGAGCAGTAGACACAAGACACTGAAGGGCTGGACCACAAACCTCTCACTCCTCCATCCAGAAGACACTGAAGGGCTGGCCCACAAACCTCTCACTCCTCCATCCACAAGACACTGAAGGGCTGGCCCACAAACCTCTCACTCCTCCATCATCAACACAGGTAATCAGTAGACACAAGACACTGAAGGGCTGACCCACAAACCTCTCACTCCTCCATCATCAACACAGGTGAAAAGTAGACACAGGACACTGAAGGGTCAGGCCCATAAACCTCTTACTCCTCCATCATCAACACACGTGAATAGTAGACACAAGACACTGAAGGGCTGGTTCACAAACCTCCCACTCCTGCATCATCAACACAAGTGAACAGTAGACACAAGACGCTGAAGGGCTGGCCCACAAACCTCTCACTCCTCCATCATCAACACAGGTGAGCAGTAGACACAAGACACTGAAGGGCTGGCCCACAAACCTCTCACTCCTCCACCCACAAGACACCGAAGGGCTGGCCCACAAACCTCTCACTCCTCCACCCACATGACACTGAAGGGCCAGGCCCACAATCCTCTTACTCCTCCATTATCACCACAAGTGATCAGTAAACACAAGACACTGAAGGGCTGGCCCACAAACCTGTCACTCCTCCATCATCAACACAGGTGAGCGGTAGACACAAGACACTGAAGGGCTGGACCACAAACCTCTCACTCCTCCATCCACAAGACACTGAAGGGCTGGCCCACAAACCTCTCACTCCTCCATCATCAACACAGGTGATCAGTAAACAAAAGACACTGAAGGGCTGGCCCACAAACCTCACCCTCCTCCATCATCAACACAGGTGAGCAGTAGACACAAGACACTGAAGGGCTGGACCACAAACCTCTCACTCCTCCATCCACAAGACACTGAAGGGCTGGCCCACAAACCTCTCACTCCTCCATCCACAAGACACTGAAGGGCTGGCCCACAAACCTCTCACTCCTCCATCATCAACACAGGTAATCAGTAGACACAAGACACTGAAGGGCTGACCCACAAACCTCTCACTCCTCCATCATCAACACAGGTGAAAAGTAGACACAGGACACTGAAGGGTCAGGCCCACAAACCTCTTACTCCTCCATCATCAACACACGTGAATAGTAGACATAAGGCACTGAAGAGCTGGTTCACAAACCTCCCACTCCTGGATCATCAACACAAGTGAACAGAAGACACAAGACACTGCAGGGCTGGCCCACAAACCTTCCACTCCTCCATCATCAACAGAGGTGATCAGTAGACACACGATACTGAAGGGCTGGCCCACAAACCTCTCACTCCTCCATCATCAACACAGGTGAGCAGTAGACACAAAACACTGAAGGGCTGGCCCACAAACCTCTCATTCCTCCATCCACAAGACACCGAAGGGCTGGCCCACAACCTCTCACTCCTCCATCATCAACACAGGTGAGCAGTAGACACAAGACACTGAAGGGCTGGACCACAAACCTCTCACTCCTCCACCCACAAGACACCGAAGGGCTGGCCCACAAACCTCTCACTCCTCCACCCACATGACACTGAAAGACTGGCCCACAAACCTCTCACTCCTCCATCATCAACACAGTTGAACAGTAGACACAAGACACTGAAGGGCTGGCCCACAAACCTCTCACTCCTCCATCCACAAGACACTGAAGGGCTAGCCCACAAACCTCTCACTCCTCCATCCACAAGACACTGAAGGGATGGCCCACAAACCTCTCACTCCTCCATCATCAACACAGGTGAACAGTAGCCACAGGACACTGAAGGGCTGGTTCACAAACCTCCCACTCCTGCATCATCAACACAAGTGAACAGTAGACACAAGACACTGAAGGGCTGGCCCACAAACCTCTCACTCTTCCATCATCAACACAGGTGATCAGTAGACCCAAGACACTGAAGGGATGGCCCACAAACCTCTCACTCCTCCATCATCAACACAGGTGAACAGTAGTCACAGGACACACAAGGGTCAGGCCCACAAACCTCTTACTTCTCCATCATCAACACACGTGAATAGTAGACTCAAGACACTGAAGGGCTGGTTCACAAACCTCCCACTCCTGCATCATCAACACAAGTGAACAGTAGACACAAGACACTGAAGGGCTGGCCCACAAACCTCTCACTCCTCCATCATCAACACAGGTGATCAGTAGACACAAGATACTGAAGGGCTGGCCCACAAACCTTTCACTCCTCCATCATCAACACAGGTGAGCAGTAGACACAAGACACTGAAGGGCTGGCCCACAAACCTCTCACTCCTCCACCCACAAGACACCGAAGGGCTGGCCCACACACCTCTCACTCCTCCACCCACATGACGCTGAAGGGCCAGGCCCACAAACCTCTTACTCCTCCATCATCAACACAGGTGATCAGTAAAAACAAGACACTTAAGGGCTGACTCACAAACCTCTTACTCCTCCATCATCAACACAGGTGAGCAGTAGACACAAGACACTGAATGGCTGGACCACAAACCTCTCACTCCTCCATCCACAAGACACTGAAGGGCTGGCCCACAAACCTCTCACTCCTCCATCCACAAGACACTGAAGGGCTGGCCCACAAACCTCTCACTCCTCCATCATCAACACAGGTAATCAGTAGACACAAGACACTGAAGGGCTGACCCACAAACCTCTCACTCCTCCATCATCAACACAGGTGAAAAGTAGACACAGGACACTGAAGGGTCAGGCCCACAAACCTCTTACTCCTCCATCATCAACACACGTGAATAGTAGACATAAGACACTGAAGGGCTGGATCACAAACCTCCTACTCCTGGATCATCAACACAAGTGAACAGTAGACACAAGACACTGAAGGGCTGGCCCACAAACCTCTCACTCCTCCATCATCAACACAGGTGATCAGTAGACACAAGATACTGAAGGGCTGGCCCACAAACCTTTCACTCCTCCATCATCAACACAGGTGAGCAGTAGACACAAGACACTGAAGGGCTGGCCCACAAACCTCTCACTCCTCCACCCACAAGACACCGAAGGGCTGGCCCACACACCTCTCACTCCTCCACCCACATGACGCTGAAGGTCCAGGCCCACAAACCTCTTACTCCTCCATCATCAACACAGGTGATCAGTAAAAACAAGATACTGAAGGGCTGGCCCACAAACCTTTCACTCCTCCATCATCAACACAGGTGAGCAGTAGACACAAGACACTGAAGGGCTGGCCCACAAACCTCTCACTCCTCCACCCACAAGACACCGAAGGGCTGGCCCATACACCTCTCACTCCTCCACCCACATGACGCTGAAGGGCCAGGCCCACAAACCTCTTTCTCCTCCATCATCAACCCAGGTGATCAGTAAACACAAGACACTGAAGGGCTGGCCCACAAACCTCTCACTCCTCCATCATCAACACAGGTGAGCAGTAGACACAAGACACTGAAGGGCTGGACCACAAACCTCTCACTCCTCCATCATCAACACAGGTGAGCAGTAAACACAATACACTGAAGGGCTGGACCACAAACCTCTTACTCCTCCATCATCATCATAGGTGAACAGTAGACACAAGACACTGAAGGGCTGGCCCACAAACCTCTCACTCCTCCACCCACAACGCAGGTGTGCAGTAGACACAAGGCACTTAAGGGCTGGCCTACAAACCTCTCACTCCTCCATCATCAACACAGGTGAGCAGTAAAAACATGAGCCTGAAGGGCTGGCCCGCAAACCTCTCACTCCTCCATCATCAACAAAGGTGAGCAGTAAAACACATGACACTGAAGGGCTGGCCCACAAACCACTTACTCCTCCATCATCAACACAGGTGAACATTAGACACAAGACACTGAAGGGCTGGCCCAGACATCTCTCACTCCTCCATCATGAACAGTAGACACCAGACACTGAAAGGATGGCCCACAAACCTCTCACTCCCCCACCCACATGACACTGAAGGGCTGTCCAACAAACCTCTCACTCCCCCACCCACATGACACTGAAGGGCTGGCCAACAAACCTCTCACTCCTCCACCTACATGACACTGAAGGGCTGGCCCACAAACCTCTTACTCCTCCATCATCAACACAGGTGAAAAGTAGACACAAGACACTGAAGGGTCAGGCCCACAAACCTCTCACTCCTCCACCCACAAGACGCTGCTTCTATAGTACCCAAGGGGGAGGTTTTTGATGAAATGTGAGGCAAATTGAACATTTTAAGAATATTTATTCAGCAACACTGATATGATATGACATTTTATTTATATCGCGCTCATACACAAGTGTTTCAGAGTGCGACCAGACAAAGGGACGGGAACAGGGGAGAACAAAAAAAACAACAATCTTACTAGGCCCAGTGACATTGAGAACGCGCAAGTGCATGGGAAAGGGAAAAAGGGGCAAAGTGCATGGAAGGGGGAGAGTGGAAAGTGCAGAACAGAGGAGAGAACAGAATAAATAATAATAAGTACAATAAATAAATAAATACAGGTGATAGACCATGGTAGTGCAGCCAGCAAGTGGCAAAGTGCTAGGTTAGTCAGATAGGGTGAATCTGATAAGTGCAGGAGAAAAGTGGGTGGGGGACTGTTGGGGTACAGATACAGACCCCAGTGCAAGGGGTGGCCCACGGGCAGTGCAGGAGGGAGGCAGGGTGAGCAGGTACCTGTTCCCGAAGGACAGAGGGTGGCCAGGTGCACTATGCCGAGAGATCAAAGCAGATCAGCAGGGGAGAGGGGGAGAGAAGGCAGAAGAAAAGAGGAAGGTCTTGAAGTGCTTCCGGAACCGGAGATGGTTCTCCTCAAGTTTCAAGATGGCTGGATGGCTGTTCCAGAGGGCAGCCCCCAAAGACAGAGATCTACCCTCAGCTCGTTTCTTTGAAAAATGACTGACCTTGAGGGTGTTAGAGGTAGAAGAGCGAAGGGCTCGAGAGGGGGGGTATTTGCTGAGGGATAGTTGAAGGTATTTTGGACCCAGGCCCCAGAAAGCCTTGTGGACAATGCAGAGGGTTGTAAATGTAATCCATGCATCCACTGGGACTATCAAAAAGATTAGCCGCAGAGTGAAGTAACTCATCAAATTGGCCCACATTGGGCAAAAAAGTGCCCCAGTTTGGCCCAAAAAACTGGGCAACAAAAGTATTTTGCGTTTTGGGTTCGGCCATGGGCCCATTTTTTTTTATTTTTTTTTATTGTATTTGGTTAAAAACCTTTACAAAGAAATTTTTTCATACAAAACAGAATTCTCACCAGTTCATTTTCCCATTTTGACCATGAATCACATACATTATATGCTACCTAAGCAGAAAGAATTTGTGCATAGCTAAACAACATGCCTACATGCATCACATACCATATAAGTATTTACAGCTCATCTTATATCATTTATATCCTTTAGCTCAGATTCAATAATTATTAAAACAGATAGCAATCTTAAAATGAATTTAGTACTATCACCAAGCATGCATCGCTGCCATAGTACTTCACGCGATAGGCTTGAGTTAGAGATCATATAGTTCCCAAACTTCGATAGTCTCAAAACTTCAAAATGTTCACAGTAGATAACTAGATGTTTAAGAGACTCGAGAGTAAACATATCCTTACAGAAACGGCAAAAACCATTGTTAAATTCTTTATCAGAGGTGCCCCATTTGCACAATCGTTCATTAGTGTGGAATACATTCAGTTTGAACCGTAAATAAATATTACGACCCATAGCAGAAGGGAACTGTAAAATATAGCCAGCTCTATCTCCCAATTTTCTTCTGAATTGGGCAAACTCGTAGTACAAACGGTAAGACCCAATTCTATCAGCCTGACAGCTCCAGTAATAGTGATACAACTTTTGTTTACAACTAGGTAAACCTAGCATTAAGTCATCTTTCAGGATGCCCAAGAGAGCCATTAGATCGTTCATTTTATCCGCATATCGGGTCAAAGATTTCATACAACCCATATGAAGAAATTCATTAAGGTCTTCATACAGTGAATTACCAGGGGGATCCAGGATTTTTGTATAGTTATTCAGGAGTCTCCAGTTACGTTTGGCAGATATAGGGAGAATACCTAGTTCATGACGAACAATATCATTTGGGACTGATGCCGGAAGCCCCAGAACGCTTTTCCAGATCCCACCTTGAAGTGTGTCTAGGATGTCGTCTCTCTCATATATACACATGTCTAATATATAAAGTAGCGATGGTTCGACTTTAAGGAGGTAGAATTGGATGACAGGTAAAAGAGAAAAGCCACAGTATTTACCCATGATTATTTTCATCTGTGAAATTAGAGGTTTAGATTTCTCACATATTTTCTTTTTCCACCAGATTTTTGAGTAGGCATTCGATAAAGGATACCCTAGATATTTAATTTCATGTGTAATGGTGACCCGAGTATTTTCCATGAGCCAAGTGTATGGGCAACTCTTTTTATAACCATCCCTAAAGATGATAATTCGGGATTTGTGGTGATTGATTCTCAAGTTATGAGTATTTGCATAACAGATGAAGGCATTTAGTTTATGCTGGAGACCAAATGGTGTTCTATCTAAAATAAGAATGTCATCTGCAAAACCAATATAGTTCAGTCTTGTGCTACCAATTAAGATTGGATAGATGACTTCTTTTGTCCAACATTCCTCTATGTCACAAGTATACAGATTAAACAGTACGGCAGCCAGAGTACAACCTTGTTTCAATCCAATTTTCGATGGAATTTTGTCAGTTAACATGCCTTCTTTATTAAGGCGCACTCTGTAGGTTGTGTCTGTATGGAGAAGCCGTATTAATGCAATCAGATAAGCCGGGAAACCCAACACCTCCATCTTCCGCCACAGGTGCTCCCTTAGCACGGTATCGAATGCTGAACTCAGATCGAGAGCTGCCATATAGACAGCACCTGTGTTGTTATGTTTGGAATTCCACTCGATGTGAGATATCAGTAAAGCATTAAGAGAGCATCCCATGTTCTGACGAAAACCAGTTTGAAATTTTGACAGGGTGGCATTGGTTCTCATATAGACTTGCATTTCTTCCAGGATCAGTTGGGAGAATACCTTAGAGGATGAGTCAGTTAACGCAATCGGGCGAAAGTTACCAGGGTCATTAATAGGGCCTTTTTTATATATGGGGATGACAGTAGCTGAACACCATGAACTAGGAATTGCTTGGGAAGAAAATATCACATCAAATTTGTTTTTCAAAATGATAGCCCACAAGTGGATATCCAATCGAAAAAGACAAGCAGGGATGCCATCAGGTCCCATAGCCCTAGAAGGATTTAGTTTCTTAATTGCACGTGTTACATCTTCAATGCTCCAAGGGGAGCGAGTAGGTATTGTATTTAGAATTACAGTTTTAAAGTTGTTGTGGAATACTAAAGGTAACTCGTATTTCAGCCTAATGTAGTTTGCCCACTGATCCGCTGAGATGGCATTTTCTTTCAACCCCACATTATCGCTGTTAATCAGTCTCAATAAGGACCATATTTTGCGTGTATCGTTTTTCAAAATATGATAAATCATGTTCTGGTTATCTTTCACATAAAGTTGTGTTTTTAGATTTTTGACAGCAGTTTTATGTGTAGCAAGGATTGCCCTTTTATGAGAGTAGTATTGTGTTAATTCCAGAGACAACCTAGATAGATGTCGTAGTTTAAAATTCCTGAGCTTCTTTAATTTAAAGATCTCAATATCAAATTTATGTACATGATGTTTTACATCCAGAGCCGGTTTTCTTTGTTTTACTATTTGTGATAAATGGAATTCAATCCTCTTTGAGATAAATTGATCTATACATATAGAGTCACTATCAATCGCTAATGGATTCAGATCAAGGTCATCTCTGAGTCGCTCTGATAGCTGATGACATACAAGAGGGTTCCACCTCACAGATATGCCCGCTCTGTCATTCTCAACCATTTGTAGAGAACGATTTGAAGTCAATCCCCAACCTTCGATTTTTAGATTTATCAATATCGCATTATGGTCACTAAAGCCCAAGTTTAAAACGTTTACAGTGTCAATTTCCAGACAAAGATTAGATGATTTAAAAAAATGATCAATATGTGAGTGATGTCCTCCCCTAGACCATGTATATGTGAGATCCATCGTTCCAATGGGAATTATCTGAATATCCCAATTAAGAAAGAACTCCACCCATTTTCTCCCATTCATAGCCGATGTAGTATCTGTATGGGATTGCTGGCCCGGGCCTATATTGTGGATTAAACAGGAGGAATTAAAATCACCCCCCACCACCACACCAACCTCCTCATGATGTATGAAGATACCTTCTAAGATGGAATCAAGAATATCGATGATATTATTAAGCATTATTACCTTTCTGTTCCAATAGATACACATAAAAATGATATGTTGATCCTGTGGAGATACAGGGAACAGTTCTATAACTAATACATTAGAATCTTTATAAACCAGTCTGGTTGGGGATTTACAGGCGTTATTTACTAAAATGGCCCTTATTCCCTCGAGTAGCAGGTTGTGAGTAACAGACAAAACCTTCGACAGATAATTGAGATACATACATGGTTTCCTGTAGTAAAACTATAGCAGGGATCTTATCGCTCTCGCATGAACCCCACCATCTATTAAAGTTAGCAAGCCCACAACAATTCCAAGACAAACATACAAATGATTGTTGATGATATGCAGGGCTAGGGAGATAGATTCGTCGCTGTTAATTGCGAGGCTGAATGTATGCCCGACAATGCAGCAGCCATTGCTATTATCTGTCGGACCAGATCACCACTAATTTGTTGTGGCAATGATTGCATCATTTTCTGGTCAATTGTGGATGTTAGTACCAGTGGCTTATCCAAAAAGACCCTCGCGTCTTCATCAGATTGGATCAAAAAAGGGGTTAAGCCAATGGAAACAAAGTTTTCCTTCTGTTCCCAGATAAGTTTCATAATCAATCTTGAATATAGGCCACAGGTCATCCTGTTGTTATTTTTATCTGCAGGTCTTACCCAGTCTATATCATCAGATCTCAGAGTTCGCAGGCAAGGTATTGTGTGAAAAGCTTTTAGCAGGGAAGAGCGGTTCAAGTTTTGTTGAACATTAACATTCGGATCACTCTCCCAGCCAAGTATGTATGGAGGTTCACGTATGGACTCAAATTCATTATGAACCGTCTTATGATTGATAATAGGAGAACCTACCATTTTAGGGTTTATCATTTCCGTCAATGTCAGATTAGTATTTTCATTAGATGACTTGACTATGGGAGGTGGAATATTGGACCCCGGATCAGCTATAGGGTCCTCCTTAGGTTCCTGGGATCGCAACAAGTCCCCACCCAATACACCCAACATCCAGGGTTCGTCGGAAGAACAATGGTGTAAAGTTTCCAGATTAGCCGATTGTATCTTAGAGTCCCTAGGTACGGTGACATTAGTTTTCACTTTGCTAGAGGAAGTTTGTTTCTTACTTATAGGATAGAATTGAGAAAGGGACATTTGTGACCCCCCACTTATGGATTCCGGGGGATTAGAACAAGATAAATTAGATTGACAATCAATCGGCTCCTCATTCTTATGTACATTAACCTTTTTTTTTTTTTTATTATTTATTTTCCCCTCCTTATTTTTCTCATTGTTCTTATCAGGGGGATTGATATCTAATAATACCCTTGATTCATCATTCAACTGAGAAAGATTAATCATCTCCTCATTCTCAAAGGTGACTGGTATTTCATTAGATTTCTCAACTTGTACAATCCTTGCCTGTTTTTTTATTAAGGCTAACGCTTTGGCTTTCCTTTTTTGGGCCCTTCCCGCCAGTCGCTTTTCCCTCCGGGTTAGGACTGTTATAGGCTTAGGTATCAGATCACCCACAATAGGATCAGACATTTTCACCATTCCTATCCGGGAACAATCTCCCGCAAGATCAATTAAGTCCGTCAAATGAGAGGGACTATCAGAACCATATGATTTGTTTGTATCATCTATCAATTGATCAACGGGAGTATCTGTAATCTCTATAGACTCTTTGTTCATTTTGTCTAGGTGCTGCTCAATTTTTTGAACTGTCGTAAAAACTTTGTACAGATCATCCACAATTACATCGGTCTGTGTACAAATCGAATTATGTGATTGAGTCTTTAGTGTAGCCGCATATGAGCGCTTTATCTGTGAAGGATTGTTGAAAATACCATCAAACTGTGTGGCACTATCTACCATATCCTTATTCTTATATTGTCTATCCGAGAGAGCTGCTATAGCATCACATGTAAACAGGAGGCCTTCAATTCTATTAATTTTGTTGGATAGTTCAGAAATTGATTCTCTCATAATTCCCATTTCATAATGAGAGCGCTCATGTCCCTTGTCCAGTAAGTTTAAGATTCTCGCGAGAACTGGGAAGTCTGAACTCAGTGATGGGGCATCAAGGATGATGCTCGCAGATTGAGCATCATTATTGGAAGCATCTTTGTCTTTTCCATTAAGGCTCGACTGGAATTCTTGAATATCCAAATTCATTCGATCATTAATTGCTAATTGGGCACTAATGGCCTTTGGGGAGCTCACCATAGGTTTGTTGGGAGATGCATGGGACTCAAAGTCCATTTCCCAGGGCAATTTTACATTCTCGCCACATATAGGATCAAGATTTCTTTCAGAAGGTATCATGCCTTTAGTACTCAACATAAAAACATCTTCTCTCCCCACTAGTTTCTGGTTAGCGGGCGTAGAAGGACCTAAAGATAGGCGGATGCGCTTACTTAACTCTGCTTCAATAATGGGGCCCATCATAGAACAATCCACAACATTCTCTTTGTAAGAATTATTGTAAACACTATCGGATCCCATATCATTTCTCTGTATTGATTCAGTTAAGATAATATCATTGGGAGCACTATTATTCAAATCCTTTAGCTTGAATTTGGTGTTTCTAACAGAGATATCAGCAGAGATCTCAGCATCACTACCTACACAGTGAATCATAGCTAAGGCATCAAATTTGGAAGCAATACCTATTTCTTTAAAGACCATCGCTTTCTTATCAGCTGACATATTATCACTGTCCACTCCCACAGATGTCATATTATCGGGGTGGACCAGTGTGGCTGCACTCTCAACCAGAATATCTTGGCTCACCGGTTGAGAAGATGATTGGGACAGAGGCTCAGTGAGTTTCCGTCCGCTTCGCAAACCATTCACCATGCTGCTATATACAAGAAAAGAGATGGTCTACGCTAAAATATGGCCAAAACACCTATCGTGAGCGCAACCAATTCACAACCCAATAGGGAATTAATACTTACTAAATTAGATGCAGAAGGGACATATACAAAGGCTACAGATCATTAATATGTTACCACCCTTACCACACAGCCAAACAGCTCAACAGCACTTGCAGTGCACTTCCGGGGTGCGCGCGCGGGTGCGCGTGCACCCGGGTTATGAGCACGGCAGGGAGGGGCGGGCGGATGGGTGGGAGGGGGCGTGTCTCGCTCACAAAGGATCTACGTAGAAGAAGAAAAAGAAAAAAAAATACGTAAGTACCTAAAAGGCACTCGTTTTAACATCAAAGCTAGACACAGTAGCACAGTGGCACAGTAACACCTAAGAGGAAGTCCAAACACAAAGCCCAATATCCAAGGCAGCAAGTCCAAAGTTAAGTTGTATTATGAGTATTTACTCTGGTATTTGGAGTCCGACAGCCTGTTTCGCCGCGCTACGGCAGTGTTGTTTCCTCTTGAGCATGGGCACCTTCCCAGCATAAGGAGAGACAGGAACACACCAGCAAGTCCCACAGCTCAACAGCACTTGCAGTGCACTTCCGGGGTGCGCGCGCGGGTGCGCGTGCACCCGGGTTATGAGCACGGCAGGGAGGGGCGGGCGGATGGGTGGGAGGGGGCGTGTCTCGCTCACAAAGGATTCTGGTATTTGGAGTCCGACAGCCTGTTTCGCCGCGCTACGGCAGTGTTGTTTCCTCTTGAGCATGGGCACCTTCCCAGCATAAGGAGAGACAGGAACACACCAGCAAGTCCCACAGCTCAACAGCACTTGCAGTGCACTTCCGGGGTGCGCGCGCGGGTGCGCGTGCACCCGGGTTATGAGCACGGCAGGGAGGGGCGGGCGGATGGGTGGGAGGGGGCGTGTCTCGCTAACAAATGATCAATATCAGTATATGCTGTACGTGTTCCTCTATAGTTTGCACGCAAACGAGACACGGGCCCATTGCTCTGTAAGCCAGTCCGAGCCTGGAGTCACCCCTCTATTTGCTACGGTACTGGTGTGGGGGGAGGGGTGTAAGGGCAGCATCAGACTGTACCGCTAGCGTGTGCCAGAGATTAGGGACACACATGGAAAAGAAATAATCCATTGGGCTCCTTTCCCACTCAGTTCCAAAGGCTGTTATCTGTTATCTGTTGAGACCCTCCCAAGTGGCAGGGTAAAGACATTCTATGATCATTCACAAAGCACACTTCCTTTGGCAGGAGAAATGGAGGTGCTTGAAGCAAAGTACACAGACTTCATTTAGGACTCGGTTACTCGTTATGTGTCCGCCCAATGCTTTGAACTACAACTCCCATGATCCTCTACCATTGAACATGCTGGCTGTGAGCTAGGACTGGCGGGAGCGGAACTCCAACACATCTGCAGGGCCACACAATGGCTCCCGAAGACTATAGGGGGGAAAACTCCATAAAAGGGGGCTTCTGAAAAGAGAACCTGAACTGTTCCAGTGAAGTCAATGGGGCCACTCTTACCATGGGCTCCTACGGGGAGGATAGTTAGAAACGCCCACGTCTCAGGTGCTTTGCCACAGGAAATCCATAGATTTGCTGACCTAAAAGTGGAGGATTTGGCATGGATGCTGGAAGCAAACCGTCCATGTCAAGGTCAAACTCATGTTTTGTGGTAGGGGGCAGGAAAAGTGCCCTCAATTCTGTGGCCATCAGAAAAGTAGATCTTTACAGGTGGCAATAAAGCAGATGAGACAATGTGACCAATAGAAGGCAGGTGGGCCGTGTCGTGCCAGCGCAGACAAGCAAGCCAGGGTGTGCCCTCTTATTCAGAAGAAGGGCAGAGGCCACGGGGAATCCGGCCTCTTAGTGAGATTTCTCACCCAAGTGCTAAATTCCCTCTACCTTAGAGCCCTCCAGCTCTTTTGCTATATTTTGGGGCTTTGAACTTTTCATTTTCAATGGGTTTTACTTTTGTGTTCTTTGGATATGGAGTTTTAAAACAACTCCAGTGGCATCATCGTGTTCTTGTGTATCATACAGCACCTTCAGTGCAGTGGCACAGGGGTGTCTTTTAGACTCCTCAAGGTTAAAACACCTTCTCTGGGACTGACTACTGTCTCCCATAGCCTGTAAAGTTAAATTGACTTTACTAGTCTTTTTAAATGTACTGACCCAGCACATCCTATCTTACTATAGAGTGCTGGATGGGTTTCCTAGCTTCCCCTGAGTCACATCACTCATGTAACAGTAAAATGTTACCCTTTCCTACTTTAAATGGCTGGCGGCAGTGGATTAGATCAAACTACATGATTTCTCCCAACCGCTAAGAATGGTAGCTAAAAATTGGGTCAGCCATGTTTTTCAATATGGCACCCAAGACCTATCTGTAAAAACAGACTCTGGTCATCTTTTTTCGCCATTTCTTTTAGGAAAGGTCCTTCTTGTGTTTGTCTCTGCGCACCAAACCCGGTTTGGTCCCTTTGTTCGTTGGCCTTTGGCGGGCTTCAGTGCTGAAGCCCTCCTCTGGCGCCAGGGTGACTGGGGTGGACAGGATGTGAGGGAGGTGCTCGAAACACCCTGTGCCTAGTCTCCTAGGAGACCTGAATGCACGCTGGCGTGATTGGCTGGCTGACTGTCTGGCAAGGACAGCCACCCTGCTGTGTGAGAGACAGCCAGGCTGGAATGAATGGGGGAAAAGTGTTTAAAAGCAGGTCTCTGGCACTTGGAAAGCAGAGTCGACCACTGGAATGAAAGAACGTAAGAGGAGAGGAAGGAAGAGGACTGCTGCTACTCCTGGACAACCGGTGAAGCTCTGCTGCAGGTACGAATTGCCTGAAACTCCGAAGACAGAGAAGCCCTTCAAGGTTAACTTCTTCCCTTGAGTTTGGTGGGAACAACCAACTTGCAAGCCACCTGGACACCGTCCTATTCTGGTCCAATTTTCATCAGAGTTCTGTTGAAAACCGGATAGCCAGAGGGAAGGAAACCAGGTGGTGGACTTTAAGGCACTCACACCTTAAACCAACGTCTTGCTACAACTTTTGGCCTCTTCCCTGGGCAGTGCAGGAACCTCCCGACATCCTCCTTCTTGTCCCCACAACTGAAGCTCAGGAATAGCGAGATCTGCTCGAGCTGCCAGGAACAACTGCTCAGCTACAACTTTCTTCATTGACAAGGTACTGTGCAAACGCGGTCCGGAAATCTTTTCGGCCGTCGAGACAGTGCGTGAAAGTTTCCTCAACGATGAAGGCTTGTCCTTCCCTAAACAGCTGTCAAACTTTTCGCCCAGCCAAATTCTTCTAAACACTGTGGCAAAGACTTAACCGTTACTTACCAGAACTGTGCTATCCTATACAAAGACTCTGAACCATTGACTTTGGCCCAGGCCTATTGAGAAGAATTACTGGTTGCATTTAACTGAAACCCTTTGCCCTGCCTATGAATATATTTGGGTTGTCTATTCAGATAAGCATGTCTTTTCCCTCCTTTAGTATGTATCTGAAGTGCCATTTTGCTCCCACTTCATTTTGGAGTTAACTTGTTCAGTTACTTACCGGTTGGATTTATGTGGTGTATTAGTGTGTGATATTGAGCTGCTCTTGCTAGTGTAATGTTTTATAACTGACTGAGTAAATAAATGTATATTCTTTTACCAAGAAACCTTGAGTAAGTGTTTACTTGAATCCCTGTAATTGTAGGTCCTTTGTGTAACTTGTTCTACTGCTCACTCAACTCTTGAGATATGTCTGGCTGCTCAGCCACTGCTACCACATTACTGTGCAGTACAGGCTTGTACCAAAGGTGAAATTGTACTGACACTTGTAGTCTTAATTGTGTGTAGTGTTCCCAAAGGGTACTGCATGTGATTCTGCCTAACACGGCCCACTTCAGGAAGCAGACCCTATCCTCGCTGACCCCCTCAGGGATGTGAGCCCCTGGACTATACACTGCAAATGAGGCAGAGTACGTTCCCGTGGGCCCCATACTGGCAAGTGGTGCAGCTCTGACGCACCCTGGGGTTATGCCCCACCCACCCACACCAGCAGGCTTGTGATCTCTGGTGTCACCGCATTGGGTGGGGTCACCCGCACAGACAAACAGCACCATCTTCCGAGGGAGAAGTCTCACTGCCCTACGGCCTTAGGGGTGGCCCCTAGTACAATCACTAGCACCCCAGAATCAGGTCATGCAAACAGGCGAGCAGTGTGACCCTGCAGGGGTAAAGCTTCACATTGTTCTGTGGGTGTGCATCGCGGCACAAAGACTGCACTGCCAGTCCCACTATCCATGCACAAAGACTGCACTCCTGGTCCCACTAGCCGTGGCAAAAGACTTTACTGCTATTTCCCCTACTCATGGCACAAAGACTGCACTGCCAGTCCCCTATCCATGCACAAAGACTGCACTGCCAGTCCCACTAAACCCTGGCACAAAGACTGCACTGCTGGTTCCCACTAGCCATGGCAAAAAGACTGCACTGCTAGTCCCCCTACTCATGGCACAAAGACTGCACTGCCAGTCCCACTGTCCATGCACAAAGACTGCATTGCTGGGGCCCCCTGGCCATGGCAAAAAGACTGCACTCCTGGTCCCACTAGCCATTGCAAAAAGACTGCACTCCTGGTCTCCCTAGCGGTGGCAAAAAAGTGCTCTGCTAGTCCCCCTACTCATGGCACAAAGACTGCACTGCCACTCCCACTAGCCATGGCAAAAAAGACTGCACTGCTAGTCCCCCTACTCAAGGCACAATGACTGCACTGCCCGGTCCCCCTAGCCATGGCAAAAAGACTGCACTGCCAGTCCTACTATCCATGCACAAAGACTGCACTGCTGGTACCCCTAGCCATGGCAAAAAGAGTGCACTGATGGCCCCCTAGCCATGGCAAAAAAGACTGCACTGATGGTCCCCCTAGCCATGGCTAAAAAGACTGCACTGCTGGTCCCCCTAGCCATGGCAAAAAGACTGTACTGTCCCCCTACTCTTGGCACAAAGACTGCACTGCCAGTCCCACTATCCATGCACAAAGACTGCACTGCCGAGTCCCCCTATCCATGGCAAAAAGACTGCACTCCTGGTCCCTCTAGCCCTGGCAAAAAGACTGCACTCCTGGTCCCCCTAGCCGTGGCAAAAAAGTGCACTGTTAGTCCCCCTACTCATGGCACAAAGACTGCACTGCCAGTTCCACTAGCCATGGCAAAAAGACTGCACTGCTAGTTCCCCTACGTATAGCACAAAGACTGCACTGCACAGCTCTAGCCATGGCACAAATGCTGCACTGCTGGTCCCTCTAGCCGTGCCAAAAAAGACTGCACTGCTGGTCCCCCTAGCCTTGCCAAAAAGACTGCACTGCTGGTCCCCCTCGCCGTGGCACAAAGGCTGCACTTCTGGTCCCCCTAGCTGTGGCACAAACACTGCACTGCTGGTCCTCCTAGTTGTGGCACAAACACTGCACTGCTGGTCCCTGTAGCTGTGGCACAAAGTCTGCACTGCTTGTCCCCCTAGCTGTGGCACAAAGGCTGCACTGCTGGTTACCCTCGCTGTGGCACAAAGACTGCACTGCCAGCCCCGTACTCATAGCACAAACACTGCACTGCTGGTCCCCATAGCTGTGGCACAAACACTGCACTGCTGGTCCCCCTAGCTGTGGCACAAAGGCTGCACTGCTGGTCCCCCTAGCTGTGGCACAAAGGCTGCACTGCTGATCCCCCTCGCTGTGGCACAAAGTCTGCACTGCTAGTCCCCCTACCAGTGGCACAAAGGCTGCACAGCTGGTCCCCCTCGCTTTGGCACAAAGACTGCACTGCCAACCCCCATTACTCATAGCACAAACACTGCACGGCTGGTCCCCCTAGCTGTGGCACAAACACTGCACTGCTGGTCCCCCTAGCTGTGGCACAAAGGCTGCACTTCTGGTCCCCCTAGCTGCTATGGCAAAAACACTGCACTGCTAGGTCCCCTACTCATAGCACTAACACTGCACTGCTGGTTCCCCTAGCTGTGGCACAAGTTCTGCACTGCTGGTGCCCCTAGCTGTGGCACAAAGGCTGCACTGCTGGTCCCCCTAGCTGCTGTGGCAAAAACACTGCACTGCTAGTCCCCCTAGCTGTGGCACAAAAACTGCACTGCTGGCCGCACTAGCTGTGACACAAAGACTGCACTGCTGGTCCCCCTAGCTGTGCACAAACACTGCACTGGTGGTCCCCCTAGCTGTGGCATAAAGGCTGCACTGCTGCCCCCCCTCATCGTGGCACAAAGGCAGCACTAATGGTCCCCCTCGCCATGGCACAAAGACTGCACTGTTGGTCCCCCTAGCTGTGCACAAAGACTGCACTGCCAGCCCCCTTACTCATAGCACAAACACTGCACTGCTGGTCCCCCTAGCTGTGGCACAAAGGCAGCACTGCTGGTCCCCCTCGCCGTGGCCCAAAGACTGCACTGCCAGCCCCCTACTCATAGCACAAACGCTGCCCCACTGGTCACCCTAGCTGTGGCACAAAGACTGCACTGCCAGCCCCCCTAGCTGTGGCACAAAGACTGCACTGCTTGTCCCCATAGCTGTGGCACAAAGGCTGAACTGCTGGTCCCCCTCGCCGTGGCACAAAGACTGCACTGTCAGCCCCCTTACTCATAGCACAAACACTGCACTGCTGGTCCCCTAGCTGTGGCACAAAGACTGTACTGCTGGTCCCCCTAGCTGCTTTGTCAAACAGACAGCACTGCTAGTCCCCCTAGCTGGGGCACAAAGGCAGCACTAATGACTGCACTAAAGACTGCACTCCCAGCCCCCCTACTCATAGCACAAACACTGCACCGCTGGTCCCCCCAGCTGTGGCACAAACATGGCACTGCTGGTCCCCCTAGCTGTGGCACAAACACGGCACTGCTGCCCCCCTAGCTGTGGCACAAACACTGCACTGCCACCCCCCTACTCATAGCACAAACATTGCACCGCTGGTCCCCCTAGCTGTGGCACAAAGACTGCACTGCTGGCCCCCCTAGCTGTGGCACAAACACAGCACTGCTGGTCCCCCTAGCTGTGGCACAAAGGCTGCACTGCTGCCCCCCTAGCTGTGGCACAAACACTGCACTGCCACCCCCCTACTCATAGCACAAACATTGCACCGCTGGTCCCCCTAGCTGTGGCACAAAGACTGCACTGCTGGCCCCCCTAGCTGTGGCACAAACACAGCACTGCTGGTCCCCCTAGCTGTGGCACAAAGGCTGCACTGCTGGTCCCCCTAGCTGTGGCACAAAGACTGCACTGCTGGTTCTACCTAGCTGTGGCACAGACACTGCACTGCTGGTCCCCCTAGCTGTGGTACAAAGGCAGCACTAATGGTCCCACTAGCTGTGAGACAAACACTGCACTGATGGTCCCCCTAGCTGTGGCACAAACACTGCACTGCTGGCCCCCCTAGCTGTGGCACAAAGGCTGCACTTCTGGTCCCCCTCGCCGTGGCACAAAGACTGCACTGCCAGCCCCATTACTCATAGCACAGACACTGCACTGCTGGTACCCCTAGCTGTGGCCCAAACACTGCACGCTGGTCTCCCTAGCTGTGGCACAAAGACTGCACCTCCAGTACCACTATCCATGCACAAAGACTCCACTGCTGGTCCCCCTAGCCAGGGCAAAATGACTGCAGTCCTGGTCCCTCTAGCCGTGGCAAAAAAGTTCACTGCTAGTCCCCCTACTCATGCACAAAGACTGCACTGCCGGTCCCCCTAGCCATGGCAAAAAGACTGCACTGCTGGTTCCCACTAGCCATGGCAAAAAGACTGCACTGCTAGTCCCCCTACTCATGGCACAAAGACTGCACTGCCAGTCCCACTGTCCATGCACAAAGATTGCATTGCCGGGACCCCCTGGCCATGGCAAAAAGACTGCACTCCTGGTCCCATTAGCCATTGCAAAAAGACTGCACTCCTGGTCTCCCTAGCGGTGGCAAAAAAGTGCTCTGCTAGTCCCCCTACTCATGGCACAAAGACTGCACTGCCACTCCCACTACCCATGGCAAAAAAGACTGCACTGCTAGTCCCCCTACTCATGGCACAATGACTGCACTGCCCGGTCCCCCTAGCCATGGCAAAAAGACTGCACTGCCAGTCCTACTATCCATGCACAAAGACTGCACTGCTGGTACTCCTAGCCATGGCAAAAAGACTGCACTGATGGTCCCCCTAGCCATGGCAAAAAAGACTGCACTGATGGTCCCCCTAGCCATGGCTAAAAAGACTGCACTGATGGTCCCCCTAGCCATGGCAAAAAGACTGTACTGCTAGTTCCCCTACTCTTGGCACAAAGACTGCACTGCCAGTCCCACTATCCATGCACAAAGACTGCACTGCCGAGTCCCCCTATCCATGGCAAAAAACTGCACTCCTGGTCCCTCTAGCCCTGGCAAAAAGACTGCACTCCTGGTCCCCCTAGCCGTGGCAAAAAAAGTGCACTGTTAGTCCCCCTACTCATGGCACAAAGACTGCACTGCCAGTCCCACTAGCCATGGCAAAAAGACTGCACTGCTAGTTCCCTTACATATAGCACAAAGACTGCACTGCACAGCTCTAGCCATGGCACAAATGCTGCACTGCTGGTCCCACTAGCCGTGCCAAAAAAGACTGCACTGCTGGTCCCCCTAGCCTTGCCAAAAAGACTGCACTGCTGGTCCCCCAAGCTGTGGCACAAACACTGCACTGCTGGTCCTCCTAGTTGTGGCACAAACACTGCACTGCTGGTCCCTGTAGCTGTGGCACAAAGGCTGCACTGCTTGTCCCCCTAGCTGTGGCACAAAGGCTGCACTGCTGGTCACCCTCGCTGTGGCACAAAGACTGCACTGCCAGCCCCGTACTCATAGCACAAACACTGCACTGCTGGTCCCCATAGCTGTGGCACAAACACTGCACTGCTGGTCCCCTTAGCTGTGGCACAAAGGCTGCACTGCTGGTCCCCCTAGCTGTGGCACAAAGGCTGCACTGCTGGTCCCCCTCGCTGTGGCACAAAGACTGCACTGCCAACCCCCATTACTCATAGCACAAACACTGCACGGCTGGTCCCCCTAGCTGTGGCACAAACACTGCACTGCTGGTCCCCCTAGCTGTGGCACAAACACTGCACTGCTGGTCCCCCTAGCTGTGGCACAAAGGCTGCACTTCTGGTCCCCCTAGCTGCTATGGCAAAACACTGCACTGCTAGGTCCCCTACTCATAGCACAAACACTGCACTGCTGGTTCCCCTAGCTGTGGCACAAAGACTGCACTGCTGGTCCCCCTAGCTGTGGCACAAATTCTGCACTGCTGGTGCCCCTAGCTGTGGCACAAAGGCTGCACTGCTGGTCCCCCTAGCTGCTGTAGCAAAAACACTGCACTGCTAGTCCCCCTAGCTGTGGCACAAAAACTGCACTGCTGGCCGCACTAGCTGTGATACAAAGACTGCACTGCTGGTCCCCCTAGCTGTGCACAAACACTGCACTGGTGGTCCCCCTAGCTGTGGCATAAAGGCTGCACTGCTGGCCCCCTTAGCTGTGGCACAAAGGCTGCACTGCTGGTCCCCCTAGCTGTGGCACAAAGGCTGCACTGCTGGTCCCCCTCGCTGTGGCACAAAGACTGCACAGCTAGTCCCCCTAGCAGTGGCACAAAGGCTGCACAGCTGGTCCCCCTCGCTGTGGCACAAAGACTGCACTGCCAACCCCCATTACTCATAGCACAAACACTGCACGGCTGGTCCCCCTAGCTGTGGCACAAACACTGCACTGCTGGTCCGCCTAGCTGTAGCACAAACACTGCACTGCAGGTCCCCCTAGCTTTGGCACAAAGGCTGCCCTTCTGGTCCCCCTAGCTGCTATGGCAAAAACACTGCACTGCTAGGTCCCCTACTCATAGCACAAACACTGCACTGCTGGTTCCCCTAGCTGTGGCACAAGGACTGCACTGCTGGTCCCCCTAGCTGTGGCACAAATTCTGCACTGCTGGTGCCCCTAGCTGTGGCACAAAGGCTGCACTGCTGGTCCCCCTAGCTGCTGTGGCAAAAACACTGCACTGCTAGTCCCCCTAGCTGTGGCACAAAAACTGCACTGCTGGCCGCACTAGCTGTGATACAAAGACTGCACTGCTGGTCCCCCTAGCTGTGCACAAACACTGCAGTGGTGGTCCCCCTAGCTGTGGCATAAAGGCTGCACTGCTGGCCCCCCTCATCGTGGCACAAAGGCAGCACTAATGGCCCCCTCGCCATGGCACAAAGACTGCACTGTTGGTCCCCCTAGCTGTGCACAAAGACTGCACTGCCAGCCCCCTTACTCATAGCACAAACACTGCACTGCTGGTCCCCCTAGCTGTGGCACAAAGGCAGCACTGCTGGTCCCCCTCGCCGTGGCACAAAGACTGCACTGCCAGCCCCCTACTCATAGCACAAACGCTGCCCCACTGGTCACCCTAGCTGTGGCACAAAGACTGCATTGCTTGTCCCCATAGCTGTGGCACAAAGGCTGAACTGCTGGTCCCTCTCGCCGTGGCACAAAGACTGCACTGTCAGCCCCCTTACCCATAGCACAAACACTGCACTGCTGGTCCCCTAGCTGTGGCACAAAGACTGTACTGCTGGTCCCCCTAGCTGCTTTGTCAAACAGACAGCACTGCTAGTTCCCCTAGCTGTGGCACAAACACTGCATTGCTGGTCCCCCTAGCTGTGGCATAAAGACTGCACTACTGGCCCCCCTAGCTGTGCACTGCTGGTCTCCCTAGCTGTGGCACAAAGGCAGCACTAATGGTCCCTCTCACCGTGGCACAAAGACTGCACTCCCAGCCCCCCTGCTCATAGCACAAACACTGCACCGCTGGTCCCCCCAGCTGTGTCACAAACATGGCACTGCTGGTCCCCCTAGCTGTGGCACAAACACGGCACTGCTGCCCCCCTAGCTGTGGCACAAACACTGCACTGCCACCCCCTACTCATAGCACAAACATTGCACCGCTGGTCCCCCTAGCTGTGGCACAAAGACTGCACTGCTGGTCCCCCTAGCTGTGGCACAAACACAGCACTGCTGGTCCCCCTAGCTGTGGCACAAAGGCTGCACTGCTGGTCCCCCTAGCTGTGGCACAAAGACTGCACTGCTGGTTCTACCTAGCTGTGGCACAAACACTGCACTGCTGGTCCCCTTAGCTGTGGTACAAAGGCAGCACTAATGGTCCCACTAGCTGTGAGACAAACACTGCACTGATGGTCCCCCTAGCTGTGGCACAAACACTGCACTGCTGGCCCCCCTAGCTGTGGCACAAAGGCTGCACTGCTGGTCCCCCTCGCCGTGGCACAAAGACTGCACTGCCAGCCCCATTACTCATAGCACAGACACTGCACTGCTGGTACCCCTAGCTGTGGCCCAAACACTGCACGCTGGTCCCCCTAGCTGTGGCACAAAGACTGCACCTCCAGTACCACTATCCATGCACAAAGACTCCACTGTTGGTCCCCCTTGCCATGGCAAAATGACTGCAGTCCTGGTCCCTCTAGCCGTGGCAAAAAAGTTCACTGCTAGTCCCCCTACTCATGCACAAAGACTGCACTGCCGGTCCCCCTAGCCATGGCAAAAGGACTGCACTGCCGTGTCCCCTAGCCATGGCAAAAAGACTGCAGTGCTAGTTCCCCTAGATGTATCAAAAAGACTGCACTGGTGGTCCCCCTAGCTGTGCACAAACACTGCACGACTGGTCCCCCTAGCTGTTGCACAAAGACTACCCCGCTGGTCCCCCTAGCTGTTGCACAAACACTGCACTGCTGGTGCCCCTCTCTGTGGCAAAAAGGCAGCACTGCTGGTCCCCCTCGCCGTGGCACAAAGACTGCACTGCCAGCCCCCTACTCATAGCACAAACGCTGCCCCACTGGTCACCCTAGCTGTGGCACAAAGACTGCACTGCTTGTCCCCATAGCTGTGGCACAAAGGCTGAACTGCTGGTCCCTCTCGCCGTGGCACAAAGACTGCACTGTCAGCCCCCTTACCCATAGCACAAACACTGCACTGCTGGTCCCCCTAGCTGTGGCACAAAGGCAGCACTAATGGTCCCTCTCACCGTGGCACAAAGACTGCACTCCCTGCCCCCCTACTCATAGCACAAACACTGCACCGCTGGTCCCCCCAGCTGTGGCACAAACACGGCACTGCTGCCCCCCTAGCTGTGGCACAAACACTGCACTGCCACCCCCCCTACTCATAGCACAAACATTGCACCGCTGGTCCCCCTAGCAGTGGCACAAAGACTGCACTGCTGGTCCCCCTAGCTGTGGCACAAACACAGCACTGCTGGTCCCCCTAGCTGTGGCACAAAGGCTGCACTGCTGGTCCCCCTAGCTGTGGCACAAAGACTGCACTGCTGGTCCCCCTAGCTGTGGCACAAACGCTGCACTGCTGGTCCCCCCTAACTGTGGCACAAACGCTGCACTGCTGGTCCCCCTAGCTGTGGCACAAAGGCTGCACTGCTCGACCCCCTAGCTGCTGTGGCAGAAACACTGCACTGCTAGGCCCCCTAGCTGTAGCACAAGCACTACACTGATGGTCCCCTAGCTGTGGCATAAAGACTGCACTGCTGGTCCCCCTCGTCGCGGCACAAAGGCTGCACTGCTGGTCCCCCTAGCCGTGGGACAAAGACTGCACTGCTGGTCCCCCTAGCTGTTGCAAAAACACTGCACTGCTAGGCCCCCTAGCTGTGGCACAAACACTGCACTGCTGGCTCCCCTAGCTGTGGCACAAAGACTGCACTGCGAGTCCCCCTAGCTGTGGCACAAACACGGCACTGCTGGTCCCACTAGCTGTGTCACAAAGGCTGCACTGCTGGTCCCCCTAGCTGTGGCACAAAGGCTGCAATGCTGGTCCCGCTATCTGTGGCACAAACGCTGAACTGCTGGTCCCCCTAGCTGTGGCAAAAACACTGCACTGCTAGGCCCCCTAGCTGTGGCACAAACACTGCAATGCTGGCTCCCCTGGCTGTGGCACAAAGACTGCACTGCAAGTC
Organism: Ambystoma mexicanum; assembly: GCF_040938575.1. Taxonomy (NCBI): domain Eukaryota; kingdom Metazoa; phylum Chordata; class Amphibia; order Caudata; family Ambystomatidae; genus Ambystoma; species Ambystoma mexicanum. The sequence continues at coordinate 15,969,392 of NC_090934.1, read as the reverse complement.
CCCCTAGCTGTGGCACAAACACAGCACTGCTGGTCCCACTAGCTGTGTCACAAAGGGTGCACTGCTGGTCCCCCTAGCTGTGGCTCAGAGCATACACTGCTGGTCCCCCTAGCTGTGGCACAGAGGCTGCAATGCTGGTCCCCCTATCTGTGGCACAAAGCCTGCACTGCTGGTCCCCCTAGCTGTGGCTCAGATGCTGCACTGCTGGCCCCCCTAGTTGTGGCACAAAGACTGCTCTGCTGGTCCCCCTAGCTGTGGCAAAACACTGCACTGCTAGGCCCCTAGCTGTGGCACAAGCACTGCAATGCTGGTTCCCCTAGCTGTGGCACAAAGGCAGCACTAATGGTCCCCCTATCTGTGGCACAAAGACTGCACTGGCATCCCCCTACTCATAGCACAAACACGGCACTGCTGGCTCCCCTAGCTGTGGCACAAAGACTGCACTTCTAGTCCCCCTAGCTGTGGCACAAATACGGCACTGCTGGTCCCCCTAGCCGTGGCACAAAGACTGCACTGCTAGGCCCCCTAGCTGTGGCACAAGCACTGCAATGCTAGTTCCCCTAGCTGTGGCACAAAGGCAGCACTAATGGTCCCCCTATCTGTGGCACAAAGACTGCACTGGCATCCCCCTACTCATAGCACAAACACTGCACTGCTGGCTCCCCTAGCTGTGGCACAAAGACTGCACTGCTAGTCCCGCTAGATGTGGCACAAAGACTGCACTGCTGGTCCCCCTAGCTGTGGCACAAACACTGCACTGCTGGTCCCCCTAGCTGTGGCACAAAAATTGCACTGCTGGTCCCCCTAGCCGTGGCACAAAGACTGCACTGCCAGCCCCCTACTCATAGCACGAACACTGCACTGCTGGTCCCCCTAGCTGTGGCAGAAAGACTGCACTGCTGGTCCCCTGAGCTGTGGCACAAAGACTGCATTGCTGGTCCCCCTAGTTGTGGCACAGACACTGTACAGTCGGTGCCCCTAGCTGTGGCACAAACGCTGCACTGCTGGTCCCCCTAGATGTGGCACAAAGACTGCACTGCTGGTCCCCCTAGCTGTGGCACAAACACTACACTGCTGGTCCCCCTAGCAGTGGCACAAAAACTGCACTGCTGGTTCTCCTAGCTGTGGCACAAACACTGCACTGCTGGTCCCCCTCGCCATGGCACAAAGACTGCACTGCCAGCCCTCTACTCATAGCACAAACACTGCATGGCTGGTCCCACTAGCTGTGGCACAAACACTGCACTGCTAGTCCCCCTAGCTGTGGCACAAACACGGCACTGCTGGTCCCCCTAGGTGTGTCACAAAGGCTGCACTGCTGGTTCCCCTAGCTGTGGCACAAACGCTGCACTGCTGGTCCCCTCTAACTGTGGCACAAGCACTACACTGATGGTCCCCTAGCTGTGGCATAAAGACTGCACTGCTGGCCCCCCATCGTTGCGGCACACAGGCTGCACTGCTGGTCCCCCTAGCTGTGGTACAAAGGCTGCACTGCTGGTCCCCCTAGCTGTGGCACAAAGACTGCACTGCTGGTCCGCCTAGCTGTTGAAAAAACACTGCACTGCTAGGCCCCCTAGCTGTGGCACAAACACTGCACTGCTGGCTCCCCTAGCTGTGGCACAAAGACTGCACTGCTAGTCCCCCTAGCTGTGGCACAAACACGGCACTGCTGGTCCCACTAGCTGTATCACAAAGGCTGCACTGCTGGTCCCCCTAGCTGTGGCACAAAGGGTGCAATGCTGGTCCCACTATCTGTGGCACAAACGCTGAACTGCTGGTCCCCCTAGCTGTGGCACAAACACTGCAATGCTGGCTCCCCTGGCTGTGGCACAAAGACTGCACTGCAAGTCCCCCTAGCTGTGGCACAAACACGGCACTGCTGGTCCCACTAGCTGTGTCACAGAGGTTGCAATGCTGGTCCCCCTATCTGTGGCACAAAGGCTGCACTGCTGGTGCCCCTAGCTGTGGCTCAGATGCTGCACTGCTGGTCCCCCTAGCTGTGGCACAAAGACTGCGCTGCTGGTCACCCTAGCTGTGGAAAAACACTGCACTGCTAGGCCCCCTAGCTGTGGCACAAACACGGCACTGCTGGTCCCACTAGCTGTGTCACAGAGGCTGCAATACCGGTCCCCCTATCTGTGGCACCAACGCTGCACTGCTGGTCCCACTAGCTGTGGCACAAAGGCTGCACTGCTGGTCCCCCTAGCTGTGGCTCAGAGGCTGCACTGCTGGTCCCCCTAGCTGTGGCACAAAGACTGCACTGCTGGTCCCCCTAGCTGTGGCACAAACGCTGCACTGCTGGTCCCCCCTAACTGTGGCACAAACGCTGCACTGCTGGTCCCCCTAGCTGTGGCACAAAGGCTGCACTGCTGGACCCCCTAGCTGCTGTGGCAAAAACACTGCACTGCTAGGCCCCCTAGCTGTAGCACAAGCACTACACTGATGGTCCCCTAGCTGTGGCATAAAGACTGCACTGCTGGTCCCCCTCGTCGCGGCACAAAGGCTGCACTGCTGGTCCCCCTAGCCGTGGGACAAAGACTGCACTGCTGGTCCCCCTAGCTGTTGCAAAAACACTGCACTGCTAGGCCCCCTAGCTGTGGCACAAACACTGCACTGCTGGCTCCCCTAGCTGTGGCACAAAGACTGCACTGCGAGTCCCCCTAGCTGTGGCACAAACACGGCACTGCTGGTCCCACTAGCTGTGTCACAAAGGCTGCACTGCTGGTCCCCCTAGCTGTGGCACAAAGGCTGCAATGCTGGTCCCGCTATCTGTGGCACAAACGCTGAACTGCTGGTCCCCCTAGCTGTGGCAAAAACACTGCACTGCTAGGCCCCCTAGCTGTGGCACAAACACTGCAATGCTGGCTCCCCTGGCTGTGGCACAAAGACTGCACTGCAAGTCCCCCTAGCTGTGGCACAAACACGGCACTGCTGGTCCCACTAGCTGTGTCACAAAGGGTGCACTGCTGGTCCCCCTAGCTGTGGCTCAGAGCATACACTGCTGGTCCCCCTAGCTGTGGCACAGAGGCTGCAATGCTGGTCCCCCTATCTGTGGCACAAAGGCTGCACTGCTGGTCCCCCTAGCTGTGGCTCAGATGCTGCACTGCTGGCCCCCTAGCTGTGGCACAAAGACTGCGCTGCTGGTCCCCCTAGCTGTGGCAAAACACTGCACTGCTAGGCCCCCTAGCTGTGGCACAAGCACTGCAATGCTGGCTCCCCTAGCTGTGGCACAAAGGCAGCACTAATGGTCCCCCTATCTGTGGCACAAAGACTGCACTGGTATCCCCCTACTCATAGCACAAACACTGCACTGCTGGCTCCCCTAGCTGTGGCACAAAGACTGCACTTCTAGTCCCCCTAGCTGTGGCACAAATACGGCACTGCTGGTCCCCCTAGCCGTGGCACAAAGACTGCACTGCTAGGCCCCCTAGCTGTGGCACAGGCACTGCAATGCTGGTTCCCCTAGCTGTGGCACAAAGGCAGCACTAATGGTCCCCCTATCTGTGGCACAAAGACTGCACTGGCATCCCCCTACTCATAGCACAAACACTGCGCTGCTGGCTCCCCTAGCTGTGGCACAAAGACTGCACTGCTAGTCCCCCTAGCTGTGGCACAAACACTGCACTGCTGGTCCCCCTAGCTGTGGCACAAAGACTGCACTGCTGGTTCCCCGAGCTGTAGCACAAAGACTGCACTGCTGGTCCCCCTAGTTGTGGCACAGACACTGCACTGCTGGTTCCCCTAACTGTGGCACAAACACTGCACTGCTGGTCCCCCTAGATGTGGCACAAAGACTGCACTGCTGGTCCCTCTAGCTGTGGCACAAACACTGCACTGCTGGTCCCCCTAGCTGTGGCACAAAAATTGCACTGCTGGTCCCCCTAGCCGTGGCACAAAGACTGCACTGCCAGCCCCCTACTCATAGCACGAACACACAGCACTGCTGGTCCCCCTAGCTGTGGCACAAAGACTGCACTGCTGGTCCCCTGAGCTGTGGCACAAAGACTGCACTGCTGGTCCCCCTAGTCGTGGCACAGACACTGTACAGTCGGTGCCCCTAGCTGTGGCACAAACACTGCACTGCTGGTCCCCCTAGATGTGGCACAAAGACTGCACTGCTGGTCCTCCTAGCTGTGGCACAAACACTACAATGCTGGTCCCCCTAGCAGTGGCACAAAAACTGCACTGCTGGTTCTCCTAGCTGTGGCACAAAAACTGCACTGCTGGTCCCCCTCGCCATGGCACAAAGACTGCACTGCCAACCCTCTACTCATAGCACAAATACTGCACGGCTGGTGCCACTAGCTGTGGCACAAACACTGCACTGCTAGTCCCCCTAGCTGTGGCACAAACACGGAACTGCTGGTCCCCCTAGGTGTGTCACAAAGGCTGCACTGCTGGTTCCCCTAGCTGTGGCACAAACGCTGCACTGCTGGTCCCCTCTAACTGTGGCACAAGCACTACACTGATGGTCCCCTAGCTGTGGCATAAAGACTGCACTGCTGGCCCCCCATCGTTGCGGCAAACAGGCTGCACTGCTGGTCCCCCTAGCTGTGGTACAAAGGCTGCACTGCTGGTCCCCCTAGCTGTGGCACAAAGACTGCACTGCTGGTCCGCCTAGCTGTTGAAAAAACACTGCACTGCTAGGCCCCCTAGCTGTGGCACAAACACTGCACTGCTGGCTCCCCTAGCTGTGGCACAAAGACTGCACTGCTAGTCCCCCTAGCTGTGGCACAAACACGGCACTGCTGGTCCCACTAGCTGTATCACAAAGGCTGCACTGCTGGTCCCCCTAGCTGTGGCACAAAGGGTGCAATGCTGGTCCCACTATCTGTGGCACAAACGCTGAACTGCTGGTCCCCCTAGCTGTGGCACAAACACTGCAATGCTGGCTCCCCTGGCTGTGGCACAAAGACTGCACTGCAAGTCCCCCTAGCTGCGGCACAAACACGGCACTGCTGGTCCCACTAGCTGTGTCACAGAGGCTGCAATGCTGGTCCCTCTATCTGTGGCACAAAGGCTGCACTGCTGGTGCCCCTAGCTGTGGCTCAGATGCTGCACTGCTGGTCCCCCTAGCTGTGGCACAAAGACTGCGCTGCTGGTCACCCTAGCTGTGGAAAAACACTGCACTGCTAGGCCCCCTAGCTGTGGCACAAACACGGCACTGCTGGTCCCACTAGCTGTGTCACAGAGGCTGCAATACCGGTCCCCCTATCTGTGGCACCAACACTGCACTGCTGGTCCCCCTAGCTGTGGCACAAAGGCTGCACTGCTGGTCCCCCTAGCTGTGGCTCAGAGGCTGCACTGCTGGTCCCCCTAGCTGTGGCACAGAGGCTGCAATGCTGGTCCCCCTATCTGTGGCACAAATGCTGCACTGCTGGTCCCCCGAGCTGTGGCACAAAGGCTGCACTGCTGGTCCCCCTAGCTATGGCACAAAGGCTGCACTGCTGGTCCCCCTAGCTGTGGTACAAAGGCTGCACTGCTGGTCCCCCAAGCTGTGGCACAAAGGCTGCACTGCTGGTCCCCCTAACTGTGGCTCAGAGGCTGCACTGCTGGTCCCCTAGCTGTGGCTCAGAGGCTGCAATGCTGGTCCCCCTATCTTTGGCACAAATGCTGCACTGCTGCTCCCCCGAGCTGTGGCACAAAGGCTGCACTGCTGGTTCCCTAGCTGTGGCTCAGAGGCTGCACTGCTGGTCCCCCTAGCTGTGGCACAGAGGCTGCAATGCTGGTCCACCTAGCTATGGCATAGAGGCTGCAATGCTGGTCCCCCTATCTGTGGCACAAACGCTGCACTGCTGGTCCCCCGAGCTGTGACACAAAGGCTACACTGCTGGTTCCCCTAGCTGTGGCTCAGAGGCAGCACTGCTGGTCCCCCTAGCTGTGGCACAGAGGCTGCAATGCTGGTCCCCTAGCTGTGGCACACACGCTGCAGTGCTGGTCCACCGAGCTGTGGCACAAAGGCTGCACTGCTGGTCCCCCTAGCTATGGCACAAAGGCTGCACTGCTGGTCCCCCTAGTTGTGGCACAAAGGCTGCCCTGCTGGTCCCCTGAGCTGTGGCACAAAGGCTGCACTGCTGTTCCCCTAGCCATGGCACAAAGGCTGCGCTGCTGGTCCCCCTAGCTGTGGCACAAAGGCTGCACTGCTGGTTCCCCTAGCTGTGGCTCAGAGGCTGCACTGCTGGTCCCCCTAGCTGTGGCACAGAGGCTGCAATGCTGGTCCACCTAGCTATGGCATAGAGGCTGCAATGCTGGTCCCCCTATCTGTGGCACAAACGCTGCACTGCTGGTCCCCCGAGCTGTGACACAAAGGCTACACTGCTGGTCCCCCTAGCTGTGGCTCAGAGGCTGCAATGCTGGTCCCCCTAGCTGTGGCACAGAGGCTGCAATGCTGGTCCCCCTAGCTGTGTCACAAAGGCTGCACTGTTGGTCCCCCTAGCCGTGGCACAAACGCTGCAGTGCTGGTCCCCTCTAACTGTGGCACAAACGCTGCACTGCTGGTCCCCCTAGCTGTGGCACAAAGGCTGCACTGCTGGTCCCCCTAGCTGCTGTAGCAAAATCACTGCACTGCTAGGCCCCCTAGCTGTAGCACAAGCACTACACTGATGGTCCCCTAGCTGTGGCATAAAGACTGCACTGCTGGTCCCCCTCGTCACGGCACAAAGGCTGCACTGCTGGTCTCCCTAGCTGTGGTACAAAGGCTGCACTGCTGGTCCCCCTAGCTGTGGCACAAAGACTGCACTGCTGGTCCCCCTAGCTGTTGCAAAAACACAGCAATGTTGGTTCCCCTAGCTGTGGCACAAAGGCAGCACTAATGGTCCCCCTATCTGTGGCACAAAGACTGCACTGGCATCCCCCTACTCATAGCACAAACACTGCACTGCTGGCTCCCCTAGCTGTGGCACAAAGACTGCACTGCTAGTCCCCCTAGCTGTGGGAAAAACACTGCACTGCTGGTCCCCCTAGCTGTGGCACAAAGACTGCACTGTTGATCCCCCGAGCTGTGGCACAAAGACTGCACTGCTGGTCCCCCTAGTTGTGGCACAGACACTGCACTGCTGGTTCCCCTAACTGTGGCATAAACACTGCACTGCTGGTCCCCCTAGATGTGGCACAAAGACTGCACTGCTGGTCCCCCTAGCTGTGGCACAAACACTGCACTGCTGGTCCCCCTATCTGTGGCACAAAAATTGCACTGCTGGTCCCCCTAGCCGTGGCACAAAGACTGCACTGCCAGCCCCCTACTCATAGCACGAACACTGCACTGCTGGTCCCCCTAGCTGTGGCACAAAGACTGCATTGCTGGTCCCCTGAGCTGTGGCACAAAGACTGCACTGCTGGTCCCCTTAGTTGTGGCACTGAGCCTGTACAGTCGGTGCCCCTAGCTGTGGCACAAACACTGCACTGCTGGTCCCCCTAGATGTGGCACAAAGACTGCACTGCTGGTCCCCCTAGCTGTGGCACAAACACTACACTGCTGGTCCCCCTAGCAGTGGCACACAAACTGCACTGCTGGTTCTCCTAGCTGTGGCACAAACACTGCACTGCTGGTCCCCCTCGACATGGCACAAAGACTGCACTGCTAGCCCTCTACTCATAGCACAAACACTGCACGGCTGGTCCCACTAGCTGTGGCACAAACACTGCACTGCTAGTCCCCCTAGCTGTGGCACAAACACGGCACTGCTGGTCCCCCTAGCTGTCTCACAAAGGCTGCACTGCTGGTCCCCCTAGATGTGGCACAAACTCTTTACTGCTGGTCCCCTCTGACTGTGGCACAAACGCTGCACTGCTGGTCCCCCTAGCTGTGGCACAAAGGCTGCACTGCTGGTCCCCCTAGCTGCTGTGGCAAAAACACTGCACTGCTAGGCCCCCTAGCTGTAGTACAAGCACTGCACTGATGGTCCCCTAGCTGTGGCATAAAGACTGCACTGCTGGCCCCCCATCGTTGCGGCACACAGGCTGCACTGCTGGTCCCACTAGCTGTGGTACAAAGGCTGCACTGCTGGCCCCCCTAGCTGCGGCACAAAGACTGCACTGCTGGTCCCCCTAGCTGTTGCAAAAACACTGCACAGCTAGGCCCCCTAGCTGTGGCACAAACACTGCACTGCTGGCTCCCCTAGCTGTGGCACAAAGACTGCACTGCTAGCCCCCCTAGCTGTGGCACAAACACGGCACTGCTGGTCCCACTAGCTGTGTCACAAAGACTGCACTGCTGACCCCCCATCATTGCGGCACACAGGCTGCACTGCTGGTCCCCCTAGCTGTGGTACAAAGGCTGCACTGCTGGTCCCCCTAGCTATGGCACAAAGACTGCACTGCTGGTCCCCCTAGCTGTTGCAAAAACACTGCACAGCTAGGCCCCCTAGCTGTGGCACAAACACTGCACTGCAGGCTCCCCTAGCTGTGGCACAAAGACTGCACTGCAAGTCCCCCCAGCTGTGGCACAAACACAGCACTGCTGGTCCCACTAGCTGTGTCACAGAGGCTGCAATGCTGGTCCCCCTATCTGTGGCACAAGGTTGCACTGCTGGTCCCCCTAGCTGTGGCTCAGATGCTGCACTGCTGGTCCCCCTAGCTGTGGCACAAAGAGTGCCCTGCTGGTCACCCTAGCTGTAGATAAACACTGCACTGCTAGGCCCCCTAGCTGTGGCACAATCAGTGCAATGCTGGTTCCCCTAGCTGTGGCACAAAGGCAGCACTAATGGTCCCCCTAGCTGTGGCACCAACGCTACACTGCTGTTCCCCCTAGCTGTGGCACAAAGACTGCACTGCTAGCCCCCCTAGCTGTGGCACAAACACGGCACTGCTGGTCCCACTAGCTGTGTCACAAAGACTGCACTTCTGGCCCCCCATCGTTGCGGCACACAGGCTGCACTGCTGGTCCCCCTAGCTGTGGTACAAAGGCTGCACTGCTGGTCCCCCTAGCTATGGCACAAAGACTGCACTGCTGGTCCCCCTAGCTGTTGCAAAAACACTGCACAGCTAGGCCCCCTAGCTGTGGCACAAACACTGCACTGCTGGCTCCCCTAGCTGTGGCACAAAGACTGCACTGCAAGTCCCCCTAGCTGTGGCACAAACACAGCACTGCTGGTCCCACTAGCTGTGTCACAGAGGCTGCAATGCTGGTCCCCCTATCTGTGGCACAAGGTTGCACTGCTGGTCCCCCTAGCTGTGGCTCAGATGCTGCACTGCTGGTCCCCCTAGCTGTGGCACAAAGAGTGCCCTGCTGGTCACCCTAGCTGTAGATAAACACTGCACTGCTAGGCCCCCTAGCTGTGGCACAATCAGTGCAATGCTGGTTCTCCCCTAGCTGTGGCACAAAGGCAGCACTAATGGTCCCCCTATCTGTGGCACAAAGGCTGCACTGGCATCCCCCTACTCATAGCATCAACACGGTACTGCTGGCTCCCCTAGCTGTGGCACAAAGACTGCACTGCTAGACCCCCTAGCTGTGGCACAAACACTGCACTGCTGGTCCCCCTAGCTGTGGCACAAAGGCTGCAATGCCGGTCCCCCTATCTGTGGCACCAACGCTGCACTGCTGGTCCCCCTAGCTGTGGCACAAAGGCTGCACTGCTGGTCCCCTTAGCTGTGGCTCAGAGGCTGCACTGCTGGTCCCCCTAGCTGTGGCACAGAGGCTGCAATGCTGGTCCCCCTATCTGTGGCACAAATGCTGCACTGCTGGTCCCCCGAGCTGTGGCACATAGGCTGCAATGCTGGTCCCCCTAGCTATGTCACAAAGGCTGCACTGCCGGTCCCCCTAGCTGTGGCACAAAGGCTGCACTGCTGGTCCCCCTAGCTGTGGCACAGAGGCTGCACTGCTGGTCCCCTAGCTGCGGCTCAGAGGCTGCAATGCTGGTCCCCCTATCTGTGGCACAAACGCTGCACTGCTGGTCCCCCGAGCTGTGGCACAAAGGCTGCACTGCTGGTTCCCCTAGCTGTGGCTCAGAGGCTGCACAGCTGGTCCCCCTAGCTGTGGCACAGAGGCTGCAATGCTGGTCCACCTAGCTGTGGCATAGAGGCTGCAATGCTGGTCCCCCTATCTGTGGCACAAACGCTCCACTGCTGGTCCCCCGAGCTGTGACACAAAGGCTACACTGCTGGTTCCCCTAGCTGTGGCTCAGAGGCTGCACTGCTGGTCCCCCTAGCTGTGGCACAATCGCTGCAGTGCTGGTCCACCGAGCTGTGGCACAAAGGCTACACTGCTGGTCCCCCGAGCTGTGGCACAAAGGCTGCACTGCTGGTCCCCCCAGCTATGGCACAAAGGCTGCACTGCTGGTCCCCCTAGCTGTGGCACAAAGGCTGCCCTGCTGGTCCCCTGAGCTGTGGCACAAAGGCTGCACTGCTGGTCCCCCAGCTATGGCACAAAGGCTGCACTGCTGGTTCCCCTAGCTGTGGCACAAAGGCTGCACTGCTGGTCCCCAGAGCTGTGGCACAAAGGCTGCACTGCTGGCCCCCTAGCTGTGGCACAGAGGCTGCAATGCTGGTCTCCCTATCTTTGGCACAAACGCTGCACTGCTGGTCCCCCGAGCTGTGGCACAAAGGCTGCACTGCTGGTCCTCCTAGCTGTGGCTCAGAGGCTGCCCTGCTGGTCCCCCTAGCTGTGGCACAAAGACGGCACTGCTGGTCCCCCTAGCTGTGTCACAAAGGCTGCACTGATGGTCCCCCTAACTGTGGCACAAACGCTGCACTGCTGGTCCCGCTAGCTGTGGCACAAAGGCTGCACTGCTGGTCCCCCTAGCTGCTGTAGCAAAACCACTGCACTGCTAGGCCCCCTAGTTGTAGCACAAGCACTACACTGATGGTCCCCTAGCTGTGGCATAAGGACTGCACTGCTGGTCTCCCTCGTCGTGGCACAAAGGCTGCACTGCTGGTCCCCCTAGCTGTGGTACAAAGGCTGCACTGCTGGTCCCCCTAGCTGTGGCACAAAGACTGCACTGCTGGTCCCCCTAGCTGTTGCAAAAACACTGCACTGCTAGGCCCCCTAGCTGTGGTACAAACACTGCACTGCTGGCTCCCCTAGCTGTGGTACAAAGACTGCACTGCTAGTCCCTCTAGCTGTGGCACAAACACGGCACTGCTGGTCCCACTAGCTGTGTCACAAAGGCTGCACTGCTGGTCCCCCTAGCTGTGGCACAAAGGCTGCAATGCTGGTCCCGCTATCTGTGGCACAAACGCTGAACTGCTGGTCCCCCTAGCTGTGGCAAAAACACTGCACTGCTGGTCCCTCTAGCTGTGGCTCAGAGCCTACACTGCTGATCCCCCTAGCTGTGGCTCAGAGGCTGCACTGCTGGTCCCCCTAGCTGTGGCACAGAGGCTGCAATACCGGTCCCCCTATCTGTGGCACCAACGCTGCACTGCTGGTCCCCCTAGCTGTGGCTCAGAGCCTACACTGCTGATCCCCCTAGCTGTGGCTCAGAGGCTGCACTGCTGGTCCCCCTAGCTGTGGCACAGAGGCTGCAATACCGGTCCCCCTATCTGTGGCACCAACACTGCACTGCTGGTCCCCCTAGCTGTGGCACAAAGGCTGCACTGCTGGTCCCCCTAGCTGTGGCTCAGAGGCTGAACTGCTGGTCCCCCTAGCTGTGGCACAGAGGCTGCAATGCTGGTCCCCCTCGCTGTGGCTCAGATGCTGCACTGCTGGTCCCCCTAGCTGTGGCACAAAGACTGCGTTGCTGGTCACCCTAGCTGTGGAAAAACACTGCACTGCTAGGCCCCCTAGCTGTGGCACAAGCACTGCAATGCTGGTTCCCCTAGCTGTGGCACAAAGGCAGCACTAAAGGTCCCCCCTATCTGTGGCACAAAGACTGCACTGGCATCCCCCTACTCATAGCACAAACACTGCACTGCTGGCTCCCCTAGCTGTGGCACAAAGACTGCACTGCTAGACCCCCTAGCTGTGGCACAAACACGGCACTGCTGGTCCCCCTAGCTGTGGCACAAAGACTGCAATGCCGGTCCCCCTATCTGTGGCACCAACGCTACACTGCTGTTCCCCCTAGCTGTGGCACAAAGACTGCACTGCTAGCCCCCCTAGCTGTGGCACAAACACGGCACTGCTGGTCCCACTAGCTGTGTCACAAAGACTGCACTTCTGGCCCCCCATCGTTGCGGCACACAGGCTGCACTGCTGGTCCCCCTAGCTGTGGTACAAAGGCTGCACTGCTGGTCCCCCTAGCTATGGCACAAAGACTGCACTGCTGGTCCCCCTAGCTGTGGCACAAAGACTGCACTTCTAGTCCCCCTAGCTGTGGCACAAATACGGCACTGCTGGTCCCCCTAGCCGTGGCACAAAGACTGCACTGCTAGGCCCCCTAGCTGTGGCACAGGCACTGCAATGCTGGTTCCCCTAGCTGTGGCACAAAGGCAGCACTAATGGTCCCCCTATCTGTGGCACAAAGACTGCACTGGCATCCCCCTACTCATAGCACAAACACTGCGCTGCTGGCTCCCCTAGCTGTGGCACAAAGACTGCACTGCTAGTCCCCCTAGCTGTGGCACAAACACTGCACTGCTGGTCCCCCTAGCTGTGGCACAAAGACTGCACTGCTGGTTCCCCGAGCTGTAGCACAAAGACTGCACTGTTGGTCCCCCTAGTTGTGGCACAGACACTGCACTGCTGGTTCCCCTAACTGTGGCACAAACACTGCACTGCTGGTCCCCCTAGATGTGGCACAAAGACTGCACTGCTGGTCCCTCTAGCTGTGGCACAAACACTGCACTGCTGGTCCCCCTAGCTGTGGCACAAAAATTGCACTGCTGGTCCCCCTAGCCGTGGCACAAAGACTGCACTGCCAGCCCCCTACTCATAGCACGAACACACAGCACTGCTGGTCCCCCTAGCTGTGGCACAAAGACTGCACTGCTGGTCCCCTGAGCTGTGGCACAAAGACTGCACTGCTGGTCCCCCTAGTCGTGGCACAGACACTGTACAGTCGGTGCCCCTAGCTGTGGCACAAACACTGCACTGCTGGTCCCCCTAGATGTGGCACAAAGACTGCACTGCTGGTCCTCCTAGCTGTGGCACAAACACTACAATGCTGGTCCCCCTAGCAGTGGCACAAAAACTGCACTGCTGGTTCTCCTAGCTGTGGCACAAAAACTGCACTGCTGGTCCCCCTCGCCATGGCACAAAGACTGCACTGCCAACCCTCTACTCATAGCACAAATACTGCACGGCTGGTGCCACTAGCTGTGGCACAAACACTGCACTGCTAGTCCCCCTAGCTGTGGCACAAACACGGAACTGCTGGTCCCCCTAGGTGTGTCACAAAGGCTGCACTGCTGGTTCCCCTAGCTGTGGCACAAACGCTGCACTGCTGGTCCCCTCTAACTGTGGCACAAGCACTACACTGATGGTCCCCTAGCTGTGGCATAAAGACTGCACTGCTGGCCCCCCATCGTTGCGGCAAACAGGCTGCACTGCTGGTCCCCCTAGCTGTGGTACAAAGGCTGCACTGCTGGTCCCCCTAGCTGTGGCACAAAGACTGCACTGCTGGTCCGCCTAGCTGTTGAAAAAACACTGCACTGCTAGGCCCCCTAGCTGTGGCACAAACACTGCACTGCTGGCTCCCCTAGCTGTGGCACAAAGACTGCACTGCTAGTCCCCCTAGCTGTGGCACAAACACGGCACTGCTGGTCCCACTAGCTGTATCACAAAGGCTGCACTGCTGGTCCCCCTAGCTGTGGCACAAAGGGTGCAATGCTGGTCCCACTATCTGTGGCACAAACGCTGAACTGCTGGTCCCCCTAGCTGTGGCACAAACACTGCAATGCTGGCTCCCCTGGCTGTGGCACAAAGACTGCACTGCAAGTCCCCCTAGCTGTGGCACAAACACGGCACTGCTGGTCCCACTAGCTGTGTCACAGAGGCTGCAATGCTGGTCCCTCTATCTGTGGCACAAAGGCTGCACTGCTGGTGCCCCTAGCTGTGGCTCAGATGCTGCACTGCTGGTCCCCCTAGCTGTGGCACAAAGACTGCGCTGCTGGTCACCCTAGCTGTGGAAAAACACTGCACTGCTAGGCCCCCTAGCTGTGGCACAAACACGGCACTGCTGGTCCCACTAGCTGTGTCACAGAGGCTGCAATACCGGTCCCCCTATCTGTGGCACCAACACTGCACTGCTGGTCCCCCTAGCTGTGGCACAAAGGCTGCACTGCTGGTCCCCCTAGCTGTGGCTCAGAGGCTGCACTGCTGGTCCCCCTAGCTGTGGCACAGAGGCTGCAATGCTGGTCCCCCTATCTGTGGCACAAATGCTGCACTGCTGGTCCCCCGAGCTGTGGCACAAAGGCTGCACTGCTGGTCCCCCTAGCTATGGCACAAAGGCTGCACTGCTGGTCCCCCTAGCTGTGGTACAAAGGCTGCACTGCTGGTCCCCCAAGCTGTGGCACAAAGGCTGCACTGCTGGTCCCCCTAACTGTGGCTCAGAGGCTGCACTGCTGGTCCCCTAGCTGTGGCTCAGAGGCTGCAATGCTGGTCCCCCTATCTTTGGCACAAATGCTGCACTGCTGCTCCCCCGAGCTGTGGCACAAAGGCTGCACTGCTGGTTCCCTAGCTGTGGCTCAGAGGCTGCACTGCTGGTCCCCCTAGCTGTGGCACAGAGGCTGCAATGCTGGTCCACCTAGCTATGGCATAGAGGCTGCAATGCTGGTCCCCCTATCTGTGGCACAAACGCTGCACTGCTGGTCCCCCGAGCTGTGACACAAAGGCTACACTGCTGGTTCCCCTAGCTGTGGCTCAGAGGCAGCACTGCTGGTCCCCCTAGCTGTGGCACAGAGGCTGCAATGCTGGTCCCCTAGCTGTGGCACACACGCTGCAGTGCTGGTCCACCGAGCTGTGGCACAAAGGCTGCACTGCTGGTCCCCCTAGCTATGGCACAAAGGCTGCACTGCTGGTCCCCCTAGTTGTGGCACAAAGGCTGCCCTGCTGGTCCCCTGAGCTGTGGCACAAAGGCTGCACTGCTGTTCCCCTAGCCATGGCACAAAGGCTGCGCTGCTGGTCCCCCTAGCTGTGGCACAAAGGCTGCACTGCTGGTTCCCCTAGCTGTGGCTCAGAGGCTGCACTGCTGGTCCCCCTAGCTGTGGCACAGAGGCTGCAATGCTGGTCCACCTAGCTATGGCATAGAGGCTGCAATGCTGGTCCCCCTATCTGTGGCACAAACACTGCACTGCTGGTCCCCCGAGCTGTGACACAAAGGCTACACTGCTGGTCCCCCTAGCTGTGGCTCAGAGGCTGCAATGCTGGTCCCCCTAGCTGTGGCACAGAGGCTGCAATGCTGGTCCCCCTAGCTGTGTCACAAAGGCTGCACTGTTGGTCCCCCTAGCCGTGGCACAAACGCTGCAGTGCTGGTCCCCTCTAACTGTGGCACAAACGCTGCACTGCTGGTCCCCCTAGCTGTGGCACAAAGGCTGCACTGCTGGTCCCCCTAGCTGCTGTAGCAAAATCACTGCACTGCTAGGCCCCCTAGCTGTAGCACAAGCACTACACTGATGGTCCCCTAGCTGTGGCATAAAGACTGCACTGCTGGTCCCCCTCGTCACGGCACAAAGGCTGCACTGCTGGTCTCCCTAGCTGTGGTACAAAGGCTGCACTGCTGGTCCCCCTAGCTGTGGCACAAAGACTGCACTGCTGGTCCCCCTAGCTGTTGCAAAAACACAGCAATGTTGGTTCCCCTAGCTGTGGCACAAAGGCAGCACTAATGGTCCCCCTATCTGTGGCACAAAGACTGCACTGGCATCCCCCTACTCATAGCACAAACACTGCACTGCTGGCTCCCCTAGCTGTGGCACAAAGACTGCACTGCTAGTCCCCCTAGCTGTGGGAAAAACACTGCACTGCTGGTCCCCCTAGCTGTGGCACAAAGACTGCACTGTTGATCCCCCGAGCTGTGGCACAAAGACTGCACTGCTGGTCCCCCTAGTTGTGGCACAGACACTGCACTGCTGGTTCCCCTAACTGTGGCATAAACACTGCACTGCTGGTCCCCCTAGATGTGGCACAAAGACTGCACTGCTGGTCCCCCTAGCTGTGGCACAAACACTGCACTGCTGGTCCCCCTATCTGTGGCACAAAAATTGCACTGCTGGTCCCCCTAGCCGTGGCACAAAGACTGCACTGCCAGCCCCCTACTCATAGCACGAACACTGCACTGCTGGTCCCCCTAGCTGTGGCACAAAGACTGCATTGCTGGTCCCCTGAGCTGTGGCACAAAGACTGCACTGCTGGTCCCCTTAGTTGTGGCACTGAGCCTGTACAGTCGGTGCCCCTAGCTGTGGCACAAACACTGCACTGCTGGTCCCCCTAGATGTGGCACAAAGACTGCACTGCTGGTCCCCCTAGCTGTGGCACAAACACTACACTGCTGGTCCCCCTAGCAGTGGCACACAAACTGCACTGCTGGTTCTCCTAGCTGTGGCACAAACACTGCACTGCTGGTCCCCCTCGACATGGCACAAAGACTGCACTGCTAGCCCTCTACTCATAGCACAAACACTGCACGGCTGGTCCCACTAGCTGTGGCACAAACACTGCACTGCTAGTCCCCCTAGCTGTGGCACAAACACGGCACTGCTGGTCCCCCTAGCTGTCTCACAAAGGCTGCACTGCTGGTCCCCCTAGATGTGGCACAAACTCTTTACTGCTGGTCCCCTCTGACTGTGGCACAAACGCTGCACTGCTGGTCCCCCTAGCTGTGGCACAAAGGCTGCACTGCTGGTCCCCCTAGCTGCTGTGGCAAAAACACTGCACTGCTAGGCCCCCTAGCTGTAGTACAAGCACTGCACTGATGGTCCCCTAGCTGTGGCATAAAGACTGCACTGCTGGCCCCCCATCGTTGCGGCACACAGGCTGCACTGCTGGTCCCACTAGCTGTGGTACAAAGGCTGCACTGCTGGTCCCCCTAGCTGCGGCACAAAGACTGCACTGCTGGTCCCCCTAGCTGTTGCAAAAACACTGCACAGCTAGGCCCCCTAGCTGTGGCACAAACACTGCACTGCTGGCTCCCCTAGCTGTGGCACAAAGACTGCACTGCTAGCCCCCCTAGCTGTGGCACAAACACGGCACTGCTGGTCCCACTAGCTGTGTCACAAAGACTGCACTGCTGACCCCCCATCATTGCGGCACACAGGCTGCACTGCTGGTCCCCCTAGCTGTGGTACAAAGGCTGCACTGCTGGTCCCCCTAGCTATGGCACAAAGACTGCACTGCTGGTCCCCCTAGCTGTTGCAAAAACACTGCACAGCTAGGCCCCCTAGCTGTGGCACAAACACTGCACTGCAGGCTCCCCTAGCTGTGGCACAAAGACTGCACTGCAAGTCCCCCCAGCTGTGGCACAAACACAGCACTGCTGGTCCCACTAGCTGTGTCACAGAGGCTGCAATGCTGGTCCCCCTATCTGTGGCACAAGGTTGCACTGCTGGTCCCCCTAGCTGTGGCTCAGATGCTGCACTGCTGGTCCCCCTAGCTGTGGCACAAAGAGTGCCCTGCTGGTCACCCTAGCTGTAGATAAACACTGCACTGCTAGGCCCCCTAGCTGTGGCACAATCAGTGCAATGCTGGTTCCCCTAGCTGTGGCACAAAGGCAGCACTAATGGTCCCCCTAGCTGTGGCACAAACACTGCACTGCTGGCTCCCCTAGCTGTGGCACAAAGACTGCACTGCTAGCCCCCCTAGCTGTGGCACAAACACGGCACTGCTGGTCCCACTAGCTGTGTCACAAAGACTGCACTTCTGGCCCCCCATCGTTGCGGCACACAGGCTGCACTGCTGGTCCCCCTAGCTGTGGTACAAAGGCTGCACTGCTGGTCCCCCTAGCTATGGCACAAAGACTGCACTGCTGGTCCCCCTAGCTGTTGCAAAAACACTGCACAGCTAGGCCCCCTAGCTGTGGCACAAACACTGCACTGCTGGCTCCCCTAGCTGTGGCACAAAGACTGCACTGCAAGTCCCCCTAGCTGTGGCACAAACACAGCACTGCTGGTCCCACTAGCTGTGTCACAGAGGCTGCAATGCTGGTCCCCCTATCTGTGGCACAAGGTTGCACTGCTGGTCCCCCTAGCTGTGGCTCAGATGCTGCACTGCTGGTCCCCCTAGCTGTGGCACAAAGAGTGCCCTGCTGGTCACCCTAGCTGTAGATAAACACTGCACTGCTAGGCCCCCTAGCTGTGGCACAATCAGTGCAATGCTGGTTCTCCCCTAGCTGTGGCACAAAGGCAGCACTAATGGTCCCCCTATCTGTGGCACAAAGGCTGCACTGGCATCCCCCTACTCATAGCATCAACACGGTACTGCTGGCTCCCCTAGCTGTGGCACAAAGACTGCACTGCTAGACCCCCTAGCTGTGGCACAAACACTGCACTGCTGGTCCCCCTAGCTGTGGCACAAAGGCTGCAATGCCGGTCCCCCTATCTGTGGCACCAACGCTGCACTGCTGGTCCCCCTAGCTGTGGCACAAAGGCTGCACTGCTGGTCCCCTTAGCTGTGGCTCAGAGGCTGCACTGCTGGTCCCCCTAGCTGTGGCACAGAGGCTGCAATGCTGGTCCCCCTATCTGTGGCACAAATGCTGCACTGCTGGTCCCCCGAGCTGTGGCACATAGGCTGCAATGCTGGTCCCCCTAGCTATGGCACAAAGGCTGCACTGCCGGTCCCCCTAGCTGTGGCACAAAGGCTGCACTGCTGGTCCCCCTAGCTGTGGCACAGAGGCTGCACTGCTGGTCCCCTAGCTGCGGCTCAGAGGCTGCAATGCTGGTCCCCCTATCTGTGGCACAAACGCTGCACTGCTGGTCCCCCGAGCTGTGGCACAAAGGCTGCACTGCTGGTTCCCCTAGCTGTGGCTCAGAGGCTGCACAGCTGGTCCCCCTAGCTGTGGCACAGAGGCTGCAATGCTGGTCCACCTAGCTGTGGCATAGAGGCTGCAATGCTGGTCCCCCTATCTGTGGCACAAACGCTCCACTGCTGGTCCCCCGAGCTGTGACACAAAGGCTACACTGCTGGTTCCCCTAGCTGTGGCTCAGAGGCTGCACTGCTGGTCCCCCTAGCTGTGGCACAATCGCTGCAGTGCTGGTCCACCGAGCTGTGGCACAAAGGCTACACTGCTGGTCCCCCGAGCTGTGGCACAAAGGCTGCACTGCTGGTCCCCCCAGCTATGGCACAAAGGCTGCACTGCTGGTCCCCCTAGCTGTGGCACAAAGGCTGCCCTGCTGGTCCCCTGAGCTGTGGCACAAAGGCTGCACTGCTGGTCCCCCAGCTATGGCACAAAGGCTGCACTGCTGGTTCCCCTAGCTGTGGCACAAAGGCTGCACTGCTGGTCCCCAGAGCTGTGGCACAAAGGCTGCACTGCTGGCCCCCTAGCTGTGGCACAGAGGCTGCAATGCTGGTCTCCCTATCTTTGGCACAAACGCTGCACTGCTGGTCCCCCGAGCTGTGGCACAAAGGCTGCACTGCTGGTCCTCCTAGCTGTGGCTCAGAGGCTGCCCTGCTGGTCCCCCTAGCTGTGGCACAAAGACGGCACTGCTGGTCCCCCTAGCTGTGTCACAAAGGCTGCACTGATGGTCCCCCTAACTGTGGCACAAACGCTGCACTGCTGGTCCCGCTAGCTGTGGCACAAAGGCTGCACTGCTGGTCCCCCTAGCTGCTGTAGCAAAACCACTGCACTGCTAGGCCCCCTAGTTGTAGCACAAGCACTACACTGATGGTCCCCTAGCTGTGGCATAAGGACTGCACTGCTGGTCTCCCTCGTCGTGGCACAAAGGCTGCACTGCTGGTCCCCCTAGCTGTGGTACAAAGGCTGCACTGCTGGTCCCCCTAGCTGTGGCACAAAGACTGCACTGCTGGTCCCCCTAGCTGTTGCAAAAACACTGCACTGCTAGGCCCCCTAGCTGTGGTACAAACACTGCACTGCTGGCTCCCCTAGCTGTGGTACAAAGACTGCACTGCTAGTCCCTCTAGCTGTGGCACAAACACGGCACTGCTGGTCCCACTAGCTGTGTCACAAAGGCTGCACTGCTGGTCCCCCTAGCTGTGGCACAAAGGCTGCAATGCTGGTCCCGCTATCTGTGGCACAAACGCTGAACTGCTGGTCCCCCTAGCTGTGGCAAAAACACTGCACTGCTGGTCCCTCTAGCTGTGGCTCAGAGCCTACACTGCTGATCCCCCTAGCTGTGGCTCAGAGGCTGCACTGCTGGTCCCCCTAGCTGTGGCACAGAGGCTGCAATACCGGTCCCCCTATCTGTGGCACCAACGCTGCACTGCTGGTCCCCCTAGCTGTGGCTCAGAGCCTACACTGCTGATCCCCCTAGCTGTGGCTCAGAGGCTGCACTGCTGGTCCCCCTAGCTGTGGCACAGAGGCTGCAATACCGGTCCCCCTATCTGTGGCACCAACACTGCACTGCTGGTCCCCCTAGCTGTGGCACAAAGGCTGCACTGCTGGTCCCCCTAGCTGTGGCTCAGAGGCTGAACTGCTGGTCCCCCTAGCTGTGGCACAGAGGCTGCAATGCTGGTCCCCCTCGCTGTGGCTCAGATGCTGCACTGCTGGTCCCCCTAGCTGTGGCACAAAGACTGCGTTGCTGGTCACCCTAGCTGTGGAAAAACACTGCACTGCTAGGCCCCCTAGCTGTGGCACAAGCACTGCAATGCTGGTTCCCCTAGCTGTGGCACAAAGGCAGCACTAAAGGTCCCCCCTATCTGTGGCACAAAGACTGCACTGGCATCCCCCTACTCATAGCACAAACACTGCACTGCTGGCTCCCCTAGCTGTGGCACAAAGACTGCACTGCTAGACCCCCTAGCTGTGGCACAAACACGGCACTGCTGGTCCCCCTAGCTGTGGCACAAAGACTGCAATGCCGGTCCCCCTATCTGTGGCACCAACGCTACACTGCTGTTCCCCCTAGCTGTGGCACAAAGGCTGCACTGCTGGTCCCCCTAGCTGTGGCTCAGAGGCTGCACTGCTGGTCCCCCTAGCTGTGGCACAGAGGCTGAAATGCTGGTCCCCCTATCTGTGGCACAAATGCTGCACTGCTGGTCCCCCAAGCTGTGGCACAAAGGCTGCACTACTGGTCCCCCTAGCTATGGCAAAAAGGCTGCACTGCTGGTCCCTCTAGCTGTGGTACAAAGGCTGCACTGCTGGTCCCCCAAGCTGTGGCACAAAAGCTGCACCGCTAGTCCCCCTAGCTGTGGCTCAGAGGCTGCACTGCTGGTTCCCCTAGCTGTGGCTCAGAGGCTGCAATGCTGGTCCCCCTATCTGTGGCACAAACTCTGCACTGCTGGTCCCCCGAGCTGTGGCACAAAGGCTGCATGCTGGTTCCCCTAGCTGTGGCTCAGAGGCTGCACTGCTGGTCCCCCTAGCTGTGGCACAGAGGCTGCAATGCTGGTCCCCCTAGCTGTGGCATAGAGGCTGCAATGCTGGTCCCCCTATCTGTGACACAAACGCTGCACTGCTGGTTCCCCTAGCTGTGGCTCAGAGGCTGCACTGTTGGTCTCCCTAGCTGTGGCACAGAGGCTGCAATGCTGGTCCCCCTAGCTGTGGCACAAAGGCTGCTCTGCTGGTCCCCCTAACTGTGGCACAAAGGCTGCCCTGCTGGTCCCCCGAGCTGTGGCACAAAGGCTGCACTGCTGGTCCCCCTAGCTATGGCACAAAGGCTGCGCTGCTGGTCCCCCTAGCTGTGGCACAAAGGCTGCACTGCTGGTCCCCCGAGCTGTGGCACAAAGGCTGCACTGCTGGTCTCCCTAGCTATGGCACAAAGGCTGCTCTGCTGGTCCCGCTAACTGTGGCACAAAGGCTGCCCTGCTGGTCCCCCGAGCTGTGGCACAAAGGCTGCACTGCTGGTCCCCCTAGCTATGGCACAAAGGCTGCGCTGCTGGTCCCCCGAGCTGTGGCACAAAGGCTGCACTGCTGGTCCCCCGAGCTGTGGCACAAAGGCTGCACTGCTGGTCCCCCTAGCTGTGGCACAAAGGCTGCACTGCTGGTTCCCCGAGCTGTGGCTCAGAGGCTGCAATGCTGGTCCCCCTATCTGTGGCACAAAGGCTGCACTGCTGGTCCCCCGAGCTGTGGCACAAAGGCTGCACTGCTGGTCCCCCTAGCTGTGGCACAAAGGCTGCCCTGCTGGTCCCCCTAGCTGTGGCACAAAGGCTGCACTGCTGGTCCCCCTAGCTGTGGCACAAAGGCTGCACTGCTGGTCCCCCTAGCTGTGGCACAAAGGCTGCCCTGCTGGTCCCCCTAGCTGTGGCACAAAGGCTGCACTGCTGGTCCCCCTAGCTGTGGCTCAGAGGCTGCAATGCTGGTCCCCCTAGCTGTGGCTCAGAGGCTGCAATGCTGGTCCCCCTAGCTGTGGCACAAACGCTGCAGTGCTGGTCCACCGAGCTGTGGCAAAAAGGCTACCCTGCTGGTCCCCCGAGCTGTGGCACAAAGGCTGCACTGCTGGTCCCCCTAGCTATGGCACAAAGGCTGCACTGCTGGTCCCCCTAGCTGTGGCACAAAGGCTGCCCTGCTGGTCCCCGAGCTGTGGTACAAAGGCTGCACTGCTGGTCCCCTAGCTATGGCACAAAGACTGCACTGGCATCCCCCTACTCATAGCACAAACACTGCACTGCTGGCTCCCCTAGATGTGGCACAAAGGCTGCACTGCTGGTCCCCCGAGCTGTGGCTCAGAGGCTGCAATGCTGGTCCCCCTATCTGTGGCACAAATGCTGCACTGCTGGTCCCCCGAGCTGTGGCACAAAGGCTGCACTGCTGGTCCCCCTAGCTGTGGCACAAAGGCTGCCCTGCTGGTCCCCCTAGCTGTGGCACAAAGGCTGCACTGCTGGTCCCCCTAGCTGTGGCACAAAGGCTGCACTGCTGGTCCCCCTAGCTGTGGCACAAAGGCTGCCCTGCTGGTCCCCCCAGCTGTGGCACAAAGGCTGCCCTGCTGGTCACCCCAGCTGTGGCACAAAGGCTGCACTGCTGGTCCCCCTAGCTGTGGCTCAGAGGCTGCAATACCGGTCCCCCTATCTGTGGCACCAACACTGCACTGCTGGTCCCCCTAGCTGTGGCACAAATGCTGCACTGCTGGTCCCCCGAGCTGTGGCACAAAGGCTGCACTGCTGGTCCCCCTAGCTGTGGCACAAAGGCTGCCCTGCATGTCCCCCTAGCTGTGGCACAAAGGCTGCACTGCTGGTCCCCCTAGCTGTGGCACAAAGTCTGCACTGCTGGTCCCCCTAGCTGTGGCGCAAAGGCTGCCCTGCTGGTCCCCCTAGCTGTGGCACAAAGGCTGCCCTGCTGGTCACCCCAGCTGTGGCACAAAGGCTGCACTGCTGGTCCCCCTAGCTGTGGCTCAGAGGCTGCAATGCTGGTCCCCCTAGCTGTGGCACAAATGCTGCCCTGCTGGTCCCCCTAGCTGTGGCTCAGAGGCTGCAATGCTGGTCCCCCTAGCTGTGGCTCAGAGGCTGCAATGCTGGTCCCCCTAGCTGTGGCTCAGAGGCTGCCCTGCTGGTCGCCCTAGCTGTGGCACAAAGGCTGCACTGCTGGTCCCCCTAGCTGCTGTAGCAAAAACACTGCACTGCTAGTCCCCCTAGCTGTGGCACAAAAACTGCACTGCTGGCCGCACTAGCTGTGATACAAAGACTGCACTGCTGGTCCCCCTAGCTGTGCACAAACACTGCACTGGTGGTCCCCCTAGCTGTGGCATAAAGGCTGCACTGCTGGCCCCCTTAGCTGTGGCACAAAGGCTGCCCTGCTGGTCGCCCTAGCTGTGGCACAAAGGCTGCACTGCTGGTCCCCCTAGCTGTGGCTCAGAGGCTGCAATGCTGGTCCCCCTAGCTGTGGCTCAGAGGCTGCAATGCTGGTCCCCCTAGCTGTGGCTCAGAGGCTGCCCTGCTGGTCGCCCTAGCTGTGGCACAAAGGCTGCACTGCTGGTCCCCCTAGCTGTGGCTCAGAGGCTGCAATGCTGGTCCCCCTAGCTGTGGCTCAGAGGCTGCAATGCTGGTCCCCCTAGCCGTGCACGACGGCCGCAATGCCGCAGTGACATCTCCACGTGCCCCGCTCGCCCGCGGCATGGAGGCAACACTGCGTGGCTCACTGTAGTGTATTCAAAAATACTTGCTGCCCCCGATGTGCAGGGCGCCCCCTTCTTCCTCTCCACCTCCCTTTCAATGTATTTCTCGACACCGCCCGATTTCTTTCTTTCTTTCCCCTCCGTCTTTCTTTTTCGTCTTTCCACGTTCCTTCTTTCTCCTGGTTGTTGAATCCACGCACTTCCTTTTATCCGTCTGCTGTCGGTTCATCCCCCCCCCCATACATCCACTTTCTCTTTCTCCGCCTTTCATCCACTCTTCCTTGTTTTCCTTCCCATCCCCCCTTTCTCTGCTTCCCTGCCACCCCCTTTCGTTACTCCTCCATCTTTAACGCATTTTCTCATCTCTCATCTCTCTCTCTCTTTTTCTTCCTGTCTCTTCTCGCTCTCTCACCCGCCCCCTCTTATGTATGTCCCGAAGAGGTCAGAGGTAATAGGATGATAACCTGTACTTGACATGTTCTTTGAGGGAGCCGTGCTAATGGAAAATGCGGGGGCGGGGGGCGCTCTCCTTTGTTTATGTCGGATTTGACAATTCCGCCCCCCTTCACTAAATTCTGGGGGCGCCTGGTTACAGGCCCGGTCATGGCTGCCATCCACGGCGGGGGCTGAGGAGCGTGCATTGCCCTCATTGCGGTGTGCGGCGGTGTGTGTGGGGGGTGGGATCGTGAGGTGGGAGGTGTCTCTGGTGCACGCTCTACCTTCTAGGAGGGGGATGGAGCCGTCTCGAGCCTCTGCTGCATTGGTTGCCATGGTTACTGCCGCACAGCCCGTTCCCACACTGGCATAACATCCCTGAAGCGATGAGGCCGGGGGTTCAGCCCCCACTCACTTGTGAAAATCCTTTCCCTGAGATGGGAAAAATAAAGGTGTGAGTGTGGATGTGGCGGGGGCCCTGCATCGCTTACTTGCTGAGCCCCCGCTTATCATTGCATCAGTAAGAGTCCCGGCCCTCAGTGAAGAGCTCGGCGCCCCCGCCCCCACGCTCCCTGGGGCAGGAGGCTGAGGTCCAAGAGTCTCCAGTCGTATTGCGCCCTAAATACTCAAGCATGTGGGGCGACCCTGTCTCAGAACCACATGGTTTAATACCTGGCTGGTTTGTTGCAGCACAATCAGGACTCCCACATTGACACTCATCAGGAACCTCACAAATAGGTCCTGTGGTTCCTATGATTGCTTCCCAGGAGTCAAGCACGTGCCAGTCCCAATCCTATCTGGGCAGACCAGGCCCAGATAGGATTGGGACTGGCACGTGCCAGTCCCAGATAGGATTGTGTATGCCTGTGCCCAGGCATACACAATCCGAACCTTCGGTAATGTGAGAGAATCAGTGGCGTTGAGCCTGATGTAGATCTAAATTGGAACAAGCGTAAAAACATTGTGGCTACCTTGTACTGGGCCTGTTAAAATTCCTCATGGCTGTCGGTGTTCTGTTAAACCTCTCAAGCTGAGCATCTGCTTGTGGGTGGTATATGTTCCTGTCCACCTTCAAGCCCACCAGCTAAAAACTGCTGCCCCACTGTCCAGTTCCCCAACGACCTGGACCTTCTCCCACATCCAGACCGCTCCAGAAGATGTCACGCGGCCATTATAGAAGGCCCCGGTAATAAACATTTCCCAAAATAAGATACCCTGGAAGTTAGTTTGTTGCCCAGTAGTTCGGTTGAGTGAAACCTACAGTAGTTTATGAACATATTTGTGCAGTTACTAAGAGACCAGATGGCTTTCCACGGTTTGCTAATGTGGTCTGCGATGCACGGGATATTTTGGATATGTTGTGCCCCGGTGGCATTTGGCCACACAATAGGCACGACGTTTCCAGAGATCTTGTACCCACTAGGCTGACAATCCAACTCTTGTGGAAAGTTCTAGGGTTTGTTCTGTGGTCATTGTACAGCATGACCAATGTCGTCACACGTTATTGGAGAAGCGCCAACCACACACAACTGCTGACAGGAGAAAAGTGATCCTCCTACCACAGAATATGAGGATCCTGGTCTGAGGGTGCCGCGGTCAGCCTTCAAGGGGTCCAGCTTTCTTTATTTGGAGGCTAGGATTGAGAAGGTATCAGGAAAAGGCATTTGGGCGCAGGCCCACGATGGGTACAGGGACATATGCCTTGTGGAGAGGTAAGGGTCAGTTCCTGGCCACTCCCTCCAGCTTTCTAATGACGCTGAATCACTAATAGAAAGGTGTGTCTAGTGTCAGAAACATTCCAAACTACCCGAAGTTTGAGAACTGTGACCGTAGCCCGTGTTTTTGGCCACTCATGATCTCCACCACAAAGTGTTGGCTCGAAAGCCCTGAAATGCGCTTGGAACGGGTAAGTAAATAGATTAAAGCCCATGGCCCCCAGTCTGACAAACTTCAGGATCTCGGTCAATTTGCCACCAAAGGCTCCCTCGTTAAGGACCACGATGGCCCATGTTAGTGTCAAGAACTCAAGCTTGTGGGTCTGGCAGGGTCCTTATAACGCTGAAATGCAGCGGCCTTTATAGCAGAAATCACGGGCACCCAGAACATCACCTTCATATAGTATGACCCGAGTCGGTCTTGCATGGCATCCTCATTGGGTAGATATGGGGTATATGTGTCTGGGAAGACGTGTCGTGTTGTAAGGTCCTTCATGTACACAATACACATTCAAAGCCATCACTGTCCTACAGTCTCTTAAACACGGTACTGTTGTTAAGAGTGTTTCTGGGTTGGAGGATGACCGTGGTAAGCTTCTTCAGAGTATCGCATAATGCTGTGAAAGTGAGACCAAAAGTCAGAGACTGTGAGTAGCTCATAGCTCCTTATTTTTCCCTCTTTATTTACCCACCAGGTATGACCAGTCTCTGATTTCCAGAGACGGACTAGGACGCACTGATGCCCTAGACTTCTGGGAGGTGGGATTATCCAAAGCCCATGCTCTTTCCACCGGGGAGCGCCCCCCAAGTAAATCCAGACTGGAGACTCATTTCGAGAAGCCAGAAGTGATGGCCACGCAGGATCATGATGTGCTACCAACCCACAACCCCAAATCTAGCTGGAGCATCCTAGGGTTGTGACAGTGCCTGGAGAGAGTACCCCGGCCCTATCAGAAGACCAGTCCAGAGTGCTGGTAGGAGCTCGCCGTACCCGCTCCAGGCACCAATGCTGCTAGTATTCAGACCCGAGGCCCTAGATCCCGGAGTAGAGACACTGCTGCTGTCCTGCACACCCTGGTTTGCCCACCTCCTACCTAACTACCACTGTTCCATCAGTGGGTTCATGCACTGCAGCATGCCACATCCATCATCACCAAAGTGCAGAATCGTTGCACATCTTCATGGCCACAGCTCCAGGACCTGGAGCTGCCAATGCTGCTGCGCTTGGCGACCCACTGGAATCAAAAGAGCTGCCCCCACTCTGCATAGTTCCTCCGCGTCTCCACTCCTTTCCTAAACTGAAGGAGACTTTGAGCAGTTCAAATTGCCACCAGGCTGGAGTTCGAGAGCACCAGGGTGTTCATGAGCAGGGCTGCTTCCTGGTTTTCTCCTTGCAAGCCAGTCTAGTTTCCGGTGTGGAGATGGTCCTACTGTGAGATGACCATATGCTGCTCAATGTTTTTAATTTGGCTGTCAAGTGGTCAGCACACTGGCAGTCATTGCCCTGTAGGAAAGCAATGCGGTTTTAAACGAGATTCTAGCCAAGATGGCAAGCCAGTGTACTTCGTGCAAGGTTGGGTGATGTGATCAAATTTCCTGGGGCTGGTGATGACGCTAGCCACAGGGTGGTGGGACACTTTGAGGGAGAACCAGGAAGGCAGAAGGGACCACTGCTAGGAGAGCGTTACCCCGTCGATATCAGAGATCATTGAGGCCTTCACCACCTTTCACAGATCCTGGGGCGGGAGGAAGAGTTTGATCTTGCGGAGTAGAGATATCTGATACCGAGCCGTTTTCCCAATGTCTGGTTGGGAAGATAGATTGCAATTCACAACGAAGCTTGGGGACGTTGCTGAGTTGATTGAAACCATACAAGGTACCAATTTCAGCCAGCCCCCTTTGAGTGGGTAACTGCTTAGAGGGGTGTCTCAATGGTACATATTTGGTCTTTGGTCTTGGTACGGCCAAGCCTTAAATAACCACTTTTGTTTTGTTTTATTCGTATTTATATAGCGCACAATAGCCCAAGTACAAAGCTTAGTTACTTGGTTACATGGTCATTAGCAATATATATACAGGTTGTAATATAGTTACATAGTCATTAGCAGTATATATACAGGTTACAATATAGTTATATTATATTTGTGTTATATTACAATATACATGGCAGAAGTGGAGGAGGCAGTCCTCCACTTGCTAGTTGAGGAGAGTGGCCTTGAGGTTGTTGCGGACGACAGAGATGGAAGTTTCAGCTCTAAGGGTGGCAGGGAGTGAGTTCCAGAGTTTTGGTGCAATATAGGAGAAGCCTAGACCTCCCGCTGTGGCTCTCTTAATGCGTGGTATGTATAGCTGGTTGGTGAACTGAGCTCTGGTGGGGCGAGTGGATGTGGTCCTTGATATTGCCTCAGATAGGTATGCTGGAGCGGTTTTGTTGATGCACCTGTGAGTGATGGTGAGGATTTTCAGAGTAATACGGTCTTTGACCTGGAGCCATCGGGCTTCACATCTGGCGTGGGATATATGGTCTCTTCTAGGGATGCTCATGGCGGCTCTGAGGGCATTGTTTTGTGTGGTTTGCAGTCTGTGAATGTTTTTGGCAGAGGTGCCAGCTAGAAGGGCATTGCAATAATCGAGTTTGGCTCCTATAGTTGCTCTAGCTATGGCCAAGCGGTTGGGGGTGGATAAGTAGGGTTTAATGGCATTGATGAGTTTGGCGCTGAACGCTGATGCAGAGGCTATGGCGCTGACTTGTTTGTTCATTTATAGATTTGCATCAATGTGAACACCTAGAGTCTTGACAGAGGATGATACGGAGATGGTTGAGTTGTCTATGTTGAAGTTGTTGTATTGGGGGCTTAGTTTCGATAATGTGTTTGACTGGCCCAGGATGAGAATTTCAGTCTTCTCCCCGTTAAGACAGAGGCCATTGATTGCCATCAAAGCTTGGATAGTGGTATAGATGTTGTGAAGGGCCGTGGCGTCTTGGTGATAGAGTCCAGATAGGGGTAAAAGTACTTGAGTGCCGTCTGCATAGTTTGTATATGCAACACCCATCGAGTCAACTAGGTCGAAGAGGGGTTTTGTGAGGAGGTTATAGAGGGTGGGGGCTGTACAAGATCCTTGGGGGACACCGCAGTTTATAGTGGTAGGATCTGCGTTAGCTGTGTCGGAGTAGACCTTCATGGCTCTTCCTTCAAGGAAGGAAGTGATCCAGGATGCTGCTTGATTAGAGAAATGGGGTGCATGGGTGAGGTGGGTGGTGAGTGTTTGGTGATCTACCAGGTCAAAAGCAGCTGATAGTTCGAGGAGGAGGAGCAAGGCAGGTTTGCCTTTGTCCATGATCTGTGAGATTTGATTTTTTAGGTCTAATAAGGCGGATTCTGTTCCATGCCCGACACGCACACCAGATTGTCTTTTGCCTAGTATGGAGTTAGCTTCTATGTATGATTGGATCTGGATGTGAGCTGCTTTGTCCAGGATTTTTAGGAGGAACGGGACTGTCGTTATCGGTCTGTAGTTGTTGGGTTTCGCTGGGTCAAGTGTGGCCTTTTTTAGAAGTGGCCGTACCCAGGCTTCCTTGAGATTGTTTGGGACAGTTCCTGTTTGGAAAGATGTATTAATGAAGGCAGTAATCAGGGGTGCTGGGTCATTGGCGCATTCCTTGATGATTTTGGAAGGGCAAATGTCTGCTTTGCAGTGGGATGGTTTGAGGTTTTTGATGAGATTAAGGACCTCAGGTTCAGTGACGTCTCTGAAGGGGAATTGAGCGTGATTCAGATTACTACGCTTGTTTTGTGTAGGGCGGTTGGTTTTTTCATTTGGGAGGGCTTTGCAGTGGTTTTGGATTTTGTTCTGGAGGAGTTTTATTTTGTTGAGCATGGCGGACTGAATGCTGGCACACCAGGCTTTGTCTTTAGTTATCTCGTCAGCGGTAGCCGGAGGAGTGACTAATTCATTAAAGATTGCGAATAGTTCTTTACCTTGGGAGTTGGCCTTTAAGATTGTATAATTGAAGGAGTTGGATTTTGCTGCTAAGATGGCTTTTTTATATTGGAGGGCTATTTGTTTGAAGAGGCTCTTATTTAGATCACTCGGATCCGTTTGCCAGTTTTTAAGTTGCAGTGAAATGATTTTTTTTCCTTCTTGCTTTGCAAGTGGGGCTATAGAGTGTATGGCATTGGTGAGAGTACCATTGAAGATAGCTGATAGTATATTTGGGTCCTGAGAGAAAGGTGGTGCTAGACAGGGGTTTTTAAGGTGGGGACGCAAGTTGTCTGCGTGTGTTTTTTAGAACTTCTTATTGTGGCAGGTGGTGCGTGGGTGAGTCTTAGGTTTAGGGTTGGTGGGGATAAGGAATTCAATGCACGTGTGGTCCGTCCATGGAAGGGCGGTGTTTGAGATAATGTTGGATGCACAGTTGTGATCCATGACCCAGTCAAGGGTGCAGCCTTTGGAGTGAGTGGGGGTGAGGACTCCTTGGGAGAAACCTAAGTCTGCGAGTTCTTTAGCTAGGATTGCGGCGGATTTATCCTTACGATCATTGTATCCTAAATTTAAGTCTCCTAATAGAAGGATTTTGGAGGATTTTTTAATGTTGTTGCTGAGTCGATGGGAGAGGTTCTCTTGGAAGTCAGCTGGGAGTCTGGGAGTTCTGTATAGGATGTGGATGTTGATTAGATTATTGGGGGAGAGCGTAAGCTTGGCTGATAGCATATCAGCATTACCACCCCATGTACTATGGTCTGCTAATCTGATGGATAGTGAGTCTTTGTGGATAAGGACGACTCCCCCTCCAATCTTATCACATCTATCTTGCCTAAGGATGGTGTAGCCTGTGGGTAGGGCTAGTGCGATGGCTGAGCAGGAGGCATCATTGAGCCAGGATTTGGGGATGCAAAGTAAGTCCAGATTAAGTGTGGATAGTAGATCATTTATCACAAGGGCTTGTGCAGGTAGGGAGCGCACCTCTTAAAAGTAGTGCCCATTTAAGAGGTGGGTGTTTTGTGCCTTTGATGTTTTTGTTTGTACTAGTATGGGGTGAAGTGTGCTTGTTGTGGTGTGTGGTAGTGAGGGGCTTTGTGCGAAGTATGGTAGAGGCAGGTTGGGGTGGTGGGGGGAGAGGGGCAGTGCCTATGCTCATTTTAGCATGGGGTAGTGGTGCAGTGCGGGTGCCTAATCTGGTGTTTCTAGTCGTGATGGGTGTGGGTGAGCAGAGTAAATACCTAGGAAGTGATCGATTTCTGAGATTGCAGAGTCTGGTGGCTAGGCTAGGTGGCCGAGACTGTGTGATGTTGTAGTATGGTGCTGCGGCATGTGAATTTAGTGCCGGGCGCTGAGTGAGGTGTGCTGAGAATATGTGGGGAGGCGTAGAGGCCATTATAGTGAGGGCTATAAGGATGGCTGTTCGGCTGGCTGAGCGGAGTGTGGCAGGGAGTGTGGCAGGGAGTGTGGCAGGGAGAGTGAAACTATGCTATGATAGGGATGTGCATTCTTGGGCATCATGATCGTGGAGAGTGGCTGTGTGTGTGTGTGTGTGTGTGTGTGCATCTGTTGTGTGCTGCTGGTATGTGACAGAAATGACAGGGTGATTGTGCGACTAGTGCTAGGTAGTGCATAGGTCGGTCACAAGTGGGTCACAATTCAACAAAATACAATGCCTAAATTCGATTTTCTAAGTGGGGCAGGTAGAGGCTAAATGGTGGCATGGCATAATAGGTAGCAGTTCAACAAAATACAATGCCTAAATTCAATTATCTAAGTGGGGCAGGCAGAGGCTAAATGGTGGCAGGGCATAATAGGTAGCAGTTGGCTGCACGAGGGGATACAGTACAAGCGGATAAGCAATACTGGTAAATGCGCTAAATAGTATAGTGAGATATTACATATCAACAATAGACCAGGTGATAGCAAGCAATTGTCCAAAGTCAGTGATAAGCTGAGGCACCCACGAGGTGTACCGCATGAAGGGATTAGGTGGAAAGGTTAGGTTCTGGGGAGGTGTGGGCAAGCTGCAGGGTCAGGGCAGGCTTACCAGAAAATGGGCAGAGTCCTTGGCCCAGGCCTCAGGTGCCTCCGGACAGGCTCCAGACAGGAAAAGATCCTTGTGATGAGGACCCTTTGGATGAGGGGGCCGACCTGTCATCCAGGTTTGAATAGCTCCAAGGCATGAGTGTAGGCAAACTATATCTTAAGGGCCCTTTACCTTTAGGTGCAATTGTGTATCATCTGCGTACTTGTGTATAAGCTGTTGGGGATCATCCAGGTGTGAGCTCAACGGTTTCATATAGAGGTGAAAGATGACGACCGAGGGAATGGAACCCTGAGGGACTCCTCAAGTGACAGGGCGGCATTTGGACCTGAATGAGCCCATCTGGATAGGTAGGATGTGAACCATTTCCGGATAGTGTCAAAGAAACCCAACGAGGGTGTAAAGTCAACCACATCGATTGCTGCAGAGAGGTCCAAGAGGACTAGCAGCCTAAAATGACCTTCATCGATTAGCACCATCATTTCTCAAGAGCTCTAATGGACGGTTTGTTGCTAGAGAGCTCATGCGTAAACCAGCAGGTGGATGGTCTGGTTGCACCGGAGACCAATTTTTCTGCCGCAGGACTATGTGCCATCTCCTTTGAGATGTGGCTAAAGGTTTTTAACAGTGCAGTGGAACTCGCAGAAGTGGGAAAGGTACACAACGTAACATACAGAGATTGTGTCTTATATACCACAGCTGATCAAAAGGACGCTACTCTGCCCTGTGCAACCTGTGCAGACAAAGCCAAGCCCTTGACCAGGTGGAGCTCTGGCTATGTCAGCCCTCAAGCAGGTGGAGCTCTGGCTATGTCAGCCCTTGAGCAGGTGGAGCTCTGGCTATGTCAGCCCTTGAGCAGGTGGAGCTCTGGTTATGTCAGCCCTTGAGCAGGTGGAGCTCTGGCTATGTCAGCCCTTGAGCAGGTGGCGCTCTGGCTATGTCAGCTCTTGAGCAGGTGGAGCTCTGGCTATGTCAGCCCTTGAGCAGGTGGAGCTCTGGCTATGTCAGCCCTTGAGCAGGTGGCGCTCTGGCTACGTCAGCCCTTGAGCAGGTGGGGCTCTGGTTATGTCAGCCCTTGAGCAGGTGGAGCACTGGCTATGTCAGCCCTTGAGCAGGTGGAGCTCTGGCTATGTCAGCCCTTGACCAGGTGTAGCACTGGCTATGTCAGCCCTTGGCCAGGTGTAGCCCTTAAGCAGCTGGAGCTCTGGCTATGTCAGCCCTTGAGCGGGTAGAGCTCTGGCTATGTCAACCTGCTGGTTGCTCTCTAATAGCACCCGGATGTGACAGAAACCCTGACAAGGAACACATGCAAAAGGCCAGTATTCACGGCAGAATCAAGGAATTCTGCTGCTCCTTGGAATAGGCCAAAATTACTGAACCCAAATTACTGATCCCGCAAAAGACCTAAAACACATACCACAAAAAGTTTGAACAACTAAAAGTTCGATTTTTTTGTGGTATGTGTTTAGGTCTTTTGGTGGCATTGGTTATCAAAAAAAAAAGAAAAAGGCTGCAGGGGTGTCCCCCGAAACACCCCGCTCACTATACTATACAGTATAGTGAGCTGGAGGTGCGGGACAACCCTGCAGCTCACCAACCAGAAGAAAAAAAGCCCGGGGCTGCGGGGATGTCCCCTACAACAACCCTGCAGCTTACCCACTTAAGGTTTTTTTTAAAGTAAAGAAAAGGACCCTGCGGTGCCGATTCCCGATCATGGAAGTAAAATGGAACCGGCGCCGCAGGGATACAGCGTGTTGGAATGAAAGGTAAGTAGGGAGCTAGGGGTGTGTTGGGGGTGTGTTGAGGGTGGGGGTGTGTTAGGGGAGTGGGTGGGGGTGTGTGCTTGTATGGATTTGGGGTTGTTTTACAATGGATGGCCGCATGGTAAATGTACAAACATTTTTGTATTGCGTACATTTCCCAAGCTGTCATTTCCGTTGCGACTGTTTCAATCACGGTAAAACAACCCCAATTCTGCTCCTTCATGGTGGAGATTCTAGGCGAAGTCTGCACGGCATCGTGTTTGATGGCTCTTTACTCATTCTTACTACATTCCGTAGCCTACAAGCATTAACCTGAACCTATACAAATTCTGCTTGCACACAGAACACGTCGGACCTTGTTCCGGTGAACAGCGCCTCCATTTCATAACTTCACTTCTTGTCTCGTCTGTTGTTAGTGATGCTCAGAGCCAAGAGTGGGTTCAGTTTGGCAGTGTGCACTATATAAATGATCTTCCTCACTTCCCTCACACCCTCACTCACACATACACATTCACTCATACACTCACCCACACACACACTCACCACTCACTCACTTAGAACCCGATTCATGCAATTTTATGCACGGTTCAAAGTGACTTTGCACCGTGCAAAAAATTGCATGAATCAGACCCTTAGGGCCCGATTCATGGAATTATTTGCATGCAAAATAGGGTACTTGTGAGCCAAACTGTGCACAAATCTGTGTTCGTCGATTCATGTAATCGAATGTGCAGTACTTTTCCTGGACTTGCGTGGAGTTTGCGCAGGGTCGGCATGTCTCTGCAAGCCGTTGAGGACCTTGGGCCAGACTCCACGCAGAGTGGCTTGCGTTGAGGGCTGGGAAGGAGGCAGAAAACCAAAAATGGGAAAGAACTTGCTAAAAAGTCGGCGTTCCGAGGGACGGCCTGCAGGTAGTCCCTTGCACGTCCACAATTGCACTGCGGCAGACGTCTTAATGGATTTCCAAAAGGCAGGCGTAAGAACACTTACGCATAGGAATTGCAGCGTGATGGTGGGTTTGTAGGTCGCATTTTGGGGTGCGTGTACGCAACCGGGGTACCGATCCGATGTAGAGGTGCATGTACGCAGTATAGCTGTGAGGGATTTGACCATCCGCACGGGAAGAGTGTGCTTGCTGGGGATTTTTTTTGTTTATTTAAAAGAATGAATGATGGGAGAACAAACTCTGAAAATATGTGGAGCCATTCCCGCACATATTTTCCACGCTCACTGCACATCAGAAAAATAGTCTTGTACTCTGGAAGGAAACAGCTTACCAGGTCCACCCTCCCCTGTCATGTGTAGCTGACACCTGAAAGCCGCGGGTACATCAAAAGCCTTTGGCCGTGGGCAGCCTGATTAGAACTTCTGGGCCCCATGGATTTGCATCTCCATTGTCAAACCTTGCTGGCGGTGGCAAATACTGAAGAATATTAATTAGCAGGCCTTAGGGAAGGCCTGGGTGCAGGAAGTGACAATAGAGACCAGACGCCAACACCTGTTTGTAATGCAATGTGTCTACTTGGTACTAACACCCCGCCTTGGTATGAAAGGGCAGTGAATGTCCTGTCTGGAACCACTCTTTTCAGAGCAGGGAAGTATGTGAATTGTAGGAGACAAAAGTCTGTCTGCAACACCCTACATCAAAGGAGGCCCATGTTGTGATTGAGCGCCACACAAGGCTCAGTTAATTAGGGCGACACTATGATGTACAGCAGACAGGAAGATGGGTGGGACTTTGAAGTATATGTTGTCATCCTTCCCCTGTCTGTTGCCAAGTGCCCTGATTTTGACCTGACGCATCACTGAAGATTGATGGTGGAGACCCAGGATTGGCTCACTTAAGTTAGGCTTGGCCTACACCAACCCATGGGCCCCTTTTTATTTTAAAAAAGGGCTAAACCCCTCACTGATCAGATCATCTGGAGACTTCACAAGGAGTAAGAAGAAGGACTCATTTGGAAATGCGCTGAAGGTACATTTTACCTTACATCTTCCACAGTGAAGGATGGCCAGGAGTTCCAAGAGTGAAGCAAGATCCCTACCTTAAACATCTCCCAGGTAACAGAGGGAGATACCAGACTCAGAGGGCTCGTCCAGCAGCTCCAGGACCGGTACCCAGCCAGCACACAGCATGCCATGCTAGGTTTGGACAGCGAGCTTCCTATGTGGTAAGTGCTGGAGAGTCTCTGGACAAAGGACAAGGCCATTGCCTGCTAAAACCCTCCTGAGCTTTGGGCCGTTGAAAGAACACAAGCCCTGCGAAGAAGCTAAGTGAAGTGCCACACAAGCTTCATCCAGCATCCATCTTTTTAAGGACAACTCCCAGGCAGTCGAGTCCTCGAACCGCATCCGACTACACTGCTGACTGTTGTCACGCCCCAGTCGCCAGAGCCGTCCGAGATGCCTCGTCCAGCATTCCAGATCCGTCAACCAGCTCAAAGACAACGATTCTTGACCCTGAGCCGCCACTCTGGGCAACCTGCAGACGTCCGTCCAGCCTCGCTTGCTGGATTGACTGCCGCCTGGCACCCACAGCTGTCTCCCACCACTAACTCTGACTCAAGGGCTGCAAAGCACCCTGGAACCGCCTCAACGTTGTCGAGCACCAAGAACCTCTTCAACACCAGGTACATTGTGGTTCTGCCCCCCTGGTCCTTCTCTGAAGGGCCCTAGAGACAGTTATGACCCATTGCCCCTTTGGTGTTGAAACCAAATAACCTTTAACAGTAAGACTGATTGCTTTACCAACTACCCTCCTGTCAGTATCCAGAGTGAATCCCTTTCCTTTGTACAACTGTCTGTCTTCTGTGTTCCTTTACAGTGTGGGTTGTAATTGTAGTGTGCTAGAACCTTCTGTTGTAGTAATAATAAAGTAGATATTTTTATGCAACCTTGACTGGACAGTCCCTTTTATCATTGGGTAATAATTGTATTTTCTCTCTGTTGCAACTAACCAACTAGCCATGACCGTGCAGAGATAAGCCTGCCGTTCCGTCCACGTTACCAAAAATTGGACAAGGAGATCTTATAATTCACTTGTATTCCAATCTGTTCGGATCCCTTCTGGTGTACTAGAGGTATGGGGTTGATTGATGTTTAGAAACTGATATTCATCCCTGGACCAGTGGCGCCCTGGAAGTGGATTCGTCAGATTAGAGACTGTGCCTCATAGCACACACCTGCATCTGCAGCCTCAAAGCAGACACCTGCACCACCAGCCTCAGAGCACAGGCCTGCACCAGCAGCCTCACAGCACACATCTGCACCCTGCACCGGCAGCCTCATAGCACCACCTGCACCAGCAGCCTCACAGCATGCAACCGAACAAGCAGCTTCGTAGCACACACCTGCACAAGCAGCACCTGCAACCTTATAAAAAACAAGCCTTCCCATCAGATTGCTGGACCAGGGCCCACGACACTCAGTGGCAGGAGGCGCAGAGCCTTCTTTAATATCCTGGCAGACTTTAGCATGACCTCTCAGCGTAACTAAAAGATACGGGTCGAGGGGGTTGTTCAGATACTCCAGGACCCCCCTCATAAGGTCCAGTCCACAGCGATGGCCGATGGGCTAATTTTATGCCACAACCACCTCTCGCCTTAGGCCGGTGGGTACACAAAATCATTGCTGCTGGGAATCATGCTAAATAACAGCAAGAGTGAATATCCAATGCAGGAATTTCTGGAGGGGAAAATCCCTTCCTTGGTTGCACAATCCAAAGTGATCAACCGGAAGTTTGCCCGCTTTTCTCTAAAACGGATAATCGATTTCTTCAAAGCTAAAATAGTTCCCACCATAACGTATGGAGTTGAAGCTATGCCACTTCTGCCCGATACACTCTGGAAGAGATTAGAAGGTCGGTTTTGGAGGCGTGTCTTGAATCTGCCCCAATCGACGCCTGTGGCACTAATCCGAAGAGAACTGGGCACATCATCCATTAAACCAACTGTTGAAAGGAATGGACTTATGCTTTACAGGAAAACTTTAGAAGCACCGCGTAAATTCCTATTTAACATTATCAACATCGAAATGGAGGAAAAAAACAGTAAAATGCTGATGGAATGGAAACAAAACAATAGGACCATTCTTGAGCGGATAAGCAGTTGGGAAGAAGCGCTAATTCAGAATCCTCAAAAGGGTAATAAAAAATTACTTGAAATGGATTGGAAAGAAACTTTGGACGAGGCTGCCGGCTATAAGATCACTAAAGACATTCCAACAAAACCTAGAAAACTCAATGACATTCCATCATATCTATTGAAATGCCCAAATCCACGTCTTCGGCCAACCTTTTTGAGGATCAGATTGAACTTGATGAATACCAACGAGTTTCGAGCCATAAGAGGGCTCTCAAAGTCAAACTTTTGCTGCTTCTGCGAGACCACTACCTTGGTGGAAACCTCCAAACATCTCTTGTTATCGTGCCCGGGCCTAAAAAGAGAACGACACCTTTGGTTAAATCACCTTATGGAAGCGCCTACATTTACGAGGAAAAAGAATGGTGGTCTCGCCTGATTGGAGGCGAAAAACGACCTGGGTGATAGCTGCTGTCGGTTTCTTTGAACAGATAGGCCTGATAGAGAATAAAAAAAAGAACAAAATACAGGAACTTTTGCCTTAGGCAAAGCTCTGTGGAGAATTTAAGAAAAATTTGACTTTTTGGATAGGGATTGTGGAATTTTGTAAAAATTGTCTTTTTGTTTAGACAATTAAATAAAAAATAAAAAAATGACAGCTGAAAGCCTATCACACACCTTCCCGGAACATCGTATTTACTGCACGGGGCATCTGCTACTCCTATAGGTGACAGCAAGGCATACTCAGCCTTTCATCCTTCTGAGGTTCATAAAAGGAGGGGCTTTGGGAGGGAGCAGTAGGCGCACCTGCTATTTACAGAGGATCGAAGCTGAAGGAGGTGGCAGAAATTCCCCATAAATGCCAGGTTTAGTGAGACATCAAAAATATAACCAAATCTAGGGCGCAAGCGAGGCTGATATTATGTTAATGGGCATTTGTATAGCGCCTTCCACCACTGTTATGGTCTCAATGCGCTGTAGGTTGAACGCCCTCGGGGACCGCAGTCCAGGACAGTGTAAATGGTCAGTGAAAAAAATAGTGCGTCTGTGCACTAGGTGTGTGTGCAGCTAGGCTGGATTTATCGTGGTGGGTTGTAGCTGCATTCTAATGCTGGAGGTGGTGTGCAGCGTATGTGAGACAGGTAGTATGTGTACAGCTAGGCCAAATACGTGGTGGGGTGTAGCTGCATTCTAATGCTGGAGGTGGTGTGCAGAGTATGTGAGACAGGTCGTATGTGTGCAGCTAGGCCGAATACGTGGTGGGGTGTAGCTGCATTCTAATGCTGGAGGTGGTGTGCAGCATATGTGAGACAGGTCGTATGTGTGCAGCTAGGCCGAATACGTGGTGGGGTGTAGCTGCATTCTAATGCTGGAGGTGGTGTGCAGCGTATGTGAGACAGGTCGTATGTGTACTGCTAGGCCGAATACGTGGTGGGG
This sequence comes from Ambystoma mexicanum, assembly GCF_040938575.1. Taxonomy (NCBI): domain Eukaryota; kingdom Metazoa; phylum Chordata; class Amphibia; order Caudata; family Ambystomatidae; genus Ambystoma; species Ambystoma mexicanum. Next base: position 15,929,908 of record NC_090934.1, on the reverse strand, counting down.
TGTAGCTGCATTCTAATGTTGGAGGTGGTGTGCAGCGTATGTGAGACAGGTCGTATGTGTGCAGCTAGGCCGAATACGTGGTGGGGTGTAGCTGCATTCTAATGTTGGAGGTGGTGTGCAGCGTATGTGAGACAGGTCGTATGTGTACAGCTAGGCCGAATACGTGGTGGGGTGTAGCTGCATTCTAATGCTGGAGGTGGTGTGCAGCATATGTGAGACAGGTCGTATGTGTACAGCTAGGCCAAATACGTGGTGGGGTGTAGCTGCATTCTAATGCTGGAGGTGGTGTGCAGAGTATGTGAGACAGGTCGTATGTGTGCAGCTAGGCGGAATACGTGGTGGGGTGTAGCTGCATTCTAATGCTGGAGGTGGTGTGCAGCGTATGTGAGACAGGTCGTATGTGTGCAGCTAGGCCGAATACGTGGTGGGGTGTAGCTGCATTCTAATGCTGGAGGTGGTGTGCAGCATATGTGAGACAGGTCGTATGTGTACAGCTAGGCCAAATACGTGGTGGGGTGTAGCTGCATTCTAATGCTGGAGGTGGTGTGCAGAGTATGTGAGACAGGTAGTATGTTTACAGCTAGGCCGAATACGTGGTGGGGTGTAGCTGCATTCTAATGCTGGAGGTGGTGTGCAGCGTATGTGAGACAGGTCGTATGTGTGCAGCTAGGCCGAATACGTGGTGGGGTGTAGCTGCATTCTAATGCTGGAGGTGGTGTGCAGCGTATGTGAGACAGGTCGTATGTGTACAGCTAGGCCGAATACGTGGTGGGGTGTAGCTGCATTCTAATGCTGGAGGTGGTGTGCAGCATATGTGAGACAGGTCGTATGTGTACAGCTAGGCCAAATACGTGGTGGGGTGTAGCTGCATTCTAATGTTGGAGGTGGTGTGCAGAGTATGTGAGACAGGTAGTATGTGTACAGCTAGGCCGAATACGTGGTGGGGTGTAGCTGCATTCTAATGCTGGAGGTGGTGTGCAGCGTATGGGAGACAGGTAGTATGTGTACAGCTAGGCCGAATACGTGGTGGGGTATAGCTGCATTCTAATGCTGGAGGTGGTGTGCAGAGTATGTGAGACAGGTCGTATGTGTACAGCTAGGCCCAATACGTGGTGGGGTGTAACTGCATTCTAATGCTGGAGGTGGTGTGCAGAGTATGTGAGACAGGTAGCATGTGTACAGCTAGGCCAAATACGTGGCGGGGTGTAGCTGCATTCTAATGCTGGAGGTGGTGTGCAGAGTATGTTTGACAGGTAGTATGTGTACAGCTAGGCCGAATAACTGGTGGGGTGTAGCTGCATTCTAATGAATGTGGTGCTGTGAAGTGAGAAGGGGTATGGTGGATTATTCTGCAGCTAGGCTGAATACGTGGTGGGGGGTAGCTGCATTCCAATGAATGTGGTGCTGTGCAGTGAGTATGGGTATGTGGGATTGTGTGTGCAGCTAGGCCGAATACGTGGTGTGGTGTAGCTGCATTCTAATGAATGTGGTGCTGTGAAGTGAGAAGGGGTATGTGGGATTATGTATGCAGCTAGGCCGAATAAGTGGTGGGGTGTAGCTGCATTCTAATGAATGTGGTGCTGTGAAGTGAGAAGGGGTATTTGGGATTATTGTGCAGCTAGGCGGAATACGTGGTGGGGGGTAGCTGCATTCTAATAAATGTGGTGCTGTGCAGTGAGTAGGGGTATGTGGGATTATGTGTGCAGCTAGCCCGAATACGTGGTGGGGTGTAGCTGCATTCTAATGAATGTGGTGCTGTGAAGTGAGAAGGGGTATGTGGGATTATTGTGCAGCTAGGCCGAATACGTGGTGGGGGTAGCTGCATTCTAATAAATGTGGTGCTGTGCAGTGAGTAGGGGGTATGTGGGATTATGTGTGCAGCTAGGCTGAATACGTTGTGGGTTGTAGCTGCATGCGAATGAATGTGGTGCTGTGCAGTGAGTTGGGGTATGTGGGATTATGTGTGCAGCTAGGCTGAATACGTTGTGGGGTGTAGCTGCATTCGAATGAATGTGGTGCTGTGCAGTGAGTTGGGGTATGTGGGATTATGTGTGCAGCTAGACTGAATACGTTGTGGGGCATAGCTGAATTTGAATGGATGTGGTGCTGTGCAGTGAGTTGGGGTATGTGGGATTATGTGTGCAGCTAGGCCGAATACGTTGTGGGGTGTAGCTGCATTCGAATGAATGTGGTGCTGTGCAGTGAGTAGGGGGTATGTGGGATTATGTGTGCAGCTAGGCTGAATACGTTGTGGGGTGTAGCTGCATTCGAATGAATGTGGTGCTGTGCAGTGAGTTGGGGTATGTGGGATTATGTGTGCAGCTAGGCTGAATACGTGGTGGGGGTAGCTGCATTCTAATGAATGTGGTGCTGTGCAGTGAGCTGTGGTATGCAGGATTATGTGTGCAGGTAGGCCGGATACATGGTGGGAGGGGTAGCTGCATTCTAATGAATGTGGTGCTGTGCAGTGAGTAGGGGTATGTGGGATTATGTGTGCAGCTAGCCCGAATTTATAATGTGGGATATCTTCATTCTATCGGTTGTTGAAATGTTCAAGATGACTAAAGATTATGGACTGGATTCATGGAAAAGTGCGCAGAGATCTCGCAAAGGCAGCGCCCAGAAAACACGCGAGCCTACACGCAGAGGTTTTTCTGCGAATTCTGCGTATTCATGGAATTGTTTCCGCAAAGTGACTGTATACGCAATTCACGCCTGGAACACCCCCGACACGCCCCCAAGCAAGCAAAAAGAGACAGATACAGCTAGCTTTGAGTGTTCCTCAGGTGCAAACACATGCACCCTTGAAACAGTGCATGGGATCCCCGCAACCAGGTCTGCACCAGGGCGACACTGCGCCGGGTCCCTCGTAACTATTACCGGCACCCTGACAACATGCGTACACATTTCCGTAACTCAGGTAAAACCATTTATGCACTCCGCTACACTGCATATGCGCACCCCTAAAATAGTTCCTAAACCCATCTGCGTGTATGGACCCATAAATTCAACATGTAATCTCACGGCGCAGAGGTGATTACTAGGCACAAGTGTCTGTACGCCTGCCGTCGGATAGGTTGAGGGCTTTGCGTTGACCTTTCCCCGATGAAAGCTTGCACAGTCAGATCCATGAATATTCTTTGTTCCACGCATTTGTGGGCGTATGTTGGACTGCCTGTGGCCCATCACTCGTGTTGCTCACATTTTCCAATTTTCTTCCCCATTTTGCATGTTTTAACCTCCTACTCTGGCCTCTGCGAAGGCCACATCCATGCTCTGCGAGGTGTCTCACGCAGGGCAATCGACTGTACGTAGAGACGTGCCGAGCATGTGTGAAGTCCCCGAAAAAGAACGAAAAAAATCCAGCATAGTCGATTCCATGAATCAGCAAAGGGGATTTCGCATGAGGTTTGGCGTGCAAAGTCCCTATTTATCATACAGAAAATTCCATGAATCGGGCCCTATGTGGGCAGCTACATGGATGTGATTATGGGGCATAGCTATATACTAGTATTGAAGGTGCTGTGCAGGGCAAATCTTCACAAATCTAAATGTGACGCACATCGGCTAACTATCATGCATGGCACAGTTCAGCAGAGTTGCCATCTATAGGGCTACCTTATACGATTAGGATAAATGAAAAATCTGGCTACCTTACATAGTAGGGCTATATTAGAATAAGTAATAAGGGTGGTGGGGTTTTAATGGAGTACAGTAATGTTGTACCCCTGCCAAACCACACTGACCTTATCAGTCGCAGTAGGTTGTCTGTGTCAGGCATTCCAGGTGAACACGGGCAAACACAGTGTGGAGCTGCTTAGGCGGGAGCTGCCCCCTACCCTAGGCCCTTAGCCGATGGCTGCCTGTGCAAGAATGCCCTGGGAAGGCCAGTGAAGAAGGGTGTTTCCTGGTCATGTGTCCAAGGACACAAGCCAATCACAAGGAGTGGAAAGCAGGTAGTGGCCTATGGATTACTAGCACCAAGCCCAACTAACTCCTGGCCAGAGTCCCTCTTCCTCAATCTGCCTCTTTACTCCATTCACCCCCTTCAACTAATCCAGAATAGGACTGCGAGAATTATACTTGTTCTCAAGCCCAGGGAGAGCATCTCTCCAGCCTTAAAATCTCTCCATTAGCTACCAGTGACCGCAACAATCACATTTGAGACCCTTTGCATCACCCACAAGGCTGACTGGGACCTGGGACCTCTTTACATCCAGCTTTCCCTCCCTAAATACCTCCCAGCCAGAGTCCTTTGGTCCTCTGGTTACAACTCTCTGCAGGTAAAACGTTTTTTCAAGCGGAGAGTGGGAGGTAAATCCCCTTCCTCGGCTGGCTCCTCCCTCTGGACAAGCCCCCCCTTCTCAGACTTGATCCTGATCTTCTTATATTCCAGAAACTTCTAAAGACTCTCCTTTTATGCTCTTCCTTCCCTCCCCCCCTCTTTGCTAATTTTTCTCTCTGCCGCTACGACTGGAGCTTGGTCCCTTCAGAGTCCTACAGGGACCAGACCACCCCCAGCATCCTTTGCCAGCACTTTCCTACCACCCCATTTTGCAGAACATCCCAACTTGGTCCTCCCTGTCCACCGCACTCGTCCACCCCCTCTTCCCCTGGTACTTGCCACCATTGGCCTTCACAGCACTTGCCCCTTACCCTTGGGGGCACCCCACTTCTGCACTTCTCCCTCTACCCCCTGCCCCCCTATGACTTACAACCTTGTCATGGGTTTGCACAGTAGGATTGTCACAAGGCCAAATCTAACAGTTTTTGTTGTTCTAATTGCCTTGCCCCCCGTACTCCCGTCTTGTCTTGTGGTGCCTGGAAATGCTTGTGTATAGGCACCGTACAAATGTCCAATAATTAAATACAAAACCAAGACAGGGAAATCCACTAATAAAGGACAGGCAACCCTGACTCCCTCAGCCAATTGCTATCAAGATGGGAGGAGAGAGGAAAAAGGAACAGAAACAAACAAAGGACTACACCCCAAAAGGCAGCCCTCTCTAGAAGTTGAACCAGCTCAAAAAGCGATTTGGACATCCCATTAAAAACACAGACAACCACCCCACTCCTCCCCAAAAACAGACCCCAAACAGGCCGGAAACTTCTTACTAGGTGCTTGCTGTACAGGGTGCCTATGGATTACTAAAATCAATCACCTCAAAACATGCCACCATGTAGCAGGTGCCAGCAAGTGCTGCAATGGTAGTGCTTTCTACCCCCAGGTGGTCCTGCACCACAAAATGCCCTGTACTATTGCAGTACCATGAAATACCTGCCATAGTGCTGCCACGAGATGCCGCTCCACATTTGACCAGGAGACTACAAGCACCAGTGCAGGTCCACAAGCCTGTGATCCGGCGATGGCAGAGAAACTACCTGAGGTTAGAACAGCTCAGCCTCCTAGCTTGGCTCAAAGATGGCCACCACCTTACTCGGCATTCCAAAATGGACAAGGCTGCCCTCATGGTGGCAGATTGTCCGCAACCCCACATAAAGCAGACTATGGGAGGGAACTGGCAGTCGAAGCCGGCCCCCTCTAAAGGCCCTCTCTCAAGGCCATTTCCTGTCGGGCCGTGAAAGGCCACGGCAGGCCTGCTCCCGGTTACCTTTGTGTCCATCGACAATCTCATTAAGGGCAAGCAAATGCTCACAATCCTCATAACAATGTCCACAAGTCTGCCTAGCTACCATGCCATGCCTCCACCCCCTTCTTACCGGATGCCATAGTGCATGAAATGCCACACAGAAAGGATAGCGTTGCTCTGGTAAACCATAATACAAGACCGCATCTAACATGCCCCACTGTCTACAGGAACGCCCGCTTGTCCAGGTGCAGAACCAGGAAAGCACCTACATCGACTCAACGCTACAGTCATGCCCCAACCCGCACACCAGGGTATCTTGCGCATGCAAGACACCTTAACACACAGCTGACCCATCAAAATACTCGACCCACCGCCTCAGCACACACCACCATTGCCCGCAACAAGGTACTGACCTGTCTATAACCATTGAACCTGGCAAAGCCCAATTTGAGGAGCGCAGGCCCACCCTTGGCTGCCAGACCCACTAATCCAGGTAAACTCTGTGCACCTTGAACCAAGGGTCCCACCCCACCCACCCACAGCATCAAATCTGTTACAACCCTGGTCTTTGCCTCCCACTCCACCAGCCATCAAAGCAAAGACACCTCTCCGATGAACGACACCACCACAAGAGCAGCACGCCTCCCAGAACCTATCTCCATCAACATGCACATACCTTGTGCACCTGAGCCAACCATCCAAAGCACCACCAGGCACGTACTATGCGCAACAAAGCCTACTGCTAGCACAAACTATGCCCCATGTATGCTAAAGCCCTCTAGCATTGCTCTGCAGGCCCCTGCGGTGTAACAGCCAAACATCAGCACCACACAGTATTTACCAGTGCCTACTACAAACACTCTATGTGCCAAAGCTTACTGCCAACTATAAATACTCCTCATGTGTGCCTAAGCCTTTTGCCTGTAATATGTATTCCTCATGTGTTCCTAAGCCTTTTGCCTGTAATATGTATTCCTCATGTGTGCTTAAGCCTTTTGCCTGTAATATGTATTACTCATGTGTTCCTAAGCCATTTGCCTGTAATATGTATTCCTCATGTGTGCCTAAGCCTTTTGCCTGTAATATGTATTACTCATGTGTTCCTAAGCCTTTTGCCTGTAATATGTATTCCTCATGTGTGCCTAAGCCTTTTGCCTGTAATATGTATTACTCATGTGTTCCTAATCCTTTTGCATGTAATATGTATTCCTCATGTGTTCCTAAGCCTTTTGCCTGTAATATGTATTCCTCATGTGTGCCTAGGCCTTTTGCCTGTAATATGTATTCCTCATGTGTTCCTAAGCCTTTTGCCTGTAATATGTATTCCTCATGTGTTCCTAAGCCTTTTGCCTGTTATATGTATTCCTCATGTGTGCCTAGGCCTTTTGCCTGTAATATGTATTCCTCATGTGTGCCTAGGCCTTTTGCCTGTAATATGTATTCCTCATGTGTGCCTAAGCCTTTTACCTGTAATATGTATTCCTCATGTGTGCCTAAGCCTTTTGCCTGTAATATGTATTCCTCAAGTGTTCCTAAGCCTTTTGCCTGTAATATGTATTCTCCATGTGCACCTAAAACTACTGTCAGCACCACATGCCCTATACCCCTGACCCTGTGTGCATCAGAGCTACATCCTGAGCTCACGACCAGTTCTCTGTGCCCTAGGTCTCCTGCCACGAGTCTACTGGAGCCCAGGGTGCTGCATCGTCCTTATGCCTCAGAGCCTATCACCAGCACCAAGGATGCCCATTATGCACCAGAACACGATCTCGACGCGTTCACTACACTCAACAGGCTGGAGACAACTATTACCCAGGAACGAACCACGTCTACCCTAACTAATGCCATACATGCAATAGTATCGGCTGACCTTGCCACCCCCGAAGCATTCCCTCTACCTCGGACAACACCTGAGATCCCTGAACCCCCCCCCCGATGCACAACTCAATTCCCACCAAGCACTGGAACCACCATCAGCACACCCAGCCTCTCCCCCCTCACCGGTTCCTCAATGGCAAATATACAAGGAGCACTGATAAATGCCAGATCCCTCCCGGCCCACGCCCTTCACATAGCGGAGCTCATCACTTCCAACAGGTTGGACATACTAGCTATCACGGAGACATGGCTTCATGCAGCCGCAGGCCCGTCCCTATCCCTCACCATCCCAGATCGCTACAGTATCTATAGGAATGATGGCCCCACATCCAAAGGGGGAGGAGTGGCCATCACTGCCAGGACACACCTTGCCATCAAAGAACTACCCACTCAGACCTTCCACTCCGGAGAATTCCTCTCCATCAAACTCTCATTTGCCAACATCACCTCCTTTACCACACATATTGTAAACAGACCACCTGGCCCCTTGCTCTCCTTTGATGAAGACAGCGCCCTAATCCGATCCAACAATTCCAAACCTTACTCGAGAATTTCCTCATTGGCGACGTCAACCTAGGACTCAATGGCCCCACAGACGTCAACGCCCAAACCCTATCTAACACGATTGATTGTCTAGGCTTTGCACAGCGCACCTTCTGCTCCACGCATAACAAAGGCTGAGGCTAGACTGGTTGGCAGATATGAACGGCAACACCAACATCATGTCTAACACACCCTGCCCTTGGTCGGATCATAATGTCATTCCCAAAAACACCTTAACTAAGGACTCGCCACAGCAGGCCCCAACCCCCAGACCAGAATCTCCTGAAACACCACTTGAGAAAACATGTTCCCACTGCTTTCTCCTATCCTAAACACTCAGCACGCAGGATGTGACCCCAACGACATGGTGGAACTCTATAACCAAACCACGCTACTAGCAATCGACAAGGCAGCTCCCCTAAGGGCACGCAAACCCATACCGATAGCTCATTTGAATACGTGGTACACCCCCAAACTTAAAGCCCTGCGCTCCTCTAAGTGAGCTGCAGAGGCCTCCTGGAAATCGATGCCCTCAGACGTTAACAAAGAATAATTCATATCTGCCGCAAAATCCTACAAACAAGACATCTTCCGAGCGAATAGGAAAAGCCACGACGGGCTCTGAAGAGTAATTCGCCATCCTACGAGAACTTGAAACCCCAGTAACCACTCCTGACCTCTGCCTTAAGGATACTGCCTGGTGCACGAGCATCCAAAAGGCACTTCTACACAAAGTCACTATACTCCAAACGAAAATTGCCACCAAAGAAAACAGAAATCAGTCTACCCCATACTCACCACCCTACCCCCTAACAGACCAAGCACTCACCCCATTCGACTTCAGGCCAGTCTCTATACCAGAAGTCAGAAAAATCATTGCGGGCCTGAAACCTTTGAGATGCCAAAGAGACATCTGCCCAGCCATCCTCATTAAAGACTGCGTGGCAGACCTTGCCCCTTTCATCACCTCACTCATCAACAATTCATTTGCACAAGGCATTGTCTCAAATAAACTAAAAGATGCCTGGGTCCTCCCACTGCTAAATAAACCCACACTAGAACCAAAAATACCCACCAACTACTGCCCTATCGCAAAATCCTAGACAGAGCAGCATATCTGCAAATACAGACATTTCTGGAAATCAACAATCTCCCCGGCCTCCGCCAATCAGGTTTCCACCTGGGGCATGGAACAGAAACAGCACTATTAGATCTAAAAATCCAAATGGACGAGATCATAGACAAGCGGAACCTAGCTTTTTCTCCCCTTGCAGGACCTCTCCACTGCGTTTGATCTAGTGAACTTCAAAATCTTATGCCAGCACCTTTCCTCAGATGCCCATTTCTCCACAAACGCCATAGCATGGGTTGAGTCCTTCCTATCTAACCGCACAATGAGGGTAATCTCCAACACAGCTGCTGCCACACCAGAACCAGTCAGGTGCAGCGTACCGCAAGGTTTGTGTGTCTCACCGACGCTTTACAACATCTTCACGAATCCTCTGTTTGACCTTCTGGACACGGAAGGGGCATCCTACACTTACTACGCGGATGACACCCAGATCCTCCTGCCTATCTCTGGCGACTACAACACTGACACCAAAACCCTTAATAAAGTCTATCGGATCATCCAAATTTGGATGGCTCAACATGAGCTGTGCCTAAACGATGATGAAACCGAGCTACTCCTGATGGGGACTAAACAAACTAGAGAACAAGTATAAATCCTTCTTCATAGACAAGACTTCCATCCCTGCCTCAAAGCAAGTACAAGCCCTAGGGGTCTGCCTCCTTAATAAGACAGGTGACCGCAATGGCATCTGTAACGCCGGTAAACCATTCCTGACCCCCGAAAGTTGAGTTACACTGTCCAGAGCTCTAATACTGTCATCAAGAATAGATTATTGTAATGCCCCCTTTTGCGGGTTCCACTGTGGGCAACATCAAACAGTTACAAGTCATCCAAAATAATGTCTTAAGAGCGGCTCTGAATATCCCTAACAAAGAGCATCTTTCAGAAGCCAGACGGAATGCCCACTGGCTGCCAGTTCGAGAGCGCATCATTTTCAAAACGCTCTCCATTACCCACGAATGCCTTACCAGAACAGCCCCCAAATACCTCTCCAACAAATGTGGCAAACATCAAACCAGCAGACCTACATGCTGTCCACACACACACACTGACCGTACCTAAATTCAAGAGTGAAATGGCGGGGGCGCTGCTTCCCATTCCTGGCCTCACATCCCTGGAGCTCCCTCCCACTGTCCCTAAGATCAGGCCCAGCCTATTGGTCTTACTGCAAAAACCTTAAATCTTGGCTATTCAAACAAAACCTTTAGAACCACGAAACCAGTACTGATGCTGCCGGGTTCTGCGTAGAACTCCTCGTCTGTATTCTAGGCTCTATGCCTGGTTTGCACCTTACAATGATATTAGCATTTGGCTCATGTATGCTTGTATGTACTCAGCGGCCATATGTCTTTGGGTTCAGTGCGCTTTATAAATGTCTAAATAAATAAATAAATCCATTGGTGACACGCTTGCACTACGCTGAACTGTAGACTACCCTGAACTATAGACTATCCTGCACTATAGACTACCCTGCACTATAGACCTGCACTATAAAATGCCATGCACTATATACTGCCCAGAACTAAAGACCACCCTGCACCATAGACTACCCTGCACTATAGACTTCCCTGCACTATAAAATGCCATGCACTATATACTGCCCTGAACTAAAGACCACCCTGCACTATAGACTCACCTCAACTAAAGACTACCCTGCACTATAGACTTCCCTGCACTATGAAATGCTATGCACTATCTACTGCCCTGAAATAAAGACCACCCTGCGCTGTAGACTACCCAGCATTATAGAGTTCCCTGCACTATAGAATGCCCTGCTCTATAGAATGCCCTGCACTGTAGACTGCCCTGGCCCTTAGATGCCCTAAACTATAAATCACTATAAACTACTCTGCACTACCTGCACTACCCAGTACCTGGGACTATATAATGACCTGAACTATAAATGATACTGCACTGTAGACTCTGCTGCACTATAGACCGCCCTGAACTATAAAACACCCTGCACTATAGAATGCCCTGCACTAGAGACTTCCCTGCACTATAAAATGCCATGCACTATATACTGCCCTGAAATAAAGACCACCCTGAACTGTAGATTACGCAGCATTATAGAGTTTCCTGCACTATAGAATCCCCTGCACTGTAGACTGCCCTGACCCGTAGATGCCCTAAACTATAAATCACTATAAACTACCCTGCACTACCTGCACTACCCAGTACCCAGGACTATATACTGACCTGAACTATAAATGACACTGCACTGTAGACTCCCCTGCACTATAGATGATGTATGTTTATGTTTAGCATTTGTATAGCGCACCAGGTACCCTAAGGCTTAAGGGCGCTTAGAAATGACAACACAAACAATACGAAAACATACAGGAGTGGAACCCAACTCCAAGACAGGTTCATATGCGGAAATCATACACAGGTCTGGTCCGGCCTACGGAAAGAGTGCGGTTTTCAGCCCCTTTTTAAAGATTTCCACGGTCCTGCACTATATACTGCCCTGCACTGTAGACTGCCCTGAACTATAAAGCACCCTGCACTATAGACTCCCGTGCACTATAGACTGCTCTGCATTATAGACTTCCATGGGCTATGGACTGCCCTGCACTATTAAACACCCTGCACTATAGACTTCCCTGCACTATAGACTGCCCTGCACTATAGACTAGGGGTGTGCCGAACTTCAGCTTCGAGTAAGCATTTACCGAATTCCAGCTGAAATAAATCTATTCGGCGCTTGCCGAATACTTTGTTATTCTCATTTGAATACAATGCAACAAGAACTCAGAAAGGCAAATATAGACTTCAGTTTGCAAAACTGAATAGAATTAGACCAGACACTTGGCCACAAGACCAGACAAATTGCTATCACACAGCTGCAAAATATCTTATATTGTAATCTGCTCTTTAGGGCATGTTTTGTTACAGAATCTTAGACATAAAAGGTGCTCACCTTTTATACTTAGCCTGCAACAAAAGAGAACAATCTTTTCTTTTGGTGAATGTTTATATGCAACGTGCACTTTCTTCAGTTGGAAAAGACTTCACTTTAGGATACATTCAGTTCCTGTCATGTCACTTCACATTGCAGATGTCATAGTCCCCCCTTTTCTTTTTTTAAGGACTTGAGTCCTGAGGTTAACATTATCTGATATTTTATCAGGAATGATAAGGTGCATATATTTGTGCACTGGCGAGAAGGTGTAGCGAGGGTAAGTGAAAAGTGAGCAGCATGTGTTCCTCTAGGCCTTGCTCATGGAGAAACATTAAGAATTCACAATAAGTAGTGCAGACTAACAGGGCTGGGTTACGTCAAGCAGAGTAACATGCCCCCACCTAACCTGCCTCTCAGAGGAATGTGTGTTGGGTAATCTCTCCAGTTCCAAAGTGGGCCAGTGTGTGACAGCGGGTGAAGATAGGTGTGAGTAATCTGTATGAGACAATCAGAGAGCTATGCCCTGCGCTGGAATGTGTAGGGTGTAGAGTTGGATAAGCCAGAGAATTTCTGGGATGGGCCAAGTCGGGCCGGGCCTTGGAGTCCAGCTTGGCTCCAAGTGGCAAACGTGGGCTGAAATGGCAAAATTAGCATGTAAGTGTTGGAACCAAAGATACCGATGCTGACACTCTGCCGGCATACAGTGAAAGCCCCCATTACTGGCATCCTGCCTCCCCAACACCTCCACAAGCTTCCTACTTGGCGCCTGCAAACCCCCTAACACAAATACCACACATGGCATTCCACCTTCCACCCAAACAACACAAATCCCCTACCTGGAATTCTGCTTGCCCATCCCTACTCAACATAAATCCCAGAGTATAGAGTGCATTTAAAAGGTGCTTTATTTGTTTTTTTAATAAGTGTGTTTTTTGAAGTTTGGAATTATTGAAGCCACTATTCGGCTTCATATTCGGCTTTGGCCGAATACTAACTAAGCTATTCAGCACAGCCCTACTATAGCCTCCGCTGCACTATAGACTGCCCTGCAGTTTAGACTCCCCTGCACTATAGACCCTGCACTATAGACCCCCCTGCACTGTAGACTGCCCTGCATTATAGACTCCCCTGCACTGTAGACTGTCCTGCACTGTAGACTGCCCTGCAGTTTAGACTCCCCTGCACTATAGACTGCCCTGCAGTTTAGACGCCTCTGCACTATCGACTGCCCTTCACTATAGCCTCTCCTGCACTGTAAACAACCCTGAACTATCAATTCCCCTGCACTATAGGCTGCTCTGCACTATATACTCCCCAGCACTATAGACTGCCCATCACTATAGCCTCCCCTGCACTATAGACCACTCTGTAGACTCCCCTGCACTGTGGACTCCCCTGCACTATTTACTCCCCTGCACTATAGACTGCCCTGCAGTTTAGACTCCCCTGCACTATAGACTGCCCTGCAGTTTAGACGCCTCTGCACTATAGACTGCCCTTCACTATAGCCTCTCCTGCACTATAGACTGCCCTGCACTATAGACTTCCCTGTACTTTGGGCTCCCCTGCACTATAGACTGCTCTGCACTATAGACTCCCCTGCACTATAGACTGCCGTGCACTATAGCCTCCCCTGCACTATAGACTGCCCTTCACTATAGACTTCCCTGCACTGTAGACTGCCCTGCACTATAGACTCCCCTGCACTATAGACTGCCCTGAACTATAGACTCCCCTGCACTGTAGACTGCCCTGCACTATAGCCTCCCCTGCACTGTAGACTGCCCTGCAATATAGACTCCCCTGCACTATAGGCTGCCCTGCACTATAGACTCCCCAGCACTATAGACTGCCCTTCACTATAGCCTCCCCTGCACTGTAGACTGCCCTGCACTATAGACTCCCCTGCACTATAGGCTGCCCTGCACTATAGACTCCCCTGCACTATAGACTGCCCTGCACTATAGACTCATCTGCACTGTAGACTGCCCTGCACTATAGACTCCCCTGCACTGTAGACTGCCCTGCAGTGTAGACTGCCCTGCACTGTAGACTCCCCTGCACTGTAGACTGCCCTGAAATATAGACTCCCCTGCACTATAGCCTCCCCTGCACTATAGACTCCCCTGCACTATAGGCTGCCCTGCACTATAGACTCCCCTGCACTATAGACTGCCCTGCACTATAGACTCCCCTGCACTGTCGACTGCCCTGCACTATAGACTCCCCTTCACTGTAGAATGCCCTGCACTGTAGACTCCCCTGCACTGTAGACTGCCCTGAACTATAGACTCCCCTGCACTATAGGCTGCCCTGCACTATAGACAATTCAGCACTATAGACTGCCCTGCACTATAGCATCCCCTGCACTATAGACTGTCCTTCACTATAGCCTCCCCTGCACTGTAAACAACCCTGAACTATCGATTCCCCTGCACTATAGGCTGTTCTGCACTATATACTCCCCAGCACTATAGACTGCCCATCACTATAGCCTCCCGTGCACTATAGACCACTCTGTAGACTCCCCTGCACTGTGGACTCCCCTGCACTATTGACTCCCCTGCACTATAGACTGCCCTGAAGTTTAGACTCCCCTGCACTATAGACTGCCCTGCAGTTTAGACTCCTCTGCCCTATAGACTGCCCTTCACTATAGCCTCTCCTGCACTATAGACTTCCCTGCACTATAGACTGCCCTGCACTATAGACTTCCCTGTACTTTGAGCTCCCCTGCACTATAGACTGCCCTGCACTATAGACTCCCCTGCACTGTAGACTGCCCTGCACTGTAGCCTCCCCTGCACTGTAGACTGCCCTAAAATATAGACTCCCCTGCACTATAGGCTGCCCTGCACTATAGACTCCCCAGCACTATAGACTGCCCTTCACTATAGCCTCCCCTGCACTGTAGACTGCCCTGAATTATAGACTCCCCTGCACTATAGGCTGCCCTGCACTATAGACTCCCCTGCACAATAGACTCCCCTGCACTGTGGACTGCCCTGCACTATAGACTCCCCTGCACTGTAGACTGCCCTGCAGTGTAGACTGCCCTGCACTGTAGACTCCCCTGCACTGTAGACTGCCCTGAAATATAGACTCCCCTGCACTATAGACTCCCCTGCACTATAGGCTGCCCTGCACTATAGACTCCCCTGCACCACAGACTGCCCTGCACTATAGACTCCCCTGCACTTTCGACTGCCCTGCACTATAGACTTCCCTTCACTGTAGACTGCCCTGCACTGTAGACTCTCCTGCACTGTAGACTGCCCTGAACTATAGACTCCCCTGCATTATAGGCTGCCCTGCACCATAGACAACTCAGCACTATAGACTGCCCTGCACTATACCATCCCCTGCACTATAGACTGCCCTTCAATATAGCCTCCCCTGCACAGTAAACTGCCCTGAACTATCGATTCCCCTGCACTATAGGCTGCTCTGCACTATATACTCCCCAGCACTATAGGCTGCCCATCACTATAGCCTCCCCTGCACTGTAGACCATTCTGTAGACTCCCCTGCACTATTGACTCCCCTGCACTATAGACTGCCCTGCAGTTTAGACTCCCCTGCACTATAGACTGCCCTTCACTATAGCCTCTCCTGCACTATAGACTCCCCTGCACTATGGACTGTCCTGCAGTTTAGAGTCCCCTGCACTATAGACCGCCCTGTAGTTTAGACTCCCCTGCACTATAGACTGCCCTTCACTATAGCCTTTCCTGCACTATGTACTCCCCAGCACTATAGACTCCCCTGCACTATAGGCTGCCCTGCAGTTTAGACTCCCCTGCACTATAGACTGCCCTGCAGTTTAGACTCCCCTACACTATAGACTGCCCTGCAGTTTAGACTTCCCTGCACTATAGATTGCCCTGCAGTTTAGACTCCCCTTCACTATAGACTGCCCTTCACTATAGCCTCTCCTGCACTATAGACTACCCTTCACTATAGCCTCTCCTGCACTATATACTCCCCAGCACTATAGACTCCCCTGCACTGTAGGCTGCCCTGCAGTTTATATTCCCCTGCACTATAGACTGCCCTGCAGTTTAGACTCCCCTGCACTATAGACTGCCCTGCAGTTTAGACTCCCCTGCACTATAGACTCCCTTGCACTATAGGCTGCCCTGCACTATAGACTCCCCTGCAATATAGACTGCCCTGCAGTTTAGACTCCCCTGCACTATAGACTCCCTTGCACTATAGGCTGCCCTGCACTATAGACTCCCCTGCACTATAGACTGCCCTGCACTATAGACTCCCCTGCACTGAAGACTGCCCTGCACTGTAGACTGCCCTGCAGTTTAGACTCCCCTGCACTATAGACTCCCCTGCACTATAGGCTGCCCTGCACTATAGACTCCCCTGCACTGTAGACTGCCCTGCACTATAGACTCCCCTGCACTGTAGACTGCCCTGCACTGTAGACTGGCCTGCACTATAGAATCCCCTGCAATATAGACTGCCCTGCACTATAGACTCCTCTGCACTGTAGACTGCCCTGCACTATAGACTCCCCTGCACTATAGGCTGCCCTGCACTATAGACAACTCAGCACTATAGACTGCCCTGCACTATAGCATCCCCTGCACTATAGACTGCCCTTCACTATAGCCTCCCCTGCACTGTAAACAACCCTGAACTATCGATTCCCCTGCACTATAGGCTGCTCTGCACTATATAATCCCCAGCACTATAGAATGCCCATCACTATAGCCTCCCCTGCACTATTGACTCCCCTGCACTATAGACTGCCATGCAGTTTAGACTCTCCTGTACTATAGACTGCCCTGCAGTTTAGACTCCCCTGCACTATAGACTGCCCTTCACTATAGCCTCTCCTGCACTATAGACGTCCTTGCACTTTAGACTGCCCTGCACTATAGACTTCCCTGTACTATGGGCTCCCCTGCACTATAGACTGCCCTGCACTATAGACTCCCCTGCACTATAGACTGCCCTGTACTATAGACTCCCCTGCACTATAGACTGCCCTGAACTATAGATTGCCCTGCACTATAGACTGCCCTGCACTATAGACTGCCCTTCACTATATACTTCCCTGCACTATAGACTGCCCTTCACTATAGACTGCCGTGCACTGTAGACTGCCCTACTATAGACTCCCCTGCACTATAGACTTCCCTGCACTATAGACTGCCCTGCACTATAGACTTCCCTGCACTATGGGCTCCCCTGCACTATAGGTGGCCATGCATTATAGACTGCCCTGCACTATAGACTGCCCTGCACTATAGACTCCCCTGCACTATAGACTGCCCTGAACTATAGACTTCCCTGCACTATAGCCTCTCCTGCACTATAGACTGCCCTGCACTATAGACTCTCCTGCACTATAGCCTCCCTGCACTATAGCATCTCCTGCACTATAGACTTCCCTGAACTATAGACTGCCCTGAACTATAGACTTTCTTGCAGTATAGACTGCCCTTCACTATAGACTGCCCTGCACTGTAGACTCCCCTGCACTGTAGACTTCCCTGCACTATAGACTGCCCTGCAGTATAGACTTCCCTGCACTATGGGCTCCCCTGCACTATAGGTGGCCCTGCCCTATGGGCTGCCCTGAACTATAGACTCCCCTGCACTATAGACTGCCCTGCAGTTTAGACTCCCCTGCACTATAGGCTGCCCTGCACTATGGGCTGCCCTGAACTATAGACTCCCCTGCACTATAGACAGCCCTGCAGTTTAGACTCCCCTGCACTATAGACTCCCCTGCACTATAGACTGCCCTGAACTATAGACTCCCCTGCACTATAGACAGCCCTGCAGTTTAGACTCCCCTGCACTATAGACTCCCCTGCACTATAGACTGCCCTACACTATAGACTCCCCTGCACTATAGGCTGCCCTGCACTATAGACTTCCCTGCACTATAGACTTCCCTGCACTATAGACTGCCCTTCACTATAGACTGCCCTGCACTGTAGACTGCCCTTCACTATAGACTGCCCTGCACTGTAGACTGCCCTTCAATATAGCCTCCCCTGAACTATAGACTCTGTTGCACTATAGGCGGCCCTGCACTATAGACTCCCCTGCACTATAGGCTCCACTGTACTATAGGCTGCCCTGCACTATAGACTGCCCTGCACTGTAGACTCCCCTGCACTATAGGCTTCCCTGCACTATACACTCCCCTGCACTATAGGCTGCCCTGCACTATAGGCTGCCCTGCACTATAGACCACACTGTACAGTTGGCAGCTCTGGAATATGGCGTTTCTGGAATTATAAACGCCCCGTGGTAAACACATGGCCGCCCTCTCTAGAAGGCCCTGCACCTTACACTGCCCTGCACTCTCACGTGCTAGGCCGGATAATGTGACACACACCAAGACCCCTCAGCTCAGAAAGCCCCCGCTGCTCCTTTGCCCACTGCCCGCCCTCAGCCCCCAAGCCCTCACTCACATCAGTGCCCTGCGCCCAAGAAGGAACTAGGTGAGTACACGCCTCTCGGCCATCGGCAACACGGCGCTATAAGGGTATTGTGACAAAGCGCTATAGCCGGGTGCCATACCATGGTTTTCGGTTCATGTTCTCACCTCTAACATACACTGGTTTGCCCTTTCCATAGAAAATGCCACCACCTAATGCCTGGGGTCAATGCACACCCCAAGTGTGGGGTTCTCAGGTCCCTCCCGCCCCCCCACGGCTAGCGTCATGACATGCCTAGGGTCCTTTGGCTCACAGCTCCTCGTGGGCAGCATGCCTCCTGTCCTGTTGATTTCATGCCCCCGCCTCAACTTGCACCTTCCACTGAAGCTCATCACATCCGGTTTGGCGCGGCGTCGGGGCATTGCTACTTTTTTAATTGCAGCGGGGCACCGCCACCGCGGCTTTTGCTCTGACAAAGTAAGCTTAGTTTTTGTGAGCGTTCATTTAGGGTCTCTGCTCCCGATTGGCTGCCTATCTTTGTTCTGCCACACAGAGGCCAATACACCTCCCCCTTTTATCTAGGATTCTGACACAGAATGAAACTGCAAGGGGAGGGGGTGTGATGTTGGGGGCATATTTTGATCCATCAGTGTTTACAAACTAAGTGCTGCGCAAGTGCGAAGGGCAAGTGCGCGCGCACCTTCTTGCATAGACTTGATTAAAGCGGAGCCGTCACTTTCCAGCGAAGCCTGAGCTCTTCAACGGGTGTCAACTCGCCGCCGACATGTTTCTTTCGTGTGGGGGCAGGGAGCGGACATGTTGGGCGATGCTATTCGCCCTCAGTGGTACCCCAGGAGAATCTCCTGGGGCTTGCATCAGGAGACAGTTCCATTATAACCCGGTCCCCAGGTTTACCCGCTGTAATCAAGAGGCCCCCAGACAATGCACAATGGGCTCCAAAGAGCCCTCACACATCTCCACCTGGCTCTGGGGGGGGGGCCTCTGTGAGACCCACTGGATGCAACATGGAGGAGCTCAGCAAGCCACGTGGGGTCTGCCACGTTCCGCCATAAGGTCACGCAGCATCGATTGCCCCTCCACCTCCCACCCCCACCCCCACTGCGGCACTGCTCCCGGGGGCAAAGTAGGTCAAGGGAAAGGACTGTGGAGAGAAGATGTGTCTCGCACTGGGCCCCCGACTGTGCGCCAACCTACAGACCTGTGCCCAAGGCTTCTCTGCGCTGCGCATTCCATGCCTGGGGAGAATAACCTGTGGACCCAAGAGGTTAGTGCCTGTCCCTCGTTCTGCACCTCCCAGGGGCCCTCCACCCACTTGCCATTTCCCCAGAAGCCACTGAAGCAGTGTGTAAGTGTTTGGCAATAAAAGGCGGTGGTGTTTATTGCCCATCACACAATAACCCAATGATCACAGTTCTCATATATGCACACCAGACCGAAGGTACTAGAAGACTTTCAGCGTAGGTTTCAAGAGGCAGATAACATACACGTTGGGAAAGTACATCCTATGGCGGGTACACAATGAACTATACAGGCAGGAAGATAGTTTAAGGGAAATTCCAGAATGATTTACCATGTGGGTAAGGCAGGCGCCTTACTGGTCATTATCTTTAAGCCAAGTCATGAGATTCTGTCTAAAACTGGTGGGTGTTTGGTCAGCTCGCAGAGAGAGGCTGGCAAAGAGTTCCAGAGCTGTCAGCCTTCAACTGGGAAACTACTGCCCCCAACTTTCGATAGTTTTAATCTTGGGACGGGTAGGCGTTTAGTGTTGACTGTTCTTGTTGGCCTGCTTGAAGATTTTCTATTAATTCTTTTGGTAAGGTAGCGTGGCGCCCCATTATTTAGACATTTGTACGTGAGTGATGCCGTTTTCAGTTGGATTTTATCGCTGGTGGAAACCACTTGTGTTGTCTCCTGATCGCGGATATGTGCTCTTTCCTTGATATGCTTAGCGCAGCCCCAAGGGCGTTGTTCTGGAGCGTCTATATTCACTTGACAATATATTTATTGGCACCAATGTCCAGGCCATTAAAGTAGTCCAATTTGGACAGGATGACAGCTCTGGCCAACGTGATGCGGCTATTCATGGATAAAAATGGTTTACCCGCTCTGATTCATTTGCATGTATATGCATTAGAGGATGGCAAAGTCTTTACTTCTCTGGGAAACGTGAGGGTGGAATAAAGGGAAAAACCTAGGGTTTTTACTTCTGTGGTAACTTTGATGAGGTTCCCATCGATGATGAAGGAGTTGTATTCAGGGCCTAGTTTTTTGAGGTTAGTGGGGGTACCCAGGATGATGAGCGCTGTTTTATCATCATTCAGGCCTAGACCGTGAGTTGCCATCCATGCCTGGATGATGATGTCAACTCTGTTTACCAAGGCCAGATCCTTGCCATAATCCCCTGAAAGTGGAAGGAGAATCTGGGCGTCATCTGCTTAGTTAGTGTAGGTGATACCAAGATGGTCCAGATCATCGGAAAGGGGCTTAGTGAATATATTATACAGAGTAGGTGCGACACATGATCCCTGGGGCACTCCACAGGTGATAGGGATGGGATCTGCGGCTGCAGAGGGGGAGAAGACTCTCATGGTCCTGTTGCTAAGGAATGATTGTATCCAGAATATGGCCTCCTTTGAAAAATGCACTGCTGAGTCCAGGTGGTTGCATAAGACCTTGTGATCCACCAGGTCAAATGCAGCTGAGAGGTCAAGGAGAAGTAGAGCTGATTTTCCCTTGTCCCTGAGCTCATCCATTTGGGCCTTAAGATCAATGAGTGCCGTTTCCGTACCACGTTGAGGCTGGAAACCTGACTGGCAGGCTCCTAGAAGCTGGTTAAGCTCCAGGTATTTCTGTATTTGGAGATATGCCACCTTGTCTAACATTTCGAGAAGGACTGGCACTGTAGTAATAGGCCTGTAATTAGTCGGTATAGTTGGGTCTAATGTCTGTTTTTTACGTAGGCGTAGTACGTAGAAGTAGAAGAGATTGCTTGGGATGGTGCCTGAGGCAAAAGAGGTGTTGATGAGCTTCGAGATGAAAGGGGCCAGGTCTTTTGCAACATCCTTGCTGGGCAATGGCCGCCCTCACAGTTCGAAGGTTTGAGGGAGAGTATAACCTTTTCAACCTCAAGAATGGTGATTTTGGAGAAGCTGAAGCGGAGTGAAGCTTTATTGGATGGCAGGGGGTTGTGATTAGGTGAGGTCGTAGAAGTTAAGGAAGCTTTCTTTTGTGCTGTTTTGTCCTGGAGAGTAGAGACTTTGTTAACCAGTACATGCTGAATGTTGCAGCGCCAGGTTTTATCTTTGGTGCAGTTATCTTGTACTGGGATAGGGGTCTCTTGCAAGATTCTGTTGTTATGATTCTTGTTTCGCCACAGGTATGTCTTTTTTATATTGAGATGATATGTTCATTAGGTTAGTTTTATTTTCGGGAGAGGGTAGTAACCTCCAGGAAGTTTCGCATTTTCTCTTTTCGTTGCTCAGACTTTTCAGATGTGGGGTAAACCAGTAGTTAAAATGGTTTTTAGGGTTACTATGTCTCAGTGTTGGTGGAGCAATGGTGCCAAGAATTCTAATAATAATTTTGTTGTATTCATCAACTAACACATTGGGCTCCATATTGTCTGGGAGTGTGTCGAGAGTGGGTAGGATGTTGGGTAGGAGTTTGTCCATCGTAATATTCTTTTTGATCCTGGTTAGTGTAGGTGGAGCTAGACTCGGTTTGGTTTGTTTGTTTGTTTATTTTATTTCTATAGCGCTCCGGACCCGGGAGTTAAAGGGCGCTTAGTACAAATTACAAGGCGCAATACATGGTAAAAAACAGTAATGGTAAAGCAGCAGGTATATACAGAATACACAGGCAATAGAGGTGATAAAAACCAACAAAGGCAAAACGAGACATGTGCAATATGTACAGTTTATATCTGAGTCTAGCTTAAGGTTGCCTTTTTGTCAGAAGCCACCCAAGGGCAAGTTTCCTGAAAGACTGGAAGGATTTGGAGGACTTAATATTCAGTGGCAGGGAGTTCCAGAGTTGGGAGGCGAGGACAGTGAAGCTCGAGCCTCCGACTCTTTTAGAGGTAAATCTAGGTACTGTAAGACATAGGGTATTGGAAGATCTTGTGGTTCTGATGGAGGATTTCATGGTGAATTTGTTAGTCAGGTAGGGGGGGTGGCTAGATGGTTGAGAGCTTTGTAAGTGAGGCACAGGGTTTTTAGATCAATTTTATGTTGGATGGTGAGCCATTTGCATGTGGTTCTTGTGGCAGAGATATGCTCACACCTGGGAATGTTTAGCGCTGCCCGTAGTGCATTATTTTGAAGGACTTGGAGTTTACTAATTATCACTTGGTTGGCACCTAAGTAGAGGCTGTTGCAGTAGTCTAGCTTAGATTGTATAAGAGCTCTAGCTAGCGTGAGGCAGCTGTTAGAGGAGAGAAATGGTCTACAGGCTCTAATTAGCTTTCCTGTATAGGCAGTGGCTGAAGCGGTCACGTTGACTTGTTTAGTGAGGTTGATATTGGCATCTAGATAGAAGCCAAGAGTTTTCACGTTTTTGGCGACTGGGATGGTGTTGCCCTCAATAATGATGTTGGAGTAGTTGGGACTTAGTTTTTGTATGTTGTTGGGTGAGCCAACAATGAGCAGTTCAGTCTTTTCGTCATTCAGGCAGAGACCATGTATGGCCATCCATGCCTGAATGACAGAGAAGATTTCATTGATCCTGGCTACATCGCTATTGTAGTTGCCCGAGATGGTGAGGAGTATCTGGGTGTCATCCGCGTAGTGTGTGTAGGTGACACCCAGACGGTCCAGTTTGTCAAAGAGGGGCTTTGTAAAGATATTGTATAGGGGCGGGGGGAAACACATGAGCCTTGAGGGACACCACAGGTGATAGGGATGGGGTCTGCTGCTGCCACCGGAGAGAAGACTCTCATGGTTCTATTGGCCAGGAAGGACTGTATCCACGTGACAGCAGAGGGGGAAAAGTGGGCGGCAGAGGAGAGGTGGTTGCAGAGTATTTTATGGTCAACCAGGTCGAAGGCTGCTGAGAGATCTAAGAGGAGTAGGATGGTAGCCTTGCCCTTATCTTTGATTTCGTCAATCTGGCTTTTAAGATCAACAAGGGCAGTTTCTGTTCCATGTTGAGGCCGGAAGCCAGACTGACGCAATCCGAGGAATTGGTTGGACTCTAAGTAATGCTGAATTTGCAAGTAAGCAACTCTATCAAGGATTTTTAACAGGAAGGGAACGGTGGTTATGGGCCTGTAGCTTGTGGGGATGGCTTGGTCCAGGGTCTGTTTTTTTAGTAGCGTTAGGACCCAAGACTGTTTCAAGTTATTGGGTACCGAATTGGTGGAGAATTACAAGTTTATGAGCTTGGAGATGAAGGGGGTGAGGTCTGTTGCTGCATCTTCTTTGATCTGAGCGGGGCAACTGTCCCCTTTGCAGTTTGATGGTTTGAGGGAAGATATGATTTTTTGCACTTCTAGTGCAGTTACATTTTTGAAGGTGAAGCCATGGTTAGTGTTGGGGGTAATGGGTAGGCTAAGGTTAGGGGGGCTAGGTGTGGGGCTACTGTTGGACAGTTGTAGTCTTTTATTTTCAATTTTAGTTTGTAGGCCAGTCATTTTATTCGCAAGGGCATCTTGGATGCTAGTGCACCAGAGTTGGTCTTTCACGGACGTGTCCGTGGGTGGATTGGGATTTTCTAGCTTTTTTAGGATGGAGAATAATTCTTTGGTACTGGAACTAGCATTACTTATTCTTATATTGTAGGCTTCCTTTTTAGTGCGAATTATTTCTTTTTTATAGAGGGAGGATGCGTTAGAGAGATTAATTTTGTGTTCCTCTGATGGGTTCATTTTCCAAAGGGTTTCCATTTTGGACTTTCAGTTCTGGTGTGTACCAGGCATTAAGGTGAGCTTTAGGTTTACCTTTACGTAATTTTAGAGGGGCAACAATGTCGATAGCTTTGGTCATGGCGTTATTATAGGTTTCTACTAGTGAGTTAAGGTCCAATGTGTTAGGGATCATGTTTAGGGTGGGTAGAACCAGTGGGATGAGGGCTTCAGCGGTGATGTTCCGCTTATTTCTCGCTAGACATGGTGGTGCAGGTGGGCACTGTGTGTGGTGTGGGTTATTAGTGCTAATGTCGAATGCGAGTAGGAAGTGGTCGGTCCATATAAGTGGTTGGTGGTCTTTGCAGGTAATGTTACAGTTTTGGGCAGCGAGCCAGTCTAAGGTTCTACCTTTCTGGTGTGTAGGTAGGGTGTTAAGTTGAAGGTAGTTGTGTTCGCAAAGTGCATTAGCAAGGGAGGATGCTGGAGTGTCGTGAGGATCATTGTAACCCAAGTTAAAGTCACCTAGAATAATATTCTGTGATAGAGGTTTAGATTTTTCAGCTATGAGGGAGGTTATATCTTCCTCGAAGGAACCAATGGGCCAAGGGGGTCTGTATAATAGTTCCAGGCTGATAGTGTTCTTAGAGGTGGTTTGAATTTTGATGGATAGGTGTTCGCAAGACTTTAGAGGAGGGGAGGTCACAGATCTAATGTCAAGCGAGGATTTGAAAATAAGTGCTACACCTCCTCCACGGGCATTAGGTTTGTCGGCCCTGAGGATGGAGTAGTTGTCTGGAATCGCAAGGGTTAGGGATGGACCTGCTGCGACATGAAGCCAGGTTTCTGTAGTGGCCAGGAAATCCAGGTCAGCTGAACGGATAATATCGGAAATTTCCATAGGGTGGGCCACAAGGGATCTTACATTGAGTAAAGCTCCTTTAAGTGGCATAGTATTTCCAATGTTTTTGTTAGTGACTTTAGTTGTGGAGTTCTTGGTCATTTTGTTAAGTAGAGTGGGGAGTCTACGGCCTAGTCTATCATTACGGGTCATGAGGTTAGGGTAGGCTGTAGGGCGATGTTCTGGCATGTTGCGTGTGTTCTGGATGTTGTCAGAGTGGTTATCTGTGGCGAAGTTCGGTGGATGTTTACCTAGAGTAACGCTGATTTTGATACTATGGTCTGTAGGTGTCCTGTGGGGGAAAGGAGGCTGCGATGGCAGGAAGGGGGTGGGGCAGGGAACGGGGTGGTGTCTGGGACAGCCAAGTTTGGCAAGTCCATTGCTAAATGGGATATAGCTGTTTCTACTACATGGCATACAATCGGACATAATGCTGAAAGGGAACATGATGAATACTAGCCAGGCTGGCATAGTTCCGATATGGAGTAGGGAAGGGATGCTAAGGGGGTAGTAGATGAAATAGGCTACGCTGATACTTGTGAGTCTTGGGCAGACAAGTTAATAGAGAAGCGCTAGATACTGAATAGAGGCACACTTGAAAAAATGGCTAATAAATGGCACAGCTAACGGGCAAGTTTAAGGTGACAGGTAGCTAGCGACCAAAAGGCACAACACTATAAAATGTGGTCTATTAGCGAACATAAGGCACACAGAAATTAGGCTTTAC
The DNA here is from genome assembly GCF_040938575.1 of Ambystoma mexicanum. Classification (NCBI taxonomy): domain Eukaryota; kingdom Metazoa; phylum Chordata; class Amphibia; order Caudata; family Ambystomatidae; genus Ambystoma; species Ambystoma mexicanum. The sequence goes on along the minus strand of NC_090934.1, from coordinate 15,903,958 downwards.
AGGTGCACTAGCGCTTTCAACAAGTGTAGGGGGGGCCGGTAAGGATCAGGTATTGTGGCTAGGGTAAGACATAATCGGGCTGAGTAATATGTGCGACCCACAATGGCAGGCAGAGGCAGAGTATCACGTGGTGGGGCGTTAGACACCTAAATTCGAAAATCCCAGTGGGTATTGGGAAAGCATTTTTTCAACAGCTGCAGAGGGGCACTAGAGCGCCTAAGTTCAAGAGACCACGGTAGATGCAGAGAGGACATTATACAGACAGATGCAAAATGGTCATAGTACGTGAGCAACCAGACATGTGTGAAGCATGAACAGCTGGTGAGATTGGGCGCAGAAGAAATTACGAGTGCACATGTTCTATGTTGAGCTAGGGCGAGGTGCACCTGGAGCCGTAGTAAAGTGAAGGCACGGTAATACTGGCGCGCATGGTGGCCATTGTATGCAGTTGAACAGAGGACGGATTCGTGATAGTACAATCGTCGTAAAACCATGAGTACAGTGAGGAGTAGAGGGGCGTCCGCACCGTATAGTCTGGTAGGCGGCAGTGAAGTTATGCACAGCGAAACGCTGATCTGTACCCCGTGTTATGGCAGGGGATGCCGAGGTGGTTTAGCACAGGGCGTGATGCGGATGTAAAGTCAGGTACACGCGTACAGGGTGATGTTTGGTGTATTGTACTTACAGCAAGTAAGCCATGGGTTCTGGCCGACGGCCGTACGGCAGCGGACAGGCACGGGACAGGCGATGTCCTCACTTCACGGTCCTCGTACTGCAGTCCGGCTACACCTCCCGGCTCTTGGTTGGTCCGGTTAAGGTGATGGCTGGCCAATCCGAGTACGGGGAGGGAGGGTGGGTCCTCAGTGGTAGTCCTTAAAGGTGTTGTGCTTTCCCGGAGGCCATCTTAGAGCAGCGGTTCCACGTCCAGCACTATGGCGGATGCCTGATGGTGCTTGCAGTTAGCAGTTGAAATAAGCCCTTGATGCATGCAAATTGCATGGAGCGGGCCAAGCGGGGGTGAGGCACATATACTGTGCAATTTTCCAGGAAAAACAGAGGGTAGTTCAGAAGGGCTGGTGAGTAGCCCTATGGCTTACCTCTGCATCTGGCCCACATTGAACTGCTCCGGCAGGGGTGAGGAGCTCCAGCTCCACGGGCGCACACGTCGGGTGCAGTTTGGTGGTAGGCCTTTTAGTTGCCAATGTAAATCACAAGAGGTGGTTGTCAGTCCACACTTGCGGGATGATGGAGGTAATCAAGGCATTACAATTGTAGTCTGCCACCCAGTCAAGTATTCTCCCTTTGTTGTGTGTTGGTAAATTCACTCTCAGAGTGAAGCCGAGTTCTGTCAAGATATTGGCCTCAATGATTGCTTGTTGGTCTTTAGGGTATGATATCATATGATATGGCATTTATAACGCGCCTATACACAAGTGTTTCAAGGCGCGACGAGGCAAGGGAGGGGGAACATGGGAAGACAGATAACGATCCTACTAGGCCAGGTGTCATTCAGATCGCGCAAGTTCATAGGAAGGGGGAAAAGGAAAAGTGTTAGGGGGAAGGGAGAGGGGACAGTGCAGTACATGGGATAGTAGGATAAATAAGAATAAATAAAATGGCCAGCTGGTGGCAAGTGCAAGGTAAGTGCAGGTATAAGTGCAGGCAGAGGGACTGTAGGGATACAGAAACAGTCTCCAGGTGCAGGGGTTGCCAGGGGGGCAGTGCAGGTGAGCAACTGCGGGGCCTGGGGCCGAGAGCAGAAAGGGTGGCCATGTAACCAGTGCAGTTTCAGCCAGGAAATCAACAGGGGAGAGTAGGAAAGAAAGCAGAAGCAAAGAGGAAGGTTTTGAGGTGCTTCCGGAACCAGAGATGGTTCTCCTCAAGTTTCAGGGAGGCAGGAAGGCTGTTCCAGAGGGAGGCCGTTGCCGAAGAGAGAGAGATATACCACCAACTTGTTGCTTGGAGAAGCGACTGACCCTGAGGGTTTTGGAGGCAGATGAGCGAAGAGCTCGGGAAGGAAGATATTTAGGAAGAGAGAGTTGAAGGTATTGCGGCCCCAGCCCCCAGAAGGCCTTGTGGACAATGCAGAGGGTTTTGAACTTAATCCTCACAGCCACTGTGAGCCAGTGCAGAGATTTCAGCCATGGAGAGATACGATCCCTGGGCTTGAGGCCAAGGACAATTTTCGCAGTCCTGTTCTGGATGAGTTGCAGAGGGTGGAGAGTAGAGGCAGGAAGGTTTAGATAGAGGCTGTTACGGTGTGCAGTCATAATGTCGACATCAATAATGTCGACAGTCAAAATGTCGACAAATTAATGTCGAAAAACAATAATGTCGACAAACAAAAATGTTGACATTTTTCTATATTTTTTCGAAATTTAATTTATTGTATGAATAAATAAATAAATATATATATATATGATGTGTTGAGTATGAGGGGTGGTTGGGGGGTGTGGGGGGGTGGCAGGGGGGTGTTGGGTGAGGGGGGGTTGGGGGGGGACCCCCCATAGTAAATACTATTTTTATTTATTTAATTATTGACTAAATAAATAAATATATAATTGTTATGTGTTATGAGGGGTGAAAGGGTGGTTGGGGGGGTGTGGGGGGGTGGCAGGAGGGTGTTGGGTGAGGGGGGGTTGGGGGGGGACCCCCCCCATAGTAAATGATCCTTTTTTAGGTTATTTATTTATTGAATAAATAAATAAATAAATAAATAATTGGTATGTGTTGAGTATGAGGGGTGAAAGGGTGGTTGGGGGGTGTGGGGGGGTGGCAGGGGGGTGTTGGGTGAGGTGTTGATAGTTTTAAGGGTTTGTAGTCATAATGTCAACAAAAAAAATGTCGACATTTTTTTTTCGAAAAAATGACTTTTTACATTATAAGTATAGGATGTCGACATTATTATTTTCAACATTTTTTTTTCGAAATTTTTGTCTGTCGACATTTTTTTTTCGACATTATGACTATAAACCGGCTGTTACAATAGTCCAGCCTAGAGAGAACCAGGGCTCTGGAGACAGTGAGCTTCTGGGGGATGGAGAGGAAAGGAAGAATACCTCTGAGGAGGTGCGGATGGTAGTGAGACTTCTTAGAGACATCAGAGATGTGAGGAGAGAAGGAGAGTGGGAAGTTGAAGATGACCCCGAGGTTTTTTGCCTAGCAGGTGGGAGCAGGAAGAGGGCCAAGAGAGGCAGGCCAGAGAGATGCAGGGAAGGAGGGAGTGGGTGTGCCGATGAGTAGAATCTCAGTCTTACTGGCATTAAGGCAGAGGTCATTGGCAGCATACCACTCCTGGATAGCAGACAGACAGTCAGAGATGAGGGAAGGAGAGGAGGAGGCCGAAAAATTGGGTCAGAGAGCGGCGATGCGGTGGGCAAGGAGTGCCAGGTATTGGTTGAACAGCCAAGGAGAGAGGCTAGATCCCTGGGGGACACCACAGGTAGAGAAAAAGATATCGGAGAGGAAGGACCCGAGTTGGACCTGGGAGGGTCGGTCGGAGAGGAAGGAAGTCAGCCATGCCAGAGCCCGACCAGTGATACCCAGGTTATCACAGAGGCGGTTGAGCAGGATGGCATGGCTGACAGTGTCAACGGCAGAAGAGAGATTAAGCAAAATGAGGACGCACAGGGTGTTAGAGTCAAGGTTGGAGAGCAGGTCTTCACGGATGTTCAGGAGAGCAGTTTCTGTGCTTCTGGCAGCTCTGAAGCCAGACTGATGGTCATGAAGACTACCAACAGATTCAGTGTGGAGATTAAGCTGGGAGATAGCCAGTTTCTCCAGGAGCTTGCCCAGGAAGGGAGTGATGGAGATTGTGCGATAGTTAGCCGGGAAGGAGGGGTCGGCAGAGGGCTTCTTAAGAAGAGGGTGCACAAGGGAGTGCTTCAGGGGGGATGGGAAGACTCCAGTGGCGAAGGAGTGATTGCAGAAATCAGCCAGGGCAGGAGCCAGGGAGTCGATTTGGTCCTTGATGGTTTTGGAGGAACAGGGGTGAACCTGTTTCAATGAGACTTTCATAGATCGGACTTGTCTAGAAACCTCGTCTGCAGAGAAAAGGGGAAAGGCAAAGAAGGAGGTAGGGGGGTGGCTGCAGAAAGTCCAGAGGAAAAGCAGGGAATAGAGGGAGGCGATAGGATGTCCTGAGTTTTTGAAATGAAGTGAGAAGCCAGTGTCGTGCAGAGGGCCTGGGAGGGGACAGGAGAGGTAGAGACTGTGGCGGGATTGGCCAGTTCCTTGCAGATTTTAAAGAGTTCAGCCGAGTTGTTTGATGCCGCTGCGATGCGGGCTTGGATATGAACTCTCTTCTTGGTGAGGGCGGAGAGCCGGTATTGGCTTTGTAGCAGGCGGCAGGCCATTTTGTCAGAGGATGAACATGAAGCACGCCATTTCCTCTCGGCCACCCTGCACCCTGGGTCATTAAATCCTAGGTTGAGATCCCCTTGTAGAGGAGGTCCAAAATAAAACCTGCACCCCAATCGTCCATTTTGAAGTACCAAGAACATTCACACCGAGATATGTGACGTATGATGAGCAAATAAACCAGCAGAGAGCCGCAGTAGTACTCTGCTCAGTGCCTATTAGACAAACAGCACCTATTGAAGTACTGATACCCAGAAAACCATGGACAGTAAGGTATGCATTAAGAAAGCCCTATCAACAAATGAAACGAAAGGAAGATCGCCTAAGTACAGTCCCTGAAGAAACCAAAAAGGCCTTAATAGAAGACGAATGGTGACGTCACAAGGGCCCGTACTGACTTTCAGATAGAAGAAATGACAACCAGAGAATGATGCAAAGAGACAAAATGCCATGAACAAGGATATCGTGAACTTGAAGTAAAAGAACAATGTCAAAATGTAAGACGTTTCAGCTGTAAGCAAGATGAAGATATTCGACCAGTTTACACCTGTAAATATGCTTGGAATCACAAGAAAGCTAAGAAAACATTGCAGCTTGCTATGCTGAGCAGGAGAATAGTGCCGCAAGCGCCATTATACATAATCTACCTCAAACGAAGCACAGTATTGTAAGCATATTTCTACTTTGCACAAGAAGTAGAATCAACCCAGGTTACTAAAGGCCAAACGAGAAAGCTTCATATTTAGCAAAAACGAGAAGAAGCGGCTGAAACTGAACTCAGCAGAGACAACTCGTGCCAGTAGAGCCAAGGTCCAATAGAAGAAACGAACAGTAGCTACATCTAATTGAAACTAAGAACAGAATATCTTGCCTCTGAAAGGTTGAGATAAGGAGGCAAAGGCAGGTGGCGGGTGAAACGAATATCAAATACACTAATTGATGGAAAAGCAACAAATTCACAGTGTCTGAATCACGTGACCAGCCGAGCAAGAAAGAGCGAGGGTTCAAACCTATGCATGGCCCCAGGCCAGATGAAGATATCAGAACCTTTTCCTGCCAGAAGATGCAGTTTCAAGGCCAACCGCAGAGAACTAATTGACACATGGCTAATAAAGTTATGATTGATTTTAACAAGGACTGGAGGAAGGCTGGGTAACTAAGGGGTACCCCGCACCTGGCCAATCATTCTGCGTGCTGCTAAGCAAAGTAGAAAAGTATGCATGGGGTTGGTGCCAACCCAATCACAACAGACCAAGTAATCTAGGGTCCTATAGTTAGTAGAACCAATGAGACGTCGTACTTTTAGTGACGTCTACAGTAATCATTTTTGGAGGAGAGTCTTAGATGCCCACCTGACAGTGTTTACCCAATCCCCTCACTCCGTTACCATATACAGATATAGTACCTATAGTAAAGTTACCTTTTCCTAACCAATAGAATTGCATGTCAACTTTTGAGTGTTACACGTCGATGATGATGAGTTTTGAGTATAAATGTTACAACTTGTATGAAGTTCATTGGAGTTGAAGCGAGAAGGACGATCACATCACTGCTGACATGCATAACTCCTCATTTTTTGTACTTGTCATTAAACGGACTCCCTTTGCCAAACCGTTTGAGGTGTCCTTATTTATTGGTGTTGGAGTAATAAATCTGCACACCCATCAATCTCACGGGTGCTGCTATCTTGTCTTAAAGTGCTTCTGAGCAAACTCTCACTCTATGAGCCGGTCAGAGGTCTCAGAGTACACTCTAACAGATGACTTGCAAAGTGCTTTTTAGGTTGTCCGAGAGTAGGGTGGATATGTCTTCATGAAAAGAGTCAATCAGACCAGGTGGTCTGTAATCAAGGTGGATGTTAAGAGTTTGGGAATTGGCGATGGGTATTTTGGCTGTGACAGATTCAAAAGATTTGAGATCTAGGGAGGGGCTAATCCAATAGATCGATTAGATTTAGGAATATTAGCTCTGCCCCCTGCTCGGGTCTTGCATCTGTCTGCTCTCAGGAGAGTGTATTCCTCTGGGACTGCTAACATACGAGCTATTACATAATTACACTATTACATAGTGTACACTTTTGGGCAGGAGTTCCAGGTATGTGCCCTCTGGTCTGTGCCGCCACCGCTGCATGGGTTACCGGCCTTCCAGGTCCCCCCCAACAGTTACTACCTGCATCCTCTTTCCGCCGGGTTGTCTAGTATTTCTCAGATAGATGGGTCCCATCTTTGTGGAATAATCCCAGATTCGCCAGTGATATTGCGCTACGTCTAATGAAATGGATCCCTCGGCTTGTGCAGAATTTCTCTACCCCTCTGTTTAATTTCATTCTCGCTATATCAGTGACTTTATATCAGTTGTTCCCAGCCATGTTTTCCTGGGCAGCATCGAGGAGTAAGAAAGCTCGGTTTCCTTCCAGTTGTGGGTTATGCCCGGTAACGAGGAGCATGGATCTGCCAATAACTCCTTCCTCCCCATTGTTACCAAATCATTGCCGCCCAGGTGTATGACCAATAATTCCGGAAGGTGTCTGAACGCCACTAAATCCGCTAACCTTTCATGCATGTCTGATCACTTCAAACCCCTGTGCCCCCACCATGATGTGATAGTGTTTTGAAAAGCTGTTATTTCTTTCATTTCCTCTGACCATCTCCCTGTTCTGAACATGAAAGAATGTCCTACTATCATGCCGATCTGAGGGGGGCGCCAAGATCTGTTTGTGAGAAAATTCATATTAATTCCAGCCTTATGTACCATTTGTAACAGTCAGATTTCCAACCCCCTATTGTTTTTACCTTTTGCGCCCCCAGTTCCCCTTGCCAGGCTGTTGTTGCTGCCCCTATTCTAAATGAATGCTAATTTGAATGTTGAATTTCAATGATAATCCCTTCGTGTCCCTCCCGGCCATATCTATGGCTTTCATGAGCACCGCTTTGAACTGCAATAGGCTTAAGTCGGAGGCGTATCTCTGCACCAGGAAACGGCCCCCTACTGGTGGGCGCTGGGCGTTGTACAGGTTGGTGGTGCACACCGAGCAGTTGGAAATCTCCTCAATACAGCAGATATTGTTTACCCTCTGGCACCCTGTTTGGGTGTCTGCACCTCCATGGTGACGCTATCCGCTTTTACCCTTACATCCAGGATTCCCAGCCCGCTGCTGGCTTTTGTACTTGAGGCTATTAAGTTGCTTACTCTAAACGCCGAAAGTACGCTAACATAAACGCTGTTTTAAACAGTAGGGCTTCATATGGGTGTGAGCATATTATGTCTAATAAACCCAATAGTACTATCAATTTCTTGAAATCCAGAGGGCGCCTCTTATCTTTCTGGGGACCCTCTATTTTTCCCCAACCTTTCAAGGCGTATGATATCAGCGCACTTCGGGTCGGGTCCGACCCTCCCGGGATTCTGGCAAAATATGCCACTGCTGTCCAATGCCGCTGTGCCTATTCCTTCTTTACCCCTTGCCTGTAGGCCCTCTCTCTAAAAAGTATTGATATCTTTTGTATTTACCAGCTCCACATGCGCTAAACCCGTAACATTCAGTACCGTTGCCAGACACTTGCTATATTGTGCGGTGGTGTTGGTTCCCAGTGCCTTCTTGGCCAGATCTAAAAGAAGCCCTGTTGCAGGGTCTGTGCTTTGTGCCGGAGAGAACTTCCTGCTGTCACCCGTATATGAGGTGTGTGTTGATGTTGGTTGTGCAATCTAGCCCCGGCCATTTGGTGTTGGCGTTGTTTGCGCATCCCGGTCCCGGCCGTTTGGCATTGGCGTTGATGCTATCCTTATTTGGCTGCCAGAATTTCCCAGAATTCCTTCGGAACTTCTGTCATGTTTTTCTGGGCATTTGGGCCCATTTGGCAAAATTTGCTCCACTGAAAACGAGAAAATGCAATGTTATTATCTGTTCCGGCGATGCGTTTTGCTATCAATACAATGTTTCTGTTCAAAGTAATCCTGGCCAGAGCTCTTTACATTTTTTAACACAAGCTGCCGATTGGTTGTTCTTCTGTTTATAATCCCAACCAATGCCATGTTATCTGACAAAGTGATTAGTTCCGTGTTATCCACCTGGTCACCCCAGTTTGGTATGATCTCAAGTAATGTAATATTCCTCGTCCGACCTGCTGCATACCATGTGCCCGGCCATTTCCCAGCGAACCATGCTGTGTCCAGCATTGCCCCAGAACCTTTGCTCCCGGCCGCATCGGTGTAAAGTCCCCTCTTATTGATAGTGTTTCATGGCGCTCTCCATATTGTTGTTCCGTTGAATCTTGTTAGGCATTCCTCCCATATCAACAATTCCTCCTTAATTTGTTCCTCCAATCTTATGTGTAGATGGGGCTTCTGGCAGCCTTGTGTGCTTAGCTCCGAGCTCCTTGCAAATGGTTTCCCTTGCGGGACCCCCTGGCGGCAAAATGCCAGCTTCCTGCCAAGGACTGCATTTCTCTAATTGTGCTTTTGCTCTTTCCCCTCAAGGCTCTGATTTTGTCCAGTAATTCCTCTCCCTTCTTGCCCGGTACCCTACACACTCCTAATCTAGAATCTATTTCTATACCCTAGAAAAGGAGGCTTGTCGCTCGGGTGGTTGTCTTGTCTGCTGCTAAAGGTTGCCCCATTGTGCTGCCATTGCTCACATTACTGTCAATGCTTGCTGCATTCGCCTGTCCCTGGGCGACCTATCAGTATAAAACCCTCCATGTAGTGCACTGCCTGTGCTTCTGGGAATTTTCATAGAAACTCCCAATGTAAAAAGGAGCTAAATTGCTCAACTAGGGCACATGATATCGCGCAGCCCATCGGTAGGCATTTGCCCACATACATTTTTCTTCAAATGTGAAACCCAGCCAGGGCTTGGAGTCTGGGTGCACTGGCAAGAGTCTGAATTCTGACTCAATGTCAAGTTTTGCCATTAACGCCCCTTTTCCACATTTTTTAACTAGTTTGGGTGCTTCTTGAAAGTGAGGGTAAGTCACTGCTGTGTCTGTCTCCAAGTATCCCATCGTTTACTGACTGCCCCTGGGGGTAGGACAAACTACGTATCATTCTGAACTGCCCTGTGTCTTTTTTGGGCACGCGACCCAGCGGAGAACACATGTATCGTTTGAATTCTGCCTAGTTCTACTTCTTTCTGAATTGTCTTGCTAATTAAAGATGTTTTTTTCCCCTTGCTGATTTTAAGTTCCTGGGGTGTTAGTGGATCCTCTCCCCTGAAAGGGGGTGCTGAAACCTTTCTGGAAACCTTTTTCTATCACCTGACTATTATTCTTATCTGGGTAGGCTGTCAGTAATGCAGCAAACTCCCCGACCTTAATTGGGCTTCTCCCTGGCGTCAATGTGACCTTATCCCGCAAATTATTATTGCTTTCTTTCTCGGGTTCTCTGTTGGGTAGCCTGGTGCACCCACTGCTGGCCTGCATGCTTGTACCTCCCCTCTCTGACCCATGGGCAGTGGCCCTTCTCGAATGTCCAACACGGGATGTTGTTCCTGTTGGCGTTTTGTGTTTTGTTAGCACTTTGGCTGCGGGTATTTGACCTAGCTTCCCATGGCTGCCTCTTCCGGACAGGCTGTTCCCCTTGCTTTGTATCTCTGGCTTGTTGGACTTATTGCCCCCTGTCATGCCTTTGCACGAGCCCCGCTCTTTTTGCCGCAGCATGTCGTATTACCTCTCTGGACTTCCTGTATGTACACATTCATCTGGGCCTGGTCCCATTCTATCTCTGGGTGTTCAGACATAGTCCTCCTGAATCGCTCATCATAGGCCAGCCGGGCCTCTCCCCCAAAAGGTGCTCTTACTTCTCGGATTATGTCCTCATTTCACCCCTTCATTTGGTAATGTCTCTAGTATTACTGTCGCTATTAGCCAATTATCTCAGTTGTTTTCTACCTCAGATTTTGGTGCTAATATTTTTTCTTTGATCTTTTGTGGTTTCTAAATGCATCGTGACCCTTTGTCTGTTCTTCTAGTAGTGAACATATTTCCATGTATTGTCTTTTCCAAATAGCTTCCTTGACCACCTGTTCAATATTCCATGCCAGGGACCCCTTAATTCTGTTCACAGTATCATTCTCTAGTGCTTTCAGTCTTTCTACCAGATGTGTGGTTGTGACCATTGTTCCTGTGTTCCTGTGTTCCTGTGCTCCTGTGCTCCTGTGTCCCTGTGTCCCTGTGTTCCTGTGCTCCTGTGCTCCTGTGCTCCTGTGCTCCTGTGCTCCTGTGCTCCTGTGCTCCTGTGCTCCTGTGTTCCTGTGTTCCTGTGCTCCTGTGCTCCTGTGTTCCTGTGTTCCTGTGCTCCTGCGCTCCTGCGCTCCTGTGCTCCTGTGCTCCTGTGTTCCTGTGTTCCTGTGCTCCTGTGCTCCTGTGCTCCTGTGTTCCTGTGCTCCTGTGTTCCTGTGTTCCTGTGCTCCTGTGCTCCTGTGCTCCTGTGCTCCCGTGTTCCCGTGCTCCCGTGCTCCCGTGTTCCCGTGTTCCCGTGTTCCCGTGTTCCCGTGTTCCTGGGCTCCTGTGTTCCCGTGTTCCCGTGTTCCCGTGTTCCCGTGCTCCCGTGCTCCTGTGTTCCTGTGTTCCTGTGTTCCTGTGCTCCTGTGTTCCTGTGTTGCTGCTGTTGCTGCTGTTGCTGCTGTTGCATTGACTATGACGCTGTTGTTCGTCGCTGGCACTCCCCCTTCTATTGCTTGGGTTCTTGCTATGAGGCCTGTTATCTCCGCTTGGCTCTGGGTGGGAGTAGGACCTACCCATGCCCTTAGTGGCCCCACTCCACTGTCCCCTTGTTCCACTGGTACTTCTGATCCCTTGGTTTGCAGTTGCCTTTCCCTAAATTCAGACATCATTTTTTCCAATCTGTCAAATTTGGCATTTACTACTGACTCCTAGATACTTGTGAGCAAACTCATCTAACATTTCAACCATGAAAGCTTTCTTTTTACTTAGATTGTTCTTCTTGCCGGACCCTGGCATTGTCTCCTTGACTTTCTTTTTTGGTGGTGCCCTTGTTTCATCAAGTTCAGTGCTGGCCTCTTCCTCCTCATTTGATCTTTCACTTGAAGGCGTCCTCACCCATGCCCAGCCATGGATTAGCTCGGCTTCAGAGCTTCGACTTGGTCTTGGCTGCCATTCTTGTGTTCTCCATCCTTGCTGCGGCAGCTGCTCCTTGTGTTCCCCACTGCTCTACGCTCTGTAGTGCGCCGTGGAGTTTGCAAACTGAAAGCTTTCCTCTCAGCTCTTCCTTCCCTTTAATATTCCAGCCTCCATGCCTGTGTTTTCATAAACACGAGCACCTCGCTCCCTTCCCACCAGTGTCTCTTTCTCTGCAGCCTCTCTGCTTATCCGCTTCCTTTGCTGGCCGGTTGCTGAGCTCTCCCTCTTCTCCGCGATGCTGACCTTCTCTGCTTATCCGCTTCCTTTGCTGGCCGGTTGCTGAGCTCTCCCTCTTCTCCGCGATGCTGACCTTCTCTGCTTATCTGCTTCCTTTGCTGGCCGGTTGCTGAGCTCTCCCTCCTCTCTGCGATGCTGACCTTCTCTGCTTATCCGCTTCCTTTGCTGGCCGGTTGCTGAGCTCTCCCTCCTCTCCGCGATGCTGACCTTCTCTGCTTATCCGCTTCCTTTGCTGGCCGGTTGCTGAGCTCTCCCTCCTCTCCGCGATGCTGACCTTCTCTGCTTATCCGCTTCCTTTGCTGGCCGGTTGCTGAGCTCTCCCTCCTCTCCGCGATGCGGACCTTCTCTGCTTATCCGCTTCCTTTGCTGGCCGGTTGCTGAGCTCTCCCTCCTCTCTGCGATGCTGACCTTCTCTGCTTATCCGCTTCCTTTGCTGGCCGGTTGCTGAGCTCTCCCTCCTCTCCGCGATGCTGACCTTCTCTGCTTATCCGCTTCCTTTGCTGGCCGGTTGCTGAGCTCTCCCTCCTCTCCGTGATGCTGACCTTCTCTGCTTATCCGCTTCCTTTGCTGGCCGGTTGCTGAGCTCTCCCTCCTCTCCGCGATGCTGACCTTCTCTGCTTATCCGCTTCCTTTGCTGGCTGGTTGCTGAGCTCTCCCTCCTCTCCGCGATGCTGACCTTCTCTGCTTATCTGCTTCCTTTGCTGGCCGGTTGCTGAGCTCTCCCTCCTCTCTGCGATGCTGACCTTCTCTGCTTATCCGCTTCCTTTGCTGGCCGGTTGCTGAGCTCTCCCTCCTCTCCGCGATGCTGACCTTCTCTGCTTATCCGCTTCCTTTGCTGGCCGGTTGCTGAGCTCTCCCTCCTCTCCGCGATGCTGACCTTCTCTGCTTATCCGCTTCCTTTGCTGGCCGGTTGCTGAGCTCTCCCTCCTCTCCGTGATGCTGACCTTCTCTGCTTATCCGCTTCCTTTGCTGGCCGGTTGCTGAGCTCTCCCTCCTCTCCGCGATGCTGACCTTCTCTGCTTATCCGCTTCCTTTGCTGGCTGGTTGCTGAGCTCTCCCTCCTCTCCGCGATGCTGACCTTCTCTGCTTATCTGCTTCCTTTGCTGGCCGGTTGCTGAGCTCTCCCTCCTCTCTGCGATGCTGACCTTCTCTGCTTATCCGCTTCCTTTGCTGGCTGGTTGCTGAGCTCTCCCTCCCCTCCGCGATGCTGACCTTCTCTGCTTATCTGCTTCCTTTGCTGGCCGGTTGCTGAGCTCTCCCTCCTCTCTGCGATGCTGACCTTCTCTGCTTATCCGCTTCCTTTGCTGGCCGGTTGCTGAACTCTCCCTCCTCTCCGCGATGCTGACCTTCTCTGCTGCTGACTCATGCGCTCGAATGCCAGCTCCTCTGCCTTCTTGGACCCTCTGGTAAGCTTTTTCTTCCGTCTTTTGCTGTGTGGTCCTCTTTGCTGACTTCTGACTCCTTCTGTGTTATATCACAAAGTCTCTGCTCAATGAGGGATTTGCACGTTGCTTTTCCACGTGACGTGCACGGAGCAAGATCAAGCTCCTGACTTGGCAAATGTCACTGGAGCCAGGCCAAGCCACGGCCCGCACAATGAAACCCGAAGCAAGGTAAAGCTCACCGACTGCCGAATAGCACCGGGGCAAGGCAAAGCTTCTGGTCGGCTAATAAGGGAAACAGGACAATGTTTTCAAAAGAAAAAAGTATTCTTCGTACGCAGGCTACTTGTTTGGTGCTCCGTGCGGATTGCCACGTGAATTGTGTTTCCCTGGCGCTTGTTCTTCTTCTTGCTGATAGTTTTATATCCATCAGCGGTGATTATGGATACCGAGGCTTGAGCCTCATTACTCCATCTTCTCGGGTTGAGTGTGTAGTCGTGGGTTAGTATTCTTCTTGGTCTGTGTGGTCCTGTCACAGTAGGGCTGGTTTCACAGGGTCTTCGCAGTGATGGGCCACGGGTAGCGGTCGAAGGGGTTTGCAGTGGTGGCAGTGAGTCTTCTGATCAGAGGGTTCGGGTTCTGATCCAGTCCTTGGCAGAAGTTCTTACTCAGCTTCGCTAGATGTTCGTCCACCATCTCGATGTCCAGGTCTCTGTGAAGGTCTGCTATCCTTGTGAAGATTGGAGCTCCAGACGATATCCGCAGAGCCTTGTTCTGCACTATCTGAAGACTCTTTCGGTGTCGCTCATGGCAGGTCATCCATGCTGGGGAAGCAATGGTGTCCACCACTCTCAGCAGCTGCTGGGTCGTTGCTCCTTTCGAAATCCAAACTGTTCCTTTGCTAGTAGATTTCTTTCGGAGGTGAAGTCGCTGAGTCGAGCGAAGAGGACCTTCTCCAGGAGCTTCGATAATACAGAGAGCAGGCTGATGGGGCGGTAGTTCGCTGGATCCCTCAGTGGTTTGCCTGCCTTTGGGAAAACAATGACCCTTGCTTCTTTCCAGGAACTCGGGAAGTGCTGGAGCCTCATGCATACATTGAAGAGCTCTGTGAGGTGTTCCATTGAAGCTGGTGGGAGGTTCTTGATTGCCATGTTGGTTATTCCGTCGCTCCCTGGTGCCTTGCCGTTCACCAGCTTTTCTGCAAGTCCTGTTACCTCAGAGCTTGTGCTCTTCTCGATGTCTTCTGCTCCCAGCGCAGTTCGGTCTTCTGCAAGATACTTCTCAACTGCTTCCGCCACTCCTTCTGAGAGCCTACTTACCTTGTTCGGGATGAACGAAGCCTCCAGTTTCTCGGCAAGGACCTCTGCCTTGTCCTTGTTGCTGCATGCAAGGTGGGTTCGTCCCTGGATTGGTGGGCTTGGCTCCTTCTTCCCAGTCAGGCGAGGAGTCATTCTCCACACTGAGTTGTCCGCCTCCTTCGGCTTAGCTGTTGCAGCCTCCCACTTCTCTCCACGGTGCTGTCGGATCTGTTCCCTCAGGAGTCTTGTGAGCGTGTTGTATTTCTGCAGGAGATCAGGTGTGCGGAACTTCTGCCACTGGCGTCAGACCCGGTTCTTGTCGGCGATTGACTGACCAATGAGTTTGTGTTGTGTTTCTCTGCTACTTGAGCAGCCCTTTATATTGGTGTAGGATGGCCCTAGGCCATGTCTGCTTGGGGGGCCTTTGCCACACCCCCGACCGGCTGCCGCCGACAACCATTAGCACCTTGTTGTGCTCATTGTTCTCTACCTGTGCATTTCCTGTCTCCCTGATCTTAGGTGCTTGGCACCTGCTATTGTGGTGTAGCCCCCTGTTGTGCCCCTCATCCTGCCTGGCACTGTGTGACTGTGGGGGACAGGGAGATGGAGGAGAGGTGTTGGGGCTCCCTTTGTGGCTCTGCAGCCCTTTGTAATTTCCCCCCTGTCCCCTCAGGCCCTCCTTGTCCCTCCGTTTACTGGCCCGTGCTTTCTAGCTGCGGGGTGCCCCCTCCGCAGCGCTGGCTAGATACGGCCCCCATAAGATGCCCATGGCTTCTCTGGCCTTCTCTTACCATGCCAGGGGTGCAGATACGGCCCCCATAAGATGCCCATGGCTTCTCCGGCCTTCTCATACTATGCCCGAGGTGCAGATACGGCCCCCATAAGATGCCCAGGGCTTCTCCGGACTTCTCATACTATGCCCGAGGTGTAGATACGGCCCCCATAAGATGCCCAGGGCTTCCCTGGCCTTCTCATACTATGCCCGAGGTGGAGATACGGCCCCCATAAGATGCCCAGGGCTTCTCTGGCCTTCTCATACTATGCCCGAGGTGTAGATACGGCCCCCATAAGATGCCCAGGGCTTCTCTGGCCTTCTCATACTATGCCCGAGGTGTAGATACGGCCCCCATAAGATTCCCATGGCTTCTCTGTTCTTCTCATACCATGCCAGGGGTGTAAATACTGCCCTCGTAAGATGCCCAGGACTTCTCTGCGCTGCCCATTCCATGCCCGGAATGTAAATACCACCCTCGTAAGATGCCCAGGGATTCTCTGCGCTGCTGATTCCATGCCCGGGGTGTAGATACCACTTCGTAAGATGCCCAGGGCTTCTCTGTGATGCCCATTCCACACCCCGGGTGTAGATACCGCCCTTGTAGCATGCCCAGGGCTGGGTGTGTGCATTATACCTAAGGCTGTACAGATTGTACGTGCCCGGAAGGTGTACCGTGGTGTTGGTACTGTGGGTGCTTAGGTTGTGCCCCGGCCTGTGCTGTGGTGCTTGTTTTGTGTCCAAGGCTACACTGTGGCTACACTGTGCTGCTCATACTGTGCTACTCTGGTACTAAGAGTCCAATTCATGGACTTTTTTGCATGGTCCAAAGTGACTTTGCACTGATGAAAAGCAGTGGTCGAAGTGAGCGGGAGCTGTCGGGAGCGCTGTTCCTCTACTTCTTTTAATTAAGTGTTACAGTTCCTATACTTTTATTTTAAAAAGAAAGCGTTCTGGAATGGTTTCGTTTTAAAATAAAAGTGTAGGAAGAAGTTGAAACTTGCACTTTCAGTGCACTGCACTGAGCGTTCCCCTAAACAGCAGGAGCATGTGCTTTGGGGTTTGTATTGTGCATGGGAGGGGGCACAGCGATGGGGTCTGTGGGGAGCAGTGCAGGCCAGTAGGGAACATGGTTCCACTACTTCTTTTCGTACACTTCGACCACTGATGAAAAGTGACTTTTCACTGCCGACACAAACCCTGATTCACGGAACTGCGCAAAGTGTATTTTTCAGCACTGCAAAGTCACTTTGAACCGTGCTAAAAAGTCCATGAATCGGGCCCAAGGCTGTGCCCACGCCTTGCTGTAATCCTTGGACTGCCCCAAGGCTGTGCCCACGCCTTGCTGTAATCCTTGGACTGCCCCAAGGCTGTGGCCACGCCTTGTTGTAATCCTTGAACTGCACCGAAGGCTGTGCCCACGCCTTGTTGGAATCCTTGGACTGTACCCAAGGCTGTGCCCACGCCTTGTTGGAATCCTTGCACTGCACCCAAGGCTGTGCCCACGCCTTGCTGTAATCCTTGGACTGCCCCAAGGCTGTGCCCACGCCTTGTTGGAATCCTTGGACTGTACCCAAGGCTGTGCCCACGCTTTGCTGTAATCCTTGGACTGCCCCAAGGCTGTGGCCACGCCTTTTTGTAATCCTTGGACTGCACCCAAGGCTGTGCCCACGCCTTGTTGGAATCCTTGCACTGCACCCAAGGCTGTGCCCACGCCTTGCTGTAATCCTTGGACTGCCCCAAGGCTGCGCCCACGCCTTGCCGTAATCCTTGGACTGCCCCAAGGCTGTGGCAACGCCTTGTTGTAATCCTTGGACTGCACCCAAGGCTGTGCCCACGCCTTGTTGGAATCCTTGGACTGTACCCAAGGCTGTGCCCACGCCTTGCTGTAATCCTTGGACTGCCCCAAGGCTGTGGCCATGCCTTTTTGTAATCCTTGGACTGCACCCAAGGCTGTGCCCACGCCTTGTTGGAATCCTTGCACTGCACCCAAGGCTGTGCCCACGCCTTGCTGTAATCCTTGGGCTGCCCCAAGGCTGCGCCCACGCCTTGCTGTAATCCTTGGACTGCCCCAAGGCTGTGGCCACGCCTTGTTGTAATCCTTGGACTGCACCCAAGGCTGTGCCCACGCCTTGTTGGAATCCTTGGACTGTACCCAAGGCTGTGGCCACGCCTTGTTGGAATCCTTGGACTGCCCCAAGGCTGTGCCCACGCCTTGTTGGAATCCTTGCACTGCACCCAAGGCTGTGCCCACGCCTTGCTGTAATCCTTGGACTGCCCCAAGGCTGCGCCCACGCCTTGCTGTAATCCTTGGACTGCCCCAAGGCTATGGCCACGCCTTTTTGTAATCCTTGGACTGCACCCAAGGCTGTGCCCACGCCTTGTTGGAATTCTTGGACTGTACCCAAGGCTGTGCCCACGCCTTGCTGTAATCCTTGGACTGCACCCAAGGCTGTGCCCACGCCTTGTTGGAATCCTTGGACTGCACCCAAGGCTGTGCCCACGCCTTGTTGTAATCCTTGGACTGCACCCTAGGTTGTGTCTGTGCCCACGCTTT
The DNA here is from genome assembly GCF_040938575.1 of Ambystoma mexicanum. Lineage (NCBI taxonomy): Eukaryota > Metazoa > Chordata > Amphibia > Caudata > Ambystomatidae > Ambystoma > Ambystoma mexicanum. The sequence continues at coordinate 15,886,217 of NC_090934.1, read as the reverse complement.
GCTGTAATCCTTTGACTGCCCCAAGGCTGTGCCCACGCCTTGCTGTAATCCTTGGACTGTCCCAAGGCTGTGCCCACGCCTTGGTGTAATACTTGGACTGCACCCTAGGTTGTGTCTGTGCCCACGCTTTGCTGTAATCCTTGGACTGACCCAAGGCTATGCCCACGCCTTGCTGTAATCCTTGGACTGTCCCAAGGCTGTGCCCACGCCTTGGTGTAATCCTTGGACTGCACCCTAGGTTGTGTCTGTGCCCACGCTTTGCTGTAATCCTTGGACTGACCCAAGGCTATGCCCACGCCTTGCTGTAATCCTTGGACTGCCCCAAGGCTGTGCCCACGCCTTGCTGTAATCCTTGGACTGCCCCAAGGCTGTGCCCACGCCTTGTTTTAATCCTTGGACTGCACCCAAGGGTGTGCCCACGCCTTGTTGGAATCCTTGGACTGCACCCTAGGCTGTGCCCACGCCTTGGTGTAATCCTTGGTCTGCATCCTAGGTTGTGTCTGTGCCCTCGCTTTGCTGTAATCCTTGGACTGTCCCAAGGCTGTGCCCACGCCTTGTTGTAATCCTTGGACTGCACCCTTGGCTGTGCCCACGCCTTGTTGGAATCCTTGGACTGCCCCAAGGCTGTGCCCACGCCTTGGTGTAATCCTTGGTCTGCATCCTAGGTTGTGTCTGTGCCCAAGGGTAGTGTGTGGTGCTTGGAGTGTGCCCACTGATTCTCAGCGCTGCTTGTACCCCCCACGAGGCTATAGAGTATTTTACCATACCCAGGAATCCGCTCCAGTGCTCCTGCTTCCCCCTAGGAATCTCTGAGGTACAGGTGCTCATTGCTTATACTTTGCCAAGCCTTCTGTAGGATGCTAACAATGTACCCCAACACGCTACTGTCCTCCTACCGTGTCCAAGGCACGTCCATGGTGCGTGTGCCATGGCCACCTCTGAGATGCACACCTTATCCTCTGCCAAAGGCGTCTGCCTGGTGTCAGCCGGTGCCGCCTTCACTCTGCTCTTATCAAGCCCAAGACCCCTCTGTCCAGGAGGCATCTACCATGCTCAAACGCGGGCCAAGACCTCTTTATAATGTTCTCACCACACCACACCACTCCACACCACACACCTGCTATGGTCCCCAGGCTGTGGCTGCCAGGGGGTTCTGGCTAGCAGGAGGCTCCATGACCAAGATGTTCTCCCATGCAGGAGAGGTCCAGCTTTTCTTGGACATCTGCGGTCAACAGTGAAAGTGTCCTGGACAGCAAATGGTGAGCTGGGATCAGCGGGATCTGTTTGGAGCAGAAATAACCAATGGCCAAGAGTCCGTCCATGACCCCTCAAAATCTGCACATGACCAGGGAGCCACCACAGAAGCCTCGAGATCTCTTAGAAGTGGACATGATAAACGCAAAGGGCCCATCAGAGATCCCTCAATGGCCAAGAGGCCGTTGACGACTGCTCAAGATCTGCACATGACCAGGGAGCCACCACAGAAGCCTCAAGATCTGTTAGACGTGGACAGGATAAACGCAAAGGGCAAGCGACCACCACAGAGCCCACAGCATGTGTTCAAAGGAGGCATGTCCAATGGCAAAGTATCCCCCAGAGATCCCATAATGTCCAATGAAAGGTGACATGAGCCCTGGCCAAGAGTCAGTCCCGGATCCTTCAAGATATGGGGGGGTCATTCCGAGGTTGGAGGTAAGTATTAGTTCTTACCGGCATGGCGGAAAGAACGAGTCCGATCTGGTACTATGCCGCTATTTACAGGCTATTCCGACCTCGCAGGCACGAGCTTTCCGCCATGCCGGTAAATCCCCTAGCGGCATACCGCTAAAGGGCTCGTTAAACCCCTTACCGGCATGAAGCGAGACGTACTTAACAACACCGCCGTCGAAGCTTTGCCGACCGTAATTAGCGGTGACCGTAATTTACGGTATCCGTAAATTACGGTCACGGCTAAATAACGGATATGGAAATTACGTCATCGCACAGGAACGGGAAGGAGTGCGGCGGCCATCTTTAAAAACACAATCCATTGCCATCCTCTCCAGGTAGCACCCTTGGGACGAACCTGAACCTCGGAAAAGGCCCACACAACCGCCAGCTATGCCCAAAGCACCCAAGAAGTCGGCGGACCGCCTCCGCAAGCAGCGCTTCAGCCCCGAGGAGCTGCAGGCCCTGGTGGGCTACCTGGAGGAGCACGCAGATGTCGTGTTCAGCAACGACATGCGCAGAGGGGCAGTGGCCCGCAAAAAAAACATATGGGCAGAACTTGCCCAAAGGGTGAGCGTGGTAGGCACCACCCCTCGCACCCCCAGGGACTGCCGCAAGAGGTGGGACGACTTGCGGTTGAGGGTGCGGAGCATCCTCTCAGCCAATCGCAGCCAGGCACTGCAAACTGGAGGTGGACCAAGTTCACCAGCGAAACTAGAGCCATGGGAGGAAACATGCGCTGCATTGATTGGCACAGAAGCAATCGAGGGCGTCGGCGAAATGGAGTGTGGGGCTCTGTCGTCTGCTGATGGAGGTGAGTGTCCAAAGTCAACACCGCCAATGGCAAATACATGCAGAATACACCTCCATGCCACGTCCAATGCACCTTGTCATACTCCCCTCCACCCATGCTGATAATGGCAAGACAACTGCCACCAAGGGACAAGTGCCACCACAGAATGCCCACCAACCACAGTGCAGTAAGTAGCACATCCCAATAAGCACACTGCAGCAGGCTTGGCAGTGTGCGAGTCAGACTGCACATGACCTGGCCAGGATTAGTGACTCCAACACCTGCGTACATATCCAACACGTGTAGAATCCAGTGATGTAGTAACGGCCAAAATGCCACCAACCCAAAATGACTGAAATGTGAATGCTGCCATTAATTACATTACCGTCTCACACAACCACTCATGTTGTACTTTTGTTCTCCACCCACAGGCAGTGAGCATGAGGGCGATGAGCCTGAGAAAAGCCGTCCCACCACATCGAGTGCCAAAGGCAGGGACCACCGCGTACCGGCCAGGAAGGACCGAACCACCACAGCTCCTCCAAGGCCCATTGAGGTTGCACAACCCCCATCCCTCACTGCATCTGCGCCTACTAACAGCGCCACACCAAGGTCAGAGGATTCCAGCATCTCTGGGGAGGTGGCAGCCACGGCCCCTCTGCAAATTGTGGACAGCCCCTTGTCAATTTGTGGTGCGTCTGAGGAGGAGTACTACCCCACTGTACACACACCCGAGCCCTCCAATGTCCCCCAGATGTCATGCAGTGACTCAGGGGAGGGTGACACACCAGTCCGAAGTGCACGTGGCGATGCACCGGGAGACGCAGATCCCGTGCCCAGTACCCCATTTGAGGCCCTGTCAGGCCATGTTGCCCCAATCCCCTGCAGGGATGATACGCCATCCCAGGATGCACTACGTGCAGGACAGCTCACTGCCCTCATCACTGACTTCAATGAGGAGAACCGCCAGGGCAGGTTGGAGTTACTGGAGGAGCTCAGGCAAATGCGTCAGGTGTTCACGGAAGGCACCAACCGTGTGTGTGAGGCACTTGCACGCATTGCAGACGCCCTTGTGGCAGCACATCCCACCCATGTGACTCAGCAGGAGGACACCCCCTCTACCAGTCGCCCCACCCCAGCAAGCCCGGTGCGCCGCTCGCTGCGTTCTCAGCGGCGCAGGAACATGCCCTCCCCCCGGGCCCTGGGAGCATGGATGAATAGGCAATGCTGGCACATGTGGACTCAATGTGCTACACGGGACTAGTGTTGCAGAGTTGGGGGGAGGGGGGTGAGGGTGTGTATGGGAGTTGGGGGGAGGGGGGTGAGGGTGTGTATGGGAGTTGGGGGGAGGGGGGTGAGGGTGTGTATGGGAGTTGGGGGGAGGGGGGTGAGGGTGGAGGTTTTGTTGTTCATGTTTGAAGCTACAAATACAATACACCGGTTGTGCATAAAAATATCAGAGTGGACATTGTTCAATGTGCATGCGTCTTCTAATGACTCACAGTGCATGGTGTACATGTATCCCCACAACCACTGCCCAATGCCCTGCCATCCTGACACCCTCAGCTGACTTGAGTGTCAGAAATATTGGCCAATCAATGATTGCCACACGGCACATCCCTCCTGTGCACCTGCACCGTGATGCTGTCCTGCCATTTCTTCCTCCTCCCCCTCATCATCATCTGGTGGTAGCAGTTCCAGGTCAGGGTGCAGTGGCACGTTCCGACGGATGCATGCATTGTGCAGCTTTACACATGCCATGGTGATCCTGGCCACCTTCTCGTGGCTGTTGATGAGTGCTCCACCCGAACGGCTGTGGCAACAAAATAGTGCCTTCAACAGGCCAAATGTCTGCTCTATGGCCACCCGTGTACGGATATGGGCTCTATTGTAGTCCTCCTCATGCCTGTTCTGTGGGTTGCGGATAGGGGTCATGAGCCACGGCTTCCAAGGGTAGCCACCATCAGCAGCATGGAAGGGGAATGAAGGTAAGTGTTTGTACATTGATGGTGGGGAACTGTAGCAGTCTTGCATGGCAGCTGGTGATTCCTGGCCATACACACATGTCCCTGGTTGCATCAACCCCATTACTGGCCCGGCTATGTGTCCTGTGCCATGGAATGCTGGAGGGGGTAGCTTCTTCAAGGTGGCTTATGGTGTGCACTCACATCTTGTTGCACGTGCACCGTATATGCGTGCAGCAGTGTTGGCCTGAATTCATTGATGTGTTGGGTTCTGTGTGATTTGGTGGCAGGGGGTGTTGACTGTAGTCAGTAGCATACTTGTCTTACTGCACTGATCAGTACCATGTTGACTTGCACCACTACTATGGGTGTGCGGAACCAGGGACACGCTGCGGTATCCCTGTTGTGCTCACTTCTATGCACTCCCAGGGACGTCTGTCTTGTGTGGTGGGATGCAGGAGGCTGCGAGGTAGTGCATATGCAGTGCATGGTGCAGGATGCCCTTACGGTGTGTGTGGTCTGCCGATAAATGGTGCTTGTGTTGTGTTATTGGGCCAGGTTACCTGTCGGACGAGTAGTGTTGTGTTTTGTACATTCTGGCATCGCTGTGAGGTTAGGCAGTCATGTGCCATGTCGATTGCCTTGGGGCACTGTGTTCTGTGGGGTGCACATCGTGCACTGGCGTCAACATTCCCACACAGGTGTGGTATGCACCCCCACCCTTTCCCACCAAGTTGGGGTATTCATCCACCCCAATCATGGCACCAATGCGCTGCCATGGCCCAATCAGGTGACTCACCAAGCAGTCAGGCACGTTGTCCAGCATGTAGCTCCATCTAGCGTGGTAGCGTGGGGTTTCGCAGGACCAGGGGTCATGTCTTGTTCGGGGTTATTGGGCACCGCAATGTGTGATGTCTTTACTGGCATTTCATACCATCTGGGCGTCAATGGAGTGGTATTGCTTGCAGTTGCAATACCCCACCTCCATTGCATGTGGACAGTTCAATTCCACGTGGGTGCAGTCGAGGGCACCCATGCAATTTGGCATGCCTGCCAGTGCATGGTAGGCAACTCATGTATCCAATATCTCCTGGGGTGTCCGGGGTAGGGATATGTAGTCCCTTGTGTGTTTCAGGAGGGCATCCAGCACTTGTTTGAGTATCTGTGAAGATATGGCCTGTGGTATGCCATGCATGTGCCCCACTGTATGCTGCTACGTGCCTGTGGCAAGGAAGTTGAGTACAGACACTACCTTGAGTCGAGGGGGGATTGCGGGGTGGATTTCTATGTGGCTCACTATGTCGTCATGTGTCAGGTCCACTATGGTGGTGATGGTGTCCCGGTCAAGCCGGTACAGGGTGTGGATCAGCTCTGGTGTGAGATTGAAGGGGGAGGCTCTGATGCGAGTGATTGGGGGCTGCCGGCGTGGTAATGGTGGCTGCACCGGTAGGGCATGCCGGGCCTGTCGCACCCTCCTTCTCCTCCTGTGTATCCTCTGTGGTGGTGGCTGTGGTGGTTGTTGTTGTTGCTGTTGTTGTGGTAGCTGCCTTGCATGCAGGGCCTCCGGCTCCGGTAATGCTGCTACTATTGGTGTCATCTTGGTGTGGGAGGGGGTGGGGTGGGTGGGTGGGCTCCTTTTATGCTGTGTCAGACTGCATTGAGTCCACCTGTACTGATTGTGTGCACCTGTGGCTCTAGGAACCACTGCTCAGAGTTCTTTACTCCTTCTCTGAGATCCTGTATGTACTCCATGCTGGTAAGGTACTTTACGGCCTTGGGGATGCCGTAATTTACGTGTACTACTTACTTGGAATCAGCTCCGGTTTACGCCATGCCGTTAATTATGGCATGGTGGGTCGCGCGCGCGACCCAAGACCGTAAATTACGGCATAGTAGTTTACGGTGCCGTAATTTACGGTCTGAGGGGTCGGAATAGCGTGGAGCGGAAAACCATGCCGGTAAAGCATTACCGGCATGGTTTGGACCTTACCTCCAACCTCAGAATGACCCCCATGGTCTAGGAAGACATGACCAATGACCCAAAGGCCACCAGAGGACCCTCAGGATCTGCTTGAAGGAGACATGGCCAAGCGTCCACAACAGAACCCTCAAGATCTGCTTAAAGGAGACGTAACCAAGAATCTGCCACCGATCCTTCAAGATCTGCTTGAAGGAGACATGGCCACGGGTCCACAACAGTACCCTCAAAATCTGCTTGAAGGAGACATGGCCAAAAGTCCACAACAGAACCCTCAAGATCTGCTTAAAGGAGACGTAACCAAGAATCTGCCACCGATCCTTCAAGATCTGCTTGAAGGAGACATGGCCACGGGTCCACAACAGTACCCTCAAGATCTGCTTGAAGGAGACATGGCCACGGGTCCACAACAGTACCCTCAAGATCTGCTTGAAGGAGACATGGCCACGGGTCCACAATAGAACCCTCAAGATCTGCTTGAAGGAGACATGGCCAAAAGTCCACAACAGAGCCATCAAGATCTGTTTAAAGGAGACATATCCAAGAGTCTGCTCCTGACCCTTCAAGATCTGCTTGAAGGAGACATGGTCATGGATCCACAACAGAACCCTCAATATCTGCTTTTTTAGGACACATGGCCCTGGGACCGCCACTGACCCTTCAAGATCTGTGTGCAGGAGACAGGGCATAGGGTCCACAAAAGAACCCTCAAGATCTGCTAGAAGAACACATTGGCAAGGGTCAACCACAGAACCTGCAAGATTTGTTTTAAAAAGAAATTAAAATGGTCCCTCACAAATCGCTCTATACCTATTCAAAGATGACACAACCAATTGCCAAGAGTCAGCCTTGGAGGTGTCCACATAACTCTTGAGATTTGTTCGAAGGACAACCGACCAATACTCAAGCATCAGCCATGGATACGGTAAGAGCTCTGGGAAGGGGACACGACCGGGATCCCTCAAGCGCTTAAAAACACAGAGTACACGCTGCACTCAGGCCCGGACTGGCCTCTGGGGAAATGGTGGAAAGCCTGTTGTACGGCCTATCACCTTCACTGTTTCAGTAGTGTTGCTGGAGTAAGAAAGGGACAGATCAGGCAATTACTATTTAAAAAGAGAGTCTTTAAGAAGTAGCTCTCCACAGGCCCTGACTGCACGAGTGCATGCATGATTCTGAGAGTTCAATGAGAGAGTCCTTAAGAAGTAGCCCTCCACAGGCCCTGAATGCACGAGTGCATGCATGATTCTGAGAGTTCAATGTGTTCACTTTAATTAGCAGCAACATCTGATTTTTGGAGCAGCGGTGCAGGAGTCAGACCCGTTTCTTTTAGAACCAAAACAGGTGCAGTTTAATGTTGTAGCTGTTATTACTCGTGTGCAGAGCCAAGCAGATCACCTCTCAGCGCTTGTTAATATTATCCTGGCAATGCCACTCATTTTACCAACCCTGAAAGGTTGAAAGGTGCCACATGTGTGTTAAACACAGATGTGTGCAGCAGCCACCCAACCCTCTGATCTTAGTTATTATGTTTACAGCATGGTGGGAGAGGGAGGAATTCGAGCATCTGTACGAGGAGTATGTGCTAGCTTGTGCTATTTTTGAAATTTTGTAATTTAACGGAATGTTGGGAGATCAACCTTTGGAAAATGTGTGGGGCTAATCCGCACACATTTTCCTATGCTTGCCGCACAACACACACATAGTCACGTGTACTCTGGGTGGACAAAGCCTACAGGCGCAGTCCTCCTATAATGTTCAGCTGGAATGTAACAGCCATGGGTACAGCAAAGCATCTCAAAAATGGGGAAGGCAAAACCTTGCTCCTACCATGGTCAGCCTTATTAATTGACAAAGGCTCCATGGATCTTCCCCATCCTTTGTCTGCCGTTCTGGTGGTGGTGCATACTGATGAGAGTTAATTAAAGCAGGCCTGTGAGAGGCCTGGTCGCAGAGCTGACAAAGAGGACAGGGAACCCAACACCGTTTTGATATGCATCTGTGTCAACCTGTAGTTAGCTACCGCCCCTTAGTATCAAGGGCAGTGAACTGTCATGTCTGGGACAACTGTTTGCAGTAGGCAACCCCCAAAGAGGGACCCCCTTTCAGAGGGTAAAAGTATGTGATTTGATGGAGACAGAAAGTCTGTTGTCGCCACAAACTTCAAGGGAGACCTGTGCTTTGATCAGGAACCACAGAGAGCTAAATTAACCAGAGAGACCCTTTTTCTCCACAACAGACAGTACGTTGGGTGGGACTTAGTAGTACATGTTTTCACCCCTTTACCTTTCCTGTTGCAAAGCACTCTGGTTATGACCTCACCCATAACAGAAGAATTCTGGTGGGGACCTAGGATTGGTTCATTAAGGTAGGCTTAGCTTGCACCAATCATGGGGGCCCATTTGGCTTTAAAAGAGGGCTGAGCCCCTCTCTTAGCAGATCATCTGAAGACTTTGCAAGGAGTAACAAGAAGGACTCATTTGGACCCTGGCTGAAGGTACAATCTGCCTTACATCTTCTGTCAGTGAAGAAAAGCCAGAAACTCCAAGAGGTAAACAAGATCCCTCCCCAAACATCTCCCAGGGAACAGAGGGAGATACTGAATCCAGAGGACCCTCCAAGCAGCTCCAGAACCGGTACCCAGCCAGCACACAGTGTGCGCTGATAGGCTCTGCTGCAAGCTTCCTAGGTGGGAAGTGACAGAGAGTCTGTGAACCAAACCAAGGACAAGGCTGTTGCCTGCAACACTCTCCTCGGCTTAAAGGCCGACAGATGCAACTGACTGCACCACTGACTGTCATCACGCCGCAGTCACTCACGCCGTCTGAGATACTTCGACCAGTGCTTCAGACCGGCCAACCACCAGTTAGACAACGATTCCTGACCCTGAGACGCCGTGTAGGCCAGCCTGCAGCCATCCGTCCAGCCTTGCTCGCCGAACTGCCTATCGCCTGATACCCATAGATGTCTCCCGTCTTGAACTCTGTCGTAGAAGCTGCAAAGCACCCTGAAACCGACTCGACACTATTGAGCACCAAGAACTTCTGCAAGCACAAGGTATATTGTGGTTCTGTCCCCCTGGTCCTTCTCTGAAAGGCCCTAATGACATTTTACGACCGATTGCCCCCTTTGTGCCGAATCCAAGTATCCTTGAACTATTGCGATTAATTACTATACCGCCTACCTTTCTGTCAGTATCCAGAGTCTTTCCTTTTCCTTTGTGAAACTGTCTGTCCTCTGTGTTCCTTTACAGGGTGGGCTGTATTTTGTAGTGTGCTAGAACTGTCTGTTGTGATAATATTAAAGAAGATATTTGTGTACAACTTTGACTGGACAGTCCCTTTTATCATTGGGTAATAATTGTATTTTCGCTGTGTTGCAACTAACCAACGATGCACGACCTTGCAGAGATAAGCCTGCCGTTCTGTCCACGTTACCAACATTGGACAAGGAGGTCTTATAATACACTTGTGTTTCCAATCTGTTCGGATCCCTTCTGGTGTACTAGAGGTGTGGGGCTGATTGATGGTTTAGAAGCCGATATTCATCCCTGAACCACTGGTGCCCCGAAGTTAATTCGTCACAGGGGATGGGGGGGGGGTGTAGCCAAGAGGTAAGAAAGCTTTCCGAGTTGGATCTGTGGCGGTGAGAGGGGGGCAGGTGGGGTGGCTGTCGTCATAAGCCACACGCAGCGCAAGGTGGGCTCAGCCATTAGAGAGCAGCCTTTATCTGATCGCCCATTTCTGTCCGATAGAATGCCTGATTAATGCCTGATCAAACAGAATCGTGTGCCAATGGTCTTGATTTCTACAAAGCAGACCTGACAGAACGCCTTTACTTCCCGAAACACACCCCCGTTTGACCCTGAGCCTGGCACAGGGTGGCAGGGATGTCGCCATGGTCACGGCGAGACTCTGGGCAGCGTGCCGTGAAGGTTGACCGATGCCATGCCATGCCCAGCTGCCCACACAGGGCTCCCAAGCGCCACTGCCCGCGCGGTGCCCTGGCACAGGAATGCGTTACACTTAGGGTCTGGCTCTGGGGGTGGTGGGGGACGCAGATGAATGCCCCAGACAGTGGAACTCTGCTGTAACAGGGAAGACACAATCTCTGGAGTGGTTTAATTAGACGGGTGTCAGTCCCCCAAGCCCGCAGCACCCCACGTCCATTGGTTTATTGTATCTTTGGGCCTGGGGGGTAATGCCTGCTCCATCCGATCTTTGATGAGGGGGCCTTGGGTGAGGTGAGCCTGGGTAAGGACCCCTGTGCAATGGAGCTAAGGTCAGTCATCATGTGTCCCTTGTCCAAAGCCCTGGTGAAGATGGCATGCACTGGGCTAAAGAAGGAACCCGTTGCAGTTGTGTACCTAGAACCCATCGCTACCTTCACCCGCCTTGGCACCCTAATCTGGATCCCCTCTCCTTAAAAAGACTCTCCTTGCATCTTTGCAAAAAAGAGAAGTTCTCCTATCAGGGAAGTGAGTGGCCATGAACTATGGCAGTGGGTGCAACCTATGACTCCCATAATCCCTCAACATTGACTATGCTGGCTAGGGCTGATGGGAAATGTAGTCCAAAACATTTGGCGAGCCAAAGGTTGCAAACCCCTGGACTAAGGTATCATGAAATGTGCACCCGAGCCCTGCACATCCACCCCAGGAATCAAGGGGACTTCCTGAGACGCTGCCAGGTGCTGCAGATGAGGGTGCTGAGGGGCTGGGGGGCTCAGAGGTGTCCTGGTGAAGCGTTACTCCAAATAAGTAAAGTGGAACTAGCTCAACACTCTGCACTCGTGTGACTTATCCCAGAGCCTTCGTGGTACTGGGACAGGGTCGGACTGGGGCATAAGATGGCCTCGGGCACCAATAAAAAAGCGGCGCACAGCTGCAAATGGCATGTCTGACACGGTCGCTAGTAAGGGCAAGGATTCAGCACCCTGGATAATATGATTATTCTGAACCATGTTATCTCTAACACAGTCGCTAGTAAGGGCAAGGATTCAGCACCTGGATAATATCAGTATGCTGAAGCACGTTATCTCTGACACGGTCGCGAGTAAGGGCAAGGATTCAGCACCTGGATTATATGACTATGTTGAATATCGTTATCTCTGACACAGTTGCTAGTAAGGGCAAGGATTCAGCACCTGGATAATCTGACTATGCTGAATATCGTTATCTCCGACACAGTTGCTAGTAAGGGCAAGGATTCAGCACCTGGATAATCTGACTATGCTGAATATCGTTATCTCTAACACGGTCCCTAGTAAGGGCAAGGATTCAGCACCCGGATAATCTGACGATGCTGAACCATGTTATCTGTGACCCGGTCGCTAGTAAGGGCAAGGATTTAGCACCTGGATAATATAACTATGTTGGACCATGTTATCTCTGACACGGTCGCTAGTAAGGCCAAGGATTCAGCACCCTGAATAATATGACTATGCTGAACCATGTTATCTCTGACACGGTCGTAGTAAGGGCAAGGATTCAGCACCTAGATAATATGACTATGCTGAACCATGTTATCTCTGACACGGTCGTAGTAAGGGCAAGGATTCACCCCCTTGGATAATATGACTATGCTGAACCATGTTATCTCTAACACAGTCGCTAGTAAGGGCAAGGATTCAGCACCTGGATAATCTGACTATGCTGAACCATGTTATCTGTGACACGGTCGCTAGTAAGGGCAAGGATTCAGCACCTGGATAATCTGACTATGCTGAACCATGTTATCTGTGACCGGGTCGCTAGTAAGGGCAAGGATTCAGCACCTGGATAATATGACTATGCTGAACCATGTCATCTCTGACACGGTCGCTAGTAAGGGCAAGGATTCAGCACCTGGATAATCTGACTATGCTGAACCATGTTATCTGTGACCGGGTCGCAAGGGCAAGGATTCAGCACCTGGATAATATGACTATGCTGAACCATGTTATCTGTGACCGGGTCGCAAGGGCAAGGATTCAGCACCTGGATAATATGACTCTGCTGAACCATGTTATCTCTGACACGGTCGCTAGTAAGGGCAAGGATTCAGCACCTGGATAATATGACTCTGCTGAGCCACCTTATCTCTGACACGGTCGCTAGTAAGGGCAAGGATTCAGCACCTGGATAATTTGACTATGCTGTACCATGTTATCATTGACAAGGTTGCTAGTAAGGGCAAGGATACAGCACCTGGATAATATGACTATGCTGAACCATGTTCTCTCTGACACGGTCCCTAGTAAGGGCAAGGATTCAGCACCTGGATAATATGACTCTGCTGAACCACGTTATCTCTGACACGGTCGCTAGTAAGGGCAAGGATTCAGCACCCTGAATAATATGACTTTGCTGAACCATGTTATCTCTGACACGGTCGCTAGTAAGGGCAAGGATTCAGCACCTGGATAATATGACTATGCTGAACCATGTTATCTCTGACACGCTTGCTAGTAAGGGGAAGGATTCAGCACCCTGAATAATATGACTTTGCTGAACCATGTTATCTCTGACACGGTCGCTAGTAAGGGCAAGGATTCAGCGCCTGGATAATTTGACTATGCTGTACCATGTTATCATTGACAAGGTTGCTAGTAAGGGCAAGGATTCAGCACCCTGAATAATAAGACTCCGCTGAACCATGTTATCTCTGACACGGTCGCTAGTAAGGGCAAGGATTCAGCACCCTGAATAATAAGACTTTGCTGAACCATGTTATCTCTGACACGGTTGATAGTAAGGGCAAGGATTCAGCACCTGGATAATATGACTATGCTGAACCATGTTATCTCTGACACGCTTGCTAGTAAGGGGAAGGATTCAGCACCCTGAATAATATGACTTTGCTGAACCATGTTATCTCTGACACGGTCGCTAGTAAGGGCAAGGATTCAGCACCTGGATAATTTGACTATGCTGTACCATGTTATCATTGACAAGGTTGCTAGTAAGGGCAAGGATTCAGCACCTGGATAATGTGACTATGCTGAACCATGTTATCTCTGACACGGTCGCTAGTAAGGGCAAGGATTCAGCACCTCGATAATATGACTATGCTGAGCCACCTTATCTCTGACACGGTCGCTAGTAAGGGCAAGGATTCAGCACCTGGATAATTTGACTATGCTGTACCATGTTATCATTGACAAGGTTGCTAGTAAGGGCAAGGATACAGCACCTGGATAATTTGACTATGCTGAACCATGTTATCTCTGACACGGTCGCTAGTAAGGGCAAGGATTCAGCACCTGGATAATTTGACTATGCTGTACCATGTTATCATTGACAAGGTTGCTAGTAAGGGCAAGGATTCAGCACCCTGAATAATAAGACTCTGCTGAACCACGTTATCTCTGACACGGTCGCTAGTAAGGGCAAGGATTCAGCACCCTGAATAATAAGACTTTGCTGAACCATGTTATCTCTGACACTGTTGATAGTAAGGGCAAGGATTCAGCACCTGGATAATATGACTATGCTGAACCATGTTATCTCTGACACGCTTGCTAGTAAGGGGAAGGATTCAGCACCCTGAATAATATGACTTTGCTGAACCATGTTATCTCTGACACGGTCGCTAGTAAGGGCAAGGATTCAGCACCTGGATAATTTGACTATGCTGTACCATGTTATCATTGACAAGGTTGCTAGTAAGGGCAAGGATTCAGCACCTGGATAATGTGACTATGCCGAGCCACCTTATCTCTGACACGGTCGCTAGTAAGGGCAAGGATTCAGCACCTGATAATATGACTCTGCTGAACCATGTTATCACTGACATGGTCGGTAGTCATAGCAAGGATTCAGCACCTGGATAATATGACTATGCTGAGCCACTGTATCTCTGACATGGTCGCTAGTAAGGGCAAGGATTAAGCACCTGGATAATATGATTATGCTGAACCACGTTATCTATGACGCGGTCGCTAGTAAGGGCAAGCATTTAGCACCTGGATAATATGATTATGCTGAACCACGTTATCTATGACCGGGTCGCTAGTAAGGGCAAGGATTCAGCACCTGGATAATATGACTATGCTGAACCATGTTATCTCTGACACGGTCGCTAGTAAGGGCAAGGATTCAGCACCTGGATAATATGACTCTGTTGAACCATGTTATCACTGACACGGTCGCTAGTAAGGGCAAGGATTCAGCAACTAGATAATATGACTATGCTGAGCCACTTTATCTCTGATGCGGTCGCTAGTAAGGGCAAGGATTCACCCCCTGGATAATATGACTATGTTGAATATTGTTATCTCTGACACAGTTGCTAGTAAGGGCAAGGATTCAGCACCTGGATAATCTGACGATGCTGAACCATGTTATCTCTGACACGGTCGCTAGTAAGGGCAAGGAATTAGCACCTGGATAATATGACTATGCTAAACCACGTTATCTGTGACACAGTTGCTAGTAAGGGCAAGGATTCAGCACCTGGATAATATGACTATGCTAAACCACGTTATCTGTGACACAGTTGCTAGTAAGGGCAAGGATTCAGCACCTGGATAATATGACTATGCTGAACCACATTTTCTCTGACACGGTTGCTAGTAAGGGTAAAGATTCAGCACCTGGATAATATCAGAATGCTGAACCACGTTATCTCTGACACGGTCGCTAGTAAGGGCAAGGATTCAGCACCTGGATAATATGACTATGCTGAACCATGTTATCTCTGACACGGTCGCTAGTAAGGGCAAGGATTCAGCACCTGGATAATATGACTATGCTGAACCATGTTCTCTCTGACACGGTCGCTAGTAAGGGCAAGGATTCAGCACCTGGATAATATGACTCTGCTGAACCACGTTATCTCTGACACGGTCGCTAGTAAGGGCAAGGATTCAGCACCCTGAATAATATGACTTTGCTGAACCATGTTATCTCTGACACGGTCGCTAGTAAGGGCAAGGATTCAGCACCTGGATAATATAACTATGCTGAACCATGATATCTCTGACACGCTTGCTAGTAAGGGGAAGGATTCAGCACCCTGAATAATATGACTTTGCTGAACCATGTTATCTCTGACACGGTCGCTAGTAAGGGCAAGGATTCAGCACCTGGATAATTTGACTATGCTGTACCATGTTATCATTGACAAGGTTGCTAGTAAGGGCAAGGATTCAGCACCTGGATAATTTGACTATGCTGAACCATGTTATCTCTGACACGGTCGCTAGTAAGGGCAAGGATTCAGCACCTGGATAATTTGACTATGCTGTAGCATGTTATCATTGACAAGGTTGCTAGTAAGGGCAAGGATTCAGCACCCTGAATAATAAGACTCTGCTGAACCACGTTATCTCTGACACGGTCGCTAGTAAGGGCAAGGATTCAGCACCCTGAATAATAAGACTTTGCTGAACCATGTTATCTCTGACACGGTTGATAGTAAGGGCAAGGATTCAGCACCTGGATAATATGACTATGCTGAACCATGTTATCTCTGACACGCTTGCTAGTAAGGGCAAGGATTCAGCACCTGGATAATATGACTATGCTGAACCATGTTATCTCTGACAAGGTTGCTAGTAAGGGCAAGGATTCAGCACCTGGATAATTTGACTAAGCTGAACCATGTTATCTCTGACACGGCCGCTAGTAAGGGCAAGGATTCAGCACCTCGATAATATGACTATGCTGAGCCACCTTATCTCTGACACGGTCGCTAGTAAGGGCAAGGATTCAGCACCTGGATAATATGACTCTGCTGAGCCACGTTATCACTGACATGGTCGCTAGTCATAGCAAGGATTCAGCACCTGGATAATATGACTATGCTGAGCCACTGTATCTCTGACACGGTCGCTAGTAAGGGCAAGGATTCAGCACCTGGATAATATGATTATGCTGAACCACGTTATCTATGACGTGGTCGCTAGTAAGGGCAAGCATTTAGCACCTGGATAATATGATTATGCTGAACCACGTTATCTATGACCGGGCCGCTAGTAAGGGCAAGGATTCAGCACCTGGATAATATGACTATGCTGAACCATGTTATCTCTGACACGGTCGCTAGTAAGGGCAAGGATTCAGCACCTGGATAATATGACTCTGCTGAACCATGTTATCACTGACACGGTCGCTAGTAAGGGCAAGGATTCAGCACCTGGATAATATGACTATGCTGAGCCACTTTATCTCTGATGCGGTCGCTAGTAAGGGCAAGGATTCACCCCCTGGATAATATGACTATGCTGAATATCGTTATCTCTGACACAGTTGCTAGTAAGGGCAAGGATTCAGCACCCTGGATAATATGACTATGCTGAGCCACTTTATCTCTGACACGGTCACTAGTAGGGGCAAGGATTCAGAACCTGGATAATATGACTATGCTGAGCCACTTTATCTCTGACACGGTCGCTAGTAAGCGCAAGAGTTCTGCACCTGTATAATAGGACTCTGCTGAACCATGTTATCTCTGACGCGGTCGCTAGTAAGGGCAAGGATTCAGCACCTTTATAATATGACTATGCTGAACCATGTTATCTCTAACACAGTCGCGAGTAAGGGCAAGGATTCAGCACCTTTATAATATGACGATGCTGAACCATGTTATCTCTGACACAGTCGCTAGTAAGGGCAAGGATTCAGCACCTGGATAATATGACTCTGCTGAACCATGTTATCACTGACATGGTCGCTAGTCATAGCAAGGATTCAGCACCTGGATAATATGACTATGCTGAGCCACTGTATCTCTGACACGGTCGCTAGTAAGGGCAAGGATTCAGCACCTGGATAATATGATTATGCTGAACCACGTTATCTATGACGCGGTCGCTAGTAAGGGCAAGCATTTAGCACCTGGATAATATGATTATGCTGAACCACGTTATCTATGACGCGGTCGCTAGTAAGGGCAAGCATTTAGCACCTGGATAATATGACTATGCTGAACCATGTTATCTCTGACACGATGATTAGTAAGGGCAAGGATTCATCCCCTGGATAATATGACTCTGCTGAACCACGTTATTTCTAATACGTTCGCTAGTAAGGGCAAGGATTCAGCACCTGGATAATATGACACTGCTGAATCATGTTATCTCTGACATGGTCGCTAGTAAGGGCAAGGATTCAGCACCTGGATAATATGACTCTGCTGAACCATGTTATCTCTGACATGGTTGCTAGTAAGGGCAAGGATTCAGCGCCGTGGATAATATGACCATGCTTCTCTGACACGGTCGCTAGTAAGGGCAAGGATTCAGCACCTTGATAATATGATTATTCAGAACCATGTTATCTCTAACAGAGTCACTAGTAAGGGCAAGGATTCAGCACCTGGATAATATGACTATGCTGAACCATTTTAACTGTGACGCGGTCGCTAGTAAGGGCAAGGATTCAACACCTCGATAATATGACTATGCTGAACCATTTTATCTATGACACGGTCACTAGTAGGGGCAAGGATTCAGCACCCTGGATAATATGACTATACTGAGCCACTTTATCTCTGACACGGTCACTAGTAGGGGCAAGGATTCAGAACCTGGATAATATGACTATGCTGAGCCACTTTATCTCTGACACGGTCGCTAGTAAGGGCAAGGATTCAGCCCCTGGGTAATATGACTATGCTGAACCATGTTATCTCTAACACGGTAGATAGTAAGGGCAGGGATTCAGCACCTTGATAATATGATTATTCTGAACCATGTTATCTCTAACAGAGTCACTAGTAAGGGCAAGGATTCAGCACCTGGATAATATGACTATGCTGAACCATTTTAACTGTGACGCGGTCGCTAGTAAGGGCAAGGATTCAACACCTCGATAATATGACTATGCTGAACCCTTTTATCTATGACACGGTCACTAGTAAGGGCAAGGATTCAGCACCTGGATAATATGACTCTGCTGAACCATGTTATCACTGACATGGTCGCTAGTCATAGCAAGGATTCAGCAACTGGATAATATGACTAGGCTGAGCCACTGTATCTCTGACACGGTCGCTAGTAAGGGCAAGGATTCAGCACCTGGATAATATGATTATGCTGAACCACGTTATCTATGACGCGGTCGCTAGTAAGGGCAAGCATTTAGCACCTGGATAATATGATTATGCTGAACCACGTTATCTATGACCGGGTCGCTAGTAAGGGCAAGGATTCAGCACCTGGATAATATGACTATGCTGAACCATGTTATCTCTGACACGGTCGCTAGTAAGGGCAAGGATTCAGCACCTGGATAATATGACTCTGCTGAAACATGTTATCACTGACACGGTCGCTAGTAAGGGCAAGGATTCAGCACCTGGATAATATGACTATGCTGAGCCACTTTATCTCTGATGCGGTCGCTAGTAAGGGCAAGGATTCACCCCCTGGATAATATGACTATGCTGAATATCGTTATCTCTGACACAGTTGCTAGTAAGGGCAAGGATTCAGCACCTGGATAATCTGACGATGCTGAACCATGTTATCTCTGACACGGTCGCTAGTAAGGGCAAGGATTTAGCACCTGGATAATATGACTATGCTAAACCACGTTATCTGTGACACAGTTGCTAGTAAGGGCAAGGATTCAGCACCTGGATAATATGACTATGCTAAACCACGTTATCTGTGACACAGTTGCTAGTAAGGGCAAGGATTCAGCACCTGGATAATCTGACTATGCTGAACCACATTTTCTCTGACACGGTTGCTAGTAAGGGTAAAGATTCAGCACCTGGATAATATCAGAATGCTGAACCACGTTATCTCTGACACGGTCGCTAGTAAGGGCAAGGATTCAGCACCTGGATAATATGACTATGCTGAACCATGTTATCTCTGACACGGTTGCTAGTAAGGGCAAGGATTCAGCACCTGGATAATATGACTATGCTGAACCATGTTCTCTCTGACACGGTCGCTAGTAAGGGCAAGGATTCAGCACCTGGATAATATGACTTTGCTGAACCACGTTATCTCTGACACGGTCGCTAGTAAGGGCAAGGATTCAGCACCCTGAATAATATGACTTTGCTGAACCATGTTATCTCTGACACGGTCGCTAGTAAGGGCAAGGATTCAGCACCTGGATAATATGACTATGCTGAACCATGTTATCTCTGACACGCTTGCTAGTAAGGGGAAGGATTCAGCACCCTGAATAATATGACTTTGCTGAACCATGTTATCTCTGACACGGTCGCTAGTAAGGGAAAGGATTCAGCACCTGGATAATTTGACTATGCTGTACCATGTTATCATTGACAAGGTTGCTAGTAAGGGCAAGGATTCAGCACCTGGATAATTTGACTATGCTGAACCATGTTATCTCTGACACGGTCGCTAGTAAGGGCAAGGATTCAGCACCTGGATAATTTGACTATGCTGTAGCATGTTATCATTGACAAGGTTGCTAGTAAGGGCAAGGATTCAGCACCCTGAATAATAAGACTCTGCTGAACCACGTTATCTCTGACACGGTCGCTAGTAAGGGCAAGGATTCAGCACCCTGAATAATAAGACTTTGCTGAACCATGTTATCTCTGACACGGTTGATAGTAAGGGCAAGGATTCAGCACCTGGATAATATGACTATGCTGAACCATGTTATCTCTGACACGCTTGCTAGTAAGGGCAAGGATTCAGCACCTGGATAATATGACTATGCTCAACCATGTTATCTCTGACAAGGTTGCTAGTAAGGGCAAGGATTCAGCACCTGGATAATTTGACTATGCTGAACCATGTTATCTCTGACACGGCCGCTAGTAAGGGCAAGGATTCAGCACCTCGATAATATGACTATGCTGAGCCACCTTATCTCTGACACGGTCGCTAGTAAGGGCAAGGATTCAGCACCTGGATAATATGACTCTGCTGAACCATGTTATCACTGACATGGTCGCTAGTCATAGCAAGGATTCAGCACCTGGATAATATGACTATGCTGAGCCACTGTATCTCTGACACGGTCGCTAGTAAGGGCAAGGATTCAGCACCTGGATAATATGATTATGCTGAACCACGTTATCTATGACCGGGTCGCTAGTAAGGGCAAGGATTCAGCACCTGGATAATATGACTATGCTGAACCATGTTATCTCTGACACGGTCGCTAGTAAGGGCAAGGATTCAGCACCTGGATAATATGACTCTGCTGAAACATGTTATCACTGACACGGTCGCTAGTAAGGGCAAGGATTCAGCACCTGGATAATCTGACGATGCTGAACCATGTTATCTCTGACACGGTCGCTAGTAAGGGCAAGGATTTAGCACCTGGATAATATGACTATGCTAAACCACGTTACCTGTGACACAGTTGCTAGTAAGGGCAAGGATTCAGCACCTGGATAATATGACTATGCTAAACCACGTTATCTGTGACACAGTTGCTAGTAAGGGCAAGGATTCAGCACCTGGATAATATGACTATGCTGAACCACATTTTCTCTGACACGGTTGCTAGTAAGGGTAAAGATTCAGCACCTGGATAATATCAGAATGCTGAACCACGTTATCTCTGACACGGTCGCTAGTAAGGGCAAGGATTCAGCACCTGGATAATATGACTATGCTGAACCATGTTATCTCTGACACGGTTGCTAGTAAGGGCAAGGATTCAGCACCTGGATAATATGACTATGCTGAACCATGTTCTCTCTGACACGGTCGCTAGTAAGGGCAAGGATTCAGCACCTGGATAATATGACTTTGCTGAACCACGTTATCTCTGACACGGTCGCTAGTAAGGGCAAGGATTCAGCACCCTGAATAATATGACTTTGCTGAACCATGTTATCTCTGACACGGTCGCTAGTAAGGGCAAGGATTCAGCACCTGGATAATATGACTATGCTGAACCATGTTATCTCTGACACGCTTGCTAGTAAGGGGAAGGATTCAGCACCCTGAATAATATGACTTTGCTGAACCATGTTATCTCTGACATGGTCGCTAGTAAGGGAAAGGATTCAGCACCTGGATAATTTGACTATGCTGTACCATGTTATCATTGACAAGGTTGCTAGTAAGGGCAAGGATTCAGCACCTGGATAATTTGACTATGCTGAACCATGTTATCTCTGACACGGTCGCTAGTAAGGGCAAGGATTCAGCACCTGGATAATTTGACTATGCTGTAGCATGTTATCATTGACAAGGTTGCTAGTAAGGGCAAGGATTCAGCACCCTGAATAATAAGACTCTGCTGAACCACGTTATCTCTGACACGGTCGCTAGTAAGGGCAAGGATTCAGCACCCTGAATAATAAGACTTTGCTGAACCATGTTATCTCTGACACGGTTGATAGTAAGGGCAAGGATTCAGCACCTGGATAATATGACTATGCTGAACCATGTTATCTCTGACACGCTTGCTAGTAAGGGCAAGGATTCAGCACCTGGATAATATGACTATGCTCAACCATGTTATAATAAATAATAATAATAATTAGGCTTTTATATAGCGCTACAAACCCTCAGGTATCTGAGCGCTGCTTATTATTACCCACGGTGTGTGGTGCTCATTTATCGACCTCGGAAGGATGAAAGGCTGAGTTTGGCCCCGCCGGGATTCGAACCTGCGTTAACAGGCTCTGCACGGGTGTCAAAGCGGGTGCTCTACTCTCTACTCTCGCGGGTTATCTCTGACAAGGTTGCTACTAAGGGCAAGGATTCAGCACCTGGATAATTTGACTATGCTGAACCATGTTATCTCTGACACGGCCGCTAGTAAGGGCAAGGATTCAGCACCTCGATAATATGACTATGCTGAGCCACCTTATCTCTGACACGGTCGCTAGTAAGGGCAAGGATTCAGCACCTGGATAATATGACTCTGCTGAACCATGTTATCACTGACATGGTCGCTAGTCATAGCAAGGATTCAGCACCTGGATAATATGACTATGCTGAGCCACTGTATCTCTGACACGGTCGCTAGTAAGGGCAAGGATTCAGCACCTGGATAATATGATTATGCTGAACCACGTTATCTATGACGTGGTCGCTAGTAAGGGCAAGCATTTAGCACCTGGATAATATGATTATGCTGAACCACGTTATCTATGACCGGGTCGCTAGTAAGGGCAAGGATTCAGCACCTGGATAATATGACTATGCTGAGCCACTTTATCTCTGATGCGGTCGCTAGTAAGGGCAAGGACTCACCCCCTGGATAATATGACTATGCTGAACCATGTTATCTCTAACACAGTCGCTAGTAAGGGCAATGATTCAGCACCTGGATAATATGACTCTGCTGAACCATGTTATCACTGACACGGTCGCTAGAAAGGGCAAGGATTCAGCACCTGGATAATATGACTATGCTGAGTCACTTTATCTCTGATGCGGTCGCTAGTAAGGGAAAGGACTCACCCCCTGGATAATATGACTATGCTGAACCATGTTATCTCTGACACGGTTGCTAGTAAAGGCAAGGATTCAGCACCTGGATAATATGACTCTGCTGAACCATGTTATCACTGACATGGTCGCTAGTAAGGGCAAGGATTCAGCACCTGGATAATATGACTATGCTGAGCCACTTTATCTCTGATGCGGTTGCTAGTAAGGGCAAGGACTCACCCCCTGGATAATATGATTATGCTGAGCCACTTTATCTCTGATGCGGTCGCTAGTAAGGGCAAGGATTCAGCACCTGGATAATATGATTATTCTGAACCATGTTATCTCTGACGTGGTCGCTAGTAAGGGCAAGGATTCAGCACCTTTATAATATGACTATGCTGAACCATGTTATCTCTAACACAGTCGCGAGTAAGGGCAAGGATTCAGCACCTTTATAATATGACTATGCTGAACCATGTTATCTCTAACACAGTCACTAGTAAGGGCAAGAATTCAGCACCTGGCTAATATGATTATTCTGAACCATGTTATCTCTGACGCGGTCGCTAGTAAGGGCAAGGATTCAGCACCTTTATAATATGACTATGCTGAACCATGTTATCTCTAACACAGTCGCGAGTAAGGGCCAGGATTCAGCACCTTTATAATATGACGATGCTGAACCATGTTATCTCTGACACAGTCACTAGTAAGGGCAAGGATTTAGCATCTGGATAATATGACTATGCTGAGCTATGTTATCTCTGACACGGTCGCTAGTAAGGGCAAGGATTCAGCACCTGGATAATATGACTCTGCTGAACCATGTTATCACTGACATGGTCGGTAGTCATAGCAAGGATTCAGCACCTGGATAATATGACTATGCTGAGCCACTGTATCTCTGACACGGTCGCTAGTAAGGGCAAGGATTCAGCACCTGGATAATATGATTATGCTGAACCACATTATCTATGATGCGGTCGCTAGTAAGGGCAAGCATTTAGCACCTGGATAATATGACTATGCTGAACCATGTTATCTCTGACACGATGACTAGTAAGGGCAAGGATTCATCCCCTGGATAATATGACTCTGCTGAACCACGTTATCTCTAACACGTTCGCTAGTAAGGGCAAGGATTCAGCACCTAGATAATATGACACTGCTGAATCATGTTATCTCTGACATGGTCGCTCGTAAGGGCAAGGATTCAGCACCTGGATAATATGACTCTGCTGAACCATGTTATCTCTGACATGGTTGCTAGTAAGGGCAAGGATTCAGCGCTGTGGATAATATGACCATGCTTCTCTGACACGGTCGCTAGTAAGGGCAAGGATTCAGCACCTGGATAATATAATTATTCTGAACCATGTTATCTCTAACAGAGTCACTAGTAAGGGCAAGGATTCAGCACCTGGATAATATGACTATGCTGAACCATTTTAACTGTGACGCGGTCGCTAGTAAGGGCAAGGATTCAACACCTCGATAATATGACTATGCTGAACCATTTTATCTATGACACGGTCACTAGTAGGGGCAAGGATTCAGCACCCTGGATAATATGACTATGCTGAGCCACTTTATCTCTGACACGGTCACTAGTAGGGGCAAGGATTCAGAACCTGGATAATATGACTATGCTGAGCCACTTTATCTCTGACACGGTCGCTAGTAAGGGCAAGGATTCAGCCCCTGGGTAATATGACTATGCTGAACCATGTTATCTCTAACACTGTAGATAGTAAGGGCAAGGATTCAGCACCTTGATAATATGATTATTCTGAACCATGTTATCTCTAACAGAGTCACTATTAAGGGCAAGGATTCAGCACCTGGATAATATGACTATGCTGAACCATTTTAACTGTGACGCGGTCGCTAGTAAGGGCAAGGATTCAACACCTCGATAATATGACTATGCTGAACAATTTTATCTATGACACGGTCACTAGTAAGGGCAAGGATTCAGCACCTGGATAATATGACTCTGCTGAACCATGTTATCACTGACATGGGCGCTAGTCATAGCAAGGACTCAGCACCTGGATAATATGACTATGCTGAGCCACTGTATCTCTGACACGGTCGCTAGTAAGGGCAAGGATTCAGCACCTGGATAATATGATTATGCTGAACCACGTTATCTATGACGTGGTCGCTAGTAAGGGCAAGTATTTAGCACCTGGATAATATGATTATGCTGAACCATGTTATCTATGACCGGGCCGCTAGTAAGGGCAAGGATTCAGCACCTGGATAATATGACTATGCTGAACCATGTTATCTCTGACACGGTCGCTAGTAAGGGCAAGGATTCAGCACCTGGATAATATGACTCTGCTGAACCATGTTATCACTGACACGGTCGCTAGGAAGGGCAAGGATTCAGCACCTGGATAATATGACTATGCTGAGGCACTTTATCTCTGATGCGGTCGCTAGTAAGGGCAAGGATTCACCCCCTGGATAATATGACTATGCTGAATATCGTTATCTCTGACACAGTTGCTAGTAAGGGCAGGGATTCAGCACCTGGATAATCTGACGATGCTGAACCATGTTATCTCTGACACGGTTGCTAGTAAGGGCAAGGATTTAGCACCTGGATAATATGACTATGCTAAACCACGTTATCTCTGACACGGTCGCTAGTAAGGGCAAGGATTCAGCACCTGGATAATATGACTATGCTGAACCATGTTATCTCTGACACGGTTGCTAGTAAGGGCAAGGATTCAGCACCTGGATAATATGACTCTGCTGAAACATGTTATCACTGACACGGTCGCTAGTAAGGGCAAGGATTCAGCACCTGGATAATATGACTATGCTGAGCCACTTTATCTCTGATGCGGTCGCTAGTAAGGGCAAGGATTCACCCCCTGGATAATATGACTATGCTGAATATCGTTATCTCTGACACAGTTGCTAGTAAGGGCAAGGATTCAGCACCTGGATAATCTGACGATGCTGAACCATGTTATCTCTGACACGGTCGCTAGTAAGGGCAAGGATTTAGCACCTGGATAATATGACTATGCTAAACCACGTTATCTGTGACACAGTTGCTAGTAAGGGCAAGGATTCAGCACCTGGATAATATGACTATCCTAAACCACGTTATCTGTGACACAGTTGCTAGTAAGGGCAAGTATTCAGTACCTGGATAATATGACTATGCTGAACCACATTTTCTCTGACACGGTTGCTAGTAAGGGTAAAGATTCAGCACCTGGATAATATCAGAATGCTGAACCACGTTATCTCTGACACGGTCGCTAGTAAGGGCAAGGATTCAGCACCTGGATAATATGACTATGCTGAACCATGTTATCTCTGACACGGTTGCTAGTAAGGGCAAGGATTCAGCACCTGGATAATATGACTATGCTGAACCATGTTCTCTCTGACACGGTCGCTAGTAAGGGCAAGGATTCAGCACCTGGATAATATGACTTTGCTGAACCACGTTATCTCTGACACGGTCGCTAGTAAGGGCAAGGATTCAGCACCCTGAATAAAATGACTTTGCTGAACCATGTTATCTCTGACACGGTCGCTAGTAAGGGCAAGGATTCAGCACCTGGATAATATGACTATGCTGAACCATGTTATCTCTGACACGCTTGCTAGTAAGGGGAAGGATTCAGCACCCTGAATAATATGACTTTGCTGAACCAGGTTATCTCTGACACGGTCGCTAGTAAGGGAAAGGATTCAGCACCTGGATAATTTGACTATGCTGTACCATGTTATCATTGACAAGGTTGCTAGTAAAGGCAAGGATTCAGCACCTGGATAATTTGACTATGCTGAACCATGTTATCTCTGACATGGTCGCTAGTAAGGGCAAGGATTCAGCACCTGGATAATTTGACTATGCTGTAGCATGTTATCATTGACAAGGTTGCTAGTAAGGGCAAGGATTCAGCACCCTGAATAATAAGACTCTGCTGAACCACGTTATCTCTGACACGGTCGCTAGTAAGGGCAAGGATTCAGCACCCTGAATAATAAGACTTTGCTGAACCATGTTATCTCTGACACGGTTGATAGTAAGGGCAAGGATTCAGCACCTGGATAATATGACTATGCTGAACCATGTTATCTCTGACACGCTTGCTAGTAAGGGCAAGGATTCAGCACCTGGATAATATGACTATGCTCAACCATGTTATCTCTGACAAGGTTGCTAGTAAGGGCAAGGATTCAGCACCTGGATAATTTGACTATGCTGAACCATGTTATCTCTGACACGGCCTCTAGTAAGGGCAAGGGTTCAGCACCTCGATAATATGACTATGCTGAGACACCTTATCTCTGACACGGTCGCTAGTAAGTGCAAGGATTCAGCACCTGGATAATATGACTCTGCTGAACCATGTTATCACTGACATGGTCGCTAGTCATAGCAAGGATTCAGCACCTGGATAATATGACTATGCTGAGCCACTGTATCTCTGACACGGTCGCTAGTAAGGGCAAGGATTCAGCACATGGATAATATGATTATGCTGAACCACGTTATCTATGACGCGGTCGCTAGTAAGGGCAAGCATTTAGCACCTGGATAATATGATTATGCTGAACCACGTTATCTATGACCGGGTCGCTAGTAAGGGCAAGGATTCAGCACCTGGATAATATGACTATGCTGAGCCACTTTATCTCTGATGCGGTCGCTAGTAAGGGCAAGGACTCACCCCCTGGATAATATGACTATGCTGAACCATGTTATCTCTAACACAGTCGCTAGTAAGGACAATGATTCAGCACCTGGATAATATGACTCTGCTGAACCATGTTATCACTGACACGGTCGCTAGTAAGGGCAAGGATTCAGCACCTGGATAATATGACTATGCTGAGCCACTTTATCTCTGATGCGGTCGCTAGTAAGGGAAAGGACTCACCCCCAGGATAATATGACTATGCTGAACCATGTTATCTCTGACACGGTTGCTAGTAAAGGCAAGGATTCAGCACCTGGATAATAAGACTCTGCTGAACCATGTTATCACTGACATGGTCGCTAGTAAGGGCAAGGATTCAGCACCTGGATAATATGACTATGCTGAGCCACTTTATCTCTGATGCGGTTGCTAGTAAGGGCAAGGACTCACCCCCTGGATAATATGATTATGCTGAGCCACTTTATCTCTGATGCGGTCGCTAGTAAGGGCAAGGATTCAGCACCTGGATAATATGATTCTTCTGAACCATGTTATCTCTGACGCGGTCGCTAGTAAGGGCAAGGATTCAGCACCTTTATAATATGACTATGCTGAACCATGTTATCTCTAACACAGTCGCGAGTAAGGGCAAGGATTCAGCACCTTTATAATGTGACTATGCTGAACCATGTTATCTCTAACACAGTCACTAGTAAGGACAAGAATTCAGCACCTGGCTAATATGATTATTCTGAACCATGTTATCTCTGACGGGGTCGCTAGTAAGGGCAAGGATTCAGCATCTTTATAATATGACTATGCTGAACCATGTTATCACTAACACAGTCGCGAGTAAGGGCCAGGATTCAGCACCTTTATAATATGACGATGCTGAACCATGTTATCTCTGACACAGTCACTAGTAAGGGCAAGGATTTAGCATCTGGATAATATGACTATGCTGAGCTATGTTATCTCTGACACGGTCGCTAGTAAGGGCAAGGATTCAGCACCTGGATAATATGACTCTGCTGAACCATGTTATCACTGGCATGGTCGGTAGTCATAGCAAGGATTCAGCACCTGGATAATATGACTATGCTGAGCCACTGTATCTCTGACACGGTCGCTAGTAAGGGCAAGGATTCAGCACCTGGATAATATGATTATGCTGAACCACGTTATCTATGACGCGGTCGCTAGTAAGGGCAAGCATTTAGCACCTGGATAATATGATTATGCTGAACCACGTTATCTATGACGCGGCCGCTAGTAAGGGCAAGCATTTAGCACCTGGATAATATGACTATGCTGAACCATGTTATCTCTGACACGATGACTAGTAAGGGCAAGGATTCATCCCCTGGATAATATGACTCTGCTGAACCACGTTATCTCTAACACGTTCGCTAGTAAGGGCAAGGATTCAGCACCTAGATAATATGACACTGCTGAATCATGTTATCTCTGACATGGTCGCTCGTAAGGGCAAGGATTCAGCACCTGGATAATATGACTCTGCTGAACCATGTTATCTCTGACATGGTTGCTAGTAAGGGCAAGGATTCAGCGCTGTGGATAATATGACCATGCTTCTCTGACACGGTCGCTAGTAAGGGCAAGGATTCAGCACCTGGATAATATGATTATTCTGAACCATGTTATCTCTAACAGAGTCACTAGTAAGGGCAAGGATTCAGCACCTGGATAATATGACTATGCTGAACCATTTTAACTGTGACGCGGTCGCTAGTAAGGGCAAGGATTCAACACCTCGATAATATGACTATGCTGAACCATTTTATCTATGACACGGTCACTAGTAGGGGCAAGGATTCAGCACCCTGGATAATATGACTATGCTGAGCCACTTTATCTCTGACACGGTCACTAGTAGGGGCAAGGATTCAGAACCTGGATAATATGACTATGCTGAGCCACTTTATCTCTGACACGGTCGCTAGTAAGGGCAAGGATTCAGCCCCTGGGTAATATGACTATGCTGAACCATGTTATCTCTAACACGGTAGATAGTAAGGGCAAGGATTCAGCACCTAGATAATATGATTATTCTGAACCATGTTATCTCTAACAGAGTCACTAGTAAGGGCAAGGATTCAGCACCTGGATAATATGACTATGCTGAACCATTTTAACTGTGACGCGGTCGCTAGTAAGGGCAAGGATTCAACACCTCGATAATATGACTATGCTGAACAATTTTATCTATGACACGGTCACTAGTAAGGGCAAGGATTCAGCACCTGGATAATATGACTCTGCTGAACCATGTTATCACTGACATGGTCGCTAGTCATAGCAAGGACTCAGCACCTGGATAATATGACTATGCTGAGCCACTGTATCTCTGACACGGTCGCTAGTAAGGGCAAGGATTCAGCACCTGGATAATATGATTATGCTGAACCACGGTATCTATGACGCGGTCGCTAGTAAGGGCAAGTATTTAGCACCTGGATAATATGATTATGCTGAACCACGTTATCTATGACCGGGCCGCTAGTAAGGGCAAGGATTCAGCACCTGGATAATATGACTATGCTGAACCATGTTATCTCTGACACGGTCGCTAGTAAGGGCAAGGATTCAGCACCTGGATAATATGACTCTGCTGAACCATGTTATCACTGACACGGTCGCTAGTAAGGGCAAGGATTCAGCACCTGGATAATATGACTATGCTGAGCCACTTTATCTCTGATGCGGTTGCTAGTAAGGGCAAGGATTCACCCCCTGGATAATATGACTATGCTGAATATCGTTATCTCTGACACAGTTGCTAGTAAGGGCAGGGATTCAGCACCTGGATAATCTGACGATGCTGAACCATGTTATCTCTGACACGGTCGCTAGTAAGGGCAAGGATTTAGCACCTGGATAATATGACTATGCTAAACCACGTTATCTGTGACACAGTTGCTAGTAAGGGCAAGGATTCAGCACCTGGATAATATGACTATGCTAAACCACGTTATCTGTGACACAGTTGCTAGTAAGGGCAAGGATTCAGCACCTGGATAATATGACTATGCTGAACCACATTTTCTCTGACACGGTTGCTAGTAAGGGTAAAGATTCAGCACCTGGATAATATCAGAATGCTGAACCACGTTATCTCTGACACGGTCGCTAGTAAGGGCAAGGATTCAGCACCTGGATAATATGACTATGCTGAACCATGTTATCTCTGACACGGTTGCTAGTAAGGGCAAGGATTCAGCACCTGGATAATATGACTATGCTGAACCATGTTCTCTCTGACACGGTCGCTAGTAAGGGAAAGGATTCAGCACCTGGATAATATGAATATGCTGAACCATGTTATCTCTGACACGGTCGTAGTAAGGGCAAGGATTCAGCACCTGGATAATTTGACTATGCTGAACCATGTTATGTCTAACACAGTCGCTAGTAAGCGCAAGGATTCAGCACCTGGATAATCTGACTATGCTGAACCATGTTATCTCTGACACGGTCGCTAGTAAGGGCAAGGATTCGGCACCTGGATAATCTGACTATGCTGAATCATGTTATCTGTGACCGGGTCGCTAGTAAGGGCAAGGATTTAGCACCTGGATAATATAACTATACTGAACCATGTTATCTCTGACACGCTTGCTAGTAAGGGCAAGGATTCAGCACCCTGAATAATAAGACTCTGCTGAACCACGTTATCTCTGACACGGTCGCTAGTAAGGGCAAGGATTCAGCACCTGGATAATATGACTCTGCTGAACCATGTTATCTCTGACACGGTCATAAGTAAGGGCAAGGATTCAGCACCTGGATAATATGACTATGCTGAACCATGTTATCTCTGACACGCTTGCTAGTAAGGGCAAGGATTCAGCATCCTGAATAATATGACTATGCTGAACCATGTCATCTCCGACACGGTCGCTAGTAAGGGCAAGGATTCAGCACCTGAATAATATGACTATGCTGAGCCACTTTATCTCTGATGCGGTCGCTAGTAAGGGCAAGGATTCACCCCCTGGATAATATGACTATGCTGAACCATGTTATCTCTGACACGGTCATAAGTAAGGGCAAGGATTCAGCACCTGGATAATATGACTCTGCTGAACCATGTTATCACTGACACGGTCGCTAGTAAGGGCAAGGATTCAGCACCTGGATAATATGACTATGCTGAGCCACTTTATCTCTGATGCGGTCGCTAGTAAGGGCAAGGATTCACCCCCTGGATAATATGACTATGCTGAACCATGTTATCTCTGACACGGTCGCGAGTAAGGGCAAGGATTCACCCCCTGGATAATATGACTATGCTGAGATATGTTATCTCTAACACAGTCGCTAGTAAGGGCAAGGATTCAGCACTTGGATAATATAACTATGCTGAACCATGTTATCTCTGACACGGTCGTAGTAAGGGCAAGGATTCAGCACCCTGAATAATATGACTATGCTGAACCATGTTATCTCTGACACGGTCGCTAGTAAGGGCAAGGATTTAGCACCTGGATAATCTGACCATGCTGAACCATGTTATCTGTGACCGGGTCGCTAGTAAGGGCAAGGATTTAGCACCTGGATAATATGACTATGCTGAACCATGTTATCTCTGACACGCTTGCTAGTAAGGGCAAGGATTCAGCACCCTGAATAATAAGACTCTGCTGAACCACGTTATCTCTGACACGGTCGCTAGTAAGGGCAAGGATTCAGCACCTGGATAATATGACTCTGCTGAACCATGTTATCTCTGACACGGTCATAAGTAAGGGCAAGGATTCAGCACCTGGATAATATGACTCTGCTGAACCATGTTATCACTGACACGGTCGCTAGTAAGGGCAAGGATTCAGCACCTGGATAATATGACTATGCTGAGCCACTTTATCTCTGATGCGGTCGCTAGTAAGGGCAAGGATTCACCCCCTGGATAATATGACTATGCTGAACCATGTTATCTCTGACACGGTCGCGAGTAAGGGCAAGGATTCACCCCCTGGATAATATGACTATGCTGAGATATGTTATCTCTAACACAGTCGCTAGTAAGGGCAAGGATTCAGCACTTGGATAATATAACTATGCTGAACCATGTTATCTCTGACACGGTCGTAGTAAGGGCAAGGATTCAGCACCCTGAATAATATGACTATGCTGAACCATGTTATCTCTGACACGGTCGCTAGTAAGGGCAAGGATTTAGCACCTGGATAATCTGACCATGCTGAACCATGTTATCTGTGACCGGGTCGCTAGTAAGGGCAAGGATTTAGCACCTGGATAATATGACTATGCTGAACCATGTTATCTCTGACACGCTTGCTAGTAAGGGCAAGGATTCAGCACCCTGAATAATAAGACTCTGCTGAACCACGTTATCTCTGACACGGTCGCTAGTAAGGGCAAGGATTCAGCACCTGGATAATATGACTCTGCTGAACCATGTTATCTCTGACACGGTCATAAGTAAGGGCAAGGATTCAGCACCTGGATAATATGACTATGCTGAACCATGTTATCTCTGACACGCTTGCTAGTAAGGGCAAGGATTCAGCATCCTGAATAATATGACTATGCTGAACCATGTTATCTCTGACACGGTCGCTAGTAAGGGCAAGGATTCAGCACCTGAATAATATGACTATGCTGAGCCACTTTATCTCTGATGCGGTCGCTAGTAAGGGCAAGGATTCACCCCCTGGATAATATGACTATGCTGAACCATGTTATCTCTAACACAGTTGCTAGTAAGGGCAAGAATTCAGCACCTGGCTAATATGACTATGCTGAACCACGTTATCTCTGACACGGTCGCTAGTAAGGGCAAGGATTCAGCACCTGGATAATATGACTCTGCTGAACCATGTTATCTCTGACACGGTCATAAGTAAGGGCAAGGATTCAGCACCTGGATAATATGACTCTGCTGAACCATGCTATCACTGACACGGTCGCTAGTAAGGGCAAGGATTCAGCACCTGGATAATATGACTATGCTGAGCCACTTTATCTCTGAAGCGGTCGCTAGTAAGGGCAAGGATTCACCCCCTGGATAATATGACTATGCTGAACCATGTTATCTCTGACACGGTCGCGAGTAAGGGCAAGGATTCACCCCCTGGATAATATGACTATGCTGAGCTATGTTATCTCTAACACAGTCGCTAGTAAGGGCAAGGATTCAGCACTTGGATAATATAACTATGCTGAACCATGTTATCTCTGACACGGTCGTAGTAAGGGCAAGGATTCAGCACCCTGAATAATATGACTATGCTGAACCATGTTATCTCTGACACGGTCGCTAGTAAGGGCAAGGATTCAGCACTTGGATAATCTGACCATGCTGAACCATGTTATCTGTGACCGGGTCGCTAGTAAGGGCAAGGATTTAGCACCTGGATAATATGACTATGCTGAACCATGTTATCTCTGACACGCTTGCTAGTAAGGGCAAGGATTCAGCACCCTGAATAATAAGACTCTGCTGAACCACGTTATCTCTGACACGGTCGCTAGTAAGGGCAAGGATTCAGCACCTGGATAATATGACTCTGCTGAACCATGTTATCTCTGACACGGTCATAAGTAAGGGCAAGGATTCAGCACCTGGATAATATGACTATGCTGAATCATGTTATCTCTGACACGGTTGCTAGTAAAGGCAAGGCTTCAGCACCTGGATAATATGACTCTGCTGAACCATGTTATCACTGACACGGTTGCTAGTAAGGGCAAGGATTCAGCACCTGGATAATATGACTATGCTGAGCCACTTTATCTCTGATGCGGTCGCTAGTAAGGGCAAGGATTCAGCACCTGGATAATATGACTATGTTGAGCCACTTTATCTCTGATGCGGTCGCTAGTAAGGGCAAGGATTCACCCCCTGGATAATATGACACTGCTGAATCATGTTATCTCAGACATGGTCGCTAGTAAGGGCAAGGATTCAGCACCTGGATAATATGACACTGCTGAACCATGTTATCTCTGACACGGTCGCTAGTAAGGGCAAGGATTCTGCACCTTGATAATATGATTATTCTGAACCATGTTATCTCTAACAGAGTCACTAGTAAGGGCAAGGATTCAGCACCTGGATAATATGACTATGCTGAACCATTTTAACTGTGACGCGGTCGCTAGTAAGGGCAAGGATTCAGCACCTGGATAATATGATTATTCTGAACCATGTTATCTCTAACAGAGTCACTAGTAAGGGCAAGGATTCAGCACCTGGATAATATGACTATGCTGAACCATTTTATCTATGACACGGTCACTAGTAGGGGCAAGGATTCAGCACCCTGGATAATATGACTATGCTGAGCCACTTTATCTCTGACACGGTCACTAGTAGGGGCAAGGATTCAGAACCTGGATAATATGACTATGCTGAGCCACTTTATCTCTGACACGGTCGCTAGTAAGGGCAAGGATTCAGCACCTGGATATTATGACTATGCTGAACCATGTTATCTCTGACACAGTCGCTAGTAAGGGCAAGGATTCTGCACCTGGATAATATGACAATGCTGAACCATGTTATCTCTGACGCGGTCGCTAGTAAGGGCAAGGATTCAGCACCTGGATATTATGACTCTGCTGAACCATGTTATCACTGACACAGTCGCTAGTAAGGGCAAGGATTCAGCACCTGGATAATATGATTATTCTAAACCATGTTATCTCTAACACAGTCGCTAGTAAGGGCAAGGGTTCAGCACCTGGATAATATGACTATGCTGAACCATGTTATCTCTGACAAGGTCGCTAGTAAGAGCAAGGATTCACCCCCCTTGGATAACATGACTATGCTGAACCATGTTATCTGTGACCGGGTCGCTAGTAAGGGCAAGGATTTAGCACCTGGATAATATAACTATGCTGAACCATGTTATCTCTGACACGCTTGCTAGTAAGGGCAAGGATTCAGCACCCTGAATAATAAGACTCTGCTGAACCACGTTATCTCTGACACGGTCGCTAGTAAGGGCAAGGATTCAGCACCTGGATAATATGACTCTGCTGAACCATGTTATCTCTGACACGGTCATAAGTAAGGGCAAGGATTCAGCACCTGGATAATATGACTCTGCTGAAGCATGTTATCTCTGACACGGTCATAAGTAGGGGCAAGGATTCAGCACCTGGATAATATGACTATGCTGAACCATGTTATCACTGACACGGTTGCTAGAAGGGCAAGGATTCAGCACCTGGATAATATGACTATGCTGAGCCACTTTATCTCTGATGCGGTCGCTAGTAAGGGCAAGGATTCAGCACCTGGATAATATGACTATGCTGAGCCACTTTATCTCTGATGCGGTCGCTAGTAAGGGCAAGGATTCACCCCCTAGATAATATGACACTGCTGAATCATGTTATCTCTGACATGGTCGCTAGTAAGGGCAAGGATTCAGCACCTGGATAATATGACACTGCTGAACCATGTTATCTCTGACACGGTCGCTAGTAAGGGCAAGGATTCAGCACCTTGATAATATGATTATTCTGAACCATGTTATCTCTAACAGAGTCACTAGTAAGGGCAAGGATACAGCACCTGGATAATATGACTATGCTGAACCATTTTAACTGTGACGCGGTCGCTAGTAAGGGCAAGGATTCAGCATCTGGATAATATGATTATTCTGAACCATGTTATCTATAACAGAGTCACTAGTAAGGGCAAGAATTCAGCACCTGGATAATATGACTGCTAAACCATTTTATCTATGACACGGTCACTAGTAGGGGCAAGGATTCAGCACCCTGGATAATATGACTCTGCTGAACCATGTTATCACTGACACAGTCGCTAGTAAGGGCAAGGATTCAGCACCTGGATAATATGATTATTCTAAACCATGTTATCTGTAACACAGTCGC
The DNA here is from genome assembly GCF_040938575.1 of Ambystoma mexicanum. Taxonomy (NCBI): domain Eukaryota; kingdom Metazoa; phylum Chordata; class Amphibia; order Caudata; family Ambystomatidae; genus Ambystoma; species Ambystoma mexicanum. The sequence continues at coordinate 15,849,875 of NC_090934.1, read as the reverse complement.
TAGTAAGGGCAAGGGTTCAGCACCTGGATAATATGACTATGCTGAACCATGTTATCTCTGACAAGGTCGCTAGTAAGAGCAAGGATTCACCCCCCTTGGATAATATGACTATGCTGAACCATGTTATCTGTGACCGGGTCGCTAGTAAGGGCAAGGATTTAGCACCTGGATAATATAACTATGCTGAACCATGTTATCTCTGACACGCTTGCTAGTAAAGGCAAGGATTCAGCACCTGGATATTATGACTCTGCTGAACCATGTTATCACTGACACAGTCGCTAGTAAGGGCAAGGATTCAGCACCTGGATAATATGATTATTCTAAACCATGTTATCTCTAACACAGTCGCTAGTAAGGGCAAGGATTCAGCACCTGGATAATATGACTATGCTGAACCATGTTATCTCTGACAAGGTCGCTAGTAAGAGCAAGGATTCACCCCCCTTGGATAATATGATTATTCTAAACCATGTTATCTCTAACACAGTCGCTAGTAAGGGCAAGGGTTCAGCACCTGGATAATATGACTATGCTGAACCATGTTATCTCTGACAAGGTCGCTAGTAAGAGCAAGGATTCACCCCCCTTGGATAATATGACTATGCTGAACCATGTTATCTGTGACCGGGTCGCTAGTAAGGGCAAGGATTTAGCACCTGGATAATATAACTATGCTGAACCATGTTATCTCTGACACGCTTGCTAGTAAGGGCAAGGATTCAGCACCCTGAATAATAAGACTCTGCTGAACCACGTTATCTCTGACACGGTCGCTAGTAAGGGCAAGGATTCAGCACCTGGATAATATGTTATCTCTGACACGGTCATAAGTAAGGGCAAGGATTCAGCACCTGGATAATATGACTCTGCTGAACCATGTTATCTCTGACACGGTCATAAGTAAGGGCAAGGATTCAGCACCTGGATAATATGACTATGCTGAACCATGTTATCTCTGACACGGTTGCTAGTAAAGGCAAGGCTTCAGCACCTGGATAATATGACTCTGCTGAACCATGTTATCACTGACACGGTTGCTAGAAGGGCAAGGATTCAGCACCTGGATAATATGACTATGCTGAGCCACTTTATCTCTGATGCGGTCGCTAGTAAGGGCAAGGATTCAGCACCTGGATAATATGACTATGTTGAGCCACTTTATCTCTGATGCGGTCGCTAGTAAGGGCAAGGATTCACCCCCTGGATAATATGACACTGCTGAATCATGTTATCTCAGACATGGTCGCTAGTAAGGGCAAGGATTCAGCACCTGGATAATATGACACTGCTGAACCATGTTATCTCTGACACGGTCGCTAGTAAGGGCAAGGATTCTGCACCTTGATAATATGATTATTCTGAACCATGTTATCTCTAACAGAGTCACTAGTAGGGACAAGGATTCAGAACCTGGATAATATGACTATGCTGAGCCACTTTATCTCTGACACGGTCGCTAGTAAGGGCAAGGATTCAGCACCTGGATAATATGACTATGCTGAACCATGTTATCTCTGACGCGGTCGCTAGTAAGGGCAAGGATTCAGCACCTGGATATTATGACTATGCTGAACCATGTTATCTCTGACACAGTCGCTAGTAAGGGCAAGGATTCTGCACCTGGATAATATGACTATGCTGAACCATGTTATCTCTGACGCGGTCGCTAGTAAGGGCAAGGATTCAGCACCTGGATATTATGACTCTGCTGAACCATGTTATCACTGACACAGTCGCTAGTAAGGGCAAGGATACAGCACCTGGATAATATGATTATTCTAAACCATGTTATCTCTAACACAGTCGCTAGTAAGGGCAAGGGTTCAGCACCTGGATAATATGACTATGCTGAACCATGTTATCTCTGACAAGGTCGCTAGTAAGAGCAAGGATTCACCCCCCTTGGATAATATGACTATGCTGAACCATGTTATCTGTGACCGGGTCGCTAGTAAGGGCAAAGATTTAGCACCTGGATAATATAACTATGCTGAACCATGTTATCTCTGACACGCTTGCTAGTAAGGGCAAGGATTCAGCACCCTGAATAATAAGACTCTGCTGAACCACGTTATCTCTGACACGGTCGCTAGTAAGGGCAAGGATTCAGCACCTGGATAATATGACTCTGCTGAACCATGTTATCTCTGACACGGTCATAAGTAAGGGCAAGGATTCAGCACCTGGATAATATGACTCTGCTGAACCATGTTATCTCTGACACGGTCATAAGTAAGGGCAAGGATTCAGCACCTGGATAATATGACTATGCTGAACCATGTTATCTCTGACACGGTTGCTAGTAAAGGCAAGGCTTCATCACCTGGATAATATGACCCTGCTGAACCATGTTATCACTGACACGGTTGCTAGAAGGGCAAGGATTCAGCACCTGGATAATATGACTATGCTGAGCCACTTTATCTCTGATGCGGTCGCTAGTAAGGGCAAGGATTCAGCACCTGGATAATATGACTATGCTGAGCCACTTTATCTCTGATGCGGTCGCTAGTAAGGGCAAGGATTCACCCCCTGGATAATATGACACTGCTGAATCATGTTATCTCAGACATGGTCGCTAGTAAGGGCAAGGATTCAGCACCTGGATAATATGACACTGCTGAACCATGTTATCACTGGCACGGTTGCTAGAAGGGCAAGGATTCAGCACCTGGATAATATGACTATGCTGAGCCACTTTATCTCTGATGCGGTCGCTAGTAAGGGCAAGGATTCAGCACCTGGATAATATGACTATGTTGAGCCACTTTATCTCTGATGCGGTCGCTAGTAAGGGCAAGGATTCACCCCCTGGATAATATGACACTGCTGAATCATGTTATCTCAGACATGGTCGCTAGTAAGGGCAAGGATTCAGCACCTGGATAATATGACACTGCTGAACCATGTTATCTCTGACACGGTCGCTAGTAAGGGCAAGGATTCTGCACCTTGATAATATGATTATTCTGAACCATGTTATCTCTAACAGAGTCACTAGTAAGGGCAAGGATTCAGCACCTGGATAATATGACTATGCTGAACCATTTTAACTGTGACGCGGTCGCTAGTAAGGGCAAGGATTCAGCACCTGGATAATATGATTATTCTGAACCATGTTATCTCTAACAGAGTCACTAGTAAGGGCAAGGATTCAGCACCTGGATAATATGACTATGCTGAACCATTTTATCTATGACACGGTCACTAGTAGGGGCAAGGATTCAGCACCCTGGATAATATGACTATGCTGAGCCACTTTTTCTCTGACACGGTCACTAGTAGGGGCAAGGATTCAGAACCTGGATAATATGACTATGCTGAGCCACTTTATCTCTGACACGGTCGCTAGTAAGGGCAAGGATTCAGCACCTGGATAATATGACTATGCTGAACCATGTTATCTCTGACGCGGTCGCTAGTAAGGGCAAGGATAAAGCACCTGGATATTATGACTATGCTGAACCATGTTATCTCTGACACAGTCGCTAGTAAGGGCAAGGATTCTGCACCTGGATAATATGACTATGCTGAACCATGTTATCTCTGACGCGGTCGCTAGTAAGGGCAAGGATTCAGCACCTGGATATTATGACTCTGCTGAACCATGTTATCACTGACACAGTCGCTAGTAAGGGCAAGGATACAGCACCTGGATAATATGATTATTCTAAACCATGTTATCTCTAACACAGTCGCTAGTAAGGGCAAGGGTTCAGCACCTGGATAATATGACTATGCTGAACCATGTTATCTCTGACAAGGTCGCTAGTAAGAGCAAGGATTCACCCCCCTTGGATAATATGACTATGCTGAACCATGTTATCTGTGACCGGGTCGCTAGTAAGGGCAAGGATTTAGCACCTGGATAATATAACTATGCTGAACCATGTTATCTCTGACACGCTTGCTAGTAAGGGCAAGGATTCAGCACCCTGAATAATAAGACTCTGCTGAACCACGTTATCTCTGACACGGTCGCTAGTAAGGGCAAGGATTCAGCACCTGGATAATATGACTCTGCTTAACCATGTTATCTCTGACACGGTCATAAGTAAGGGCAAGGATTCAGCACCTGGATAATATGACTCTGCTGAACCATGTTATCTCTGACACGGTCATAAGTAAGGGCAAGGATTCAGCACCTGGATAATATGACTATGCTGAACCATGTTATCTCTGACACGGTTGCTAGTAAAGGCAAGGCTTCATCACCTGGATAATATGACTCTGCTGAACCATGTTATCACTGACACGGTTGCTAGAAGGGCAAGGATTCAGCACCTGGATAATATGACTATGCTGAGCCACTTTATCTCTGATGCGGTCGCTAGTAAGGGCAAGGATTCAGCACCTGGATAATATGACTATGCTGAGCCACTTTATCTCTGATGCGGTCGCTAGTAAGGGCAAGGATTCACCCCCTAGATAATATGACACTGCTGAATCATGTTATCTCTGACATGGTCGCTAGTAAGGGCAAGGATTCAGCACCTGGATAATATGACACTGCTGAACCATGTTATCTCTGACACGGTCGCAAGTAAGGGCAAGGATTCAGCACCTGGATAATATGACTGCTGAACCATTTTATCTATGACACGGTCACTAGTAGGGGCAAGGATTCAGCACCCTGGATAATATGACTCTGCTGAACCATGTTATCACTGACACAGTCGCTAGTAAGGGCAAGGATTCAGCACCTGGATAATATGATTATTCTAAACCATGTTATCTCTAACACAGTCGCTAGTAAGGGCAAGGATACAGCACCTGGATAATATGACTATGCTGAACCATTTTAACTGTGACGCGGTCGCTAGTAAGGGCAAGGATTCAGCACCTGGATAATATGATTATTCTGAACCATGTTATCTATAACAGAGTCACTAGTAAGGGCAAGAATTCAGCACCTGGATAATATGACTGCTGAACCATTTTATCTATGACACGGTCACTAGTAGGGGCAAGGATTCAGCACCCTGGATAATATGACTCTGCTGAACCATGTTATCACTGACACAGTCGCTAGTAAGGGCAAGGATTCAGCACCTGGATAATATGATTATTCTAAACCATGTTATCTCTAACACAGTCGCTAGTAAGGGCAAGGGTTCAGCACCTGGATAATATGACTATGCTGAACCATGTTATCTCTGACAAGGTCGCTAGTAAGAGCAAGGATTCACCCCCCTTGGATAATATGACTATGCTGAACCATGTTATCTGTGACCGGGTCGCTAGTAAGGGCAAGGATTTAGCACCTGGATAATATAACTATGCTGAACCATGTTATCTCTGACACGCTTGCTAGTAAGGGCAAGGATTCAGCACCTGGATATTATGACTCTGCTGAACCATGTTATCACTGACACAGTCGCTAGTAAGGGCAAGGATTCAGCACCTGGATAATATGATTATTCTAAACCATGTTATCTCTAACACAGTCGCTAGTAAGGGCAAGGGTTCAGCACCTGGATAATATGACTATGCTGAACCATGTTATCTCTGACAAGGTCGCTAGTAAGAGCAAGGATTCACCCCCCTTGGATAATATGATTATTCTAAACCATGTTATCTCTAACACAGTCGCTAGTAAGGGCAAGGGTTCAGCACCTGGATAATATGACTATGCTGAACCATGTTATCTCTGACAAGGTCGCTAGTAAGAGCAAGGATTCACCCCCCTTGGATAATATGACTATGCTGAACCATGTTATCTGTGACCGGGTCGCTAGTAAGGGCAAGGATTTAGCACCTGGATAATATAACTATGCTGAACCATGTTATCTCTGACACGCTTGCTAGTAAGGGCAAGGATTCAGCACCCTGAATAATAAGACTCTGCTGAACCACGTTATCTCTGACACGGTCGCTAGTAAGGGCAAGGATTCAGCACCTGGATAATATGTTATCTCTGACACGGTCATAAGTAAGGGCAAGGATTCAGCACCTGGATAATATGACTCTGCTGAACCATGTTATCTCTGACACGGTCATAAGTAAGGGCAAGGATTCAGCACCTGGATAATATGACTATGCTGAACCATGTTATCTCTGACACGGTTGCTAGTAAAGGCAAGGCTTCAGCACCTGGATAATATGACTCTGCTGAACCATGTTATCACTGACACGGTTGCTAGAAGGGCAAGGATTCAGCACCTGGATAATATGACTATGCTGAGCCACTTTATCTCTGATGCAGTCGCTAGTAAGGGCAAGGATTCAGCACCTGGATGATATGACTATGCTGAGCCACTTTATCTCTGATGCGGTCGCTAGTAAGGGCAAGGATTCACCCCCTAGATAATATGACACTGCTGAATCATGTTATCTCTGACATGGTCGCTAGTAAGGGCAAGGATTCAGCACCTGGATAATATGACACTGCTGAACCATGTTATCTCTGACACGGTCGCTAGTAAGGGCAAGGATTCAGCACCTTGATAATATGATTATTCTGAACCATGTTATCTCTAACAGAGTCACTAGTAAGGGCAAGGATACAGCACCTGGATAATATGACTATGCTGAACCATTTTAACTGTGACGCGGTCGCTAGTAAGGGCAAGGATTCAGCACCTGGATAATATGATTATTCTGAACCATGTTATCTCTAACAGAGTCACTAGTAAGGGCAAGAATTCAGCACCTGGATAATATGACTGCTGAACCATTTTATCTATGACACGGTCACTAGTAGGGGCAAGGATTCAGCACCCTGGATAATATGACTATGCTGAGCCACTTTATCTCTGACACGGTCACTAGTAGGGGCAAGGATTCAGAACCTGGATAATATGACTATGCTGAGCCACTTTATCTCTGACACGGTCGCTAGTAAGGGCAAGGATTCAGCACCTGGATAATATGACTATGCTGAACCATGTTATCTCTGACGCGGTCGCTAGTAAGGGCAAGGATTCAGCACCTGGATATTATGACTATGCTGAACCATGTTATCTCTGACACAGTCGCTAGTAAGGGCAAGGATTCAGCACCTGGATAATATGACTATGCTGAACCATGTTATCTCTGACGCCGTCGCTAGTAAGGGCAAGGATTCAGCACCTGGATATTATGACTCTGCTGAACCATATTATCACTGACACAGTCACTAGTAAGGGCAAGGATTCAGCACCTGGATAATATGATTATTCTAAACCATGTTATCTCTAACACAGTCGCTAGTAAGGGCAAGGGTTCAGCACCTGGATAATATGACTATGCTGAACCATGTTATCTCTGACACGGTCGCTAGTAAGAGCAAGGATTCACCCCCCTTGGATAATATGACTATGCTGAACAATGTTATCTGTGACCGGGTCGCTAGTAAGGGCAAGGATTTAGCACTTGGATAATATAACTATGCTGAACCATGTTATCTCTGACACGCTTGCTAGTAAGGGCAAGGATTCAGCACCCTGAATAATAAGACTCTGCTGAACCACGTTATCTCTGACACGGTCGCTAGTAAGGGCAAGGATTCAGCACCTGGATAATATGATTATTCTGAACCATGTTATCTCTAACAGAGTCACTAGTAAGGGCAAGGATTCAGCACCTGGATAATATGACTATGCTGAACCATTTTATCTATGACACGGTCACTAGTAGGGGCAAGGATTCAGCACCCTGGATAATATGACTATGCTGAGCCACTTTATCTCTGACACAGTCACTAGTAGGGGCAAGGATTCAGAACCTGGATAATATGACTATGGGGCCTGGGTCCTAAATACCTTAAACTCTCTCTTCCCAAATATCTTCCTTCCCGAGCCATTCGCTCATCCGCCTCCAACTCCCTCAGGGTCAGCCGCTTCTCGAAGCAACGAGCTGGGGGTAGATCTCTCTCCGCGGCAGGGGCCTCCCTCTGGAACAGCCTTCCTGCCTCCCTGAAACTCGAGGAGAACCATCTCCGGTTCCAGAAGCACCTCAAAACCTTCCTCTTTGCTTCTGCTTTCTCTCTCCCTCTCCCCTGCTGAACAACTAATATTCTTCACTGAAACTGCACTGATCCTGCAACTGGACCTCTCTAAACGGCCTTGGTCCTGGGCCCAGCCACTCTCCGTTTGCACTGATGCCCTGGAACCCCTCTGCACTGCGGGACTGTCTCTGTATCCCTACAGCCCCCCCCTTCCCCAGCACTTGGTCTGCACTTACCTTGCACTTGCCACCAGCTGGCCCTATTTATTTATTACTTTATGGCACTTACCTTGTACTGCACTTCCCCCCTCCCCTTCCCCTTGCACTTTTCCCCCTCCCCCACCCCTGCACTTGCACGATCTGAATGACACCTGGCCTAGTAGGATCGTTGTCTGTCTCCCCTTGTTCCTCCCCTCCCTGCCTCGTCGCGCCTTGAAACACCTGTGTATAGGCGCGTTACAAATACCATATCATATCATATCATATATGCTGAGCCACTTTATCTCTGACACGGTCGCTAGTAAGCGCAAGAGTTCTGCACCTGGATAATATGACTCTGCTGAACCATGTTATCTCTAACACAGTCGCTAGTAAGGGCAAGGATTCAGCACTTGGATAATATAACTATGCTGAACCATGTTATCTCTGACACGCTTGCTAGTAAGGGCAAGGATTCAGCACCTGGATAATCTGACTATGCTGAACCATGTTATCTGTGACAAGGTCGCTAGTAAGGGCAAGGATTCAGCACCTGGATAATCTGACTATGCTGAACCATGTTATCTGTGACCGGGTCGCTAGTAAGGGCAAGGATTTAGCACCTGGATAATATAACTTTGCTGAACCATTTTATCTCTGACACAATAGAATCCAAGTGCCCCAAAACAACACACTCAGAGCGGCCCTAAGTATCCCCAGAAGTGCACACATTTCAGAAATAAGACGTAATCGCAAATGGCTCTCCACCCATGAAAAAATCAACCTCAAAGCTGCTTCCCTTATCCATAAATGCCTAAATAATAAAGTCCCCCGATACCTGTCAGAACGCCTCAACAGGATATATCCCACCAGACTCACATGGACAGTCAGCCCTAACTGCCTCCAAGTGCCTAGATTTAAATTAGTTTCTATTGGAGGTACCAGCTTCCCAGTCAAGGCAGCGCAATTATGGAACGCCCTACCTCATGCACTTAGATCTGACCAAACTTTCAGCAATTTCAGAAAGAACACTATAAAATGGCTCACTGAAAATGGAACATAAATGTCTCTCCACCCCTCGCTTGTCCAATTGCACCTCACTTGATACGTAATGACATGCCATATTGCCCGCTTTGACTTGCTATACTGTCTGACACAACAGATTTGACTGTTTAGCTGCTGATTGTGCGCTCTACCTGCACTCGCACTTGTCCTACCTTGTAAATGTAAGAAATGCCTGCCGTGGAACCCTTAACTTGTAACGTCTGTAACTAAGCTGTAAACTTCCTTGTTCTTTTGTGCCCTGCTACCCCAGGGTCCGGCGCGCACAATAAATAAACAAACAAACAAACAAACAAACAAACGCTTGCTAGTAAGGGCAAGGATTCAGCACCCTGAATAATAAGACTCTGCTGAACCACGTTATCTCTGACACGGTCGCTAGTAAGGGCAAGGATTCAGCACCTGGATAATATGACTCTGCTGAACCATGTTATCTCTGACATGGTCATAAGTAAGGGCAAGGATTCAGCACCTGGATAATATGACTATGCTGAGCCACTTTATCTCTGATGCGGTCGCTAGTAAGGGCAAGGACTCACCCCCTGGATAATATGACTATGCTGAACCATGTTATCTCTAACACAGTCGCTAGTAAGGGCAAGGATTCAGCACCTGGATAATATGACTCTGCTGCACCATGTTATCACTGACACGGTCGCTAGTAAGGGCAAGGATTCAGCACCTGGATAGTATGACTATGCTGAGCCACTTTATCTCTGATGCGGTCGCTAGTAAGGGCAATGACTCAGCACCTGGATAATATGACTATGCTGAGCCACTTTATCTCTGATGCGGTTGCTAGTAAGGGCAAGGACTCACCCCCTGGATAATATGACTATGCTGAGCCACTTTATCTCTGATGTGGTCGCTAGTAAGGGCAAGGATTCAGCACCTGGATAATATGATTATTCTGAACCATGTTATCTCTGACGCGGTCGCTAGTAAGGGCAAGGATTCAGCACCTTTATAATATGACTATGCTGAACCAAGTTATCTCTTTCACAGTCGCGAGTAAGGGCAAGGATTCAGCACCTTTATAATATGACTATGCTGAACCATGTTATCTCTAACACAGTCTCTAGTAAGGGCAAGAATTCAGCACCTGGCTAATATGATTATTCTGAACCATGTTATCTCTGACGCGGTCGCTAGTAAGGGCAAGGACTCAGCACCTTTATAATATGACTATGTTGAACCATGTTATCTCTAACACAGTCGCGAGTAAGGGCAAGGATTCAGCACCTTTATAATATGATGATGCTGAACCATGTTATCTCTGACACAGTCACTAGTAAGGGCAAGGATTTAGCACCTGGATAATATAACTATGCTGAGCTATGTTATCTCTGACACGGTAGCTAGTAAGGGCAAGGATTCAGCACCTGGATAATATGACTCTGCTGAACCATGTTATCACTGACATGGTCGCTAGTCATAGCAAGGATTCAGCACCTGGATAATATGACTATGCTGAGCCACTGTATCTCTGACACGGTCGCTAGTAAGGGCAAGGATTCAGCACCTGGATAATATGATTATGCTGAACCACGTTATCTATGACGCGGTCGCTAGTAGGGGCAAGCATTTAGCACCTGGATAATATGATTATGCTGAACCACGTTATCTATGACGCTGTCGCTAGTAAGGGCAAGCATTTAGCACCTGGATAATATGAATATGCTGAACCATGTTATCTCTGACATGATCGCTAGTAAGGGCAAGGATTCATCCCCTGGATAATATGACTCTGCTGAACCACGTTATCTCTTACACGTTCGCTAGTAAGGGCAAGGATTCAGCACCTGGATAATATGACACTGCTGAATCATGTTATCTCTGACATGGTCGCTAGTAAGGGCAAGGATTCAGAACCTGGATAATATGACTCTGCTGAACCATGTTCTCTCTGACACGGTCGCTAGTAAGGGCAAGGATTCAGCACTTGGATAATATGACCATGCTTCTCTGACACGGTCGCTAGTAAGGGCAAGGATTCAGCACCTGGATAATATGATTATTCTGAACCATGTTATCTCTAACAGAGTCACTAGTAAGGGCAAGGATTCAGCACCTGGATAATATGTCTATGCTGAACCATTTTAACTGTGACGCGGTCGCTAGTAAGGGCAAGGATTCAACACCTCGATAATATGACTATGCTGAACGATTTTATCTATGACACGGTCACTAGTAGGGGCAAGGATTCAGCACCCTGGATAATATGACTATGCTGAGCCACTTTATCTCTGACACGGTCACTAGTAAGGGCAAGGATTCAGCCCCTGGGTAATATGACTATGCTGAACCATGTTATCTCTAACACGGTAGATAGTAAGGGCAAGGATTCAGCACCTTGATAATATGATTATTCTGAACCATGTTATCTCTAACAGAGTCACTAGTAAGGGCAAGGATTCAGCACCTGGATAATATGACTATGCTGAACCATTTTAACTGTGACGCGGTCGCTAGTAAAGGCAAGGATTCAACACCTCGATAATATGACTATGCTGAACCATTTTATCTATGACACGGTCACTAGTAGGGGCAAGGATTCAGCACCCTGGATAATATGACTATGCTGAGCCACTTTATCTCTGACACGGTCACTAGTAGGGGCAAGGATTCAGAAACTGGATAATATGACTATGCTGAGCCACTTTATCTCTGACACGGTCGCTACTAAGGGCAAGGATTCAGCACCTGGATAATATGACTATGCTGAACCATGTTATCTCTGACGCGGTCGCTAGTAAGGGCAAGGATTCAGCACCTGGATATTATGACTATGCTGAACCATGTTATCTCTGACACAGTCGCTAGTAAGGGCAAGGATTCAGCACCTGGATAATATGACTATGCTGAACCATGTTATCTCTGACACGCTTGCTAGTAAGGGCAAGGATTCAGCACCATGGATAATATGATTATTCTAAACCATGTTATCTCTAACACAGTCGCTAGTAAGGGCAAGAGTTCAGCACCTGGATATTATGACTATGGTGAACCATGTTATCTCTGACACAGTCGCTAGTAAGGGCAAGGATTCAGCACCTGGATAATATGACTATGCTGAACCATGTTATCTCTGACACGCTTGCTAGTAAGGGCAAGGATTCAGCACCTGGATAATATGACTATGCTGAACCATGTTATCTCTGACACGGTTGTAGTAAGGGCAAGGATTTAGCACCTGGATAATTTGACTATGCTGAACCATGTTATCTCTAACACAGTCGCTAGTAAGCGCAAGGATTCAGCACCTGGATAATCTGACTATGCTGAACCATGTTATCTCTGACACGGTCGCTAGTAAGGGCAAGGATTCAGCACCTGGATAATCTGACTATGCTGAATCATGTTATCTGTGACCGGGTCGCTAGTAAGGGCAAGGATTTAGCACCTGGATAATATAACTATGCTGAACCATGTTATCTCTGACACGCTTGCTAGTAAGGGCAAGGATTCAGCACCCTGAATAATAAGACTCTGCTGAACCACGTTATCTCTGACACGGTTGCTAGTAAGGGCAAGGATTCAGCACCTGGATAATATGACTATGCTGAGCCACTTTATCTCTGATGCGGTCGCTAGTAAGGGCAAGGATTCACCCCCTGGATAATTTGACTATGCTGAACCATGTTATCTCTAACACAGTTGCTAGTAAGGGCAAGAATTCAGCACCTGGCTAATATGACTATGCTGAACCACGTTATCTCTGACACGGTCGCTAGTAAGGGCAAGGATTCAGCACCTGGATAATATGACTCTGCTGAACCATGTTATCTCTGACACGGTCATAAGTAAGGGCAAGGATTCAGCACCTGGATAATATGACTCTGCTGAACCATGTTATCAGTGACACGGTCGCTAGTAAGGGCAAGGATTCAGCACCTGGATAATATGACTATGCTGAGCCACTTTATCTCTGATGCGGTCGCTAGTAAGGGCAAGGATTCACCCCCTGGATAATATGACTATGCTGAACCTTGTTATCTCTGACACGGTCGCGAGTAAGGGCAAGGATTCACCCCCTGGATAATATGACTATGCTGAGCTATGTTATCTCTAACACAGTCGCTAGTAAGGGCAAGGATTCAGCACTTGGATAATATAACTATGCTGAACGATGTTATCTCTGACACGGTCGTAGTAAGGGCAAAGATTCAGCACAATGAATAATATGACTATGCTGAACCATGTTATCTCTGACACGGTCGCTAGTAAGGGCAAGGATTCAGCACCTGGATAATCTGACTATGCTGAACCATGTTATCTGTGACCGGGTCGCTAGTAAGGGCAGGGATTTAGCACCTGGATAATATGACTATGCTGAACTATGTTATCTCTGACACGCTTGCTAGTAAGGGCAAGGATTCAGCACCCTGAATAATAAGACTCTGCTGAACCACGTTATCTCTGACACAGTCGCTAGTAAGGGCAAGGATTCAGCACCTGGATAATATGACTCTGCTGAACCATGTTATCTCTGACATGGTCATAAGTAAGGGCAAGGATTCAGCACCTGGATAATATGACTCTGCTGAACCATGTTATCTCTGACACGGTCATAAGTAAGGGCAAGGATTCAGCACCTGGATAATATGACTATGCTGAACCATGTTATCTCTGACACGGTTGCTAGTAAAGGCAAGGCTTCAGCACCTGGATAATATGACTCTGCTGAACCATGTTATCACTGACACGGTTGCTAGTAAGGGCAAGGATTCAGCACCTGGATAATATGACTATGCTGAACCATGTTATCTCTGACGCGGTCGCTAGTAAGGGCAAGGATTCAGCACCTGGATATTATGACTCTGCTGAACCATGTTATCACTGACACAGTCGCTAGTAAGGGCAAGGATTCAGCACCTGGATAATATGATTATTCTAAACCGTGTTATCTCTAACACAGTCGCTAGTAAGGGCAAGGGTTCAGCACCTGGATAATATGACTATGCTGAACCATGTTATCTCTGACACGGTCGCTAGTAAGAGCAAGGATTCACCCCCCTTGGATAATATGACTATGCTGAACCATGTTATCTGTGACCGGGTCGCTAGTAAGGGCAAGGATTTAGCACCTGGATAATATAACTATGCTGAACCATGTTATCTCTGACACGCTTGCTAGTAAGGGCAAGGATTCAGCACCCTGAATAATAAGACTCTGCTGAACCACGTTATCTCTGACACGGTCGCTAGTAAGGGCAAGGATTCAGCACCTGGATAATATGACTCTGCTGAACCATGTTATCTCTGACACGGTCATAAGTAAGGGCAAGGATTCAGCACCTGGATAATATGACTCTGCTGAACCATGTTATCTCTGACACGGTCATAAGTAAGGGCAAGGATTCAGCACCTGGATAATATGACTATGCTGAACCATGTTATCTCTGACACGGTTGCTAGTAAAGGCAAGGCTTCAGCACCTGGATAATATGACTCTGCTGAACCATGTTATCACTGACACGGTTGCTAGTAAGGGCAAGGATTCAGCACCTGGATAATATGACACTGCTGAACCATGTTATCTCTGACACGGTCGCTAGTAAGGGCAAGGATTCAGCACCTTGATAATATGATTATTCTGAACCATGTTATCTCTAACAGAGTCACTAGTAAGGGCAAGGATTCAGCACCTGGATAATATGACTATGCTGAACCATTTTAACTGTGACGCGGTCGCTAGTAAGGGCAAGGATTCAGCACCTGGATAATATGATTATTCTGAACCATGTTATCTCTAACAGAGTCAATAGTAAGGGCAAGGATTCAGCACCTGGATAATATGACTATGCTGAACCATTTTATCTATGACACGGTCACTAGTAGGGGCAAGGATTCAGCACCCTGGATAATATGACTATGCTGAGCCACTTTATCTCTGACACGGTCACTAGTAGGGGCAAGGATTCAGAACCTGGATAATATGACTATGCTGAGCCACTTTATCTCTGACACGGTCGCTAGTAAGGGCAAGGATTCAGCACCTGGATAATATGACTATGCTGAACCATGTTATCTCTGACGCGGTCGCTAGTAAGGGCAAGGATTCATCCCCTGGATATTATGACTCTGCTGAACCACGTTATCTCTAACACGTTCGCTAGTAAGGGCAAGGATTCAGCACCTGGATAATATGACACTGCTGAATCATGTTATCTCTGACATGGTCGCTAGTAAGGGCAAGGATTCAGCACCTGGATAATATGACTCTGCTGAACCATGTTATCTCTGACACGCTTGCTAGTAAGGGCAAGGATTCAGCACCCTGAATAATAAGACTCTGCTGAACCACGTTATCTCTGACACGGTCGCTAGTAAGGGCAAGGATTCAGCACCTGGATAATATGACTCTGCTGAACCATGTTATCTCTGACACGGTCATAAGTAAGGGCAAGGATTCAGCACCTGGATAATATGACTCTGCTGAACCATGTTATCTCTGACACGGTCATAAGTAAGGGCAAGGATTCAGCACCTGGATAATATGACTATGCTGAACCATGTTATCTCTGACACGGTTGCTAGTAAAGGCAAGGCTTCAGCACCTGGATAATATGACTCTGCTGAACCATGTTATCACTGACACGGTTGCTAGTAAGGGCAAGGATTCAGCACCTGGATAATATGACACTGCTGAACCAAGTTATCTCTGACACGGTCGCTAGTAAGGGCAAGGATTCAGCACCTTGATAATATGATTATTCTGAACCATGTTATCTCTAACAGAGTCACTAGTAAGGGCAAGGATTCAGCACCTGGATAATATGACTATGCTGAACCATTTTAACTGTGACGCGGTCGCTAGTAAGGGCAAGGATTCAGCACCTGGATAATATGATTATTCTGAACCATGTTATCTCTAACAGAGTCAATAGTAAGGGCAAGGATTCAGCACCTGGATAATATGACTATGCTGAACCATTTTATCTATGACACGGTCACTAGTAGGGGCAAGGATTCAGCACCCTGGATAATATGACTATGCTGAGCCACTTTATCTCTGACACGGTCACTAGTAGGGGCAAGGATTCAGAACCTGGATAATATGACTATGCTGAGCCACTTTATCTCTGACACGGTCGCTAGTAAGGGCAAGGATTCAGCACCTGGATAATATGACTATGCTGAACCATGTTATCTCTGACGCGGTCGCTAGTAAGGGCAAGGATTCATCCCCTGGATATTATGACTCTGCTGAACCACGTTATCTCTAACACGTTCGCTAGTAAGGGCAAGGATTCAGCACCTGGATAATATGACACTGCTGAATCATGTTATCTCTGACATGGTCGCTAGTAAGGGCAAGGATTCAGCACCTGGATAATATGACTCTGCTGAACCATGGTATCTCTGACATGGTTGCTAGTAAGGGCAAGGATTCAGCGCCGTCGATAATATGACCATGCTTCTCTGACACGGTCGCTAGTAAGGGCAAGGATTCAGCACCTGGATAATATGACTCTGCTGAACCATGTTATCTCTGACACGGTCATAAGTAAGGGCAAGGATTCAGCACCTGGATAATATGACTCTGCTGAACCATGTTATCTCTGACACGGTCATAAGTAAGGGCAAGGATTCAGCACCTGGATAATATGACAATGCTGAACCATGTTATCTCTGACACGGTTGCTAGTAAAGGCAAGGCTTCAGCACCTGGATAATATGACTCTGCTGAACCATGTTATCACTGACACGGTTGCTAGTAAGGGCAAGGATTCAGCACCTGGATAATATGACTATGCTGAACCACTTTATCTCTGATGCGGTCGCTAGTAAGGGCAAGGATTCAGCACCTGGATAGTATGACTATGCTGAGCCACTTTATCTCTGATGCGGTCGCTAGTAAGGGCAAGGATTCACCCCTGGATAATATGACACTGCTGAATCATGTTATCTCTGACATGGTCGCTAGTAAGGGCAAGGATTCAGCACCTGGATAATATGACACTGCTGAACCATGTTATCTCTGACACGGTCGCTAGTAAGGGCAAGGATTCAGCACCTTGATAATATGATTATTCTGAACCATGTTATCTCTAACAGTGTCACTAGTAAGGGCAAGGATTCAGCACCTGGATAATATGACTATGCTGAACCATTTTAACTGTGACGCGGTCGCTAGTAAGGGCAAGGATTCAGCACCTGGATAATATGATTATTCTGAACCATGTCATCTCTAACAGAGTCACTAGTAAGGGCAACGATTCAGCACCTGGATAATATGACTATGCTGAACCATTCTATCTATGACACGGTCACTAGTAGGGGCAAGGATTCAGCACCCTGGATAATATGACTATGCTGAGCCACTTTATCTCTGACACGGTCACTAGTAGGGGCAAGGATTCAGAACTTGGATATTATGACTATGCTGAGCCACTTTATCTCTGACACGGTCGCCAGTAAGGGCAAGGATTCAGCACCTGGATAATATGACTATGCTGAACCATGTTATCTCTGACGCGGTCGCTAGTAAGGGCAAGGATTCATCCCCTGGATAATATGACTATGCTGAACCATGTTATCTCTGACACAGTCGATAGTAAGGGCAAGGATTCAGCACCTGGATAATATGACTATGCTGAACCATGTTATCTCTGACGCGGTCACTAGTAAGGGCAAGGATTCAGCACCTGGATATTATGACTCTGCTGAACCATGTTATCACTGACACAGTCGCTAGTAAGGGCAAGGATTCAGCACCTGGATAATATGATTATTCTAAACCATGTTATCTCTAACACAGTCGCTAGTAAGGGCAAGGGTTCAGCACCTGGATAATATGACTATGCTGAACCATGTTATCTCTGACACGGTCTCTAGCAAGAGCAAGGATTCACCCCCCTTGGATAATATGACTATGCTGAACCATGTTATCTGTGACCGGGTCGCTAGTAAGGGCAAGGATTTAGCACCTGGATAATATAACTATGCTGAACCATGTTATCTCTGACACACTTGCTAGTAAGGGCAAGGATTCAGCACCCTGAATAATAAGACTCTGCTGAACCACGTTATCTCTGACACGGTCGCTAGTAAGGGCAAGGATTCAGCACCTGGATAATATGACTCTGCTGAACCATGTTATCTCTGACACGGTCATAAGTAAGGGCAAGGATTCAGCACCTGGATAATATGACTCTGCTGAACCATGTTATCTCTGACACGGTCATAAGTAAGGGCAAGGATTCAGCACCTGGATAATATGACTATGCTGAACCATGTTATCTCTGACACGGTTGCTAGTAAAGGCAAGGCTTCAGCACCTGGATAATATGACTCTGCTGAACCATGTTATCACTGACACGGTTGCTAGTAAGGGCAAGGATTCAGCACCTGGATAATATGACTATGCTGAGCCACTTTATCTCTGATGCGGTCACTAGTAAGGGCAAGGATTCAGCACCTGGATAATATGACTATGCTGAGCCACTTTATCTCTGATGCGGTCGCTAGTAAGGGAATGGATTCACCCCCTGGATAATATGAAACTGCTGAATCATGTTATCTCTGACATGGTCGCTAGTAAGGGCAAGGATTCAGCACCTGGATAATATGACACTGCTGAACCATGTTATCTCTGACACGGTCGCTAGTAAGGGCAAGGATTCAGCACCTTGATAATATGATTATTCTGAACCATGTTATCTCTAACAGAGTCACTAGTAAGGGCAAGGATACAGCACCTGGATAATATGACTATGCTGAACCATTTTAACTGTGACGCGGTCGCTAGTAAGGGCAAGGATTCAGCACCTGGATAATATGATTATTCTGAACCATGTTATCTCTAACAGAGTCACTAGTAAGGGCAAGAATTCAGCACCTGGATAATATGACTGCTGAACCATTTTATCTATGACACGGTCACTAGTAGGGGCAAGGATTCAGCACCCTGGATAATATGACTATGCTGAGCCACTTTATCTCTGACACGGTCACTAGTAGGGGCAAGGATTCAGAACCTGGATAATATGACTATGCTGAGCCACTTTATCTCTGACACGGTCGCTAGTAAGGGCAAGGATTCAGCACCTGGATAATATGACTATGCTGAACCATGTTATCTCTGACACGGTCGCTAGTAAGGGCAAGGATTCAGCACCTGGATATTATGACTATGCTGAACCATGTTATCTCTGACACAGTCGCTAGTAAGGGCAAGGATTCAGCACCTGGATAATATGACTATGCTGAACCATGTTATCTCTGACGCCGTCGCTAGTAAGGGCAAGGATTCAGCACCTGGATATTATGACTCTGCTGAACCATATTATCACTGACACAGTCGCTAGTAAGGGCAAGGATTCAGCACCTGGATAATATGATTATTCTAAACCATGTTATCTCTAACACAGTCGCTAGTAAGGGCAAGGGTTCAGCACCTGGATAATATGACTATGCTGAACCATGTTATCTCTGACACGGTCGCTAGTAAGAGCAAGGATTCACCCCCCTTGGATAATATGACTATGCTGAACCATGTTATCTGTGACCGGGTCGCTAGTAAGGGCAAGGATTTAGCACTTGGATAATATAACTATGCTGAACCATGTTATCTCTGACACGCTTGCTAGTAAGGGCAAGGATTCAGCACCCTGAATAATAAGACTCTGCTGAACCACGTTATCTCTGACACGGTCGCTAGTAAGGGCAAGGATTCAGCACCTGGATAATATGATTATTCTGAACCATGTTATCTCTAACAGAGTCACTAGTAAGGGCAAGGATTCAGCACCTGGATAATATGACTCTGCTGAACCATTTTATCTATGACACGGTCACTAGTAGGGGCAAGGATTCAGCACCCTGGATAATATGACTATGCTGAGCCACTTTATCTCTGACACAGTCACTAGTAGGGGCAAGGATTCAGAACCTGGATAATATGACTATGGGGCCTGGGTCCTAAATACCTTCAACTCTCTCTTCCCAAATATCTTCCTTCCCGAGCCCTTCGCTCATCCGCCTCCAACTCCCTCAGGGTCAGCCGCTTCTCGAAGCAACGAGCTGGGGGTAGATCTCTCTCCGCGGCAGGGGCCTCCCTCTGGAACAGCCTTCCTGCCTCCCTGAAACTCGAGGAGAACCATCTCCGGTTCCAGAAGCACCTCAAAACCTTCCTCTTTGCTTCTGCTTTCTCTCTCCCTCTCCCCTGCTGAACAACTAATATTCTTCACTGAAACTGCACTGATCCTGCAACTGGACCTCTCTAAACGGCCTCGGTCCTGGGCCCAGCCACTCTCCACTTGCACTGATGCCCTGGAACCCCTCTGCACTGCGGGACTGTCTCTGTATCCCTACAGCCCCCCCCTTCCCCAGCACTTGGTCTGCACTTACCTTGCACTTGCCACCAGCTGGCCCTATTTATTTATTACTTTATGCCATTTACCTTGTACTGCACTTCCCCCCTCCCCTTCCCCTTGCACTTTTCCCCCTCCCCCACCCCTGCACTTGCACGATCTGAATGACACCTGGCCTAGTAGGATCGTTGTCTGTCTCCCCTTGTTCCTCCCCTCCCTGCCTCGTCGCGCCTTGAAACACCTGTGTATAGGCGCGTTACAAATACCATATCATATCATATCATATATGCTGAGCCACTTTATCTCTGACACGGTCGCTAGTAAGCGCAAGAGTTCTGCACCTGGATAATATGACTCTGCTGAACCATGTTATCTCTAACACAGTCGCTAGTAAGGGCAAGGATTCAGCACTTGGATAATATAACTATGCTGAACCATGTTATCTCTGACACGCTTGCTAGTAAGGGCAAGGATTCAGCACCTGGATAATCTGACTATGCTGAACCATGTTATCTGTGACAAGGTCGCTAGTAAGGGCAAGGATTCAGCACCTGGATAATCTGACTATGCTGAACCATGTTATCTGTGACCGGGTCGCTAGTAAGGGCAAGGATTTAGCACCTGGATAATATAACTTTGCTGAACCATTTTATCTCTGACACAATAGAATCCAAGTGCCCCAAAACAACACACTCAGAGCGGCCCTAAGTATCCCCAGAAGTGCAAACATTTCAGAAATAAGACGTAATCGCAAATGGCTCTCCACCCATGAAAAAATCAACCTCAAAGCTGCTTCCCTTATCCATAAATGCCTAAATAATAAAGTCCCCCGATACCTGTCAGAACGCCTCAACAGGATATATCCCACCAGACTCACATGGACAGTCAGCCCTAACTGCCTCCAAGTGCCTAGATTTAAATTAGTCTCTATTGGAGGTACCAGCTTCCCAGTCAAGGCAGCGCAATTATGGAACGCCCTACCTCATGCACTTAGATCTGACCAAACTTTCAGCAATTTCAGAAAGAACACTATAAAATGGCTCACTGAAAATGGAACATAAATGTCTCTCCACCCCTCGCTTGTCCAATTGCACCTCACTTGATACGTAATGACATGCCATATTGCCCGCTTTGACTTGCTATACTGTCTGACACGACAGATTTGACTGTTTAGCTGCTGATTGTGCGCTCTACCTGCACTCGCACTTGTCCTACCTTGTAAATGTAAGAAATGCCTACCATGCCTGCCGTGGAACCCTTAACTTGTAACGTCTGTAACTAAGCTGTAAACTTCCTTGTTCTTTTGTGCCCTGCTACCCCAGGGTCCGGCGCGCACAATAAATAAACAAACAAACAAACAAACAAACGCTTGCTAGTAAGGGCAAGGATTCAGCACCCTGAATAATAAGACTCTGCTGAACCACGTTATCTCTGACACGGTCGCTAGTAAGGGCAAGGATTCAGCACCTGGATAATATGACTCTGCTGAACCATGTTATCTCTGACATGGTCATAAGTAAGGGCAAGGATTCAGCACCTGGATAATATGACTATGCTGAGCCACTTTATCTCTGATGCGGTCGCTAGTAAGGGCAAGGACTCACCCCCTGGATAATATGACTATGCTGAACCATGTTATCTCTAACACAGTCGCTAGTAAGGGCAAGGATTCAGTACCTGGATAATATGACTCTGCTGCACCATGTTATCACTGACACGGTCGCTAGTAAGGGCAAGGATTCAGCACCTGGATAATATGACTATGCTGAGCCACTTTATCTCTGATGCGGTCGCTAGTAAGGGCAAGGACTCAGCACCTGGATAATATGACTATGCTGAGCCACTTTATCTCTGATGCGGTTGCTAGTAAGGGCAAGGACTCACCCCCTGGATAATATGACTATGCTGAGCCACTTTATCTCTGATGTGGTCGCTAGTAAGGGCAAGGATTCAGCACCTGGATAATATGATTATTCTGAACCATGTTATTTCTGACGCGGTCGCTAGTAAGGGCAAGGATTCAGCACCTTTATAATATGACTATGCTGAAGCATGTTATCTCTTTCACAGTCGCGAGTAAGGGCAAGGATTCAGCACCTTTATAATATGACTATGCTGAACCATGTTATCTCTAACACAGTCGCTAGTAAGGGCAAGAATTCAGCACCTGGCTAATATGATTATTCTGAACCATGTTATCTCTGACGCGGTCGCTAGTAAGGGCAAGGACTCAGCACCTTTATAATATGACTATGCTGAACCATGTTATCTCTAACACAGTCGCGAGTAAGGGCAAGGATTCAGCACCTTTATAATATGACGATGCTGAACCATGTTATCTCTGACACAGTCACTAGTAAGGGCAAGGATTTAGCACCTGGATAATATAACTATGCTGAGCTATGTTATCTCTGACACGGTAGCTAGTAAGGGCAAGGATTCAGCACCTGGATAATATGACTCTGCTGAACCATGTTATCACTGACATGGTCTCTAGTCATAGCAAGGATTCAGCACCTGGATAATATGACTATGCTGAGCCACTGTATCTCTGACACGAACGCTAGTAAGGGCAAGGATTCAGCACCTGGATAATATGATTATGCTGAACCACGTTATCTATGACGCGGTCGCTAGTAAGGGCAAGCATTTAGCACCTGGATAATATGATTATGCTGAACCACGTTATCTATGACGCTGTCGCTAGTAAGGGCAAGCATTTAGCACCTGGATAATATGACTATGCTGAACCATGTTATCTCTGACATGATCGCTAGTAAGGGCAAGGATTCATCCCCTGGATAATATGACTCTGCTGAACCACGTTATCTCTTACACGTTCGCTAGTAAGGGCAAGGATTCAGCACCTGGATAATATGACACTGCTGAATCATGTTATCTCTGACATGGTCGCTAGTAAGGGCAAGGATTCAGAACCTGGATAATATGACTCTGCTGAACCATGTTATCTCTGACATGGTTGCTAGTAAGGGCAAGGATTCAGCGCCGTGGATAATATGACCATGCTTCTCTGACACGGTCGCTAGTAAGGGCAAGGATTCAGCACCTGGATAATATGATTATTCTGAACCATGTTATCTCTAACAGAGTCACTAGTAAGGGCAAGGATTCAGCACCTGGATAATATGACTATGCTGAACCATTTTAACTGTGACGCGGTCGCTAGTAAGGGCAAGGATTCAACACCTCGATAATATGACTATGCTGAACCATTTTATCTATGACACGGTCACTAGTAGGGGCAAGGATTCAGCACCCTGGATAATATGACTATGCTGAGCCACTTTATCTCTGACACGGTCACTAGTAAGGGCAAGGATTCAGCCCCTGGGTAATATGACTATGCTGAACCATGTTATCTCTAACACGGTAGATAGTAAGGGCAAGGATTCAGCACCTTGATAATATGATTATTCTGAACCATGTTATCTCTAACAGAGTCACTAGTAAGGGCAAGGATTCAGCACCTGGATAATATGACTATGCTGAACCATTTTAACTGTGACACGGTCGCTAGTAAAGGCAAGGATTCAACACCTCGATAATATGACTATGCTGAACCATTTTATCTATGACACGGTCACTAGTAGGGGCAAGGATTCAGCACCCTGGATAATATGACTATGCTGAGCCACTTTATCTCTGACACGGTCACTAGTAGGGGCAAGGATTCAGAAACTGGATAATATGACTATGCTGAGCCACTTTATCTCTGACACGGTCGCTACTAAGGGCAAGGATTCAGCACCTGGATAATATGACTATGCTGAACCATGTTATCTCTGACGCGGTCGCTAATAAGGGCAAGGATTCAGCACCTGGATATTATGACTATGCTGAACCATGTTATCTCTGACACAGTCGCTAGTAAGGGCAAGGATTCAGCACCTGGATAATATGACTATGCTGAACCATGTTATCTCTGACACGCTTGCTAGTAAGGGCAAGGATTCAGCACCATGGATAATATGATTATTCTAAACCATGTTATCTCTAACACAGTCGCTAGTAAGGGCAAGCGTTCAGCACCTGGATATTATGACTATGGTGAACCATGTTATCTCTGACACAGTCGCTAGTAAGGGCAAGGATTCAGCACCTGGATAATATGACTATGCTGAACCATGTTATCTCTGACACGCTTGCTAGTAAGGGCAAGGATTCAGCACCTGGATAATATGACTATGCTGAACCATGTTATCTCTGACACGGTCGTAGTAAGGGCAAGGATTTAGCACCTGGATAATTTGACTATGCTGAACCATGTTATCTCTAACACAGTCGCTAGTAAGCGCAAGGATTCAGCACCTGGATAATCTGACTATGCTGAACCATGTTATCTCTGACACGGTCGCTAGTAAGGGCAAGGATTCAGCACCTGGATAATCTGACTATGCTGAATCATGTTATCTGTGACCGGGTCGCTAGTAAGGGCAAGGATTTAGCACCTGGATAATATAACTATGCTGAACCATGTTATCTCTGACACGCTTGCTAGTAAGGGCAAGGATTCAGCACCCTGAATAATAAGACTCTGCTGAACCACGTTATCTCTGACACGGTCGCTAGTAAGGGCAAGGATTCAGCACCTGGATAATATGACTATGCTGAACCACTTTATCTCTGATGCGGTCGCTAGTAAGGGCAAGGATTCACCCCCTGGATAATATGACTATGCTGAACCATGTTATCTCTAACACAGTTGCTAGTAAGGGCAAGAATTCAGCACCTGGCTAATATGACTATGCTGAACCACGTTATCTCTGACACGGTCGCTAGTAAGGGCAAGGATTCAGCACCTGGATAATATGACTCTGCTGAACCATGTTATCTCTGACACGGTCATAAGTAAGGGCAAGGATTCAGCACCTGGATAATATGACTCTGCTGAACCATGTTATCACTGACACGGTCGCTAGTAAGGGCAAGGATTCAGCACCTGGATAATATGACTATGCTGAGCCACTTTATCTCTGATGCGGTCGCTAGTAAGGGCAAGGATTCACCCCCTGGATAATATGACTATGCTGAACCATGTTATCTCTGACACGGTCGCGAGTAAGGGCAAGGATTCACCCCCTGGATAATATGACTATGCTGAGCTATGTCATCTCTAACACAGTCGCTAGTAAGGGCAAGGATTCAGCACTTGGATAATATAACTATGCTGAACGATGTTATCTCTGACACGGTCGTAGTAAGGGCAAAGATTCAGCACAATGAATAATATGACTATGCTGAACCATGTTATCTCTGACACGGTCGCTAGTAAGGGCAAGGATTCAGCACCTGGATAATCTGACTATGCTGAACCATGTTATCTGTGACCGGGTCGCTAGTAAGGGCAGGGATTTAGCACCTGGATAATATGACTATGCTGAACTATGTTATCTCTGACACGCTTGCTAGTAAGGGCAAGGATTCAGCACCCTGAATAATAAGACTCTGCTGAACCACGTTATCTCTGACACAGTCGCTAGTAAGGGCAAGGATTCAGCACCTGGATAATATGACTCTGCTGAACCATGTTATCTCTGACATGGTCATAAGTAAGGGCAAGGATTCAGCACCTGGATAATATGACTCTGCTGAACCATGTTATCTCTGACACGGTCATAAGTAAGGGCAAGGATTCAGCACCTGGATAATATGACTATGCTGAACCATGTTATCTCTGACACGGTTGCTAGTAAAGGCAAGGCTTCAGCACCTGGATAATATGACTCTGCTGAACCATGTTATCACTGACACGGTTGCTAGTAAGGGCAAGGATTCAGCACCTGGATAATATGACTATGCTGAACCATGTTATCTCTGACGCGGTCGCTAGTAAGGGCAAGGATTCAGCACCTGGATATTATGACTCTGCTGAACCATGTTATCACTGACACAGTCGCTAGTAAGGGCAAGGATTCAGCACCTGGATAATATGATTATTCTAAACCGTGTTATCTCTAACACAGTCGCTAGTAAGGGCAAGGGTTCAGCACCTGGATAATATGACTCTGCTGAACCATGTTATATCTGACACGGTCGCTAGTAGGAGCAAGGATTCACCCCCCTTGGATAATATGACTATGCTGAACCATGTTATCTGTGACCGGGTCGCTAGTAAGGGCAAGGATTTAGCACCTGGATAATATAACTATGCTGAACCATGTTATCTCTGACACGCTTGCTAGTAAGGGCAAGGATTCAGCACCCTGAATAATAAGACTCTGCTGAACCACGTTATCTCTGACACGGTCGCTAGTAAGGGCAAGGATTCAGCACCTGGATAATATGACTCTGCTGAACCATGTTATCTCTGACACGGTCATAAGTAAGGGCAAGGATTCAGCACCTGGATAATATGACTCTGCTGAACCATGTTATCTCTGACACGGTCATAAGTAAGGGCAAGGATTCAGCACCTGGATAATATGACTATGCTGAACCATGTTATCTCTGACGCGGTCGCTAGTAAGGGCAAGGATTCAGCACCTGGATAATATGACACTGCTGAACCATGTTATCTCTGACACGGTCGCTAGTAAGGGCAAGGATTCAGCACCTTGATAATATGATTATTCTGAACCATGTTATCTCTAACAGAGTCACTAGTAAGGGCAAGGATTCAGCACCTGGATAATATGACTATGCTGAACCATTTTAACTGTGACGCGGTCGCTAGTAAGGGCAAGGATTCAGCACCTGGATAATATGATTATTCTGAACCATGTTATCTCTAACAGAGTCAATAGTAAGGGCAAGGATTCAGCACCTGGATAATATGACTATGCTGAACCATTTTATCTATGACACGGTCACTAGTAGGGGCAAGGATTCAGCACCCTGGATAATATGACTATGCTGAGCCACTTTATCTCTGACACGGTCACTAGTAGGGGCAAGGATTCAGAACCTGGATAATATGACTATGCTGAGCCACTTTATCTCTGACACGGTCGCTAGTAAGGGCAAGGATTCAGCACCTGGATAATATGACTATGCTGAACCATGTTATCTCTGACGCGGTCGCTAGTAAGGGCAAGGATTCATCCCCTGGATATTATGACTCTGCTGAACCACGTTATCTCTAACACGTTCGCTAGTAAGGGCAAGGATTCAGCACCTGGATAATATGACACTGCTGAATCATGTTATCTCTGACATGGTCGCTAGTAAGGTCAAGGATTCAGCACCTGGATAATATGACTCTGCTGAACCATGGTATCTCTGACATGGTTGCTAGTAAGGGCAAGGATTCAGCGCCGTCGATAATATGACCATGCTTCTCTGACACGGTCGCTAGTAAGGGCAAGGATTCAGCACCTGGATAATATGACTCTGCTAAACCATGTTATCTCTGACACGGTCATAAGTAAGGGCAAGGATTCAGCACCTGGATAATATGACTCTGCTGAACCATGTTATCTCTGACACGGTCATAAGTAAGGGCAAGGATTCAGCACCTGGATAATATGACAATGCTGAACCATGTTATCTCTGACACGGTTGCTAGTAAAGGCAAGGCTTCAGCACCTGGATAATATGACTCTGCTGAACCATGTTATCACTGACACGGTTGCTAGTAAGGGCAAGGATTCAGCACCTGGATAATATGACTATGCTGAGCCACTTTATCTCTGATGCGGTCGCTAGTAAGGGCAAGGATTCAGCACCTGGATAGTATGACTATGCTGAGCCACTTTATCTCTGATGCGGTCGCTAGTAAGGGCAAGGATTCACCCCCTGGATAATATGACACTGCTGAATCATGTTATCTCTGACATGGTCGCTCGTAAGGGCAAGGATTCAGCACCTGGATAATATGACACTGCTGAACCATGTTATCTCTGACACGGTCGCTAGTAAGGGCAAGGATTCAGCACCTTGATAATATGATTATTCTGAACCATGTTATCTCTAACAGTGTCACTAGTAAGGGCAAGGATTCAGCACCTGGATAATATGACTATGCTGAACCATTTTAACTGTGACGCGGTCGCTAGTAAGGGCAAGGATTCAGCACCTGGATAATATGATTATTCTGAACCATGTCATCTCTAACAGAGTCACTAGTAAGGGCAACGATTCAGCACCTGGATAATATGACTATGCTGAACCATTCTATCTATGACACGGTCACTAGTAGGGGCAAGGATTCAGCACCCTGGATAATATGACTATGCTGAGCCACTTTATCTCTGACACGGTCACTAGTAGGGGCAAGGATTCAGAACTTGGATATTATGACTATGCTGAGCCACTTTATCTCTGACACGGTCGCCAGTAAGGGCAAGGATTCAGCACCTGGATAATATGACTATGCTGAACCATGTTATCTCTGACGCGGTCGCTAGTAAGGGCAAGGATTCATCCCCTGGATAATATGACTATGCTGAACCATGTTATCTCTGACACAGTCGATAGTAAGGGCAAGGATTCAGCACCTGGATAATATGACTATGCTGAACCATGTTATCTCTGACGCGGTCGCTAGTAAGGGCAAGGATTCAGCACCTGGATATTATGACTCTGCTGAACCATGTTATCACTGACACAGTCGCTAGTAAGGGCAAGGATTCAGCACCTGGATAATATGATTATTCTAAACCATGTTATCTCTAACACAGTCGCTAGTAAGGGCAAGGGTTCAGCACCTGGATAATATGACTATGCTGAACCATGTTATCTCTGACACGGTCTCTAGTAAGAGCAAGGATTCACCCCCCTTGGATAATATGACTATGCTGAACCATGTTATCTGTGACCGGGTCGCTAGTAAGGGCAAGGATTTAGCACCTGGATAATATAACTATGCTGAACCATGTTATCTCTGACACGCTTGCTAGTAAGGGCAAGGATTCAGCACCCTGAATAATAAGACTCTGCTGAACCACGTTATCTCTGACACGGTCGCTAGTAAGGGCAAGGATTCAGCACCTGGATAATATGACTCTGCTGAACCATGTTATCTCTGACACGGTCATAAGTAAGGGCAAGGATTCAGCACCTGGATAATATGACTCTGCTGAACCATGTTATCTCTGACACGGTCATAAGTAAGGGCAAGGATTCAGCACCTGGATAATATGACTATGCTGAACCATGTTATCTCTGACACGGTTGCTAGTAAGGGCAAGGATTCAGCACCTGGATAATATGACTATGCTGAGCCACTTTATCTCTGATGCGGTCGCTAGTAAGGGCAAGGATTCAGCACCTGGATAGTATGACTATGCTGAGCCACTTTATCTCTGATGCGGTCGCTAGTAAGGGCAAGGATTCACCCCCTGGATAATATGGCACTGCTGAATCATGTTATCTCTGACATGGTCGCTAGTAAGGGCAAGGATTCAGCACCTGGATAATATGACACTGCTGAACCATGTTATCTCTGACACGGTCGCTAGTAAGGGCAAGGATTCAGCACCTTGATAATATGATTATTCTGAACCATGTTATCTCTAACAGTGTCACTAGTAAGGGCAAGGATTCAGCACCTGGATAATATGACTATGCTGAACCATTTTAACTGTGACGCGGTCGCTAGTAAGGGCAAGGATTCAGCACCTGGATAATATGATTATTCTGAACCATGTCATCTCTAACAGAGTCACTAGTAAGGGCAACGATTCAGCACCTGGATAATATGACTATGCTGAACCATTCTATCTATGACACGGTCACTAGTAGGGGCAAGGATTCAGCACCCTGGATAATATGACTATGCTGAGCCACTTTATCTCTGACACGGTCACTAGTAGGGGCAAGGATTCAGAACTTGGATATTATGACTATGCTGAGCCACTTTATCTCTGACACGGTCGCCAGTAAGGGCAAGGATTCAGCACCTGGATAATATGACTATGCTGAACCATGTTATCTCTGACGCGGTCGCTAGTAAGGGCAAGGATTCATCCCCTGGATAATATGACTATGCTGAACCATGTTATCTCTGACACAGTCGATAGTAAGGGCAAGGATTCAGCACCTGGATAATATGACTATGCTGAACCATGTTATCTCTGACGCGGTCGCTAGTAAGGGCAAGGATTCAGCACCTGGATATTATGACTCTGCTGAACCATGTTATCACTGACACAGTCGCTAGTAAGGGCAAGGATTCAGCACCTGGATAATATGATTATTCTAAACCATGTTATCTCTAACACAGTCGCTAGTAAGGGCAAGGGTTCAGCACCTGGATAATATGACTATGCTGAACCATGTTATCTCTGACACGGTCTCTAGTAAGAGCAAGGATTCACCCCCCTTGGATAATATGACTATGCTGAACCATGTTATCTGTGACCGGGTCGCTAGTAAGGGCAAGGATTTAGCACCTGGATAATATAACTATGCTGAACCATGTTATCTCTGACACGCTTGCTAGTAAGGGCAAGGATTCAGCACCCTGAATAATAAGACTCTGCTGAACCACGTTATCTCTGACACGGTCGCTAGTAAGGGCAAGGATTCAGCACCTGGATAATATGACTCTGCTGAACCATGTTATCTCTGACACGGTCATAAGTAAGGGCAAGGATTCAGCACCTGGATAATATGACTCTGCTGAACCATGTTATCTCTGACACGGTCATAAGTAAGGGCAAGGATTCAGCACCTGGATAATATGACTATGCTGAACCATGTTATCTCTGACACGGTTGCTAGTAAAGGCAAGGCTTCAGCACCTGGATAATATGACTCTGCTGAACCATGTTATCACTGACACAGTTGCTAGTAAGGGCAAGGATTAAGCACCTGGATAATATGACTATGCTGAGCCACTTTATCTCTGATGCGGTCACTAGTAAGGGCAAGGATTCAGCACCTGGATAATATGACTATGCTGAGCCACTATATCTCTGATGCGGTCGCTAGTAAGGGAATGGATTCACCCCCTGGATAATATGAAACTGCTGAATCATGTTATCTCTGACATGGTCGCTAGTAAGGGCAAGGATTCAGCACCTGGATAATATGACACTGCTGAACCATGTTATCTCTGACACGGTCGCTAGTAAGGGCAAGGATTGAGCACCTTGATAATATGATTATTCTGAACCATGTTATCTCTAACAGAGTCACTAGTAAGGGCAAGGATTCAGCACCTGGATAATATGACTATGCTGAACCATTTTAACTGTGACGCGGTCGCTAGTAAGGGCAAGGATTCAGCACCTGGATAATATGATTATTCTGAACCATGTTATCCCTAACAGAGTCACTAGTAAGGGCAATGATTCAGCACCTGGATAATATGACTGCTGAACCATTTTATCTATGACACGGTCACTAGTAGGGGCAAGGATTCGGCACCCTGGATAATATGACTATGCTGAGCCACTTTATCTCTGACACGGTCACTAGTAGGGGCAAGTATTCAGAACCTGGATAATATGACTATGCTGAGCCACTTTATCTCTGACACGGTCGCTAGTAAGGGCAAGGATTCAGCACCTGGATAATATGACTATGCTGAACCATGTTATCTCTGACGCGGTCGCTAGTAAGGGCAAGGATTCAGCACCTGGATATTATGACTATGCTGAACCATGTTATCTCTGACACAGTCGCTAGTAAGGGCAACGATTCAGCACCTGGATAATATGACTATGCTGAACCATGTTATCTCTGACGCGGTCGCTAGTAAGGGCAAGGATTCAGCACCTGGATATTATGACTCTGCTGAACCATGTTATCACTGACACAGTCGCTAGTAAGGGCAAGGATTCAGCACCTGGATAATATGATTATTCTAAACCATGTTATCTCTAACACAGTCGCTAGTAAGGGCAAGGGTTCAGCACCTGGATAATATGACTATGCTGAACCATGTTATCTCTGACACGGTCGCTAGTAGGAGCAAGGATTCACCCCCCTTGGATAATATGACTATGCTGAACCATGTTATCTGTGACCGTGTCGCTAGTAAGGGCAAGGATTTAGCACCTGGATAATATAACTATGCTGAACCATGTTATCTCTGACACGCTTGCTAGTAAGGGCAAGGATTCAGCACCCTGAATAATAAGACTCTGCTGAACCACGTTATCTCTGACACGGTCGCTAGTAAGGGCAAGGATTCAGCACCTGGATAATATGATTATTCTGAACCATGTTATCTCTAACAGAGTCACTAGTAAGGGCAAGGATTCAGCACCTGGATAATATGACTATGCTGAACCATTTTAACTGTGACGCGGTCGCTAGTAAGGGCAAGGATTCAACACCTCAATAATATGACTATGCTGAACCATTTTATCTATGACACGGTCACTAGTAGGGGCAAGGATTCAGCACCCTGGATAATATGACTATGCTGAGCCACTTTATCTCTGACACGGTCACTAGTAGGGGCAAGGATTCAGAACCTCGATAATATGACTATGCTGAGCCACTTTATCTCTGACACGGTCGCTAGTAAGCGCAAGAGTTCTGCACCTGGATAATATGACTCTGCTGAAGCATGTTATCTCTGACACGGTCGCTAGTAAGGGCAAGGATTCAGCACCTGGATAATATGACTATGCTGAACCATGTTATCTCTAACACAGTCGCTAGTAAGGGCAAGGATTCAGCACTTGGATAATATAACTATGCTGAACCATGTTATCTCTGACACGCTTGCTAGTAAGGGCAAGGATTCAGCACCTGGATAATCTGACTATGCTGAACCATGTTATCTGTGACACGGTCGCTAGTAAGGGCAAGGATTCAGCACCTGGATAATCTGACTATGCTGAACCATGTTATCTGTGACCGGGTCGCTAGTAAGGGCAAGGATTTAGCACCTGGATAATATAACTTTGCTGAACCATTTTATCTCTGACACAATAGAATCCAAGTGCTCCAAAACAACGCACTCAGAGCGGCCCTAAGTATCCCCAGAAGTGCACACATATCAGAAATAAGACGTAATCACAAATGGCTCTCCACCCATGAAAAAATCAACCTCAAAGCTGCTTCCCTTATCCATAAATGCCTAAATAATAAAGCCCCCCGATACCTGTCAGAACGCCTCAACAGGAAATATCCCACCAGACTCACAAGGACAGTCATCCCTAACTGCCTCCAAGTGCCTAGATTTAAATTAGTCACTATGGAGGTACCTGCTTCCCAGTCAAGGCAGCGCAATTATGGAACGCCCTACCTCATGCACTTAGATCTGACCAAACTTTCAGCAATTTCAGAAAGAACACTATAAAATGGCTCACTGAAAATGCGACATAAATGTCTCTCCACCCATCGCTTGTCCAATTGCACCTCACTTGATACGTAATGACATGCCATATTGCCCGCTTTGACTTGCTATACTGTCTGACACGACAGATTTGACTGTTTAGCTGCTGATTGTGCGCTCTACCTGCACTCGCACTTGTCCTACCTTGTAAATGTAAGAAATGCCTACCATGCCTGCCGTGGAACCCTTAACTTGTAACGTCTGTAACTAAGCTGTAAACTTCCTTGTTCTTTTGCGCCCTGCTACCCCAGGGTCCGGCGTGCACAATAAATAAACAAACAAACGCTTGCTAGTAAGGGCAAGGATTCAGCACCCTGAATAATAAGACTCTGCTGAACCACGTTATCTCTGACATGGTCGCTAGCAAGGGCAAAGATTCAGCACCTGGATAATATGACTCTGCTGAACCATGTTATCTCTGACACGGTGATAAGTAAGGGCAAGGATTCAGCACTTGGATAATATGACTATGCTGAACCATGTTATCTCTGACACGCTTGCTAGTAAGGGCAATGATTCAGCATCCTGAATAATATGACTCTGCTGAACCATGTTATCACTGACACGGTCGCTAGTAAGGGCAAGGATTCAGCACCTGGATAATATGACTATGCTGAGCCACTTTATCTCTGATGCGGTTGCTAGTAAGGGCAAGGACTCACCCCCTGGATAATATGACTATGCTGAACCATGTTATCTCTAACACAGTTGCTAGTAAGGGCAAGGATTCAGCACCTGGATAATATGACTCTGCTGAACCATGTTATCACTGACACGGTCGCTAGTAAGGGCAAGGATTCAGCACCTGGATAATATGACTATGCTGAGCCACTTTATCTCTGATGCAGTCACTAGTAAGGGCAAGGACTCACCCCCTGGATAATATGACTATGCTGAACCATGTTATCTCTGACACGGTTGCTAGTAAAGGCAAGGATTCAGCACCTGGATAATATGACTCTGCTGAACCATGTTATCACTGACACGGTCGCTAGTAAGGGCAAGGATTCAGCACCTGGATAATATGACTATGCTGAGCCACTTTATCTCTGATGCGGTCGCTAGTAAGGGCAAGGACTCACCCCCTGGATAATATGACTATGCTGAGCCACTTTATCTCTGATGCGGTCGCTAGTAAGGGCAAGGATTCAGCACCTGGATAATATGATTATTCTGAACCATGTTATCTCTGACGCGGTCGCTAGTAAGGGCAAGGATTCAGCACCTTTATAATATGACTATGCTGAACCATGTTATCTCTAACACAGTCGCGAGTAAGGGCAAGGATTCAGCACCTTTATAATATGACTATGCTGAACCATGTTATCTCTAACACAGTTGCTAGTAAGGGCAAGAATTCAGCACCTGGCTAATATGATTATTCTGAACCATGTTATCTCTGACGCGGTCGCTAGTAAGGGCAAGGATTCAGCACCTTTATAATATGACTATGCTGAACCATGTTATCTCTAACACAGTCGCGAGTAAGGGCAAGGATTCAGCACCTTTATAATATGACGATGCTGAACCATGTTATCTGTGACACAGTCACTAGTAAGGGCAAGGATTTAGCACCTGGATAATATGACTATGCTGAACCATGTTATCACTGACAAGGTCAATAGTAAGGGCAAGGATTCAGCACCTGGATAATATGACTATGCTGAACCATGTTATCACTGACAAGGTCAATAGTAAGGGCAAGGATTCAGCACCTGGATAATCTGACTATGCTGAATCTCGTTATCTCTGACACAGCTGCTAGTAATGGCAAGGATTCAGCACCTGGATAATCTGACGATGCTGAACCATGTTATCTCTAACACGGTCGTAGTAAGGGCAAGGATTTAGCACCTGGATAATATGACTCTGCTGAACCATGTTATCTCTGACACGGTCATAAGTAAGGGCAAGGATTCAGCACCTGGATAATATGACTCTGCTGAACCATGTTATCTCTAGCACGGTCATAAGTAAGGGCAAGGATTCAGCACCTGGATAATATGACTATGCTGAACCATGTTATCTCTGACACGGTTGCTAGCATGTTATCTCTGACACGGTCATAAGTAAGGGCAAGGATTCAGCACCTGGATAATATGACTATGCTGAACCATGTTATCTCTGACACGGTTGCTAGTAAGGGCAAGGATTCAGCACCTGGATAATATGATTATTCTGAACCATGTTATCTCTGACGCGGTCGCTAGTAAGGGCAAGGATTCTGCACCTTTATAATATGACTATGCTGAACCATGTTATCTCTGACACGGTCGCTAGTAAGGGCAAGGATTCGGCACCCTGAATAATAGGACGATGCTGAACCATGTTATCTCTGACACAGTCACTAGTAAGGGCAAGGATTTAGCACCTGGATAATATGACTATGCTGAACCATGTTATCTCTGACACGGTCGCTAGTAAGGGCAAGGATTCAGCACCTGGATAGTATGACTCTGCTGAACCATGTTATATCTGACACGGTCGCTAGTAAGGGCAAGGATTCAGCACCTGGATAATCTGACTATGCTGAATCATGTTATCTCTGACACGGTCGCTAGTGAGGGCAAGGATTCAGCACCTGGATAATCTGGCTATGCTGAACCATGTTATCTGTGACCGGGTCGCTAGTAAGGGCAAGGATTTAGCACCTGGATAATATGACTCTGCTGAACCATGTTATCTCTGACACGGTCATAAGTAAGGGCAAGGATTCAGCACCTGGATAATATGACTCTGCTGAACCATGTTATCTCTGACACGGTCATAAGTAAGGGCAAGGATTCAGTACCTGGATAATATGACTATGCTGAACCATGTTATCACTGACACGGTCGCTAGTAAGGGCAAGGATTCAGCACCTGGATAATATGACTATGCTGAGCCACCTTATCTCTAATGCGGTTGCTAGTAAGAGCAAGGATTCAGCACCTGGACAATATGACTATGCTGAACCATGTTATCTATGACACAGTCGCTAGTAAGGGCAAGGATTCAACACCTGGATAATCTGACTATGCTGAGCTATGTTATCTCTGACACAGTCGCTAGTAAGGGCAAGGATTCAGCACCTGGATAATATGACTATGCTGAACCATGTTATCTCTGACACGCTTGCTAGTAAGGGCAAGGATTCAGCACGTGGATAATATGACTCTGCTGAACCATGTTATCACTGACATGGTCGCTAGTCATAGCAAGGATTCAGCACCTGGATAATATGACTATGCTGAGCCACTCTATCTCTGATGCGGTCGCTAGTAAGGGCAAGGATTCACCCCCTGGATAATATGGCTATGCTGCACCATGTTATCTCTAACACAGTCGCTAGTAAGGGCAAGAATTCAGCACCTGGATAATATGACTATGCTGAGCCACCTTATCTCTGACGCAGTCGCTAGTAAGAGCAAGGATTCAGCACCTGGATAATATGACTATGCTGAACCATGTTATCTATTACACGGTCGCTAGTAAGGGCAAGGATTCAGCACCTGGATAATCTGACTATGCTGAGCCACTGTATCTCTGAAACGGTCGCTAGTAAGGGCAAGGATTCAGCACCTGGATAATATGACTATGCTGAACCAGGTTATCTCTGACACGCTTGCTAGTAAGGGCAAGGATTCAGCACCCTGAATAATATGACTATGCTGAACCATGTTATCTCTGACACGGTCGCTAGTAAGGGCAAGGATTCAGCACCTGGATAATATGACTATGCTGAACCATGTTATCACTGACACGGTCGCTAGTAAGGGCAAGGATTCAGCACCTGGATAATATGATTATGCTGAACCACGTTATCTATGACGCGGTCGCTAGTAAGGGCAAGCATTTAGCACCTGGATAATATGACTATGCTGAACCATGTTATCTCTGACACGATCGCTAGTAAAGGCAAGGATTCATCCCCTGGATAATATGACTCTGCTGAACCACGTTATCTCTAACACGTTCGCTAGTAAGGGCAAGGATTCAGCACCTGGATAATATGACACTGCTGAATCATGTTATCTCTGACATGGTCGCTAGTAAGGGCAAGGATTCAGCACCTGGATAATATGACTCTGCTGAACCATGTTATCTCTAACACGTTCGCTAGTAAGGGCAAGGATTCAGCACCTGGATAATATGACACTGCTGAATCATGTTATCTCTGACACGGCCGCTAGTAAGGGCAAGGATTCAGCACCTGGATAATCTGACTATGCTGAGCCACTGTATCTCTGACACGGTCGCTAGTAAGGGCAAGGATTCAGCACCTGGATAATATGACTATGCTGAACCATGTTATCTCTGACACGCTTGCTAGTAAGGGCAAGGATTCAGCACCCTGAATAATATGACTATGCTGAACCATGTTATCTCTGACACGGTCGCTAGTAAGGGAAAGGATTCAGCACCTGGATTATCTGACTTTGCTGAACCATGTTATCCCTGACACGGTCGCTAGTAAGGGCAATGATTCAGCACCTGGATAATATGATTATGCTGAACCACGTTATCTATGACGCGGTCGCTAGTAAGGGCAAGCATTTAGCACCTGGATAATATGACTATGCTGAACCACGTTATCTCTAACACGTTCGCTAGTAAGGGCAAGGATTCAGCACCTGGATAATATGACACTGCTGAATCATGTTATCTCTGACATGGTCGCTAGTAAGGGCAAGGATTCAGCACCTGGATAATATGACTATGCTGAACCATGTTATCTCTAACACGTTCGCTAGTAAGGGCAAGGATTCAGCACCTGGATAATATGACACTGCTGAATCATGTTATCTCTGACATGGTCGCTAGTAAGGGCAAGGATTCAGCACCTGGATAATATGACTCTGCTGAACCATGTTATCTCTGACATGGTTGCTAGTAAGGGCAAGGATTCAGCGCCGTGGATAATATGACCATGCTTCTCTGACACGGTCGCTAGTAAGGGCAAGGATTCAGCACCTGGATAATATGACTCTGCTGAACCATGTTATCTCTGACACGGTCACTAGTAAGGTCAAGGAATCAGCACCATGGACAATATGACTATGCTGAACCATGTTATCTCTGACACGGTAGATAGTAAGGGCAAGGATTCAGCACCTTGATAATATGATTATTCTGAACCATGTTATCTCTAACAGAGTCACTAGTAAGGGCAAGGATTCAGCACCTGGATAATATGACTATGCTGAACCATTTTAACTGTGACGCGGTCGCTAGTAAGGGCAAGGATTCAACACCTCGATAATATGACTATGCTGAACCATTTTATCTATGACACGGTCACTAGTAGGGGCAAGGATTCAGCAGCCTGGATAATATGACTATGCTGAGCCACTTTATCTCTGACACGGTCACTAGTAGGGGCAAGGATTCAGAACCTGGATAATATGACTATGCTGAGCCACTTTATCTCTGATGCGGTCGCTAGTAAGGGCAAGGATTCAGCCCCTGGATAATATGACTACGCTGAACCATGTTATCTCTGACACGGTCGCTAGTAAGGGCAAGGATTCAGCACCTGGATAATATGACTATGCTGAACCATGTTATCTCTGACACGGTCGCTAGTAAGGGCAAGGATTCAGCACCTGGATAATATGACTATGCTGAACCATGTTATCTCTGACACGGTCGCTAGTAAGGGCAAGGATTCAGCACCTGGATAATATGACTATGCTGAACCATGTTATCTCTGACACAGTCGTAGTAAGGGCAAGGATTCAGCACCTAGATAATATGACTCTGCTGAACCATGTTATCTCTGACACGGTCGCTAGTAAGGGCAAGGATTCAGCACCTGGATAATCTGACTATGCTGAACCATGTTATCTGTGACACGGTCGCTAGTAAGGGTAAGGATTCAGCACCTGGATAATCTGACTATGCTGAACCATGTTATCTGTGACCGGGTCGCTAGAAAGGGCAAGGATTCAGCACCTGGATAATCTGACTATGCTGAACCATGTTATCTGTACCGGGTCGCTAGTAAGGGCAAGGATTTAGCACCTGGATAATAAGACTCTGCTGAACCATGTTATCTCTGACACGGTCGCTAGTAAGGGCAAGGATTCAGCACCTTGATAATATGACTCTGCCGAACCATGTTATCTCTGACACGCTTGCTAGTAAGGGCAAGGATTCAGCACCCTGAATAATAAGACTCTGCTGAACCACGTTATCTCTGACACGGTCGCTAGTAAGGGCAAGGATTCAGCACCTGGATAATATGACTCTGCTGAACCATGTTATCTCTGACACGGTCATAAGTAAGGGCAAGGATTCAGCACCTGGATAATATGACTATGCTGAACCATGTTATCTCTGACAAGCTTGCTAGTAAGGGCAAGGATTCAGCACCCTGAATAATAAGACTCTGCTGAACCATGTTATCTCTGACACGGTCGCTAGTAAGGGCAAGGATTCAGCACCTGGATAATATGACTATGCTGAGCCACTTTATCTCTGATGCGGTCGCTAGTAAGGGCAAGGATTCACCCCCTGGATAATATGACTATGCTGAACCATGTTATCTCTGACACGCTTGCTAGTAAGGGCAAGGATTTAGCACCTGGATAATCTGACGATGCTGAACCATGTTATCTCTAACACTGTCGCGAGTAAGGGCAAGGATTCAGCACCTGGATAATATGACTCTGCTGAACCATGTTATCTCTGACACGGTCGCTAGTAAGGGCAAGGATTCAGCACCCTGAATAATATGTCTATGCTGAGCCACTTTATCTCTGACGCGCTTGCTAGTAAGGGCAACAGCCTGTATGCATGTTTCATTGATTACTCCAGAGCCTTTGACTGTTGACAGTGATAGGCTCTGGGGTAAAATGCAGAACTGTGGAGTGTGCCCTATAGTATTACACTTCCTAAAAGCCAGGTATTCATACACCACAGTGACTATCTGCCTGGATAAGGGTGCCTTTATAACTCCCTCCCACTGTGAATACCAACAAGGGCTTGAAACAGGGATTTGTAGCCTCACCAGTACTACACAATTTGTATATGGTTGTTATAAAGGAATCTTTTGAATCTGTACATAGTAATCCCCCACAAGTTGGCAATATGAAAATAAGATGGATGCCATATGTAGACGACACTGTAATCATGGACAACGTTGCGATTGGGCTGCAAAGAATGCTCAACGCGCTGCATACATTTGCCATGAATAATTATCTGTGTATTAATGTAACAAAACTTAGGTCATGATAATTAGTGCATGGGTGCACAAAACTAAAAAGCAAAGCTTCCATTGGTAGATTGATTAGGAAGTATTTGCATCCCTATAATAAATAAACCCCCCGAAACATTCTACGAAAACATATTAAAAGAAAAGATGATGGAAAGGTGGAAAGTTATTAGGAGGTATATTGCGAGAAATTAGCCATCTCAAGACCCAACCCTATGGCCCCTCTGTAAGCGCCACCATGTTTAACCAGAAATAAAAAAAATGTATTACTGCAGAGAAAGTTGTCCCAGCCATATAACCCACCCTCAACGTACTATCAGAAGATCTAAATCCTAGTACCTTAGTGCATTAATTCAATAACATTATGCTCTCTCCTCTAGATAAACTGGCACCTCTCAAACTTAGATCAAGCAAACCTAAAGCTCATCTGAACAAATGGTTTACACCACAGCTAAGAGACCTACGTATCCTGAAAAGAAAAAGCGAAACCACTTGGAGGCTCTGCCCTTCAGTCGATAACAAAGCTAAATTAACCTCTCTCTCTGCGCTATACAAAAAAGAAGTTTGCCAGGCAAAACGCAACACGTGCGACGATCGTATAGCCAAATCCAATTCTAGTATGAAAGAGCTCTTTTGCATTCTAAAAGAACTTGAGTCTCCAATCGCCATATAGGACACCTGCACCGAGGACAAATCCTGGTGCACAGATATCCAACAGGCCCTAGTAAACAAAATTATCACACTCCAAAATAAAATTCAGCAAAAAAAAGAAACACTGAAAATTCGGGACTTGCCTAAAATGCCTCACACTAATAATCTATTGGTGCATAGCAATACCTTCCACTTCTCCAAAATGACTACCCTGGAAGTAGAAAAAATCGTCCTTTCGCTCAAACCTTCCAATTGCAAAGGTGACATTTGCCCAGCACAACTAATAAAAGACGCTGCCAGAGAACTGTCTCCCTTTATCAATAAACTGATTAATGCCTCCTTTACCTCAGGCACTATCCCTGCCAAACTTAAACAGTCCTGGGTGCTCCCCCTCCTTAAAAAGCAGACCTTAGACCTCCTCATCCCCACCAATTACCGCCCTATTACCACTGTACCGTTTCTTCTCAAGATACTGGACAAAGCTGCATATAACCAAATTCAAAAGCATCTAGGACTACACAACCTCTTAGGAGAGAGACAATCGGGCTTCCGTCCTTTACATGGAACAGAAACTGCCCTAATCGATTTGAAGCCCCAAATTGACGAGCTGAGAGACAGAGGGAGGACAGTACTGCTACTTCTGGACCTCTCAGCGGCCTTTAATTTAGTGGATCATAAAGTCCTCTGTAGTCACCTGGACTCTGCCGCCCACTTCTCCCCGGAGGCCATCCGATGGATCGAGTCATTCCTGAGTGAAAGAACCATGAGAGCCTCCTCTCCCTCAGCAGCGGCAGATCCTACCCCCATCTCATGTGGTGTCCCCCAGGGCTCTTGTGTCTCCCCAACTCTATATAAAATCTTCACCAAGCCCCTGTTTGATGATCTGGACCATCTGGGCATCACCTACACTAACTATACAGATGATACAGAGATCCTCCTCCCGCTTTCTGGGGATCACATGAAGGACACGGAATTGGTGAACAAAGTATATCTTATCATCCAGGCATGGATGGCCACTCATGGCCTCTGTCTGAACGATGATAAGACTGAGTTGATAATCTTGGGCACCCAAGCCAATATTAAAAAACTAGGCCAGGAATTCTCCTCCTTCAATATAGACGGGAATATCATCCAAGTGTCCAAGGATGTAAAAACCCTGGGATTCTATCCTGATTCCACCCTATCACTTGATAAACAGGTAAAATCCCTTGCCTCCTCTACGGATTACACCTGCAAATTGATAAGAGCCGGTAAACCGTTCCTTTCTAATAACAGTTGTTTAATCCTGGCCAGACCCTTAATACTCTCCAGAGATGATTACTGTAATGCACTAGACTCCGGAGCAAATAAAACAATAATTCAAAGATTACAAACATTACAAAAGAATGCCTTGAGAGTAGCTTTAGGCATAAACAAAAGAACCCATATTTCTTCCTCCAGACGCCATCACAAATGGCTGACCACTGACAACAAAATACAACTCATGATGCTATCTCTGAACCATAAAGACCCCAATAACTCCGCCCCCAGATACTTGATAGACAAATTTCACAGGAGAACCTCTCTCAGACCGACCAGAGCTGTCAATTCTAACTGTTTGATAATACCTAACTTCAGACTCACCACGATCGGTGGAAATAGCTTCCCTGTAAAGGCTGCAAAAACTTGGAATTCACAGCCACAAGACCTGAGAGGGGACCTGCCTTACCTTCGATTCAGAAAAAATGTCATTCAACTCCTTACCTCCGCTGACCTCAGCTGACCTGTGTCACCTACCTCCCACTGTAATCATTTGCGACAAACCATACTGTATATTTCTGTAATTCCGATTGACCATACCTTGAACATTGTATATTTTGTAATTATCTGTGATCTAGAGACCTTAATTGTACACTGCATATCATTCTATGTTGTAACCATGTAAACTTTGCATTTTCTTACTGCTGCGCCCTGCTACCCATGGGTCTGGCGTGCATAAAAAGTGAATAAAACAAACAAACAGAATGGCGGGTATTGTATCGAGGGTTTCCTCGAGATTTATAAAAGTATTATTGGGCCTGGCATATTGTACGCTTTAGAAACACTGGAGGTCAAATATATGACATGGTTTGGAAACTATGGAGGGGAGTTAAGATTACCCCAGGCTGTACCAGTGGAAGCCGTTAGAGGCGAACTGGGCTTAGTCGCCCTGGCCACGCTGTGGAAGACACGTGCAGTCAGCTTTTATTAAGATAAAACTCTCACTGCGGAATCACGACAGTCTAGATAGTGCGATAGCCACGAATATGGACAATAAGAAAAAACAAAATTACCTCATGGAAAATGAACAGTCCACTGGAATGCCCTTTTATTCGGGATATTGGGGTGTCCGCACAGTGGGAAGAAATGGAAGCAATTGATTTACACAAACGCCTCAAAAAAAGGCAGCGGAGTGGGATTTGGCTAATAATGTAGCGATACTAAGCACTAAGAAGCGATTTTATGCTGGGATTTACAATTGCGAAACCCGAAAGATTCATTTTACTCCTTTGTTTTAGAATCCGTGGGGGTTGGTCCTCTGTCCCGTGCGAGGAAAGAGAGCCGACTCCGCCGGCAGGAGGTGGCAACGGCCGGGCACCTCTTGAGAGATTGCAACTATT
This sequence comes from Ambystoma mexicanum, assembly GCF_040938575.1. NCBI lineage: Eukaryota > Metazoa > Chordata > Amphibia > Caudata > Ambystomatidae > Ambystoma > Ambystoma mexicanum. The sequence goes on along the minus strand of NC_090934.1, from coordinate 15,805,628 downwards.
CGCAGGAAGGTTAGAATAAGGGCTACAGGGACCTTGTCAGAGATTAGAGAATGGCAAATACAGACCAATTCTGGTCCGCTGCCCTCGCGGCAGAGGCACTGGTGTCTGCGGGAGCTGCAGGGCAGTCCTATGATGCAACAAGGAAGGGAAATGAGGAATTCAAGTTCTATTAGAAGGGCTTTATTACTTTCAAGATGGTTTCATAGGTTTTATGGAATATGATATGGTACAGGATATGTAAGTAATTAATGTTTATTTTCTTAATTGCCTATATGATATGAAATGTGTATACGGTTTTAATTAACCAATTGCTCAATGAACTAAATAAAAAAATAATATGTTAAACCTGATGTCCTTCCTCTCAGGGCCACTTGCCCTGCGCCCGCCTCTAGCCCGCAAGACTCAGCCCTTCAGAAGGGTGGGCAGGGGGGGCATTGTAGGTGCGGCTTTCTGTGAGGAATTCGATTTTCCCCATGGTGGGTGTGCGCTCGCCTGGGTTTTTTTGAAATTTTAAATGAAATTGAATGATGGTACATCAACCTCCAGAAAAACTGTGGGGCTGATCCGCACACAGTTTCCTATGCTTACCACACAACATACACGTAGACCCATGTACTATGGGTGACGCAGCCTACAGGCGCAGTACCTCCGGTCATATTTAGTTGGGATATTACCAACAAGAGTACACAATGTCATCTCAGCAATGGGAGGGCCAAACCTTCCATCTGCCATTTCCAGCCTAATTAACTATCAAAGGCTCCATGGATCAACCCTGTCCTTTTGTTGGGGCCGGCAGCTGTTGGCAGCGACTAACATACGTAACATACCAATAGAGTATATTTCAAACAAGCCCACATGGGGTCTGGCTGTGAGGTTAACAAAGGAGACAGGAAACTCAAACAACCTTTCATATGCACTCTGTCAACCTGAAGCCAATTCTCGCCCTTAGTATCGACTAACAGTGAAAAGTCATGTCTGGGACTGCATGTATTACAGAAGTCATCGCCGCAGGGGGACCCAATTCTGAAGGTACCAGTATGTGGATTGATGGCGTCAGAAAGTCTGGTCTCGCTGCAGCATCAAGGGAGACCTGCCACTTTAATCAAGAACCACAGAGAGCTCCATTGACCTGAGAGACCCTTTGATCCACAACCGACAGGAAGATGGGTGGGACTTAGTATTACATGCTTTCACCGCTTTACCTTTCCTGTTGCAAAGCACTCTGGACATGACCTCATGCATACAGGGGAATGCTGGTGGGGACCCAGGATTGGTTTATTAAGGTAGGCGTAGCCTACACCAATCACTGGGGCCGATTTGGCTTTAAAAGAGGGCAGAGCCCCTCTTTTGGCAGACCATCTGAAGACTTTGCAAGGAGTAACAAGAACAACTCAGCATTGGACCCTGGCAGAAGGTACAGTCTGCCTTATATCTTCCACCAGTGAAGGAACACCAAGACCTCCAAGGGGGAAGCAAGATCCCTCCCCTAAATATCTCCCAGGGAACAGAGGGAGATACTGAATCCAGAGGACCCTCCAGCAGCTCCAGAACCGGTACCCAGCCAGCACACAACGTGCCCTGCTAGGCTCTGCAGCAAGCTTCCTAGATGAAAAGTGCCAGAGTCACTGAAACCAAACCAAGGACAAGGAAGCTGCCTGCAACACGTTCCTCAACTTTGGGCCGTCCGCCTTCAAGGACAACACAAGCCCAGTGAAGAAGTTAGGAGTGCACCACCAAGCATCTACCGATGTCTGCCTTAAAGGACATTTTCAAGCCAGTCGAGTCCCTCGAGCTGCAATCAACCGCACCGCTGACTGTTGTTACGCTGCAGTCGCTAAAGCCGTCCGAGATGCATCGAACAGTGCTTCAGAACTGCCGACCAGCACCGAGTCAATGATTCCTGACCCAGAGCCGCAGTGTAGGCCAGCATGCAGCCACCCATCCAGCCTCGCTCGCTGAACTGCCAGCTGCCTGATCCACGCAGCTGTCTCCCCTCTTGAACTCTGTCGCAGAAGCTGCAAGCATCCTGAAACCGACTCGACCCTGTCGAGTACAAAGAACTCCTAGAGCACAAGGCACATTGTGGTTCTGTCCCCCTGGCTACTATTGAAATTTTACGACCCATTGCCCCCTTTGTGTTGAAACCAAGGATCCTTGAACTATTACGATTAATTACTATACCGACTACCCTGCCCTGCTGTCAGCATCCAGAGTGCATCCCCTTTCCTTTGTGAAAATGTTCAACCTTTGCATTCCTAACAGGGTAGGTTGTAATTGTTGTGTGCTAGAACTGTCTGTTGTAGTAATAATAAAGTAGATATTTGTAGACAACCTTGACTGGACAGTCTCTTTTATCATTGGGTACTAATTGTATTTTCACTGTGTTGTAGGTAACCAACGATCCACGACCTTGCAGAGAGAAGCCTGCCGTTCCGTCCATGTTACCAAAATTGGACAAGGAGGTCTTATAATTCACTTGTATTCCAATCTGTTCGGATCCCTTCTGGTGTACTAGAGGTGTGGGCCTGATTGATGGTTTAGAACCGATATTCATCTCTGAACTACTGGTGCCCTGGAAGTTGATTCGTCACACTCCCAGTACAATTAGTGTGTACGGAGGTGTGTAGAAAGTAAAGTACCGCTCTACCTTCTAATTTAGTTGTGGGGTATTCCTGTTCCTCTTACAAATGTTTGGGCTCCGAAAAGTGTGTAGGCTTCAACATGAACCCTGGGAACAGATAAACAAGCTGCTTTTATAATAACCTGAGTGTGTGTGGGTTTCTGGTTCATAATAGGAATTGTCAGTGAGTAACAAATCCTCGCCTGAGTCACGTGAGGTCACCAGTCAGTCCTGAGCAACAGCCCCACACGCGGCTCCAAGCACCACCTAGGAAAGTGCCCAAGCAGGAACTGCCACAGCAGGCACAGGCAGTACCCTGGGAAAGCGCCAGCAGGCACAGACGGCACCCAGGGAAAGCGCCCCAGCAGAACAGGCACAGGCAGCACCATGGAAAAGCGCCCCAGCAGAGCAGGTACAGGCATCACCCTGGGAAAGTGCCCCAGCAGAGCAGCTACAGGCAGCACCCTGGGAAAGCGCCCCAGCAGAGCAGGCACAGGAAAGTGCCCCAGCAGAGCAGGCACAGGTAGCACCCTGGGAAAGCACCCCAGCAGGCACAGGCAGCACCCTGCGAAAGAGCCCCAGCCGGCACAGGCAGCACACTGGGAAAGCACCCCAGCAGGCACAGGCGGCACCCTGGGAAAGCGCCCCAGCAGACACAGGCAGCACCCTGCAAAAGAGCCCCAACAGGCACAGGCAGCACACTGGGAAAGCACCCCAGCAGGCACAGGCGGCTCCCTGGGAAAGTGCCCCAGCAGGCACAGGTGGCACCCTTGGAAAGCGGCCCAGCAGGCAGAGGCAGCACCCTGGGAAAGTACCCCAGCAGAGCAGGCCCAGGCAGCACCCTGGGAAAGCGCCCCAGCAGGCACAGGCGGCACCCTGTGAAAGCCCCCCTGCAGGCACAGACGGCATCCTGAGAAAGTGCCCCAGCAGAGCAGGCACAGGCGGCACCCTGGGAAAGCGCCCAGCAGGCACAGTCGGCACCCTGGAAAAGAGCCAGCACGCACAGACGGCACCCTGGGAAATCGCCCCAGCAGAGCAGGCACAGGCAGCACACTGGGAAAGCGCCCCAGCAGAGCAGACATAGACAGCACCCTGGGAAAGAGCCCCAGCAAGCACAGATGGCACCCTGGGAAAGCGCCCCAGCAGGCACAGGCGGTGCCCTGGGAAAGCAACCCAGCACAGCAGGCATAGGCTGCACCCTGGGAAAGCACCCCAGCAGGCGCAGGCTGCACCCTGGAAAGCACCCCAGCAGGCGCAGGTGGCACCCTGGGAAAGCACCCCAGCACGCACAGACGGCACCCTGGGAAATCGCCCCAGCAGTACAGGCAGCACTCTGGGAAAGCAGCCCAGCAGGTACAGGCAGCACCCTTGGAAAGTGCCCCAGCAGAGCAGGCACAGGCAGCACCCTGGGAAAGTGCCCCAGCAGAGCAGGTAGAGGCAGCACCCTGGGAAAGCGCCCCAGCAGGCACAGACGGCACCATGGGAAAGCACACCAGCAGGCACAGGCGGCACCCTGGGAAAGTGCCCCAGCAGAGCAGGCACAGGCGGCACCCTGGGAAAGCGCCCAGCAGGCACAGACAGCACCTTGGGAAATCGCCCCAGCAGAGCAGGCAGAGGCAGCACCCTGGGAAAGCTCCCCAGCAGAGCAGGCACAGACAGCACTCTGGGAAAGCGGCCCAGCAGGCACAGGCAACACCCTGTGAAAGTGCCCCAGAAGGCACAGGTACAGGCAGCACCCAGGGAATGTGCCCCAGCAAGCCAGGCACAGGCAGCACCCTAGGAAAGCGCCCCTGCAGAGCAGGCACAGGCAGCAACCTGGGAAAGTGCCCCAGAAGAAAATGCCACACCAGGCATAGGCAGCACCCTGGGAAAGAGCCCCAGTGGGCACAGACAGCACTCTGGGAAAGCACCCCAACAGAGCAGGGACAGGCGGCACCCTGGGAAAGCACCCCATCAGAGCAGGCACAGGCAGCACCCTGGGAAAGCAACCCAGCAGAGCAGGGACAGGCAGCACCCTGGGAAAGCGCCCCAGCAGGCACAGGCAGCACCCTGGGAAAGTGCCCCAGCAGGCACAGGCAGCGCCCTGGGAAAGTGCCCCAGCAGGCACAGGCAGCACTCTGGGAAAGCACCCCAACAGAGCTGGGACAGGCAGCACCCTGGGAAAGCACCCCAACAGAGCAGGCAGAGGCTGCACCCTGTGAACCCCCCCAGCAGGAAATTCCATAGCAGGCACAGGCAGCACCCTGGGAAAACACCCCAGCAGAGCAGGCACAGGCGGCACCCTGTGAAAGCGCCCCAGCAGGCACAGGCAGCACCCTGGGAAAGCGGCCCAGCAGACACAGGCGGCACCCTGGGAAAGTGACGCTGCAGAGCAGGCACAGGCGGCACCCTGGGAAAGTGCCCCAGCAGAGCAGGCACAGGCGGCACCCTGGGAAGCGCTGCAGCAGAGAAGGCAAATGCGGCACCCTGGGAAAGCGCCCCAGCGGGCACAGGTGGCTCCCTGGGAAAGCGCCCCAGCAGAGCAGGCACAGGCAGTACCCTGGGAGATTGCCCCAGCAGAGCAGGCACAAGCGGCACTCTGGGAAAGCACCCAGCAGGCAAAGGCAGCATCCTTGGAAAGCACCCCAGCGGGCACAGGTGGCACCCGAGGAAAGTGACGCAGCAGGCACAGGCGGCAACCAGGGAAGTGCCCCAACAGAGCAGGCACAGGCAGCACCCTGGGAAAGCGGGCACAGGTGGCACCCTGGGAAACCGCTCCAGCAGAGCAGGCACAGGCAGTACCCTGGGAAAGTGCCTCAGCAGGTACAGGCACAGGCAGCACACTGGGAAAGCGCCCCAGCAGAGCAGGCACAGGCAGCACCCTGGGAAAGATCCCCAGGAGAGCAGGCCCAGGCAGAACCCTGTGAAAGCTCCCCAGCAGAGCAGGCACAGGCAGCACCTTGGGAAAGCGCCCCAGCAGGCACAGGTAGCACCATGGGAAAGCGGCCCAGTACAGCAGGCACAGGCAGCACCCTGGGAAAGCGCCCCAGCAGGCACAGGCAGCATCCTATGAAAGCGCCCCAGCAGAGCAGGCACAGGAAAGTGCCCCAGCAGAACAGGCACAGGCAGCAACCTGGGAAAGCAACCCAGCAGAGCAGGGACAGGCAGCACCCTGGGAAAGCGCCCCAGCAGGCACAGGCAGAACTCTGGGAAAGCACCCCAACAGAGCAGGGACAGGCGGCACCCTGGGAAAGCACCCCAGCAGAGCAGGCACAGGCAGCACCCTGGGAAAGCACCCCAGCAGAGCAGGCACAGGTGGCACCCTGTGAAAGCGCCCCAGCAGGAAATGCCACAGCAGGCACAGGCAGCACCCTGGGAAAGCGCCCCAGCAGAGCAGGCACAGGCGGCACCCTGTGAAAGCGCCCCAGCAGTAAATGCCACAGCAGGCACAGGCAGCACCCTGGGAAAGCGCCCCAGCAGAGCAGGCACAGGCGGCACCCTGTGAAAGCGCCCCAGCAGGCACAGGCAGCACCCTGGGAAAGAGGCCCAGCAGACACAGGCGGCACCCTGGGAAAGTGACGCTGCAGAGCAGGCACAGACGGCACCCTGGGAAAGTGCCCCAGCAGAGCAGGCACAGGCGGCACACTGGGAAGTGCTGCAGCAGAGAAGGCACATGCGGCACCCTGGGAAAGTGCCCCAGCAGGCACAGGCAGCACCCTGGGAAAGTGACGTTGCAGAGCAGGCACAGGCGGCACCCTAGGAAAGCGCCCCAGCAGAGCAGGCACAGGCAGTACCCTGGGAGAGTGCCCCAGCAGAGCAGGCACAGGTGGCACTCTGGGAAAGCACCCAGCAGGCACAGGCAGCATCCTTGGAAAGCACCCCAGCGGGCACAGGTGGCACTCGAGGAAAGTGACGCAGCAAGCAAAGGCGGCAACCAGGGAAGTGCCCCAACAGAGCAGGCACAGGCAGCACCCTGGGAAAGCAGGCACAGGTGGCACCCTGGAAAACCGCTCCAGCAGAGCAGGCACAGGCAGTACCCTGGGAAAGCGCCTCAGCAGGTACAGGCACAGGCAGCACACTGGGAAAGCTCCCCAGGAGAGCAGGCACAGACAGCACCCTGTGAAAGCTCCCCAGCAGAGCAGGCACAGGCAGCACTCTGGGAAAGCGCCCCAGCAGGCACAGGCAGCACCATGGGAAAGCGCCCCAGTAGAGCAGGCACAGGCAGCACCCTGGAAAAGTGTCCCAGCAGAGCAGGCACAGGCGGCACCCTAGGAAGCGCTGCAGCAGAGCAGGCACATGTGGCACCGTGGGAAAGCACCCCAGCAGGCACAGGCGGCACCCAGGGAAGTGCCCCAACAGAGCTGGCACAGGCAGCACCCTGAGAAAGCACCCCAGTGGGCACAGGTGGCACCCTGGGAAAGTGCCCCAGCAGAGTAGGCACAGGCAGTACCCTGGGAAAGTGCCCCAGCAGGTACAGGCACAAGCAGCACCCTGGGAAAGCTCCCCAGCAGAGCAGGAACAGGCAGCGACCTGTGAAAGCCCCCCAGCAGAGCAGGCACAGGCAGCACCCTGGGAAAGTGCCCCAGCGGGCAAAGGCAGCACCCTTGAAAAGCACAGCAGCAGAGCAGGCACGGGCAGCACCCTGGGAAAGTGCCCCAGCAGGCACAGGCAGCACCCAGGGAAACCACCCCAGAAGGCACAGGCAGCACCCTGGGAAAGCACCCCAGAAGAGCAGGCACAGGGAGAACCCTGGGAAAGCGCCCCAGCAGGCACAGGCAGCACCCTGGGAAATCACCGCAGCAGAGCAGGCACAGGCGTCACCCTGGAAAAGCGCCCCAGGAGCGCAGGCACATGCAGCACCCTGGGAAAGCGCTGCAGCAGAGCAGACACAGGCAGCACCATGGGAAACCGCCCCAGCAGGCACAAACGGCACCCTGGGAAAGCACCGCAGCAGAGCAGACACAGGCGGCACCCTGGGAAAGCGCCCCTACAGAGCAGACACAGGCGGCATCCTGGGAAAGCAACCCAGCAGAGCAGGGACAGGCAGCACCCTGGGAAAGCGCCCCAGCAGGCACAGGCAGAACTCTGGGAAAGCACCCCAACAGAGCAGGGACAGGCGGCACCCTGGGAAAGCACCCCAGCAGAGCAGGCACAGGCAGCACCCTGGGAAAGCACCCCAGCAGAGCAGGCACAGGTGGCACCCTGTGAAAGCGCCCCAGCAGGAAATGCCACAGCAGGCACAGGCAGCACCCTGGGAAAGCGCCCCAGCAGAGCAGGCACAGGCGGCACCCTGTGAAAGCGCCCCAGCAGTAAATGCCACAGCAGGCACAGGCAGCACCCTGGGAAAGCGCCCCAGCAGAGCAGGCACAGGCGGCACCCTGTGAAAGCGCCCCAGCAGGCACAGGCAGCACCCTGGGAAAGAGGCCCAGCAGACACAGGCGGCACCCTGGGAAAGTGACGCTGCAGAGCAGGCACAGACGGCACCCTGGGAAAGTGCCCCAGCAGAGCAGGCACAGGCGGCACACTGGGAAGTGCTGCAGCAGAGAAGGCACATGCGGCACCCTGGGAAAGTGCCCCAGCAGGCACAGGCAGCACCCTGGGAAAGTGACGTTGCAGAGCAGGCACAGGCGGCACCCTAGGAAAGCGCCCCAGCAGAGCAGGCACAGGCAGTACCCTGGGAGAGTGCCCCAGCAGAGCAGGCACAGGTGGCACTCTGGGAAAGCACCCAGCAGGCACAGGCAGCATCCTTGGAAAGCACCCCAGCGGGCACAGGTGGCACTCGAGGAAAGTGACGCAGCAAGCAAAGGCGGCAACCAGGGAAGTGCCCCAACAGAGCAGGCACAGGCAGCACCCTGGGAAAGCAGGCACAGGTGGCACCCTGGAAAACCGCTCCAGCAGAGCAGGCACAGGCAGTACCCTGGGAAAGCGCCTCAGCAGGTACAGGCACAGGCAGCACACTGGGAAAGCTCCCCAGGAGAGCAGGCACAGACAGCACCCTGTGAAAGCTCCCCAGCAGAGCAGGCACAGGCAGCACTCTGGGAAAGCGCCCCAGCAGGCACAGGCAGCACCATGGGAAAGCGCCCCAGTAGAGCAGGCACAGGCAGCACCCTGGAAAAGTGTCCCAGCAGAGCAGGCACAGGCGGCACCCTAGGAAGCGCTGCAGCAGAGCAGGCACATGTGGCACCGTGGGAAAGCACCCCAGCAGGCACAGGCGGCACCCAGGGAAGTGCCCCAACAGAGCTGGCACAGGCAGCACCCTGAGAAAGCACCCCAGTGGGCACAGGTGGCACCCTGGGAAAGTGCCCCAGCAGAGTAGGCACAGGCAGTACCCTGGGAAAGTGCCCCAGCAGGTACAGGCACAAGCAGCACCCTGGGAAAGCTCCCCAGCAGAGCAGGAACAGGCAGCGACCTGTGAAAGCCCCCCAGCAGAGCAGGCACAGGCAGCACCCTGGGAAAGTGCCCCAGCGGGCAAAGGCAGCACCCTTGAAAAGCACAGCAGCAGAGCAGGCACGGGCAGCACCCTGGGAAAGTGCCCCAGCAGGCACAGGCAGCACCCAGGGAAACCACCCCAGAAGGCACAGGCAGCACCCTGGGAAAGCACCCCAGAAGAGCAGGCACAGGGAGAACCCTGGGAAAGCGCCCCAGCAGGCACAGGCAGCACCCTGGGAAATCACCGCAGCAGAGCAGGCACAGGCGTCACCCTGGAAAAGCGCCCCAGGAGCGCAGGCACATGCAGCACCCTGGGAAAGCGCTGCAGCAGAGCAGACACAGGCAGCACCATGGGAAACCGCCCCAGCAGGCACAAACGGCACCCTGGGAAAGCACCGCAGCAGAGCAGACACAGGCGGCACCCTGGGAAAGCGCCCCTACAGAGCAGACACAGGCGGCATCCTGGGAAAGCGCCCCAGGAGAGCAGGCACATGCAGCACCCTGGGAAAGCGCTGCAGCAGAGCAGCCACAGGCGGCACCCTGGGAAAGTGACGCTGCAGAGCAGGCACAGGCGGCACCCTGGGAAAGTGCCCCAGCAGAGCAGGCACAGGCGGCACACTGGGAAGTGCTGCAGCAGAGAAGGCACATGCGGCACCATGGGAAAGTGCCCCAGCAGGCACAGGCAGCACCCTGGGAAAGTGACGTTGCAGAGCAGGCACAGGCGGCACCCTAGGAAAGCGCCCCAGCAGAGCAGGCACAGGCAGTACCCTGGGAGAGTGCCCCAGCAGAGCAGGCACAGGTGGCACTCTGGGAAAGCACCCAGCAGGCACAGGCAGCATCCTTGGAAAGCACCCCAGCGGGCACAGGTGGCACTCGAGGAAAGTGACGCAGCAAGCACAGGCGGCAACCAGGGAAGTGCCCCAACAGAGCAGGCACAGGCAGCACCCTGGGAAAGCAGGCACAGGTGGCACCCTGGAAAACCGCTCCAGCAGAGCAGGCACAGGCAGTACCCTGGGAAAGCGCCTCAGCAGGTACAGGCACAGGCAGCACACTGGGAAAGCTCCCCAGGAGAGCAGGCACAGACAGCACCCCGTGAAAGCTCCCCAGCAGAGCAGGCACAGGCAGCACTCTGGGAAAGCGCCCCAGCAGGCACAGGCAGCACCATGGGAAAGCGCCCCAGTAGAGCAGGCACAGGCAGCACCCTGGAAAAGTGTCCCAGCAGAGCAGGCACAGGCGGCACCCTAGGAAGCGCTGCAGCAGAGCAGGCACATGTGGCACCGTGGGAAAGCACCCCAGCAGGCACAGGCGGCACCCAGGGAAGTGCCCCAACAGAGCTGGCACAGGCAGCACCCTGAGAAAGCACCCCAGTGGGCACAGGTGGCACCCTGGGAAAGTGCCCCAGCAGAGTAGGCACAGGCAGTATCCTGGGAAAGTGCCCCAGCAGGTACAGGCACAAGCAGCACCCTGGGAAAGCTCCCCAGCAGAGCAGGCACAGGCAGCAACCTGTGAAAGCCCCCCAGCAGAGCAGGCACAGGCAGCACCCTGGGAAAGTGCCCCAGCGGGCAAAGGCAGCACCCTTGAAAAGCACAGCAGCAGAGCAGGCACCGGCAGCACCCTGGAAAAGTGCCCCAGCAGGCACAGGCAGCACCCAGGGAAACCACCCCAGAAGGCACAGGCAGCACCCTGGGAAAGCACCCCAGAAGAGCAGGCACAGGGAGAACCCTGGGAAAGCGCCCCAGCAGGCACAGGCAGCACCCTGGGAAATCACCGCAGCAGAGCAGGCACAGGCGTCACCCTGGAAAAGCGCCCCAGGAGAGCAGGCACATGCAGCACCCTGGGAAAGCGCTGCAGCAGAGCAGACACAGGCGGCACCATGGGAAAGCGCTGCAGCAGAGCAGACACAGGCAGCACCATGGGAAAGCGCCCCAGCAGGCACAAACGGCACCCTGGGAAAGCACCGCAGCAGAGCAGACACAGGCGGCAACCTGGGAAAGCGCCCCAGGAGAGCAGGCACATGCAGCACCCTGGGAAAGCGCTGCAGCAGAGCAGACACAGGCGGCACCATGGGAAAGCGCTGCAGCAGAGCAGACACAGGCAGCACCATGGGAAAGCGCCCCAGCAGGCACAAACGGCACCCTGGGAAAGCACCGCAGCAGAGCAGACACAGGCGGCACCCTGGGAAAGCGCCACTACAGAGCAGACACAGGCGACATCCTGGGAAAGCGCTCCAGCAGAGTAGGCACAGGCAGCACCCAGGGAAAGCGCCCCAGCAGGCACAGGCAGCACCCTGGGAAAGCGCCCCAGTGCCTGCTCTGCTGGGGCGCTTTCCCAGGGTGCCGTTTGTGCATGCTGGGGCGCTTTCCCATGGTGCCGCGTGTACCTGCTGGGGTTCACGTGGCACTCACGGCACTGGAAACGACCTCGACAATCCCTCCACATCAGACCTTTGAATAGTGCCTTTCTCATCGCCCGAAGCACAAGCGACCCATGTGCAGTAAAGTAGCACTATATCTGTGCCGTAAGGTTGTGCTATATCTGTGCAGTAAGGTGGCGCTATATCAATGCCCGAAGCACAAGCAACCCATGTGCACTAAGGTGGCGCTATATCTGTGCAGTAAGGTGGCGCTATATCTGTGCACTAAGGTGGTGCTAAATCTGTGCAGTAAGGTGGCGCTATATCAATGCCCGAAGCACAAGCAACCCATGTGCACTAAGGTGGCGCTATATCTGTGCAGTAAGGTGGCGCTATATCTGTGCACTAAGGTGGTGCTAAATCTGTGCAGTTAGGTGGTGCTATATCAATGCCCGAAGCACAAGCGACCCATGTGCAGTAAGGTGGCGCATTATCTGTGCAGTAAGGTGGCGCTATATCTGTGCACTAAGGTGGTGCTAAATCTGTGCCGTAAGGTGGTGCTATATCAATGCCCGAAGCACAAGCGACCCATGTGCAGTAAGGTGGCGCATTATCTGTGCACTAAGGTGGCGCTATATCTGTGCAGTAAGGTGGTGCTATATCTGTGCAGTAAGGTGGCTCTATATCTGTGCAGTAAGGTGGCACTATATCTGTGCTGTAAGGTGGTGCTATATCTGTGCAGTAAGGTGGCGCTATATCTGTGTAGTAAGGTGGCACTATATCTGTGCTGTAAGGTGGTGCTATATCTGTGCAGTAAGGTGGTGCTATATCTGTGCAGTAAGTTGGCTCTATATCTGTTCAGTAAGGTGGCACTATATCTGTGCAGTAAGGTGCTGCTATATCTGTGCAGTAAGGTGGTGCTATATCTGTGCAGTAAGGTGGCTCTATATCTGTGCAGTAAGGTGGCACTATATCTGTGCTGTAAGGTGGTGCTATATCTGTTCAGTAAGGTGGTGCTATATCTGTGCTGTAAGGTGGTGCTATATCTGTGCAGTAAGGAGCTGCTATATCTGTGCAGTAAGGTGGTGCTATATCTGTGCAGTAAGGTGGCTCTATATCTGTGCAGTAAGGTGGCTCTATATCTGTGCAGTAAGGTGGCGCTATATCTGTGCACTAAGGTGGCCCTGTATCTGTGCACTAAGGTGGTGCTATATCTGTGCTGTAAGGTGGCGCTATATGTGTGCACTAAGGTGGCGCTATATCTGTGCAGTAAAGTGGCGCTATATCTGTGCAGTAAGGTGGCGCTATATCAATGCCCGAAGTGCAAGCGACCCATGTGCACTAAGGTGGTGCTATATCTGTGCACTAAGGTGGCGCTATATCTGTGCACTAAGGTGGCCCTGTATCTGTGCACTAAGGTGGTGCTATATCTGTGCCGTAAGGTGGCGCTATATCTGTGCAGTAAAGTGGCACTATATCTTTGCAGTAAGGTGGCGCTATATCAATGCCGAAGCACAAGCGACCCATGTGCAGTAAAGTGGCGCTATATCTGTGCAGTAAGGTGGCGCTATATCTGTGCACTAAGGTGCCGCTATATCCATGTCCGAAGCACAAGCGACCCATGTGCAGTAAAGTGGCGCTATATCTGTGCAGCAAGGTGGTGCTATATCTTAGCAGTAAGGTGGCGCTATATCTGTGCACTAAGGTGGCGCTATATCAATGCCCGAAGCACAAGCGACCCATGTGCAGTAAGGTGGCGCTATATCTGTGCAGTAAGGTGGCGCTATATCTGTGCAGTAAGGTGGCGCTATATCTGTGCACTAAGGTGGCGCTATATCAATGCCAGAAGCACAAGCGACCCATGTGCAGTAAGGTGGCGCTATATCTGAGGAGTAAGGTGGCGCTATATCAATGCCCGAAGCACAAGCGACCCATGTGCAGTAAAGTGGCGCTATATCTGTGCACTAAGGTGGTGCTATATATGTGCAGTAAGTTGGCGCTATATCTGTGCAGTAAGGTTGCGCTATATCTGTGCCGTAAGGTGTCGCTATATCTGTGCACTAATGTGGCGCTATATCTGTGCAGTAAGGTGGCGCTATATCAATGCCCGAAGTACAAGCGACCCATGTGCAGTAAAGTGACGCTATATCTGTGCACTAAGGTGGCGCTATATCTGTACAGTAAAGTGGCGCTATATCTGTGCAGTCAGGTGGCGCTATATCAATGCCCGAAGCACAAGCGACCCATGTGCAGTAAAGTGGCGCTATATCTGTGCACTAAGGTGGCGCTATATCTGTGCAGTAAGGTGGCGCTATATCTGAGCACTAAGGTGGCGCTATATCTGTGCAGTAAGGTGGCGCTATATCAATGCCCGAAGCACAAGCGACCCTTGTGCAGTAAAGTGGCGCTATATCTGTGCAGTAAGGTGGCGCTATATCTGTGCACTAAGGTGGCGCTATATCTGTGCAGTAAGGTGGCGCTATATCTGTGCAGTAAAGTAGCACTATATCTGTGCAGTAAGGTGGCGCTATATCAATGCCCGAAGCACAAGCGACCCATGTGCAGTAAAGTGACGCTATATCTGTGCACTAAGGTGGCGCTATATCTGTGCAGTAAGGTGGCGCTATATCTGTGCACTAAGGTGGCGCTATATCTGTGCAGTAAGGTGGCGCTATATCAATGCCTGAAGCACAAGCGACCAATGTGCAGTAAGGTGGCGCTATATCTGTGCAGTAAGGTGGCGCTATATCAATGCCCGAAGCACAAGCGACCCATGTGCAGTAAGGTGGCGCAATATCTGTGCAGTAAGGTGGCGCTATATCTGTGCAGTAAGGTGGCGCTATATCAATGCCCGAAGCACAAGCGACCCATGTGCAGTAAAGTGGCGCTATATCTGTGCAGTAAGGTGGCGCTATATCAATGCCCGAAGCACAAGCGACCCATGTGCAGTAAGGTGGCGCTATATCTGTGCAGTAAGCGGGTGCTATATCAATGCCCGAAGCACAAGCGACCCATGTGCAGTAAGGTAGTGCTATATCTGTGCAGTAAGGTGGCGCTATATCTGTGCAGTAAGGTGGCGCTATATCAATGCCCGAAGCACAAGCGACCCATGTGCAGTAAAGTGGCGCTATATCTGTGCACTAAGGTGGCGCTATATCTGTGCACTAAGGTGGTGCTATATCTGTGCAGTAAGGTGGCGTTATATCTGAGGAGTAAGGTGGCACTATATCTGTGCAGTAAGGTGGCGTTATATCTGTGCACTAAGGTGGCGCTATATCTTTGCAGTAAAGTGGCGCTATATCTGTGCAGTAAGGTGGCACTATATCAATGCCCGAAGCACAAGCGACCCATGTGCAGTAAAGTGGCACTATATCTGTGCACTAAGGTGGCGCTATATCTGTGCAGTAAGGTGGCGCTATATCTGTGCAGTAAAGTGGCGCTATATCAATGCCCGAAGCACAAGCGACCCCTGTGCAGTAAAGTGGTGCCATATCTGTTCAGTAAGGTGGCGCTATATCTGTGCACTAAGGTGGTGCTAAATCTGTGCAGTTAGGTGGCACTATATCTGTGCACTAAGGTGGCGCTATATCAATGCCCGAAGCACAAGCGACCCATGTGTAGTAAGGTGGCGCTATATCTGTGCACTAAGGTGGTGCTATATATGTGCACTAAGGTGGCGCTATATCTGTGCAGTAAGGTGGCGCTATATCTGTGCAGTAAGGTGGCGCTATAACAATGCCCGAAGCACAAGCGACCCATGTGCAGTAAGGTGGCGCTATATCTGTGCACTAAGGTGGCGCTATATCTGTGCAGTAAGGTGGCACTATATCTGTGCACTAAGGTGGTGCTATATCTGTGCAGTAAGGTGGCGCTATATCAATGCCCGAAGCACAAGCGACCCATGTGCAGTAAAGTGGCGCTATATCTGTGCACTAAGGTGGCGCTATATCTGAGGAGTAAGGTGGCGCTATATCTGTGCAGTAAGGTGGCGTTATATCTGTGCACTAAGGTGGCGCTATATCTGTGCAGTAAAGTGGCGCTATATCTGTGCAGTAAAGTGGCGCTATATCAATGCCCGAAGCACAAGCGACCCATGTGCAGTAAAGTGGCGCTATATCTGTGCAGTAAGGTGGTGCTATATCTGTGCACTAAGGTGGCGCTATATCTGTGCAGTAAGGTGGCACTATATCTGTGCCCTAAGGTGGCGCTATATCTGTGCACTAAGGTGGTGCATATCTGTGCAGTAAGGTGGCGCTATATCTGTGCACTAAGGTAGCGCTATATCTGTGCAGTAAGGTGGCACTATATCTGTGCACTAAGGTGGCGCTATATCTGTGCAGTAAGGTGGCGCTATATCTGTGCACTAAGGTGGCGCTATATCAATGCCCGAAGCACAAGCGACCCATGTGCAGTAAGGTGGCGATATATCTGTGCACTAAGGTGGCGCTATATCTGTGCACTAAGGTGGCGCTATGTCTGTGCAGTAAGGTGGCGCTATATCAATGCCCGAAGCACAAGCGACCCATGTGCAGTAAAGTGGCGCTATATCTGTGCAGTAAGGTGGTGCTATATCTGTGCACTAAGGTGGCGCTATATCTGTGCAGTAAGGTGGCGCTATATCTGTGCCCTAAGGTGGCGCTATATCTGTGCACTAAGGTGGTGTTATATCTGTGCAGTAAGGTGGCGCTATATCTGTGCACTAAGGTGGCGCTATATCTGTGCAGTAAGGTGGCACTATATCTGTGCACTAAGGTGGCGCTATATCTGTGCAGTAATGTGGCGCTATATCTGTGCACTAAGGTGGCGCTATATCAATGCCCGAAGCACAAGCGACCCATGTGCAGTAAGGTGGCGCCATATCTGTGCACTAAAGTGGCGCTATATCTGTGCACTAAGGTGGCGCTATATCAATGCCTGAAGCACAAGCGACCCATGTGCAGTAAGGTGGTGCTATATCTGTGCAGTAAGGTGGCGCTATATCTGTGCACTAAAGTGGCGCTATATCAATGCCCGAAGCACAAGCAACCCATGTGCAGTAAGGTGGTGGTATATCTGTGCAGTAAGGTGGTGGTATATCTGTGCAGTAAGGTGGTGCTATATCTGTGCAGTAAGGTGGCGTTATATCTGTGTAGTAAGGTGGCACTATATCTGTGCAGTAAGGTGGCGCTATATCTGTGCACTAAGGTGGTGCTATATCTGTGCAGTAAGGTGGCGCTATATCTGTGCAGTAAGGTGGAGCTATATCTGTGCACTAAGGTGGTGCTATATCTGTGCAGTAAGGTGGCTCTATATCTGTGCACTAAGGTGGTGCTATATCTGTGCAGTAAGGTGGCGCTATATCTGTGCAGTAAGGTGGCGCTATATCTGTGCACTAAGGTGGTGCTATATCTGTGTAGTAAGGTGGCGCTATATCTGTGCACTAAGGTGGCGCTATATCTGTGCAGTAAGCTGGCGCTATATCTGTGCACTAAGGTGGCGCTATATGAATGCCCGAAGCACAAGCGACCCATGTGCAGTAAGGTGGCGCTATATCTGTGCAGTAAGGTGGCGCTATATCTGTGCCGTAAGGTGGCGCTATATCTGTGCACTAAGGTGGTGCTATATCTGTGCAGTAAGGTGGTGCTATATCAATGCCCGAAGCACAAGCGACCCATGTGCAGTAAGGTGGCGCTATATCTGTGCACTAAGGTGGCGCTATATCTGAGGAGTAAGGTGGCGCTTTATCAATGCCAGAAGCACAAGCGACCCATGTGCAGTAAGGTGGCGCTATATCAATGCCCGAAGCACAAGCGACCCATGTGCAGTAAGGTAGTGCTATATCTGTGCAGTAAGGTGGCGCTATATCTGTGCAGTAAGGTGGAGCAATAGCAATGCCCGAAGCACAAGCGACCCATGTGCAGTAAAGTGGCGCTATATCTGTGCACTAAGGTGGCGCTATATCTGTGCACTAAGGTGGTGCTATATCTGTGCAGTAAGGTGGCGCTATATCAATGCCCGAAGCACAAGCGACACATGTGCAGTAAAGTGGCGCTATATCTGTGCACTAAGGTGGCGCTATATCTGAGGAGTAAGGTGGCGCTATATCTGTGCAGTAAGGTGGCGTTATATCTGTGCACTAAGGTGGCGCTATATCTTTGCAGTAAAGTGGCGCTATATCTGTGCAGTAAGGTGGCGATATATCTGTGCAGTAAGGTGGCGCTATATCTGTGCAGTAAAGTGGCGCTATATCTGTGCACTAAGGTGGCGCTATATCTGTGCAGTAGGGTGGCGCTATATCTGTGCAGTAAAGTGGCGCTATATCAATGCCCGAAGCACAAGCGACCCATGTGCAGTAAGGTGGCGCTATATCTGTGCACTAAGGTGGCGCTATATCTGTGCAGTAAGGTGGCGCTATATCAATGCCCGAAGCACAAGCGACCCATGTGCAGTAAGGTGGTGCTATATCTGTGCACTAAGGTGGTGCTATATCTGTGCACTAAGGTGGCGCTATATCTGTGCAGTAAGGTGGCGCTATATCTGTGCACTAAGGTGGCGCTATATCAATGCCCGAAGCACAAGCGACCCATGTGCAGTAAGGTGGCGCTATATCTGTGCACTAAGGTGGCGCTATATCTGTGCAGTAAGGTGGCACTATATCTGTGCACTAAGGTGGTGCTATATCTGTGCAGTAAGGTGGCGCTATATCAATGCCCGAAGCACAAGCGACCCATGTGCAGTAAAGTGGCGCTATATCTGTGCAGTAAGGTGGTGCTATATCTGTGCACTAATGTGGTGCTTTATGTGTGCAGTAAGGTGGCGCTATATCTGTGCACTAAGGTGGCGCTATATCAATGCCCGAAGCACAAGCGACCCATGTGCAGTAAAGTGGCGCTATATCTGTGCACTAAGGTGGCGCTATATCTGTGCAGTAAGGTGGCGCTATATCTGAGCACTAAGGTGGCGCTATATCTGTGCAGTAAGGTGGCGCTATATCAATGCCCGAAGCACAAGCGACCCTTGTGCAGTAAAGTGGCGCTATATCTGTGCAGTAAGGTGGCGCTATATCTGTGCACTAAGGTGGCGCTATATCTGTGCAGTAAGGTGGCGCTATATCTGTGCAGTAAAGTAGCACTATATCTGTGCAGTAAGGTGGCGCTATATCAATGCCCGAAGCACAAGCGACCCATGTGCAGTAAAGTGACGCTATATCTGTGCACTAAGGTGGCGCTATATCTGTGCAGTAAGGTGGCGCTATATCTGTGCACTAAGGTGGCGCTATATCTGTGCAGTAAGGTGGCGCTATATCAATGCCTGAAGCACAAGCGACCAATGTGCAGTAAGGTGGCGCTATATCTGTGCAGTAAGGTGGCGCTATATCAATGCCCGAAGCACAAGCGACCCATGTGCAGTAAGGTGGCGCAATATCTGTGCAGTAAGGTGGCGCTATATCTGTGCAGTAAGGTGGCGCTATATCAATGCCCGAAGCACAAGCGACCCATGTGCAGTAAAGTGGCGCTATATCTGTGCAGTAAGGTGGCGCTATATCAATGCCCGAAGCACAAGCGACCCATGTGCAGTAAGGTGGCGCTATATCTGTGCAGTAAGCGGGTGCTATATCAATGCCCGAAGCACAAGCGACCCATGTGCAGTAAGGTAGTGCTATATCTGTGCAGTAAGGTGGCGCTATATCTGTGCAGTAAGGTGGCGCTATATCAATGCCCGAAGCACAAGCGACCCATGTGCAGTAAAGTGGCGCTACATCTGTGCACTAAGGTGGCGCTATATCTGTGCACTAAGGTGGTGCTATATCTGTGCAGTAAGGTGGCGTTATATCTGAGGAGTAAGGTGGCGCTATATCTGTGCAGTAAGGTGGCGTTATATCTGTGCACTAAGGTGGCGCTATATCTTTGCAGTAAAGTGGCGCTATATCTGTGCAGTAAGGTGGCACTATATCAATGCCCGAAGCACAAGCGACCCATGTGCAGTAAAGTGGCACTATATATGTGCACTAAGGTGGCGCTATATCTGTGCAGTAAGGTGGCGCTATATCTGTGCAGTAAAGTGGCGCTATATCAATGCCCGAAGCACAAGCGACCCATGTGCGGTAAAGTGGTGCCATATCTGTTCAGTAAGGTGGCGCTATATCTGTGCACTAAGGTGGTGCTAAATCTGTGCAGTTAGGTGGCACTATATCTGTGCACTAAGGTGGCGCTATATCAATGCCCGAAGCACAAGCGACCCATGTGTAGTAAGGTGGCGCTATATCTGTGCACTAAGGTGGTGCTATATATGTGCACTAAGGTGGCGCTATATCTGTGCAGTAAGGTGGCGCTATAACAATGCCCGAAGCACAAGCGACCCATGTGCAGTAAGGTGGCGCTATATCTGTGCACTAAGGTGGCGCTATATCTGTGCAGTAAGGTGGCACTATATCTGTGCACTAAGGTGGTGCTATATCTGTGCAGTAAGGTGGCGCTATATCAATGCCCGAAGCACAAGCGACCCATGTGCAGTAAAGTGGCGCTATATCTGTGCACTAAGGTGGCGCTATATCTGAGGAGTAAGGTGGCGCTATATCTGTGCAGTAAGGTGGCGTTATATCTGTGCACTAAGGTGGCGCTATATCTGTGCAGTAAAGTGGCGCTATATCTGTGCAGTAAAGTGGCGCTATATCAATGCCCGAAGCACAAGCGACCCATGTGCAGTAAAGTGGCGCTATATCTGTGCAGTAAGGTGGTGCTATATCTGTGCACTAAGGTGGCGCTATATCTGTGCAGTAAGGTGGCACTATATCTGTGCCCTAAGGTGGCGCTATATCTGTGCACTAAGGTGGTGCATATCTGTGCAGTAAGGTGGCGCTATATCTGTGCACTAAGGTAGCGCTATATCTGTGCAGTAAGGTGGCACTATATCTGTGCACTAAGGTGGCGCTATATCTGTGCAGTAAGGTGGCGCTATATCTGTGCACTAAGGTGGCGCTATATCAATGCCCGAAGCACAAGCGACCCATGTGCAGTAAGGTGGCGATATATCTGTGCACTAAGGTGGCGCTATATCTGTGCACTAAGGTGGCGCTATGTCTGTGCAGTAAGGTGGCGCTATATCAATGCCCGAAGCACAAGCGACCCATGTGCAGTAAAGTGGCGCTATATCTGTGCAGTAAGGTGGTGCTATATCTGTGCACTAAGGTGGCGCTATATCTGTGCAGTAAGGTGGCGCTATATCTGTGCACTAAGGTGGCGCTAAATCTGTGCAGTAAGGTGGCGCTATATCTGTGCACTAAGGTGGCGCTATATCTGTGCAGTAAGGTGGCACTATATCTGTGCACTAAGGTGGCGCTATATCTGTGCAGTAAGGTGGCGCTATATCTGTGCACTAAGGTGGCGCTATATCAATGCCCGAAGCACAAGCGACCCATGTGCAGTAAGGTGGCGCCATATCTGTGCACTAAGGTGGCGCTATATCTGTGCACTAAGGTGGCGCTATATCAATGCCTGAAGCACAAGCGACCCATGTGCAGTAAGGTGGTGCTATATCTGTGCAGTAAGGTGGCGCTATATCTGTGCACTAAAGTGGCGCTATATCAATGCCCGAAGCACAAGCAACCCATGTGCAGTAAGGAGGCCCTATATCTGTGCACTAAGGTGGTGGTATATCTGTGCAGTAAGGTGGTGCTATATCTGTGCAGTAAGGTGGCGTTATATCTGTGTAGTAAGGTGGCACTATATCTGTGCAGTAAGGTGGCGCTATATCTGTGCACTAAGGTGGTGCTATATCTGTGCAGTAAGGTGGCGCTATATCTGTGCAGTAAGGTGGAGCTATATCTGTGCACTAAGGTGGTGCTATATCTGTGCAGTAAGGTGGCTCTATATCTGTGCACTAAGGTGGTGCTATATCTGTGCAGTAAGGTGGCGCTATATCTGTGCAGTAAGGTGGCGCTATATCTGTGCACTAAGGTGGTGCTATATCTGTGTAGTAAGGTGGCGCTATATCTGTGCACTAAGGTGGCGCTATATCTGTGCAGTAAGCTGGCGCTATATCTGTGCACTAAGGTGGCGCTATATGAATGCCCGAAGCACAAGCGACCCATGTGCAGTAAGGTGGCGCTATATCTGTGCAGTAAGGTGGCGCTATATCTGTGCCGTAAGGTGGCGCTATATCTGTGCACTAAGGTGGTGCTATATCTGTGCAGTAAGGTGGTGCTATATCAATGCCCGAAGCACAAGCGACCCATGTGCAGTAAGGTGGCGCTATATCTGTGCACTAAGGTGGCGCTATATCTGAGGAGTAAGGTGGCGCTTTATCAATGCCAGAAGCACAAGCGACCCATGTGCAGTAAGGTGGCGCTATATCAATGCCCGAAGCACAAGCGACCCATGTGCAGTAAGGTAGTGCTATATCTGTGCAGTAAGGTGGCGCTATATCTGTGCAGTAAGGTGGAGCAATAGCAATGCCCGAAGCACAAGCGACCCATGTGCAGTAAAGTGGCGCTATATCTGTGCACTAAGGTGGTGCTATATCTGTGCACTAAGGTGGTGCTATATCTGTGCAGTAAGGTGGCGCTATATCAATGCCCGAAGCACAAGCGACACATGTGCAGTAAAGTGGCGCTATATCTGTGCACTAAGGTGGCGCTATATCTGAGGAGTAAGGTGGCGCTATATCTGTGCAGTAAGGTGGCGTTATATCTGTGCACTAAGGTGGCGCTATATCTTTGCAGTAAAGTGGCGCTATATCTGTGCAGTAAGGTGGCGATATATCTGTGCAGTAAGGTGGCGCTATATCTGTGCAGTAAAGTGGCGCTATATCTGTGCACTAAGGTGGCGCTATATCTGTGCAGTAAGGTGGCGCTATATCTGTGCAGTAAAGTGGCGCTATATCAATGCCCGAAGCACAAGCGACCCATGTGCAGTAAAGTGGTGCCATATCTGTGCAGTAAGGTGGTGCTATATCTGTGCACTAAGGTGGTGCTATATCTGTGCACTAAGGTGGCGCTATATCTGTGCAGTAAGGTGGCGCTATATCTGTGCACTAAGGTGGCGCTATATCAATGCCCGAAGCACAAGCGACCCATGTGCAGTAAGGTGGCGCTATATCTGTGCACTAAGGTGGCGCTATATCTGTGCAGTAAGGTGGCACTATATCTGTGCACTAAGGTGGTGCTATATCTGTGCAGTAAGGTGGCGCTATATCAATGCCCGAAGCACAAGCGACCCATGTGCAGTAAAGTGGCGCTATATCTGTGCAGTAAGGTGGTGCTATATCTGTGCACTAATGTGGTGCTTTATGTGTGCAGTAAGGTGGCGCTATATCTGTGCACTAAGGTGGCGCTATATCAATACCCGAAGCACAAGCGACCAATGTGCAGTAAAGTGGCGCTATATCGGTGCACTAAGGTGGCGCTATATCTGAGGAGTAAGGTGGCGCTATATCTGTGCCTTAAGGTGGCGTTATATCTGTGCACTAAGGTGGCGCTATATCTGTGCAGTAAAGTGGCGCTATATCTGTGCAGTAAAGTGGCGCTATATCAATGCCCGAAGCACAAGCGACCCATGTGCAGTAAAGTGGCGCTATATCTGTGCAGTAAGGTGGTGCTATATCTGTGCACTAAGGTGGCGCTATATCTGTGCAGTAAGGTGGCGCTATATCTGTGCCCTAAGGTGGCGCTATATCTGTGCACTAAGGTGGTGCTATATCTGTGCAGTAAGGTGGCGCTATATCTGTGCACTAAGGTAGCGCTATATCTGTGCAGTAAGGTGGCACTATATCTGTGCACTAAGGTGGCGCTATATCTGTGCAGTAAGGTGGCGCTATATCTGTGCACTAAGGTGGCGCTATATCAATGCCCGAAGCACAAGCGACCCATGTGCAGTAAGGTGGCGCTATATCTGTGCACTAAGGTGGCGCTATATCTGTGCACTAAGGTGGCGCTATGTCTGTGCAGTAAGGTGGCGCTATATCAATGCCCGAAGCACAAGGGACCCATGTGCAGTAAAGTGGCGCTATATCTGTGCAGTAAGGTGGTGCTATATCTGTGCACTAAGGTGGCGCTATATCTGTGCAGTAAGGTGGCGCTATATCTGTGCCCTAAGGTGGCGCTATATCTGTGCACTAAGGTGGTGCTATATCTGTGCAGTAAGGTGGCGCTATATCTGTGCACTAAGGTAGCGCTATACCTGTGCAGTAAGGTGGCACTATATCTGTGCACTAAGGTGGCGCTATATCTGTGCAGTAAGGTGGCGCTATATCTGTGCACTAAGGTGGCGCTATATCAATGCCCGAAGCACAAGCGACCCATGAGCAGTAAGGTGGCGCTATATCTGTGCACTAAGGTGGCGCTATATCTGTGCATTAAGGTGGCGCTATGTCTGTGCAGTAAGGTGGCGCTATATCAATGCCCGAAGCACAAGGGACCCATGTGCAGTAAAGTGGCGCTATATCTGTGCAGTAAGGTGGTGCTATCACTGTGCACTAAGGTGGCGCTATATCTGTGCAGTAAGGTGGCGCTATATCTGTGCCCTAAGGTGGCGCTATATCTGTGCACTAAGGTGGTGCTATATCTGTGCAGTAAGGTGGCGCTATATCTGTGCACTAAGGTGGCGCTATATCTGTGCAGTAAGGTGGCACTATATCTGTGCACTAAGGTGGCGCTATATCTGTGCACTAAGGTGGCGCTATATCTGTGCAGTAAGGTGGCGCTATATCTGTGCAGTAAAGTAGCACTATATCTGTGCAGTAAGGTGGCGCTATATCAATGCCCGAAGCACAAGCGACCCATGTGCAGTAAAGTGACGCTATATCTGTGCACTAAGGTGGCGCTATATCTGTGCACTAAGGTGGCGCTATATCTGTGCAGTAAGGTGGCGCTATATCAATGCCTGAAGCACAAGCGACCAATGTGCAGTAAGGTGGTGCTATATCTGTGCAGTAAGGTGGCGCTATATCAATGCCCGAAGCACAAGCGACCCATGTGCAGTAAGGTGGCGCAATATCTGTGCAGTAAGGTGGCGCTATATCTGTGCAGTAAGGTGGCGCTATATCAATGCCCGAAGCACAAGCGACCCATGTGCAGTAAAGTGGCGCTATATCTGTGCAGTAAGGTGGCGCTATATCAATGCCCGAAGCACAAGCGACCCATGTGCAGTAAGGTGGCGCTATATCTGTGCAGTAAGCGGGTGCTATATCAATGCCCGAAGCACAAGCGACCCATGTGCAGTAAGGTAGTGCTATATCTGTGCAGTAAGGTGGCGCTATATCTGTGCAGTAAGGTGGCGCTATATCAATGCCCGAAGCACAAGCGACCCATGTGCAGTAAAGTGGCGCTACATCTGTGCACTAAGGTGGCGCTATATCTGTGCACTAAGGTGGTGCTATATCTGTGCAGTAAGGTGGCGTTATATCTGAGGAGTAAGGTGGCGCTATATCTGTGCAGTAAGGTGGCGTTATATCTGTGCACTAAGGTGGCGCTATATCTTTGCAGTAAAGTGGCGCTATATCTGTGCAGTAAGGTGGCACTATATCAATGCCCGAAGCACAAGCGACCCATGTGCAGTAAAGTGGCACTATATCTGTGCACTAAGGTGGCGCTATATCTGTGCAGTAAGGTGGCGCTATATCTGTGCAGTAAAGTGGCGCTATATCAATGCCCGAAGCACAAGCGACCCATGTGCAGTAAAGTGGTGCCATATCTGTTCAGTAAGGTGGCGCTATATCTGTGCACTAAGGTGGTGCTAAATCTGTGCAGTTAGGTGGCACTATATCTGTGCACTAAGGTGGCGCTATATCAATGCCCGAAGCACAAGCGACCCATGTGTAGTAAGGTGGCGCTATATCTGTGCACTAAGGTGGTGCTATATATGTGCACTAAGGTGGCGCTATATCTGTGCAGTAAGGTGGCGCTATATCTGTGCAGTAAGGTGGCGCTATAACAATGCCCGAAGCACAAGCGACCCATGTGCAGTAAGGTGGCGCTATATCTGTGCACTAAGGTGGCGCTATATCTGTGCAGTAAGGTGGCACTATATCTGTGCACTAAGGTGGTGCTATATCTGTGCAGTAAGGTGGCGCTATATCAATGCCCGAAGCACAAGCGACCCATGTGCAGTAAAGTGGCGCTATATCTGTGCACTAAGGTGGCGCTATATCTGAGGAGTAAGGTGGCGCTATATCTGTGCAGTAAGGTGCCGTTATATCTGTGCACTAAGGTGGCGCTATATCTGTGCAGTAAAGTGGCGCTATATCTGTGCAGTAAAGTGGCGCTATATCAATGCCCGAAGCACAAGCGACCCATGTGCAGTAAAGTGGCGCTATATCTGTGCAGTAAGGTGGTGCTATATCTGTGCACTAAGGTGGCGCTATATCTGTGCAGTAAGGTGGCACTATATCTGTGCCCTAAGGTGGCGCTATATCTGTGCACTAAGGTGGTGCATATCTGTGCAGTAAGGTGGCGCTATATCTGTGCACTAAGGTAGCGCTATATCTGTGCAGTAAGGTGGCACTATATCTGTGCACTAAGGTGGCGCTATATCTGTGCAGTAAGGTGGCGCTATATCTGTGCACTAAGGTGGCGCTATATCAATGCCCGAAGCACAAGCGACCCATGTGCAGTAAGGTGGCGATATATCTGTGCACTAAGGTGGCGCTATATCTGTGCACTAAGGTGGCGCTATGTCTGTGCAGTAAGGTGGCGCTATATCAATGCTCGAAGCACAAGCGACCCATGTGCAGTAAAGTGGCGCTATATCTGTGCAGTAAGGTGGTGCTATATCTGTGCACTAAGGTGGCGCTATATCTGTGCAGTAAGGTGGCGCTATATCTGTGCACTAAGGTGGCGCTATATCTGTGCAGTAAGGTGGCGCTATATCTGTGCACTAAGGTGGCGCTATATCTGTGCAGTAAGGTGGCACTATATCTGTGCACTAAGGTGGCGCTATATCTGTGCAGTAAGGTGGCGCTATATCTGTGCACTAAGGTGGCGCTATATCAATGCCCGAAGCACAAGCGACCCATGTGCAGTAAGGTGGCGCCATATCTGTGCACTAAGGTGGCGCTATATCTGTGCACTAAGGTGGCGCTATATCAATGCCTGAAGCACAAGCGACCCATGTGCAGTAAGGTGGTGCTATATCTGTGCAGTAAGGTGGCGCTATATCTGTGCACTAAAGTGGCGCTATATCAATGCCCGAAGCACAAGCAACCCATGTGCAGTAAGGAGGCCCTATATCTGTGCACTAAGGTGGTGGTATATCTGTGCAGTAAGGTGGTGCTATATCTGTGCAGTAAGGTGGCGTTATATCTGTGTAGTAAGGTGGCACTATATCTGTGCAGTAAGGTGGCGCTATATCTGTGCACTAAGGTGGTGCTATATCTGTGCAGTAAGGTGGCGCTATATCTGTGCAGTAAGGTGGAGCTATATCTGTGCACTAAGGTGGTGCTATATCTGTGCAGTAATGTGGCTCTATATCTGTGCACTAAGGTGGTGCTATATCTGTGCAGTAAGGTGGCGCTATATCTGTGCAGTAAGGTGGCGCTATATCTGTGCACTAAGGTGGTGCTATATCTGTGTAGTAAGGTGGCGCTATATCTGTGCACTAAGGTGGCGCTATATCTGTGCAGTAAACTGGCGCTATATCTGTGCACTAAGGTGGCACTATATGAATGCCCGAAGCACAAGCGACCCATGTGCAGTAAGGTGGCGCTATATCTGTGCAGTAAGGTGGCGCTATATCTGTGCCGTAAGGTGGCGCTATATCTGTGCACTAAGGTGGTGCTATATCTGTGTAGTAAGGTGGTGCTATATCAATGCCCGAAGCACAAGCGACCCATGTGCAGTAAGGTGGCGCTATATCTGTGCACTAAGGTGGCGCTATATCTGAGGAGTAAGGTGGCGCTTTATCAATGCCAGAAGCACAAGCGACCCATGTGCAGTAAGGTGGCGCTATATCAATGCCCGAAGCACAAGCGACCCATGTGCAGTAAGGTAGTGCTATATCTGTGCAGTAAGGTGGCGCTATATCTGTGCAGTAAGGTGGAGCAATAGCAATGCCCGAAGCACAAGCGACCCATGTGCAGTAAAGTGGCGCTATATCTGTGCACTAAGGTGGCGCTATATCTGTGCACTAAGGTGGTGCTATATCTGTGCAGTAAGGTGGCGCTATATCAATGCCCGAAGCACAAGCGACCCATGTGCAGTAAAGTGGCGCTATATCTGTGCAGTAAGGTGGTGCTATATCTGTGCACTAATGTGGTGCTTTATGTGTGCAGTAAGGTGGCGCTATATCTGTGCACTAAGGTGGCGCTATATCAATACCCGAAGCACAAGCGACCAATGTGCAGTAAAGTGGCGCTATATCTGTGCACTAAGGTGGCGCTATATCTGAGGAGTAAGGTGGCGCTATATCTGTGCAGTAAGGTGGCGTTATATCTGTGCACTAAGGTGGCGCTATATCTGTGCAGTAAGGTGGCGCTATATCTGTGCACTAAGGTGCCGCTATATCAATGCCCGAAGCACAAGCGACCCATGTGCAGTAAAGTGGCGCTATATCTGTGCAGCAAGGTGGTGCTATATCTTAGCAGTAAGGTGGCGCTATATCTGTGCACTAAGGTGGCGCTATATCAATGCCCGAAGCACAAGCGACCCATGTGCAGTAAGGTGGCGCTATATCTGTGCAGTAAGGTGGCGCTATATCTGTGCAGTAAGGTGGCGCTATATCTGTGCACTAAGGTGGCGCTATATCAATGCCAGAAGCACAAACGACCCATGTGCAGTAAGGTGGCGCTATATCTGAGGAGTAAGGTGGCGCTATATCAATGCCCGAAGCACAAGCGACCCATGTGCAGTAAAGTGGCGCTATATCTGTGCACTAAGGTGGCGCTATATATGTGCAGTAAGTTGGCGCTATATCTGTGCAGTAAGGTTGCGCTATATCTGTGCCGTAAGGTGGCGCTATATCTGTGCACTAATGTGGCGCTATATCTGTGCAGTAAGGTGGCGCTATATCAATGCCCGAAGTACAAGCGACCCATGTGCAGTAAAGTGACGCTATATCTGTGCACTAAGGTGGCGCTATATCTGTACAGTAAAGTGGCGCTATATCTGTGCAGTCAGGTGGCGCTATATCAATGCCCGAAGCACAAGCGACCCATGTGCAGTAAAGTGGCGCTATATCTGTGCACTAAGGTGGCGCTATATCTGTGCAGTAAGGTGGCGCTATATCTGAGCACTAAGGTGGCGCTATATCTGTGCAGTAAGGTGGCGCTATATCAATGCCCGAAGCACAAGCGACCCTTGTGCAGTAAAGTGGCGCTATATCTGTGCAGTAAGGTGGCGCTATATCTGTGCACTAAGGTGGCGCTATATCTGTGCAGTAAGGTGGCGCTATATCTGTGCAGTAAAGTAGCACTATATCTGTGCAGTAAGGTGGCGCTATATCAATGCCCGAAGCACAAGCGACCCATGTGCAGTAAAGTGACGCTATATCTGTGCACTAAGGTGGCGCTATATCTGTGCAGTAAGGTGGCGCTATATCTGTGCACTAAGGTGGCGCTATATCTGTGCAGTAAGGTGGCGCTATATCAATGCCTGAAGCACAAGCGACCAATGTGCAGTAAGGTGGCGCTATATCTGTGCAGTAAGGTGGCGCTATATCAATGCCCGAAGCACAAGCGACCCATGTGCAGTAAGGTGGCACAATATCTGTGCAGTAAGGTGGCGCTATATCTGTGCAGTAAGGTGGCGCTATATCAATGCCCGAAGCACAAGCGACCCATGTGCAGTAAAGTGGCGCTATATCTGTGCAGTAAGGTGGCGCTATATCAATGCCCGAAGCACAAGCGACCCATGTGC
Organism: Ambystoma mexicanum; assembly: GCF_040938575.1. Lineage (NCBI taxonomy): Eukaryota > Metazoa > Chordata > Amphibia > Caudata > Ambystomatidae > Ambystoma > Ambystoma mexicanum. Next base: position 15,776,423 of record NC_090934.1, on the reverse strand, counting down.
AGTAAGGTGGCGCTATATCTGTGCAGTAAGCGGGTGCTATATCAATGCCCGAGGCACAAGCGACCCATGTGCAGTAAGGTAGTGCTATATCTGTGCAGTAAGGTGGCGCTATATCTGTGCAGTAAGGTGGCGCTATATCAATGCCCGAAGCACAAGCGACCCATGTGCAGTAAAGTGGCGCTACATCTGTGCACTAAGGTGGCGCTATATCTGTGCACTAAGGTGAGGCTATATCTGTGCAGTAAGGTGGCGTTATATCTGAGGAGTAAGGTGGCGCTATATCTGTGCAGTAAGGTGGCGTTATATCTGTGCACTAAGGTGGCGCTATATCTTTGCAGTAAAGTGGCGCTATATCTGTGCAGTAAGGTGGCACTATATCAATGCCCGAAGCACAAGCGACCCATGTGCAGTAAAGTGGCGCTATATCTGTGCACTAAGGTGGCGCTATATCTGAGGAGTAAGGTGGCGCTATATCTGTGCAGTAAGGTGGCGTTATATCTGTGCACTAAGGTGGCGCTATATCTTTGCAGTAAAGTGGCGCTATATCTGTGCAGTAAGGTGGCGATATATCTGTGCAGTAAGGTGGCGCTATATCTGTGCAGTAAAGTGGCGCTATATCTGTGCACTAAGGTGGCGCTATATCTGTGCAGTAGGGTGGCGCTATATCTGTGCAGTAAAGTGGCGCTATATCAATGCCCGAAGCACAAGCGACCCATGTGCAGTAAGGTGGCGCTATATCTGTGCACTAAGGTGGCGCTATATCTGTGCAGTAAGGTGGCGCTATATCAATGCCCGAAGCACAAGCGACCCATGTGCAGTAAGGTGGTGCTATATCTGTGCACTAAGGTGGTGCTATATCTGTGCACTAAGGTGGCGCTATATCTGTGCAGTAAGGTGGCGCTATATCTGTGCACTAAGGTGGCGCTATATCAATGCCCGAAGCACAAGCGACCCATGTGCAGTAAGGTGGCGCTATATCTGTGCACTAAGGTGGCGCTATATCTGTGCAGTAAGGTGGCACTATATCTGTGCACTAAGGTGGTGCTATATCTGTGCAGTAAGGTGGCGCTATATCAATGCCCGAAGCACAAGCGACCCATGTGCAGTAAAGTGGCGCTATATCTGTGCAGTAAGGTGGTGCTATATCTGTGCACTAATGTGGTGCTTTATGTGTGCAGTAAGGTGGCGCTATATCTGTGCACTAAGGTGGCGCTATATCAATACCCGAAGCACAAGCGACCAATGTGCAGTAAAGTGGCGCTATATCTGTGCACTAAGGTGGCGCTATATCTGAGGAGTAAGGTGGCGCTATATCTGTGCAGTAAGGTGGCGTTATATCTGTGCACTAAGGTGGCGCTATATCTGTGCAGTAAGGTGGCGCTATATCTGTGCACTAAGGTGCCGCTATATCAATGCCCGAAGCACAAGCGACCCATGTGCAGTAAAGTGGCGCTATATCTGTGCAGCAAGGTGGTGCTATATCTTAGCAGTAAGGTGGCGCTATATCTGTGCACTAAGGTGGCGCTATATCAATGCCCGAAGCACAAGCGACCCATGTGCAGTAAGGTGGCGCTATATCTGTGCAGTAAGGTGGCGCTATATCTGTGCACTAAGGTGGCGCTATATCAATGCCAGAAGCACAAGCGACCCATGTGCAGTAAGGTGGCGCTATATCTGAGGAGTAAGGTGGCGCTATATCAATGCCCGAAGCACAAGCGACCCATGTGCAGTAAAGTGGCGCTATATCTGTGCACTAAGGTGGCGCTATATATGTGCAGTAAGTTGGCGCTATATCTGTGCAGTAAGGTTGCGCTATATCTGTGCCGTAAGGTGGCGCTATATCTGTGCACTAATGTGGCGCTATATCTGTGCAGTAAGGTGGCGCTATATCAATGCCCGAAGTACAAGCGACCCATGTGCAGTAAAGTGACGCTATATCTGTGCACTAAGGTGGCGCTATATCTGTACAGTAAAGTGGCGCTATATCTGTGCAGTCAGGTGGCGCTATATCAATGCCCGAAGCACAAGCGACCCATGTGCAGTAAAGTGGCGCTATATCTGTGCACTAAGGTGGCGCTATATCTGTGCAGTAAGGTGGCGCTATATCTGAGCACTAAGGTGGCGCTATATCTGTGCAGTAAGGTGGCGCTATATCAATGCCCGAAGCACAAGCGACCCTTGTGCAGTAAAGTGGCGCTATATCTGTGCAGTAAGGTGGCGCTATATCTGTGCACTAAGGTGGCGCTATATCTGTGCAGTAAGGTGGCGCTATATCTGTGCAGTAAAGTAGCACTATATCTGTGCAGTAAGGTGGCGCTATATCAATGCCCGAAGCACAAGCGACCCATGTGCAGTAAAGTGACGCTATATCTGTGCACTAAGGTGGCGCTATATCTGTGCAGTAAGGTGGCGCTATATCTGTGCACTAAGGTGGCGCTATATCTGTGCAGTAAGGTGGCGCTATATCAATGCCTGAAGCACAAGCGACCAATGTGCAGTAAGGTGGCGCTATATCTGTGCAGTAAGGTGGCGCTATATCAATGCCCGAAGCACAAGCGACCCATGTGCAGTAAGGTGGCGCAATATCTGTGCAGTAAGGTGGCGCTATATCTGTGCAGTAAGGTGGCGCTATATCAATGCCCGAAGCACAAGCGACCCATGTGCAGTAAAGTGGCGCTATATCTGTGCAGTAAGGTGGCGCTATATCAATGCCCGAAGCACAAGCGACCCATGTGCAGTAAGGTGGCGCTATATCTGTGCAGTAAGCGGGTGCTATATCAATGCCCGAAGCACAAGCGACCCATGTGCAGTAAGGTAGTGCTATATCTGTGCAGTAAGGTGGCGCTATATCTGTGCAGTAAGGTGGCGCTATATCAATGCCCGAAGCACAAGCGACCCATGTGCAGTAAAGTGGCGCTACATCTGTGCACTAAGGTGGCGCTATATCTGTGCACTAAGGTGGTGCTATATCTGTGCAGTAAGGTGGCGTTATATCTGAGGAGTAAGGTGGCGCTATATCTGTGCAGTAAGGTGGCGTTATATCTGTGCACTAAGGTGGCGCTATATCTTTGCAGTAAAGTGGCGCTATATCTGTGCAGTAAGGTGGCACTATATCAATGCCCGAAGCACAAGCGACCCATGTGCAGTAAAGTGGCACTATATATGTGCACTAAGGTGGCGCTATATCTGTGCAGTAAGGTGGCGCTATATCTGTGCAGTAAAGTGGCGCTATATCAATGCCCGAAGCACAAGCGACCCATGTGCGGTAAAGTGGTGCCATATCTGTTCAGTAAGGTGGCGCTATATCTGTGCACTAAGGTGGTGCTAAATCTGTGCAGTTAGGTGGCACTATATCTGTGCACTAAGGTGGCGCTATATCAATGCCCGAAGCACAAGCGACCCATGTGTAGTAAGGTGGCGCTATATCTGTGCACTAAGGTGGTGCTATATATGTGCACTAAGGTGGCGCTATATCTGTGCAGTAAGGTGGCGCTATAACAATGCCCGAAGCACAAGCGACCCATGTGCAGTAAGGTGGCGCTATATCTGTGCACTAAGGTGGCGCTATATCTGTGCAGTAAGGTGGCACTATATCTGTGCACTAAGGTGGTGCTATATCTGTGCAGTAAGGTGGCGCTATATCAATGCCCGAAGCACAAGCGACCCATGTGCAGTAAAGTGGCGCTATATCTGTGCACTAAGGTGGCGCTATATCTGAGGAGTAAGGTGGCGCTATATCTGTGCAGTAAGGTGGCGTTATATCTGTGCACTAAGGTGGCGCTATATCTGTGCAGTAAAGTGGCGCTATATCTGTGCAGTAAAGTGGCGCTATATCAATGCCCGAAGCACAAGCGACCCATGTGCAGTAAAGTGGCGCTATATCTGTGCAGTAAGGTGGTGCTATATCTGTGCACTAAGGTGGCGCTATATCTGTGCAGTAAGGTGGCACTATATCTGTGCCCTAAGGTGGCGCTATATCTGTGCACTAAGGTGGTGCATATCTGTGCAGTAAGGTGGCGCTATATCTGTGCACTAAGGTAGCGCTATATCTGTGCAGTAAGGTGGCACTATATCTGTGCACTAAGGTGGCGCTATATCTGTGCAGTAAGGTGGCGCTATATCTGTGCACTAAGGTGGCGCTATATCAATGCCCGAAGCACAAGCGACCCATGTGCAGTAAGGTGGCGATATATCTGTGCACTAAGGTGGCGCTATATCTGTGCACTAAGGTGGCGCTATGTCTGTGCAGTAAGGTGGCGCTATATCAATGCCCGAAGCACAAGCGACCCATGTGCAGTAAAGTGGCGCTATATCTGTGCAGTAAGGTGGTGCTATATCTGTGCACTAAGGTGGCGCTATATCTGTGCAGTAAGGTGGCGCTATATCTGTGCACTAAGGTGGCGCTAAATCTGTGCAGTAAGGTGGCGCTATATCTGTGCACTAAGGTGGCGCTATATCTGTGCAGTAAGGTGGCACTATATCTGTGCACTAAGGTGGCGCTATATCTGTGCAGTAAGGTGGCGCTATATCTGTGCACTAAGGTGGCGCTATATCAATGCCCGAAGCACAAGCGACCCATGTGCAGTAAGGTGGCGCCATATCTGTGCACTAAGGTGGCGCTATATCTGTGCACTAAGGTGGCGCTATATCAATGCCTGAAGCACAAGCGACCCATGTGCAGTAAGGTGGTGCTATATCTGTGCAGTAAGGTGGCGCTATATCTGTGCACTAAAGTGGCGCTATATCAATGCCCGAAGCACAAGCAACCCATGTGCAGTAAGGAGGCCCTATATCTGTGCACTAAGGTGGTGGTATATCTGTGCAGTAAGGTGGTGCTATATCTGTGCAGTAAGGTGGCGTTATATCTGTGTAGTAAGGTGGCACTATATCTGTGCAGTAAGGTGGCGCTATATCTGTGCACTAAGGTGGTGCTATATCTGTGCAGTAAGGTGGCGCTATATCTGTGCAGTAAGGTGGAGCTATATCTGTGCACTAAGGTGGTGCTATATCTGTGCAGTAAGGTGGCTCTATATCTGTGCACTAAGGTGGTGCTATATCTGTGCAGTAAGGTGGCGCTATATCTGTGCAGTAAGGTGGCGCTATATCTGTGCACTAAGGTGGTGCTATATCTGTGTAGTAAGGTGGCGCTATATCTGTGCACTAAGGTGGCGCTATATCTGTGCAGTAAGCTGGCGCTATATCTGTGCACTAAGGTGGCGCTATATGAATGCCCGAAGCACAAGCGACCCATGTGCAGTAAGGTGGCGCTATATCTGTGCAGTAAGGTGGCGCTATATCTGTGCCGTAAGGTGGCGCTATATCTGTGCACTAAGGTGGTGCTATATCTGTGCAGTAAGGTGGTGCTATATCAATGCCCGAAGCACAAGCGACCCATGTGCAGTAAGGTGGCGCTATATCTGTGCACTAAGGTGGCGCTATATCTGAGGAGTAAGGTGGCGCTTTATCAATGCCAGAAGCACAAGCGACCCATGTGCAGTAAGGTGGCGCTATATCAATGCCCGAAGCACAAGCGACCCATGTGCAGTAAGGTAGTGCTATATCTGTGCAGTAAGGTGGCGCTATATCTGTGCAGTAAGGTGGAGCAATAGCAATGCCCGAAGCACAAGCGACCCATGTGCAGTAAAGTGGCGCTATATCTGTGCACTAAGGTGGTGCTATATCTGTGCACTAAGGTGGTGCTATATCTGTGCAGTAAGGTGGCGCTATATCAATGCCCGAAGCACAAGCGACACATGTGCAGTAAAGTGGCGCTATATCTGTGCACTAAGGTGGCGCTATATCTGAGGAGTAAGGTGGCGCTATATCTGTGCAGTAAGGTGGCGTTATATCTGTGCACTAAGGTGGCGCTATATCTTTGCAGTAAAGTGGCGCTATATCTGTGCAGTAAGGTGGCGATATATCTGTGCAGTAAGGTGGCGCTATATCTGTGCAGTAAAGTGGCGCTATATCTGTGCACTAAGGTGGCGCTATATCTGTGCAGTAAGGTGGCGCTATATCTGTGCAGTAAAGTGGCGCTATATCAATGCCCGAAGCACAAGCGACCCATGTGCAGTAAAGTGGTGCCATATCTGTGCAGTAAGGTGGTGCTATATCTGTGCACTAAGGTGGTGCTATATCTGTGCACTAAGGTGGCGCTATATCTGTGCAGTAAGGTGGCGCTATATCTGTGCACTAAGGTGGCGCTATATCAATGCCCGAAGCACAAGCGACCCATGTGCAGTAAGGTGGCGCTATATCTGTGCACTAAGGTGGCGCTATATCTGTGCAGTAAGGTGGCACTATATCTGTGCACTAAGGTGGTGCTATATCTGTGCAGTAAGGTGGCGCTATATCAATGCCCGAAGCACAAGCGACCCATGTGCAGTAAAGTGGCGCTATATCTGTGCAGTAAGGTGGTGCTATATCTGTGCACTAATGTGGTGCTTTATGTGTGCAGTAAGGTGGCGCTATATCTGTGCACTAAGGTGGCGCTATATCAATACCCGAAGCACAAGCGACCAATGTGCAGTAAAGTGGAGCTATATCGGTGCACTAAGGTGGCGCTATATCTGAGGAGTAAGGTGGCGCTATATCTGTGCCTTAAGGTGGCGTTATATCTGTGCACTAAGGTGGCGCTATATCTGTGCAGTAAAGTGGCGCTATATCTGTGCAGTAAAGTGGCGCTATATCAATGCCCGAAGCACAAGCGACCCATGTGCAGTAAAGTGGCGCTATATCTGTGCAGTAAGGTGGTGCTATATCTGTGCACTAAGGTGGCGCTATATCTGTGCAGTAAGGTGGCGCTATATCTGTGCCCTAAGGTGGCGCTATATCTGTGCACTAAGGTGGTGCTATATCTGTGCAGTAAGGTGGCGCTATATCTGTGCACTAAGGTAGCGCTATATCTGTGCAGTAAGGTGGCACTATATCTGTGCACTAAGGTGGCGCTATATCTGTGCAGTAAGGTGGCGCTATATCTGTGCACTAAGGTGGCGCTATATCAATGCCCGAAGCACAAGCGACCCATGTGCAGTAAGGTGGCGCTATATCTGTGCACTAAGGTGGCGCTATATCTGTGCACTAAGGTGGCGCTATGTCTGTGCAGTAAGGTGGCGCTATATCAATGCCCGAAGCACAAGGGACCCATGTGCAGTAAAGTGGCGCTATATCTGTGCAGTAAGGTGGTGCTATATCTGTGCACTAAGGTGGCGCTATATCTGTGCAGTAAGGTGGCGCTATATCTGTGCCCTAAGGTGGCGCTATATCTGTGCACTAAGGTGGTGCTATATCTGTGCAGTAAGGTGGCGCTATATCTGTGCACTAAGGTAGCGCTATACCTGTGCAGTAAGGTGGCACTATATCTGTGCACTAAGGTGGCGCTATATCTGTGCAGTAAGGTGGCGCTATATCTGTGCACTAAGGTGGCGCTATATCAATGCCCGAAGCACAAGCGACCCATGAGCAGTAAGGTGGCGCTATATCTGTGCACTAAGGTGGCGCTATATCTGTGCATTAAGGTGGCGCTATGTCTGTGCAGTAAGGTGGCGCTATATCAATGCCCGAAGCACAAGGGACCCATGTGCAGTAAAGTGGCGCTATATCTGTGCAGTAAGGTGGTGCTATCACTGTGCACTAAGGTGGCGCTATATCTGTGCAGTAAGGTGGCGCTATATCTGTGCCCTAAGGTGGCGCTATATCTGTGCACTAAGGTGGTGCTATATCTGTGCAGTAAGGTGGCGCTATATCTGTGCACTAAGGTGGCGCTATATCTGTGCAGTAAGGTGGCACTATATCTGTGCACTAAGGTGGCGCTATATCTGTGCACTAAGGTGGCGCTATATCTGTGCAGTAAGGTGGCGCTATATCTGTGCAGTAAAGTAGCACTATATCTGTGCAGTAAGGTGGCGCTATATCAATGCCCGAAGCACAAGCGACCCATGTGCAGTAAAGTGACGCTATATCTGTGCACTAAGGTGGCGCTATATCTGTGCACTAAGGTGGCGCTATATCTGTGCAGTAAGGTGGCGCTATATCAATGCCTGAAGCACAAGCGACCAATGTGCAGTAAGGTGGTGCTATATCTGTGCAGTAAGGTGGCGCTATATCAATGCCCGAAGCACAAGCGACCCATGTGCAGTAAGGTGGCGCAATATCTGTGCAGTAAGGTGGCGCTATATCTGTGCAGTAAGGTGGCGCTATATCAATGCCCGAAGCACAAGCGACCCATGTGCAGTAAAGTGGCGCTATATCTGTGCAGTAAGGTGGCGCTATATCAATGCCCGAAGCACAAGCGACCCATGTGCAGTAAGGTGGCGCTATATCTGTGCAGTAAGCGGGTGCTATATCAATGCCCGAAGCACAAGCGACCCATGTGCAGTAAGGTAGTGCTATATCTGTGCAGTAAGGTGGCGCTATATCTGTGCAGTAAGGTGGCGCTATATCAATGCCCGAAGCACAAGCGACCCATGTGCAGTAAAGTGGCGCTACATCTGTGCACTAAGGTGGCGCTATATCTGTGCACTAAGGTGGTGCTATATCTGTGCAGTAAGGTGGCGTTATATCTGAGGAGTAAGGTGGCGCTATATCTGTGCAGTAAGGTGGCGTTATATCTGTGCACTAAGGTGGCGCTATATCTTTGCAGTAAAGTGGCGCTATATCTGTGCAGTAAGGTGGCACTATATCAATGCCCGAAGCACAAGCGACCCATGTGCAGTAAAGTGGCACTATATCTGTGCACTAAGGTGGCGCTATATCTGTGCAGTAAGGTGGCGCTATATCTGTGCAGTAAAGTGGCGCTATATCAATGCCCGAAGCACAAGCGACCCATGTGCAGTAAAGTGGTGCCATATCTGTTCAGTAAGGTGGCGCTATATCTGTGCACTAAGGTGGTGCTAAATCTGTGCAGTTAGGTGGCACTATATCTGTGCACTAAGGTGGCGCTATATCAATGCCCGAAGCACAAGCGACCCATGTGTAGTAAGGTGGCGCTATATCTGTGCACTAAGGTGGTGCTATATATGTGCACTAAGGTGGCGCTATATCTGTGCAGTAAGGTGGCGCTATATCTGTGCAGTAAGGTGGCGCTATAACAATGCCCGAAGCACAAGCGACCCATGTGCAGTAAGGTGGCGCTATATCTGTGCACTAAGGTGGCGCTATATCTGTGCAGTAAGGTGGCACTATATCTGTGCACTAAGGTGGTGCTATATCTGTGCAGTAAGGTGGCGCTATATCAATGCCCGAAGCACAAGCGACCCATGTGCAGTAAAGTGGCGCTATATCTGTGCACTAAGGTGGCGCTATATCTGAGGAGTAAGGTGGCGCTATATCTGTGCAGTAAGGTGCCGTTATATCTGTGCACTAAGGTGGCGCTATATCTGTGCAGTAAAGTGGCGCTATATCTGTGCAGTAAAGTGGCGCTATATCAATGCCCGAAGCACAAGCGACCCATGTGCAGTAAAGTGGCGCTATATCTGTGCAGTAAGGTGGTGCTATATCTGTGCACTAAGGTGGCGCTATATCTGTGCAGTAAGGTGGCACTATATCTGTGCCCTAAGGTGGCGCTATATCTGTGCACTAAGGTGGTGCATATCTGTGCAGTAAGGTGGCGCTATATCTGTGCACTAAGGTAGCGCTATATCTGTGCAGTAAGGTGGCACTATATCTGTGCACTAAGGTGGCGCTATATCTGTGCAGTAAGGTGGCGCTATATCTGTGCACTAAGGTGGCGCTATATCAATGCCCGAAGCACAAGCGACCCATGTGCAGTAAGGTGGCGATATATCTGTGCACTAAGGTGGCGCTATATCTGTGCACTAAGGTGGCGCTATGTCTGTGCAGTAAGGTGGCGCTATATCAATGCTCGAAGCACAAGCGACCCATGTGCAGTAAAGTGGCGCTATATCTGTGCAGTAAGGTGGTGCTATATCTGTGCACTAAGGTGGCGCTATATCTGTGCAGTAAGGTGGCGCTATATCTGTGCACTAAGGTGGCGCTATATCTGTGCAGTAAGGTGGCGCTATATCTGTGCACTAAGGTGGCGCTATATCTGTGCAGTAAGGTGGCACTATATCTGTGCACTAAGGTGGCGCTATATCTGTGCAGTAAGGTGGCGCTATATCTGTGCACTAAGGTGGCGCTATATCAATGCCCGAAGCACAAGCGACCCATGTGCAGTAAGGTGGCGCCATATCTGTGCACTAAGGTGGCGCTATATCTGTGCACTAAGGTGGCGCTATATCAATGCCTGAAGCACAAGCGACCCATGTGCAGTAAGGTGGTGCTATATCTGTGCAGTAAGGTGGCGCTATATCTGTGCACTAAAGTGGCGCTATATCAATGCCCGAAGCACAAGCAACCCATGTGCAGTAAGGAGGCCCTATATCTGTGCACTAAGGTGGTGGTATATCTGTGCAGTAAGGTGGTGCTATATCTGTGCAGTAAGGTGGCGTTATATCTGTGTAGTAAGGTGGCACTATATCTGTGCAGTAAGGTGGCGCTATATCTGTGCACTAAGGTGGTGCTATATCTGTGCAGTAAGGTGGCGCTATATCTGTGCAGTAAGGTGGAGCTATATCTGTGCACTAAGGTGGTGCTATATCTGTGCAGTAATGTGGCTCTATATCTGTGCACTAAGGTGGTGCTATATCTGTGCAGTAAGGTGGCGCTATATCTGTGCAGTAAGGTGGCGCTATATCTGTGCACTAAGGTGGTGCTATATCTGTGTAGTAAGGTGGCGCTATATCTGTGCACTAAGGTGGCGCTATATCTGTGCAGTAAACTGGCGCTATATCTGTGCACTAAGGTGGCACTATATGAATGCCCGAAGCACAAGCGACCCATGTGCAGTAAGGTGGCGCTATATCTGTGCAGTAAGGTGGCGCTATATCTGTGCCGTAAGGTGGCGCTATATCTGTGCACTAAGGTGGTGCTATATCTGTGCAGTAAGGTGGTGCTATATCAATGCCCGAAGCACAAGCGACCCATGTGCAGTAAGGTGGCGCTATATCTGTGCACTAAGGTGGCGCTATATCTGAGGAGTAAGGTGGCGCTTTATCAATGCCAGAAGCACAAGCGACCCATGTGCAGTAAGGTGGCGCTATATCAATGCCCGAAGCACAAGCGACCCATGTGCAGTAAGGTAGTGCTATATCTGTGCAGTAAGGTGGCGCTATATCTGTGCAGTAAGGTGGAGCAATAGCAATGCCCGAAGCACAAGCGACCCATGTGCAGTAAAGTGGCGCTATATCTGTGCACTAAGGTGGCGCTATATCTGTGCACTAAGGTGGTGCTATATCTGTGCAGTAAGGTGGCGCTATATCAATGCCCGAAGCACAAGCGACCCATGTGCAGTAAAGTGGCGCTATATCTGTGCAGTAAGGTGGTGCTATATCTGTGCACTAATGTGGTGCTTTATGTGTGCAGTAAGGTGGCGCTATATCTGTGCACTAAGGTGGCGCTATATCAATACCCGAAGCACAAGCGACCAATGTGCAGTAAAGTGGCGCTATATCTGTGCACTAAGGTGGCGCTATATCTGAGGAGTAAGGTGGCGCTATATCTGTGCAGTAAGGTGGCGTTATATCTGTGCACTAAGGTGGCGCTATATCTGTGCAGTAAGGTGGCGCTATATCTGTGCACTAAGGTGCCGCTATATCAATGCCCGAAGCACAAGCGACCCATGTGCAGTAAAGTGGCGCTATATCTGTGCAGCAAGGTGGTGCTATATCTTAGCAGTAAGGTGGCGCTATATCTGTGCACTAAGGTGGCGCTATATCAATGCCCGAAGCACAAGCGACCCATGTGCAGTAAGGTGGCGCTATATCTGTGCAGTAAGGTGGCGCTATATCTGTGCAGTAAGGTGGCGCTATATCTGTGCACTAAGGTGGCGCTATATCAATGCCAGAAGCACAAACGACCCATGTGCAGTAAGGTGGCGCTATATCTGAGGAGTAAGGTGGCGCTATATCAATGCCCGAAGCACAAGCGACCCATGTGCAGTAAAGTGGCGCTATATCTGTGCACTAAGGTGGCGCTATATATGTGCAGTAAGTTGGCGCTATATCTGTGCAGTAAGGTTGCGCTATATCTGTGCCGTAAGGTGGCGCTATATCTGTGCACTAATGTGGCGCTATATCTGTGCAGTAAGGTGGCGCTATATCAATGCCCGAAGTACAAGCGACCCATGTGCAGTAAAGTGACGCTATATCTGTGCACTAAGGTGGCGCTATATCTGTACAGTAAAGTGGCGCTATATCTGTGCAGTCAGGTGGCGCTATATCAATGCCCGAAGCACAAGCGACCCATGTGCAGTAAAGTGGCGCTATATCTGTGCACTAAGGTGGCGCTATATCTGTGCAGTAAGGTGGCGCTATATCTGAGCACTAAGGTGGCGCTATATCTGTGCAGTAAGGTGGCGCTATATCAATGCCCGAAGCACAAGCGACCCTTGTGCAGTAAAGTGGCGCTATATCTGTGCAGTAAGGTGGCGCTATATCTGTGCACTAAGGTGGCGCTATATCTGTGCAGTAAGGTGGCGCTATATCTGTGCAGTAAAGTAGCACTATATCTGTGCAGTAAGGTGGCGCTATATCAATGCCCGAAGCACAAGCGACCCATGTGCAGTAAAGTGACGCTATATCTGTGCACTAAGGTGGCGCTATATCTGTGCAGTAAGGTGGCGCTATATCTGTGCACTAAGGTGGCGCTATATCTGTGCAGTAAGGTGGCGCTATATCAATGCCTGAAGCACAAGCGACCAATGTGCAGTAAGGTGGCGCTATATCTGTGCAGTAAGGTGGCGCTATATCAATGCCCGAAGCACAAGCGACCCATGTGCAGTAAGGTGGCACAATATCTGTGCAGTAAGGTGGCGCTATATCTGTGCAGTAAGGTGGCGCTATATCAATGCCCGAAGCACAAGCGACCCATGTGCAGTAAAGTGGCGCTATATCTGTGCAGTAAGGTGGCGCTATATCAATGCCCGAAGCACAAGCGACCCATGTGCAGTAAGGTGGCGCTATATCTGTGCAGTAAGCGGGTGCTATATCAATGCCCGAAGCACAAGCGACCCATGTGCAGTAAGGTAGTGCTATATCTGTGCAGTAAGGTGGCGCTATATCTGTGCAGTAAGGTGGCGCTATATCAATGCCCGAAGCACAAGCGACCCATGTGCAGTAAAGTGGCGCTACATCTGTGCACTAAGGTGGCGCTATATCTGTGCACTAAGGTGAGGCTATATCTGTGCAGTAAGGTGGCGTTATATCTGAGGAGTAAGGTGGCGCTATATCTGTGCAGTAAGGTGGCGTTATATCTGTGCACTAAGGTGGCGCTATATCTTTGCAGTAAAGTGGCGCTATATCTGTGCAGTAAGGTGGCACTATATCAATGCCCGAAGCACAAGCGACCCATGTGCAGTAAAGTGGCATTATATATGTGCACTAAGGTGGCGCTATATCTGTGCAGTAAGGTGGCGCTATATCTGTGCAGTAAAGTGGCGCTATATCAATGCCCGAAGCACAAGCGACCCATGTGCAGTAAAGTGGTGCCATATCTGTTCAGTAAGGTGGCGCTATATCTGTGCACTAAGGTGGTGCTAAATCTGTGCAGTTAGGTGGCACTATATCTGTGCACTAAGGTGGCGCTATATCAATGCCCGAAGCACAAGCGACCCATGTGTAGTAAGGTGGCGCTATATCTGTGCACTAAGGTGGTGCTATATATGTGCACTAAGGTGGCGCTATATCTGTGCAGTAAGGTGGCGCTATATCTGTGCAGTAAGGTGGCGCTATAACAATGCCCGAAGCACAAGCGACCCATGTGCAGTAAGGTGGCGCTATATCTGTGCACTAAGGTGGCGCTATATCTGTGCAGTAAGGTGGCACTATATCTGTGCACTAAGGTGGTGCTATATCTGTGCAGTAAGGTGGCGCTATATCAATGCCCGAAGCACAAGCGACCCATGTGCAGTAAAGTGGCGCTATATCTGTGCACTAAGGTGGCGCTATATCTGAGGAGTAAGGTGGCGCTATATCTGTGCAGTAAGGTGGCGTTATATCTGTGCACTAAGGTGGCGCTATATCTGTGCAGTAAAGTGGCGCTATATCTGTGCAGTAAAGTGGCGCTATATCAATGCCCGAAGCACAAGCGACCCATGTGCAGTAAAGTGGCGCTATATCTGTGCAGTAAGGTGGTGCTATATCTGTGCACTAAGGTGGCGCTATATCTGTGCAGTAAGGTGGCACTATATCTGTGCCCTAAGGTGGCGCTATATCTGTGCACTAAGGTGGTGCATATCTGTGCAGTAAGGTGGCGCTATATCTGTGCACTAAGGTAGCGCTATATCTGTGCAGTAAGGTGGCACTATATCTGTGCACTAAGGTGGCGCTATATCTGTGCAGTAAGGTGGCGCTATATCTGTGCACTAAGGTGGCGCTATATCAATGCCCGAAGCACAAGCGACCCATGTGCAGTAAGGTGGCGATATATCTGTGCACTAAGGTGGCGCTATATCTGTGCACTAAGGTGGCGCTATGTCTGTGCAGTAAGGTGGCGCTATATCAATGCCCGAAGCACAAGCGACCCATGTGCAGTAAAGTGGCGCTATATCTGTGCAGTAAGGTGGTGCTATATCTGTGCACTAAGGTGGCGCTATATCTGTGCAGTAAGGTGGCGCTATATCTGTGCACTAAGGTGGCGCTAAATCTGTGCAGTAAGGTGGCGCTATATCTGTGCACTAAGGTGGCGCTATATCTGTGCAGTAAGGTGGCACTATATCTGTGCACTAAGGTGGCGCTATATCTGTGCAGTAAGGTGGCGCTATATCTGTGCACTAAGGTGGCGCTATATCAATGCCCGAAGCACAAGCGACCCATGTGCAGTAAGGTGGCGCCATATCTGTGCACTAAGGTGGCGCTATATCTGTGCACTAAGGTGGCGCTATATCAATGCCTGAAGCACAAGCGACCCATGTGCAGTAAGGTGGTGCTATATCTGTGCAGTAAGGTGGCGCTATATCTGTGCACTAAAGTGGCGCTATATCAATGCCCGAAGCACAAGCAACCCATGTGCAGTAAGGAGGCCCTATATCTGTGCACTAAGGTGGTGGTATATCTGTGCAGTAAGGTGGTGCTATATCTGTGCAGTAAGGTGGCGTTATATCTGTGTAGTAAGGTGGCACTATATCTGTGCAGTAAGGTGGCGCTATATCTGTGCACTAAGGTGGTGCTATATCTGTGCAGTAAGGTGGCGCTATATCTGTGCAGTAAGGTGGAGCTATATCTGTGCACTAAGGTGGTGCTATATCTGTGCAGTAAGGTGGCTCTATATCTGTGCACTAAGGTGGTGCTATATCTGTGCAGTAAGGTGGCGCTATATCTGTGCAGTAAGGTGGCGCTATATCTGTGCACTAAGGTGGTGCTATATCTGTGTAGTAAGGTGGCGCTATATCTGTGCACTAAGGTGGCGCTATATCTGTGCAGTAAGCTGGCGCTATATCTGTGCACTAAGGTGGCGCTATATGAATGCCCGAAGCACAAGCGACCCATGTGCAGTAAGGTGGCGCTATATCTGTGCAGTAAGGTGGCGCTATATCTGTGCCGTAAGGTGGCGCTATATCTGTGCACTAAGGTGGTGCTATATCTGTGCAGTAAGGTGGTGCTATATCAATGCCCGAAGCACAAGCGACCCATGTGCAGTAAGGTGGCGCTATATCTGTGCACTAAGGTGGCGCTATATCTGAGGAGTAAGGTGGCGCTTTATCAATGCCAGAAGCACAAGCGACCCATGTGCAGTAAGGTGGCGCTATATCAATGCCCGAAGCACAAGCGACCCATGTGCAGTAAGGTAGTGCTATATCTGTGCAGTAAGGTGGCGCTATATCTGTGCAGTAAGGTGGAGCAATAGCAATGCCCGAAGCACAAGCGACCCATGTGCAGTAAAGTGGCGCTATATCTGTGCACTAAGGTGGCGCTATATCTGTGCACTAAGGTGGTGCTATATCTGTGCAGTAAGGTGGTGCTATATCAATGCCCGAAGCACAAGCGACACATGTGCAGTAAAGTGGCGCTATATCTGTGCACTAAGGTGGCGCTATATCTGAGGAGTAAGGTGGCGCTATATCTGTGCAGTAAGGTGGCGTTATATCTGTGCACTAAGGTGGCGCTATATCTTTGCAGTAAAGTGGCGCTATATCTGTGCAGTAAGGTGGCGATATATCTGTGCAGTAAGGTGGCGCTATATCTGTGCAGTAAAGTGGCGCTATATCTGTGCACTAAGGTGGCGCTATATCTGTGCAGTAAGGTGGTGCTATATCTGTGCAGTAAAGTGGCGCTATATCAATGCCCGAAGCACAAGCGACCCATGTGCAGTAAAGTGGCGCCATATCTGTGCAGTAAGGTGGTGCTATATCTGTGCACTAAGGTGGTGCTATATCTGTGCACTAAGGTGGCGCTATATCTGTGCAGTAAGGTGGCGCTATATCTGTGCACTAAGGTGGCGCTATATCAATGCCCGAAGCACAAGCGACCCATGTGCAGTAAGGTGGCGCTATATCTGTGCACTAAGGTGGCGCTATATCTGTGCAGTAAGGTGGCACTATATCTGTGCACTAAGGTGGTGCTATATCTGTGCAGTAAGGTGGCGCTATATCAATGCCCGAAGCACAAGCGACCCATGTGCAGTAAAGTGGCGCTATATCTGTGCAGTAAGGTGGTGCTATATCTGTGCACTAATGTGGTGCTTTATGTGTGCAGTAAGGTGGCGCTATATCTGTGCACTAAGGTGGCGCTATATCAATACCCGAAGCACAAGCGACCAATGTGCAGTAAAGTGGCGCTATATCGGTGCACTAAGGTGGCGCTATATCTGAGGAGTAAGGTGGCGCTATATCTGTGCAGTAAGGTGGCGTTATATCTGTGCACTAAGGTGGCGCTATATCTGTGCAGTAAAGTGGCGCTATATCTGTGCAGTAAAGTGGCGCTATATCAATGCCCGAAGCACAAGCGACCCATGTGCAGTAAAGTGGCGCTATATCTGTGCAGTAAGGTGGTGCTATATCTGTGCACTAAGGTGGCGCTATATCTGTGCAGTAAGGTGGCGCTATATCTGTGCCCTAAGGTGGCGCTATATCTGTGCACTAAGGTGGTGCTATATCTGTGCAGTAAGGTGGCGCTATATCTGTGCACTAAGGTAGCGCTATATCTGTGCAGTAAGGTGGCACTATATCTGTGCACTAAGGTGGCGCTATATCTGTGCAGTAAGGTGGCGCTATATCTGTGCACTAAGGTGGCGCTATATCAATGCCCGAAGCACAAGCGACCCATGTGCAGTAAGGTGGCGCTATATCTGTGCACTAAGGTGGCGCTATATCTGTGCACTAAGGTGGCGCTATGTCTGTGCAGTAAGGTGGCGCTATATCAATGCCCGAAGCACAAGGGACCCATGTGCAGTAAAGTGGCGCTATATCTGTGCAGTAAGGTGGTGCTATATCTGTGCACTAAGGTGGCGCTATATCTGTGCAGTAAGGTGGCGCTATATCTGTGCCCTAGGGTGGCGCTATATCTGTGCACTAAGGTGGTGCTATATCTGTGCAGTAAGGTGGCGCTATATCTGTGCACTAAGGTAGCGCTATATCTGTGCAGTAAGGTGGCACTATATCTGTGCACTAAGGTGGCGCTATATCTGTGCAGTAAGGTGGCGCTATATCTGTGCACTAAGGTGGCGCTATATCAATGCCCGAAGCACAAGCGACCCATGAGCAGTAAGGTGGCGCTATATCTGTGCACTAAGGTGGCGCTATATCTGTGCACTAAGGTGGCGCTATGTCTGTGCAGTAAGGTGGCGCTATATCAATGCCCGAAGCACAAGGGACCCATGTGCAGTAAAGTGGCGCTATATCTGTGCAGTAAGGTGGTGCTATCACTGTGCACTAAGGTGGCGCTATATCTGTGCAGTAAGGTGGCGCTATATCTGTGCCCTAAGGTGGCGCTATATCTGTGCACTAAGGTGGTGCTATATCTGTGCAGTAAGGTGGCGCTATATCTGTGCACTAAGGTGGCGCTATATCTGTGCAGTAAGGTGGCACTATATCTGTGCACTAAGGTGGCGCTATATCTGTGCACTAAGGTGGCGCTATATCTGTGCAGTAAGGTGGCGCTATATCTGTGCAGTAAAGTAGCACTATATCTGTGCAGTAAGGTGGCGCTATATCAATGCCCGAAGCACAAGCGACCCATGAGCAGTAAGGTGGCGCTATATCTGTGCACTAAGGTGGCGCTATATCTGTGCACTAAGGTGGCGCTATGTCTGTGCAGTAAGGTGGCGCTATATCAATGCCCGAAGCACAAGGGACCCATGTGCAGTAAAGTGGCGCTATATCTGTGCAGTAAGGTGGTGCTATCACTGTGCACTAAGGTGGCGCTATATCTGTGCAGTAAGGTGGCGCTATATCTGTGCCCTAAGGTGGCGCTATATCTGTGCACTAAGGTGGTGCTATATCTGTGCAGTAAGGTGGCGCTATATCTGTGCACTAAGGTGGCGCTATATCTGTGCAGTAAGGTGGCACTATATCTGTGCACTAAGGTGGCGCTATATCTGTGCACTAAGGTGGCGCTATATCTGTGCAGTAAGGTGGCGCTATATCTGTGCAGTAAAGTAGCACTATATCTGTGCAGTAAGGTGGCGCTATATCAATGCCCGAAGCACAAGCGACCCATGTGCAGTAAAGTGACGCTATATCTGTGCACTAAGGTGGCGCTATATCTGTGCAGTAAGGTGGCGCTATATCTGTGCACTAAGGTGGCGCTATATCTGTGCAGTAAGGTGGCGCTATATCAATGCCTGAAGCACAAGCGACCAATGTGCAGTAAGGTGGTGCTATATCTGTGCAGTAAGGTGGCGCTATATCAATGCCCGAAGCACAAGCGACCCATGTGCAGTAAGGTGGCGCAATATCTGTGCAGTAAGGTGGCGCTATATCAATGCCCGAAGCACAAGCGACCCATGTGCTGTAAAGTGGCGCTATATCTGTGCAGTAAGGTGGCGCTATATCAATGCCCGAAGCACAAGCGACCCATGTGCAGTAAGGTGGCGCTATATCTGTGCAGTAAGCGGGTGCTATATCAATGCCCGAAGCACAAGCGACCCATGTGCAGTAAGGTAGTGCTATATCTGTGCAGTAAGGTGGCGCTATATCTGTGCAGTAAGGTGGCGCTATATCAATGCCCGAAGCACAAGCGACCCATGTGCAGTAAAGTGGCGCTACATCTGTGCACTAAGGTGGCGCTATATCTGTGCACTAAGGTGGTGCTATATCTGTGCAGTAAGGTGGCGTTATATCTGAGGAGTAAGGTGGCGCTATATCTGTGCAGTAAGGTGGCGTTATATCTGTGCACTAAGGTGGCGCTATATCTTTGCAGTAAAGTGGCGCTATATCTGTGCAGTAAGGTGGCACTATATCAATGCCCGAAGCACAAGCGACCCATGTGCAGTAAAGTGGCACTATATCTGTGCAGTAAGGTGGCGCTATATCTGTGCAGTAAGGTGGCGCTATATCTGTGCAGTAAAGTGGCGCTATATCAATGCCCGAAGCACAAGCGACCCATGTGCAGTAAAGTGGTGCCATATCTGTTCAGTAAGGTGGCGCTATATCTGTGCACTAAGGTGGTGCTAAATCTGTGCAGTTAGGTGGCACTATATCTGTGCACTAAGGTGGCGCTATATCAATGCCCGAAGCACAAGCGACCCATGTGTAGTAATGTGGCGCTATATCTGTGCACTAAGGTGGTGCTATATATGTGCACTAAGGTGGCGCTATATCTGTGCAGTAAGGTGGCGCTATATCTGTGCAGTAAGGTGGCGCTATAACAATGCCCGAAGCACAAGCGACCCATGTGCAGTAAGGTGGCGCTATATCTGTGCACTAAGGTGGCGCTATATCTGTGCAGTAAGGTGGCGCTATATCTGTGCAGTAAGGTGGCGTTATATCTGTGCACTAAGGTGGCGCTATATCTGTGCAGTAAAGTGGCGCTATATCTGTGCAGTAAAGTGGCGCTATATCAATGCCCGAAGCACAAGCGACCCATGTGCAGTAAAGTGGCGCTATATCTGTGCAGTAAGGTGGTGCTATATCTGTGCACTAAGGTGGCGCTATATCTGTGCAGTAAGGTGGCACTATATCTGTGCCCTAAGGTGGCGCTTATCTGTGCACTAAGGTGGTGCATATCTGTGCAGTAAGGTGGTGCTATATCTGTGCACTAAGGTAGCGCTATATCTGTGCAGTAAGGTGGCACTATATCTGTGCACTAAGGTGGCGCTATATCTGTGCAGTAAGGTGGCGCTATATCTGTGCACTAAGGTGGCGCTATATCAATGCCCGAAGCACAAGCGACCCATGTGCAGTAAGGTGGCGATATATCTGTGCACTAAGGTGGCGCTATATCTGTGCACTAAGGTGGCGCTATGTCTGTGCAGTAAGGTGGCGCTATATCAATGCCCGAAGCACAAGCGACCCATGTGCAGTAAAGTGGCGCTATATCTGTGCAGTAAGGTGGTGCTATATCTGTGCACTAAGGTGGCGCTATATCTGTGCAGTAAGGTGGCGCTATATCTGTGCACTAAGGTGGCGCTATATCTGTGCAGTAAGGTGGCGCTATATCTGTGCACTAAGGTGGCGCTATATCTGTGCAGTAAGGTGGCACTATATCTGTGCACTAAGGTGGCGCTATATCTGTGCAGTAAGGTGGCGCTATATCTGTGCACTAAGGTGGCGCTATATCAATGCCCGAAGCACAAGCGACCCATGTGCAGTAAGGTGGCGCCATATCTGTGCACTAAGGTGGCGCTATATCTGTGCACTAAGGTGGCGCTATATCAATGCCTGAAGCACAAGCGACCCATGTGCAGTAAGGTGGTGCTATATCTGTGCAGTAAGGTGGCGCTATATCTGTGCACTAAAGTGGCGCTATATCAATGCCCGAAGCACAAGCAACCCATGTGCAGTAAGGAGGCCCTATATCTGTGCACTAAGGTGGTGGTATATCTGTGCAGTAAGGTGGTGCTATATCTGTGCAGTAAGGTGGCGTTATATCTGTGTAGTAAGGTGGCACTATATCTGTGCAGTAAGGTGGCGCTATATCTGTGCACTAAGGTGGTGCTATATCTGTGCAGTAAGGTGGCGCTATATCTGTGCAGTAAGGTGGAGCTATATCTGTGCACTAAGGTGGTGCTATATCTGTGCAGCAATGTGGCTCTATATCTGTGCACTAAGGTGGTGCTATATCTGTGCAGTAAGGTGGCGCTATATCTGTGCAGTAAGGTGGCGCTATATCTGTGCACTAAGGTGGTGCTATATCTGTGTAGTAAGGTGGCGCTATATCTGTGCACTAAGGTGGCGCTATATCTGTGCAGTAAACTGGCGCTATATCTGTGCACTAAGGTGGCGCTATATGAATGCCCGAAGCACAAGCGACCCATGTGCAGTAAGGTGGCGCTATATCTGTGCAGTAAGGTGGCGCTATATCTGTGCCGTAAGGTGGCGCTATATCTGTGCACTAAGGTGGTGCTATATCTGTGCAGTAAGGTGGTGCTATATCAATGCCCGAAGCACAAGCGACCCATGTGCAGTAAGGTGGCGCTATATCTGTGCACTAAGGTGGCGCTATATCTGAGGAGTAAGGTGGCGCTTTATCAATGCCAGAAGCACAAGCGACCCATGTGCAGTAAGGTGGCGCTATATCAATGCCCGAAGCACAAGCGACCCATGTGCAGTAAGGTAGTGCTATATCTGTGCAGTAAGGTGGCGCTATATCTGTGCAGTAAGGTGGAGCAATAGCAATGCCCGAAGCACAAGCGACCCATGTGCAGTAAAGTGGCGCTATATCTGTGCACTAAGGTGGCGCTATATCTGTGCACTAAGGTGGTGCTATATCTGTGCAGTAAGGTGGCGCTATATCAATGCCCGAAGCACAAGCGACACATGTGCAGTAAAGTGGCGCTATATCTGTGCACTAAGGTGGCGCTATATCTGAGGAGTAAGGTGGCGCTATATCTGTGCAGTAAGGTGGCGTTATATCTGTGCACTAAGGTGGCGCTATATCTTTGCAGTAAAGTGGCACTATATCTGTGCAGTAAGGTGGCGATATATCTGTGCAGTAAGGTGGCGCTATATCTGTGCAGTAAAGTGGCGCTATATCTGTGCACTAAGGTGGCGCTATATCTGTGCAGTAAGGTGGCGCTATATCTGTGCAGTAAAGTGGCGCTATATCAATGCCCGAAGCACAAGCGACCCATGTGCAGTAAAGTGGCGCCATATCTGTGCAGTAAGGTGGTGCTATATCTGTGCACTAAGGTGGTGCTATATCTGTGCACTAAGGTGGCGCTATATCTGTGCAGTAAGGTGGCGCATTATCTGTGCACTAAGGTGGCGCTATATCAATGCCCGAAGCACAAGCGACCCATGTGCAGTAAGGTGGCGCTATATCTGTGCACTAAGGTGGCGCTATATCTGTGCAGTAAGGTGGCACTATATCTGTGCACTAAGGTGGTGCTATATCTGTGCAGTAAGGTGGCGCTATATCAATGCCCGAAGCACAAGCGACCCATGTGCAGTAAAGTGGCGCTATATCTGTGCAGTAAGGTGGTGCTATATCTGTGCACTAATGTGGTGCTTTATGTGTGCAGTAAGGTGGCGCTATATCTGTGCACTAAGGTGGCGCTATATCAATACCCGAAGCACAAGCGACCAATGTGCAGTAAAGTGGCGCTATATCTGTGCACTAAGGTGGCGCTATATCTGAGGAGTAAGGTGGCGCTATATCTGTGCAGTAAGGTGGCGTTATATCTGTGCACTAAGGTGGCGCTATATCTGTGCAGTAAAGTGGCGCTATATCTGTGCAGTAAAGTGGCGCTATATCAATGCCCGAAGCACAAGCGACCCATGTGCAGTAAAGTGGCGCTATATCTGTGCAGTAAGGTGGTGCTATATCTGTGCACTAAGGTGGCGCTATATCTGTGCAGTAAGGTGGCGCTATATCTGTGCCCTAAGGTGGCGCTATATCTGTGCACTAAGGTGGTGCTATATCTGTGCAGTAAGGTGGCGCTATATCTGTGCACTAAGGTAGCGCTATATCTGTGCAGTAAGGTGGCACTATATCTGTGCACTAAGGTGGCGCTATATCTGTGCAGTAAGGTGGCGCTATATCTGTGCACTAAGGTGGCGCTATATCAATGCCCGAAGCACAAGCGACCCATGAGCAGTAAGGTGGCGCTATATCTGTGCACTAAGGTGGCGCTATGTCTGTGCAGTAAGGTGGCGCTATATCAATGCCCGAAGCACAAGGGACCCATGTGCAGTAAAGTGGCGCTATATCTGTGCAGTAAGGTGGTGCTATATCTGTGCACTAAGGTGGTGCTATATCTGTGCAGTAAGGTGGCGCTATATCTGTGCCCTAAGGTGGCGCTATATCTGTGCACTAAGGTGGTGCTATATCTGTGCAGTAAGGTGGCGCTATATCTGTGCACTAAGGTGGCGCTATATCTGTGCAGTAAGGTGGCACTATATCTGTGCACTAAGGTGGCGCTATATCTGTGCAGTAAGGTGGCGCTATATCTGTGCACTAAGGTGGCACTATATCAATGCCCGAAGCACAAGCGACCCATGTGCAGTAAGGTGGCGCTATATCTGTGCACTAAGGTGGCGCTATATCTGTGCACTAAGGTGGCGCTATATCAATGCCTGAAGCACAAGCGACCCATGTGCAGTAAGGCGGTGCTATATCTGTGCAGTAAGGTGGCACTATATCTGTGCACTAAAGTGGCGCTATATCAATGCCCGAAGCACAAGCGACCCATGTGCAGTAAGGAGGCACTATATCTGTGCACTAAGGTGGTGGTATATCTGTGCAGTAAGGTGGTGCTATATCTGTGCAGTAAGGTGGCGTTATATCTGTGCAGTAAGGTGGCGCTATATCTGTGCAGTAAGGTGGCGCTATATCTGTGCACTAAGGTGGTGCTATATCTGTGCAGTAAGGTGGTGCTATATCTGTGCAGTAAGGTGGCGTTATATCTGTGCAGTAAGGTGGTGCTATATCTGTGCAGTAAGGTGGCGCTATATCTGTGCAGTAAGGTGGAGCTATATCTGTGCACTAAGGTGGTGCTATATCTGTGCAGTAAGGTGGCGCTATATCTGTGCACTAAGGTGGTGCTATATCTGTGCAGTAAGGTGGCGCTATATCTGTGCAGTAAGGTGGCGCTATATCTGTGCACTAAGGTGGTGCTATATCTGTGTAGTAAGGTGGCTCTATATCTGTGCACTAAGGTGGCGCTATATCTGTGCAGTAAGCTGGCGCTATATCTGTGCACTAAGGTGGCGCTATATGAATGCCCGAAGCACAAGCGACCCATGTGCAGTAAGGTGGCGCTATATCTGTGCAGTAAGGTGGCGCTATATCTGTGCCGTAAGGTGGCGCTATATCTGTGCACTAAGGTGGTGCTATATCTGTGCAGTAAGGTGGTGCTATATCAATGCCCGAAGCACAAGCGACCCATGTGCAGTAAGGTGGCGCTATATCTGTGCACTAAGGTGGCGCTATATCTGAGGAGTAAGGTGGCGCTATATCAATGCCAGAAGCACAAGCGACCCATGTGCAGTAAGGTGGCGCTATATCTGTGCACTAAGGTGGCGCTATATCTGAGGAGTAAGGTGGCGCTATATCAATGCCCGAAGCACAAGCGACCCTTGTGCAGTAAGGTGGCGCTATATCTGTGCACTAAGTTGGCGCTATATCTGAGGAGTAAGGTGGCGCTATATCAATGCCCGAAGCACAAGCGACCCATGTGCAGTAAGGAGGCACTATATCTGTGCACTAAGGTGGCGCTATATCTGTGCACTAAGGTGGCGTTATATCAATGCCCGAAGCACAAGCGACCCATGTGCAGTAAAGTGGTGCTATATCTGTGCACTAAGGTTGCGCTATATCTGAGGAGTAAGGTGGCGCTATATCTGTGCAATAAGGTGGCGTTATATCTATGCACTAAGGTGGCGCTATATCTGTGCAGTAAAGTGGCGCTATATCAATGCCGAACCACAAGCGACCCATGTGCAATAAAGTGGCTCTAAATCTGTGCACTAAGGTGGCGCTATATCGGTGCACTAAGGTGGCACTATATCTGTGCACTAAGGTGGCGCTATATCTGTGCACTAAGGTGGTGCTACATCTGTGCAGTAAGGTGGCGCTATATCTGTGCACTAAGGTGGCGCTATATCTGTGCAGTAAGGTGGCGTTATATCTGTGCACTAAGGTGGCGCTATATCTGTTCAGTAAAGTGGCGCTATATCTGTGCAGTAAGGTGGCGCTATATATGTGCAGTAAAGTGGCGCTATATCTGTGCAGTAAGGTGGCGCTATATCTGTGCACTAAGGTGGCGCTATATCTGTGCAGTAAAGTGGTGCTATATCTGTGCACTAAGGTGGCGCTATATCTGTGCAGTAAGGTGGCACTATATCTGTGCAGTAAAGTTGCGCTATATCTGTGCAGTAAGGTGGTGCTATATCTGTGCAGTAAGGTGGCGCTATATCAATGCCCGAAGCACAAGCGACCCATGTGCAGTAAAGTGGCGCTATATCTGTGCAGTAAGGTGGCGCTACATCAATGCCCGAAGCACAAGCGACCCATGGGCAGTAAGGTGGCGCTATATCTGTGCACTAAGGTGGCGCTATATCTGTGCCGTAAGGTGGTGCTATATCTGTGCAGTAAGGGGGCGCTATATCTGTGCAGTAAGGTGGCGCTATATCAATGCCCGAAGCACAAGCGACCCATGTGCAGTAAGGTGGCGCTATATCTGTGCACTAAGGTGGCTCTATATCTGTGCAGTAAAGTGGCGCTATATCTGTGCACTAAGGTGGCGCTATATCTGTGCAGTAAGGAGGCACTATATCTGTGCCGTAAGGTGGAGCTATATCTGTGCAGTAAGGTGGAGCTATATCTGTGCACTAAGGTGGCGCTATATCAATGCCCGAAGCACAAGCAACCCATGTGCAGTAAGGTGGCACTATATCTGTGCAGTAAGGAGGCACTATATCTGTGCAGTAAGGAGGCACTATATCTGTGCCGTAAGGTGGAGCTATATCTGTGCAGTAAGGTGGCGCTATATCTGTGCAGTAAGGAGGCACTATATCTGTGCCGTAAGGTGGAGCTATATCTGTGCACTAAGGTGGCGCTATATCAATGAATCTCACACTTTTATGCTATTTATTTTTTCAACGTTTCCATCTGCATTTATCCATATTTATGTTTTGCTCATATTATCTAGATATATCTTCCTTTATAAATAAAGGTGCCACTATTTCCACATGTATTAAAATTAAAAATGTAGTGCTTGGAAGCCTGTAATGGGATGCTTGAAGAGCGCGGTTCTAATACATAAAGCCACAAACTATTTGCCACAGAAATAGCCTCGTTGCTTCTGGTTTGAGAAACATCTCCCCAGCCAGCCAGGCCTCTTGAAAGGGAAACACATTCATTTTAAGGACTTCCTGTGTATTACTGGACTGCAAGGCAGGATGGACCCCTGGAGACCTACGCAAGGGACCGTAAATTCCACTATTTTACAAATAGGGAAGGGATCCGTCTGTATTTTTGTGCAAAAATCAGTGAAAGCGGAAATGGAAGCCTTGCATAAATAACACAGAAGGGAACAAGCCTGTAGTTTACATTTCTACAAGACTGGACTGTCAAACAGCACACCTGTGAACACCGCTCAAAAGCCTAAATGAGTCTATAGACTTGCCACTAACTCACCCTCTGAAAGTTACACACAATCAGAGACCCCAGCATCAGCTGGGGGGACAGAACAATACAGAGGTCACAGCCAGAGACCACCCCAGCTACCTGCACGAGCAAAGCCCCCACCCCAAACATGTCCCGTGATGCAACGTTTCCCACATCAAGCAGTGAAGAAGCTAAGACCCCGAGGAAAGGAATCTGAAATCAAAGCCAGCACTGCAGAGTTACAGAGCACCCCATTCACACGCACCCCCCCCCCAAACCCCACGAGCCCCACTGGTCACCCTCCACCACCCCCTGCTGGAAATCCTGTGCATGGCCGCCTTCAGCAATCAGCCCTGCCGCTGCTTTGTAAAGGCTGTGTACCCACGAGAGCCTGCAGAGTGCTAAATGCAGAGACTTCCTAGTCTTTCAGTCAGGATGACGGAGGGTACCTCGGGGGCGCCTGTCATGCGGGACATATGCGTGACATATCTACGCCGTTGGACACGTGGGACACGCCAGCCTAGTGCATGTTCGACGTCCCCACTGCCTCACTCTGATGGTTCAAGTCCTCCCTGTCTGACCCCGGCCAAAGCGTGCAGCCTGGGGTTGAGATCCGGCCCCGTGGGGTGCCCACGCTCACGCCCACGGAAGACGCACATCACGCATCTCTGCCTACACTTCCGCCAACAGGGCCAATTGCTGACTGCGAGGGAGAGACGGAACGCTGCAGAGGAGGGGGTGGGCAAAAGAGCCCCCACTCAAATCCTAGACTCTGCCGGCCTGACCTGCCCCACCCCGCCCCCCTACCTCCAGTGCCCCCTAGACAGGGCCCAGGTGTGCAAGGCGGGCTTCAGCTGGGAGGCCGACCTCAGCATGAACTCACTGGTGAGGTCCTGCTCACCTGGACACATCTGCATTCTTTAAAATGAAACTCTTCCAAAAGTGCTAGCAACGGAAGCCTACCCAATGGCGGCAAGACCACTTGCCAATTCAGGGCTGGCCCACTACAACCCCCTCTACGAGGGCCCTCTGCTTCTCAAAGCAAAGTGGGGGGGGCAGGGTGGGGGGTCTAGACTGCTGCCGATAGGCTCGTCTTTGGCTAAAAGAAAGACCCAGCTGTCACCCATCAACTCAGAAGCCTGGAGCGGCTTCTATCCAAGGCCCTTCCTTCCCCAAACTGCATGCAAGCCAACACATACCACTGCCCCTTCAATCAGCCTCGCGAATAACCACCCCAAAAGACAGTAGACTCACCCCCAACCTGCATGCAAGCCAACACATACCAAAGCCCCTTCAATCAGCCTTGCGAATAACCACCCCAAAAGACAGCAGACTCACCCCCAAACTGCATGCAAGCCAACACATACCACTGCCCCTTCAATCAGCCTCGCGAATAACCACCCCAAAAGACAGCAGACTCACCCCCAAACTGCATGCAAGCCAACACATACCAACGCCCCTTCAAGCAGACTCGCGAATAACCACCACAAAAGACAGTAGACTCACCCCCAAACTGCATGCAAGCCAACACATATCAACGCCCTTTCCAGCAGCCTCTCGAATAACCACCCCAAAAGATAGTAGACTCACCCCCAAACTGCATGCAAGCCAACACATACCAACGCCCCTTCCAGCAGCCTCGCGAATAACCACCCCAAAAGACAGTAGACTCACCCCCAACCTGCATGCAAGCCAACACATACCAACGCCCCTTCCAGCAGCCTCAAAAATAATCACCCCAAAAGACAGGAGACTCACCCCCAAACTGCATGCAAGCCAACACATACCAACGCCCCTTCCAGCAGCCTCAAAAATAATCACCCCAAAAGACAGGAGACTCACCCCCAAACTGCATGCAAGCCAACACATACCAACGCCCCTTCAAGCAGCCTCACGAATAGCCACCCCAAAAGACAGTAGACTCACCCCAAAACAGCATGCAAGCCAACACATACCAACGCACCTTCCAACAGCCTCGCAAATAACTACCCCAAAAGACAGTAGACTCACCCCCAAACTACATGCAAGCCAACACATACCAACGCCCCTTCCAGCAGCCTCGTGAATAATCACCCCAAAAGACAGTAGACTCACCCCCAAACTGCATGCAAGCCAGCACATACCAACGTCCCTTCCAGCAGCCTCACGAATAACCACCCCAAAAGACAGTAGACTCACCCCCAAACTGCATGCACGCCAACACATACCAACGCCCCTTCAAGCAGCCTCACAAATAGCCACGCCAAAAGACAGTAGACTCACCCCCAAACTGCATGCAAGTCAACACATACCAACCCCACTTCAAGCAGCCTCAAGAATAACCACCCCAAAAGACAGTAGACTCAGCCCCTAACTGGTCACGTTCAGGTCAAAACTCAAGAACTATCTAGTCTAATAAGAGACCGCTGGAATGTGTGCAAAGCGCCCAGAAGCAATTGTGGTATGCAGTGAGCACTCTACAAGTAAATAAAGAGAGGGGAGCTTGATTTACAGGGTTCACTCCCTGGGTATGGAGATGGCTGTGGGGTCTGGGACGAGAGTAATTAGCAGCTAGTTGGGGGTGTTGTTTGGCAGCGTATCAAGCAGTGATGTTTATCACGTTGGTAAAAGAGAGCAAAGGACGCAGAGATGAGCACACACCACTACAGCATGAATCACAAGCAGACAGGCAAGCACACACCCACACAGCATAAATCATAAGCACACAGGCAATCACACACCCACACAGCATGAATCATAGGCACACAAGCACGCACACACCACAACGCATGAATCATAAGCACACAGGCAAGCACACACCCACACAGCACCAATCGCAAGCACACAGACAAGCAAACACCCACTACAGCATGAATCACAAGCACACAGGCAAACACACAGACCCATAGCATGGATCACAAGCACACAGGCAAGCACATACCCACACAGCATGAAATATAAGGACATAGGCAAGCACACACCCACACAGCATGAATCATAAGCACACAGGCAATCACACAGACCCATAGCATGGATCACAAGCACACAGGCAAACACACAGACCCATAGCATGGATCACAAGCACACAGGCAAGCACATACCCACACAGCATGAAATATAAGGACATAGGCAAGCACACACCCACACAGCACCAATCACAAGCACACAGGCAAGCACACACCCACACAGCATGAATCATAAGCACACAGGCAATCACACACCCACAAAGCATGAATCATAAGCACACAGGCAAGCACACACCCACAACGCATGAATCATAAGCACACAGGCAAGCGCACACCCACACAGCACCAATCACAAGCACACACCAACTACAGCATGAATCACAAGCACACAGGCAAATACACGCACCCGTAGCATGGATCACAAGCACATAGGCAAGCACATACCCACACAGCATGAATCATAAGCACACAGGCAAGCACACACCCACACAGCATGAATCACAAGCACACAGGCAAGCACACACCCACACAGCATCAATCACAAGCACACAGGCAATCACACACCCACACAGCATCATTCATAAGCACACAGGTAAGCACACACCCGCACAGCATGAATCAGAAGCACACAGGCAAGCACACACACCCACAGCATGAATCATAAACACACAGGCAAGCACACACCCACACAGCATGAATCACAAGCACATACCCACACAGCATGACTAACAAGCACACAGGCAAGCACACACCCACAACGCATGAATCATAAGCACACAGGCAAGCACACACCCACACATAATCAATCACAAGCACACAGGCAAGCACACACACCCATAGCATGGATCACAAGCACATACCCACACAGCATGACTAACAAGCACACAGGCAAGCACAAACCCATACAGCATGAATCGCAAGCACGCAGGGAAGCACACACCCACACAGCATGAATCACAAGCACACAGACAAGCACACACCGACGCAACATGATCACAAGAACACAGGCTAGCACACTCCCACACAGCATAAACCACAAGCACACAGGTAAGCACACACCCCCACAACATGAATCACAAGCACACAGGAAAGCACACACCCCCCAACATGAATCACAAGCACACAGGCAAGCACACACCCACACTGCATGATCACAAGAACACAGGCTAGCAAACTCCCACACAGCATAAACCACAAGCACACAGGCAAGCACACACCCACACAGCATGAATCACAAGCACACAGGCAAGCACACACCCACACAGCATGATCACAAGAACACAGGCTAGCACACTCCCACACAGCATAAATCACAAGCACACACCCCCACAACATGAATCACAAGCACACAGGAAGGCACACACCCACAAAACACGAATCACAAGTACACAGGCAAGCACATACCCCCATAGCATGGATCACAAGCACACAGGCAAGCACACACCCACACAGCATGAATCACAAGCACACAGGCAAGAACACACCCCCCTAGCATGGATCACAAGCACAAAGGCAAGCACACAGGCAAGCGCACACCCTCATAGCATGGATCACAAGCACACAGGCACGCACACACACCCATAGTATGGATCACAAGCACACAGGCAAGCATGCACGCATACAGCATGATCACAAGCACACAGGCAAGCACACACCCCCACAACATTAATCACAAGCACACAGGAAGGCACACACCCACACAACATGAATCACAAGCACACAGGCAAGCACACACCCCCATAGCATGGATCACAAGCACACAGGCAAGCACACACCCACACAGCATGAATCACAAGCACACAGGCAAGCACACACACCCCTAGCATGGATCACACGCACACAGGCAAGCACACAGGCAAGCACACACCCTCATAGCATGGATCACAAGCACACAGGCAAGCACACACCCACATAGCATGGATCACACACACACAGGCAAGCACACAGGCAAGCACACACCCTCATAGCATGGATCACAAGCACACAGGCAAGCACACACCCACATAGCATGGATCACAAGCACACAGGCAAGCACACACCCACACAGCATGAATCACAAGCACACAGCCAAGCACACACCCAGACAGCATGAATCACAATCATGCAGACAAGCACACACCCCCACAGCATGCATGGCAAGCACACAGGTAAGCACGCACACCCACAGCACGGATCACAAGCACAAAGGCAAGCACACACCTCCACAGCATAAATCAGGAGCACACAGGCAAGCACACATCCCCATAGCATGGATCACAAGCACACAGGTAAGCACACAGGCAAGCACACACCCCCATAGCACGGATCACAAGCACACAGGCAAGCACACACCCACACAGCATGACTAACAAGCACACGGACAAGCACAAACCCACACAGCATGACTCACAAGCACACAAGCAAGCACACACCCACACAGCATGAATCACAAGCACACAGGCAAGCACACACCCACACAGATAGAATCACAAGCACACAGGCAAGCACACACCCACACAGCATGAATCATAAGCACACAGGCAATCAGACACCCACAACACATGAATCATAAGCACACAGGGAAGCACACACCCACACAGCACCAATCACACGCACACAGACAAGCACACACCCACTACAGCATGAATCACAAGCACACAGGCAAACACACACACACATAGCATGGATCACAAGCACACAGGCAAGCACATAACCACACAGCATGAATCATACCACACAGGCAACCACACACCCACACAGAATCAATCACAAGCACAGAGGCAAGCACACACACCCACAGCATGGATCACAAGCACACAGGCAAGCACACACCCCCACAGCATGAATAACAAGCAGACAGGCAAGCACACACCCCCACAGCATGAATCACAAGCACACAGCCAAGCACATCCCCCATAGCATGGATCACAAGCACGCAGGCAAGCACACACACTCACAACATGAATCACAAGCACACAGGCAAGCACACACCCCATAGCATGGATCACAAGCACACAGGCAAGCACACACACTCACAACATGAATCATAAGCGCACAGGCAAGCACACACCCCATAGCATGGATCACAAGCACGCAGGCAAGCACACACACTCACAACATGAATCACAAGCACACAGGCAAGCACACACCCCATAGCATGGATCACAAACACGCAGGCAAGCACACACCCCCATAGCATGGATCACAAGCACATAGGCAAGCACACACCCTCACAACATGAATCACAAGCACACAGGCGAGCACACACCCCATAGCATGGATCACAAGCACACAGGCAAACACACACCCCCATAACATGAATCACAAGCACACAGACAAGCACACACCCTCATAGAATGGATCACAAGCACACAGGCAAGCACACACCCTCATAGCATGTATCGCAAGCACACAGACAAGCAGACACCCCATAGCATAGATCCCAAGCACACAGGCAAGCACACACCCTCATAGCATGGATCACAAGCACACAGGCAAGCACAAACCCCATAGCATGGATCACAAGCAGACAGGCAAGGCCACACCCACAGAGCATGAATCATAAGCACACAGGCAAGCACACACCCACAGAGCATGAATCATAAGCACACAGGCAATCACACACCCACACAGCATGAATCATAAGCACACAGGCAAGCACACACCCACAACACATGAATCATAAGCACACAGGCAAGGACACACACCCATAGCATGAATCACACGCACACAGGCAAGCACACACTCCATAGCATGAATCACAAGCACACAGGCAGCACACACCCACACAGCATAAATCACAAGCACACAGGCAAGCACACACCCCCACAACATGAATCACAAGCACACAGGAAGGCACACACCCACACAACATGAATCACAAGTACACAGGCAAGCACACACCCCCATAGCATGGATCACAAGCACACAGGCAAGAACACACCCACACAGCATGGATCACAAGCACACAGGCAAGCACACCCCCTCATAGCATGGATCACAAGCACACAGGCACGCACACACCACCATAGCATGGATCACAAGCACACAGGCAAGCACACACCCTCACAGCATGATCACAAGCACACAGGCAAGCACACACCCCCACAACATTAATCTCAAGCACACAGGAAGGCACACACCTACACAACATGAATCACAAGCACACAGGCAAGCACACACCCCCATAGCATGGATCACAAGCACACAGGCAAGCACACACACCCCTAGCATGGATCACAAGCACACAGGCAAGCACACAGGCAAGCACACACCTTCATAGCACGGATCACAAGCACACAGGCAAGCACACCCCCCCATAGCACAGATCATAAGCACACAGGCAAGCACACACCCACACAGCATGACTAACAAGCACACAGACAAGCACAAACCCACACAGCATGACTCACAAGCACACAGGCAAGCACACACCCACACAGCATGAATCACAAGCACACAGGCAAGCACACACCCACACAGATTGAATCACAAGCACACAGGCAAGCACACACCCACACAGCATGAATTATAAGCACACAGGCAATCACACACCCACAACACATGAATCATAAGCACACAGGCAAGCACACACTCACACAGCACCAATCACAAGCACACAGACAAGCACACACCCACTACAGCATGAATCACAAGCACACAGGCAAACACACACACCCATAGCATGGATCACAAGCACACAGGCAAGCACATACCCACACAGCATGAATCATAGCACACAGGCAAGCACACACCCACATAGCATGAATCATAAGCACACAGGCAATCTCACACCCACACAGCACCAATCACAAGCACACAGGCAAGCACACACCCACACAGCATGAATCATAAGCACACAGGCAAGCACACACCCACACAGAATCAATCACAAGCACAGAGGCAAGCACACACACCCATAGCATGGATCACAAGCACACAGGCAAGCACCCACCCCCACAGCATGAATTACAAGCAGACAGGCAAGCACACACCCGCACAGCATGAATCACAAGCACACAGCCAAGCACACCCCCCATAGCATGGATCACAAGCACGCAGGCAAGCACACACACTCACAACATGAATCACAAGCACACACCCCATAGCATGGATCACAAGCACACAGGCAAGCACACACAAACACAACATGAATCACAAGCGCACAAGCAAGCACACACCCCATAGCACGGATCACAAGCACGCAGGCAAGCACACACACTCACAACATGAATCACAAGCACACAGGCAAGCACACACCCCATAGCATGGATCACAAGCACGCAGGCAAGCACACACACTCACAACATGAATCACAAGCACACAGGCAAGCACACAATCCATAGCATGGATCGCAAGCACGCAGGCAAGCACACACCCCCATAGCATGGATCACAAGCACACACCCTCATAGCATGGATCACAAGCACACAGGCAAGCACACACCCCATAGCATGGATCACAAGCACACAGGCAAGCACACACCCCCATAACATGAATCACAAGCACACAGGCAAGCACACACCCTCATAGAATGGATCACAAGCACACAGGTAAGCACACACCCTCATAGCATGGATCACAAGCACACAGACAAGCAGACACCCCATAGCATGGATCCCAAGCACACAGGCAAGCACAGACCCACACAGCATGAATCATAAGCACACATGCTATCACACACCCACGCAGCATGAATCATAAGCACACAGGCAAGCACACACCCACAACGCATGAATCATAAGCACACAGGCAAGCACACACCCCCATAGCATGAATCGTAAGCACACAGGCAAGCACACACACCCATAGCATGGATCACAAGCACACAGGCAAGCACACACACTCACAACATGAATCACAAGCACACAGGCAATCACACACCCCACAGCATGAATCACAAGCACACAGGCAAGCACACACCCACAGAGCATAAATCACAAGCACACAGGCAAGCACACACACCCCTAGCATGGAACACAAGCACACAGGCAAGCACACACCTTCATAGCACGGATCACAAGCACACAGGCAAGCACACACCCCCATAGCACAGATCATAAGCACACAGGCAAGCACACACCCACACAGCATGACTAACAAGCACACAGACAAGCACAAACCCACACAGCATGACTCACAAGCACACAGGCAAGCACACACCCACACAGCATGAATCACAAGCACACAGGCAAGCACACACCCACACAGATTGAATCACAAGCACACAGGCAAGCACACACCCACACAGCATGAATCATAAGCACACAGGCAATCACACACCCACAACACATGAATCATAAGCACACAGGCAAGCACACACTCACACAGCACCAATCACAAGTACACAGATAAGCACACACCCACTACAGCATGAATCACAAGCACACAGGCAAACACACACACCCATAGCATGGATCACAAGCACACAGGCAAGCACATACCCACACAGCATGAATCATAGCACACAGGCAGGCACACACCCACATAGCATGAATCATAAGCACACAGGCAATCACACACCCACACAGCACCAATCACAAGCACACAGGCAAGCACACACCCACACAGCATGAATCATAAGCACACAGGCAAGCACACACCCACACAGAATCAATCACAAGCACAGAGGCAAGCACACACACCCATAGCATGGATCACAAGCACACAGGCAAGCACCCACCCCCACAGCATGAATTACAAGCAGACAGGCAAGCACACACCCGCACAGCATGAATCACAAGCACACAGCCAAGCACACCCCCCATAGCATGGATCACAAGCACGCAGGCAAGCACACACACTCACAACATGAATCACAAGCACACACCCCATAGCATGGATCACAAGCACACAGGCAAGCACACACAAACACAACATGAATCACAAGAGCACAGGCAAGCGCACACCCCATAGCACGGATCACAAGCACGCAGGCAAGCACACACACTCACAACATGAATCACAAGCACACAGGCAAGCACACACCCCATAGCATGGATCACAAGCACGCAGGCAAGCACACACACTCACAACATGAATCACAAGCACACAGGCAAGCACACAATCCATAGCATGGATCGCAAGCACGCAGGCAAGCACACACCCCCATAGCATGGATCACAAGCACACACCCTCATAGCATGGATCACAAACACACAGGCAAGCACACACCCCATAGCATGGATCACAAGCACACAGGCAAGCACACACCCCCATAACATGAATCACAAGCACACAGGCAAGCACACACCCTCATAGAATGGATCACAAGCACACAGGTAAGCACACACCCTCATAGCATGGATCACAAGCACACAGACAAGCAGACACCCCATAGCATGGATCCCAAGCACACAGGCAAGCACAGACCCACACAGCATGAATCATAAGCACACATGCTATCACACACCCACGCAGCATGAATCATAAGCACACAGGCAAGCACACACCCACAACGCATGAATCATAAGCACACAGGCAAGCACACACCCCCATAGCATGAATCGTAAGCACACAGGCAAGCACACACACCCATAGCATGGATCACAAGCACACAGGCAAGCACACACACTCACAACATGAATCACAAGCACACAGGCAATCACACACCCCACAGCATGAATCACAAGCACACAGGCAAGCACACACCCACAGAGCATAAATCACAAGCACACAGGCAAGCACAAACCCCATAGCATGAATCATAAGCACACAGGCAATCACACACCCACACAGCACCAATCACAAGCACACAGGCAAGCACACACCCACAACGCATGAATCATAAGCACACAGGCAAGCACCCACCCCCACAGCATGAATTACAAGCAGACAGGCAAGCACACAACCGCACAGCATGAATCACAAGCACACAGCCAAGCACACCCCCCATAGCATGGATCACAAGCACGCAGGCAAGCACACACACTCACAACATGAATCACAAGCACACACCCCATGGCATGGATCACAGGCACACAGGCAAGCACACACACTCACAACATGAATCACAAGCGCACAGGCAAGCACACACCCCATAGCGTGGATCACAAGCACGCAGGCAAGCACACACACTCACAACATGAATCACAAGCACACCGGCAAGCACACACCCCATTGCATGGATCACAAGCATGCAGGCAAGCACACACACTCACAACATGAATCACAAGCACATAGGCAAGCACACACCCCATAGCATGGATCACAAGCACGCAGGCAAGCACACACCCCCATAGCATGGATTACAAGCATACAGGCAAGCACACACCCTCATAGCATGGATCACAAGCACACAGGCAAGCACACACCCCATAGCATGGATCACAAGCACACAGGCAAGCACACACCCCATAACATGAATCACAAGCACACAGGCAAGCACACACCCTCATAGAATGGATCACAAGCACATAGGCAAGCACACACCCTCATAGCATGGATCACAAGCACACAGACAAGCAGACACCCCATAGCATGGATCCCAAGCACACAGGCAAGCACACACCCACACAGCATGAATCATAAGCACACAGGCAATCACACACCCACACAGCATGAATCATAAGCACACAGGCAAGCACACACCCACAACGCATGAATCATAAGCACACAGGCAAGCACACACCCCCATTGCATGAATCACAAGCACACAGGCAAGCACACACACCCATAGCATGGATCACAAGCACACAGGCAAGCACACAAACTCACAACATGAATCACAAGCACACAGGCAATCACACACCCCACAGCATGAATCACAAGCACACAGGCAAGCACACACCCACACAGCATAAATCACAAGCACACAGGCAAGCACACACCCCATAGCATGGATCACAAGCACACAGGCAAGCACACACCCCCACAGCATAAATCACAAGCACACAGGCTAGCACACACCCACACAGCATGATCACAAGAACACAGGCTAGCACACTCCCACACAGCATAAATCACAAGCACACAGGCAAGCACACACCCCCACAACATGAATCACAAGCACACAGGAAGGCACACACCCACACAACATGAATCACAAGTTCACAGGCAAGCACACACACCCATAGCATGGACCACAAGCACACAGGCAAGCACACACCCACACAGCATGGATCACAAGCACACAGGCAAGCACACACCCTCGTAGCATGGATCACAAGCACACAGGCACGCACACACCCCCATAGCATGGATCACAAGCACACAGGCAAGCACAAACCCTCACAGCATGATCACAAGCACACAGGCAAGCACACACCCACAACACATGAATCATAAGCACACAGGCAAGCACACACCCACACAGAATCAATCACAAGCACAGAGGCAAGCACACACACCCATAGAATGGATCACAAGCACACAGGCAAGAACACACCCCCACAGCATGAATTACAAGCAGACAGGCAAGCACACACCCCACAGCATGAATCACAAGCACGCAGCCAAGCACACCCCCCCCATAGCATGGATCACAAGCATGCATGCAAGCACACACACTCACAAAATGAATCACAAGCACACAGGCAAGCACACACACACAACATGAATCACAAGCGCACAGGCAAGCGCACACCCCATAGCATGGATCACAAGCACGCAGGCAAGCACACACACTCACAACATGAATCACAAGCACACAGGCAAGCACACACACTCACAACATGAATCACAAGCACACAGGCAAGCACACACCCGATAGCATGGATCACAAGCACGCAGGCAAACACACCCCCCACCCACCCATAGCATGGATCACAAGCACACAGGCAAGCACACACTTTCATAGCATGGATCACAAGCACACAGGCAAGCACACACCCCATAGCATGGATCATAAGCACACAGGCAAGCACACACCCCCATAGCATGAATCACAAGCACACAGGCAAGCACACACCCTCATAGCATGGATCACAAGCACACAGGCAAGCACACACCCTCATTGCATGTATCACAAGCACACAGGGAAGCACACAGGCACGCACACAATAATGCACAGCCACAGACGCACCACCGGGGCCCAGGAAACAGTGTAGGAGGGGGCGGGGGGGCATGAGGGTGGCAAGTCGTAGATTAGAGCTGGAGGCCGCAGAGCAAAAGAATAGGATGGGCAAGTACAACCGGATGCGGCTTCGCTCCCCCCCTGCCCCCCACACTGGTTATTACAGAGGTGGGGCACAAGAGGAAACCCTTCCTCTTTCTAGGCCCCGCCCACTCCCCACCATTCTACAAAAGGGGTCACGTGGATATTCCAGGTCACCCCTCCTGTGTTCCCACCTCTGCTTTTCATCCCAAATCCCTGCCCCTCAATTCTATAGTGGCCTAATGTTCTGTAGGTGTCAAGTGATCTATAGGTGTGTTCACGACTGCAGAGTCACGTGACCCCCACCTCCTCTTTGGGAAAGGCTCGGAATCCACCTTCCCCGTGAAGTACCTCCCCGTTTAGGGAAAGGTTGGAATGTACCTCCCCGTTTCGGGAAAGGTTGGAATGTACCTTCCATTTTAGGGAAAGGTTGGCATGTAGCTTCCCGTTTAGGGAAAGGCTCGGAATGTACCTCCCCGTTTAGGGAAAGGTTGGAATGTACCTTCACGTTTAGGGAAAGGTTGGAATGTAACTTCCATTTTAGGGAAAGGTTGGCATGTAGCTTCCCGTTTAGGGAAAGGCTCAGAATGTACCTCCCCGTTTAGGGAAAGGCTCGGAATGTACCTCCCCGTTTAGGGAAAGGTTGGAATGTACCTCCCCGTTTAGGGAAAGGTTGGATGTAGCTTCCCGTTTAGGGAAAGGTTGGAATGTACCTCCCCGTTTAGACCCTAGAAGAGAGCACGGCCCACTTCCCCGTTTTACTCAAATGGCAGCTTTTCATTTTGTGGGGGTGTCGATGTGTGTTAGGGGAGCGGGGAGGGGGGTGAACCGTCCAAGGATGGACCTGGGTGTCGGGTGCACAGCAAATAAAACAGAGCCCAACTGGGAAAGCTGACTGGGAGAGGGGAGCCCCTCGTGAGGGGCGAGGGGTAGGTGGCCTCTGTGACTAGTGTCCAGGCCTTGACCCCCGAATCCGCCTCTGCGCTCTTCATCCCTTGACCAGGGCTGAAGTCGAGGGTACGCGCGGGGGAACGGAGTTCCCACACTGTTTGCGGAGGGCACCTACACGTGCTAAATTCTGGTGACGACACATTGAATTGTATGTTAATGAGTCCCCCCACTTTTTTGTAGGACTTGACTCCTGCTTGAGCCCCTAATGCAACAGCAAGTCCAGACTCCCCCCACCCAAAGAAATTGCTTCTGTGCACAGAGTGGGTGAATCGGGGGTCACTGGACGGGGAGGGGGGCAGAGAAGCTCGTGTGGGGGCGGTTGATAAACGAAACTGAACAGCGAATGTGGAAGGTGTGGGGGCAGAGGGACTCAGAGCATTCACCCAATATGGAGGTGCCACGAATGGGGAGGGGGCTGGACATGGGAAGGGCTTTATCAGTCTATGGGGGAGGGGCCGGGCATTGTATAGGGAAAGGGCAGAAGGCAATGGGGAGGGCCATTGTATGGGCAGAGATGGAGTGGTGTAATGGGGGCAGGCTGGGGGTCTGTAAAGGGGAATGAGTGGGGGAGGGAGCAGTGAGTGAGGGGTAAGGAGGGACAGGCCACGGAGAATGGGCAGTGGGCCGGAATCAGGTGCTTCGGGGGGGGGGGGTATATAGAGCGGGTCAGTGGGGTGGGGGTAATAACAGTGGGGGGGACAGGGCATTTGAAGGAGGCGAGGGATGGGGAAGGGGAACTGGATGGTAAGGAGCGCGCGTTGTACACGAAGCGGGGGCACTGCCAATGGGCAGCAGCGGCGCACACAGAACGCGGGGCAGCGGCTGCTGTGAGGGTGGCGGGGGGCTTCAGGAAACGCCGTGTGTCAGTGGGTGGGAGGTGGAAGGGGTAAACCATTGGGAGGAGGCAGTGATGGAGCGTGGGGGGGGGGGGGGTGCACAGGTACCGGTGTGTTGCCAATGGAGGGGGGGGGTAACACAGGGTGGGGGCAGCGCGCATGGAGTAGGGGGGGGGGCAGGCTGCCGCCGGGCTCTCACCTTGTCCCTTCGTCCTATAATGCTCGGGAGCCTCCGGCCGGCCTCGGGGCACGCGAGGTGTTTGCCCCCCCAGGGGGTCGCGGCTGCTCAGCACCCGATCGCTCGGCGATGCGATGTTTTGGGGGCTCGATGTTTCGGGGGTCGATGTTTTGGGGGCTCGACGCGTTCGCGTGTCGTCGTCTCTGCACCTGGCTGCTGTGCACCCGCAGTGTCTGCACCTCGAGTCTCCACTGCACCCGCGCTTCTCCTCTCCTGCCCGCGCGTCTTGTATGAGAATGTGCGCGTGCGGGCGCGGGAGCAGGCGCAGTCTCCCCCACGCGCAAGGCAATGCCCTCTGCAGAGCGCAACATGCGCAGGTGCAGCGGGGGGGGGGGGGAGGGTCGAGGAAACCCCCCCACTGGCGGCTGATCCCCGAGCCGCGAGGGTGTGCGGGGAGAGGGGCAGGCGAGGGGGCGAGGGACAGGTAAGAGAGCAAGGGACAGAGACAAGGAGGGCAGAGGGACAGGTAAGCAAGTAAGGGACAGAGGGACAGGTAAGAGAGCAAGGGACAGCCAAGAAGGGGAGAGTGACAGGCGAGAGGCAGAGGGACAGGTAAGAGAGCAAGGGACAGGGCCAAGGAAGGGGGAGTGACAGGTAAGACATGAGCCAGTGACAGAGGCAAGGAGGGGAGAGGGACAGGTAAGAGAGCAAGGACAGAGCCAAGGAGGGCAGAGGGACAGGTAAGCAAGTAAGGGACAGAGGGACAGGTAAGGGAGCAAGGGACAGCCAAGAAGGGGAGAGTGACAGGTGAGGGGCAGAGGGACAGGTAAGAGAGCAAGGGACAGAGCCAAGGAGGGGGGAGTGACAGGTAAGACATGAGCCAGTGACAAAGGCAAGGAGGGGAGAGGGACAGGTAAGAGAGCAAGGACAGAGCCAAGGAGGGCAGAGGGACAGGTAAGCAAGTAAGGGACAGAGGGACAGGTAAGGGAGCAAGGGACAGCCAAGAAGGGGAGAGTGACAGGCGAGGGGCAGAGGGACAGGTAAGAGAGCAAGGGACAGAGCCAAGGAGGGGGGAGTGACAGGTAAGACATGAGCCAGTGACAGAGGCAAGGAGGGGAGAGGGACAGGTAAGAGAGCATGGACAGAGCCAAGGAGGGCAGAGGGACAGGTAAGCAAGTAAGGGACAGAGGGACAGGTAAGGGAGCAAGGGACAGCCAAGAAGGGGAGAGTGACAGGCGAGTGGCAGAGGGACAGGTAAGAGAGCAAGGGACAGAGGGACAGGTACGACATGATCCAGTGACAGAGGTAAGGAGGACAGAGGGACAGTTAGGAGACCAAGAGACAGGTAAGACATGAGCCAGTGACAGAGGCAAGGAGGGCAGAGGGACAGGTAATACATGAGCCAGTGACAGAGGCAAGGAGGGCAGAGGGACAGGTAAGGGACAGAGGGACAGAGGGACAGGTAAGAGAGCGAGGGACAGGTAAGACATGAGCCAGTGACAGAGTCAAGGAGGGGCGAGGGACAGGTAAGAGAGCAAGGGATATGTAAGACATGAGCCAGTGACAGAGGCAAGGGGGACAGAGGGACAGGTAAGATATGAGCCAGTGACAGAGTCAAGGAGGGCAGAAGGACAGGTAAGAGATGAGCCAGTGACAGAGGCAAGGAGGGCAGAGGGACAGGTAAGACAGCAAGAGACAGAGTCCAGGAGGGCAGAGGGACAGGTAAGACATGAGCCAGTGACAGAGGCAAGGAGGGCAGAGGGACAGGTAAAACATGAGCCAGTGTCTTACCTGTCCCTCTGCCCTCCTTGACTCGGTCTCTGGCTCATGTCGTACCTGTCCCTCTGTCCCTTGCTCCCTTACCTGTCACTCTCCCCTCCTTGGCTGTCGCTTACCTGTCCCTCTGCCCTCCTTGCCTCTGTCACTGGCTCATGTTTTACCTGTCCCTCTGCCCTCCTTGCCTCTGTCACTGGCTCATGTTTTACCTGTCCCTCTGCCCTCCTTGACTCGATCACTGGCTCATGTCTTACCTGCCCCCTGT
The DNA here is from genome assembly GCF_040938575.1 of Ambystoma mexicanum. NCBI lineage: Eukaryota > Metazoa > Chordata > Amphibia > Caudata > Ambystomatidae > Ambystoma > Ambystoma mexicanum. The sequence goes on along the minus strand of NC_090934.1, from coordinate 15,732,635 downwards.
CCCTTGCTCCTTTACCTGCCACTCTCCCCTCCTTGGCTGTCGCTTACCTGTCTCTCTGCCCTCTTTGCCTCTGTCACTGGCTCATGTCTTACCTGTCCCTCTGTCCCTTGCTCCCTTACCTGTCACTCTCCCCTCCTTGGCTGTCGCTTACCTGTCCCTCTGCCCTCCTTGCCTCTGTCACTGGCTCATGTTTTACCTGTCCCTCTGCCCTCCTTGCCTCTGTCACTGGCTCATGTTTTACCTGTCCCTCTGCCCTCCTTGCCTCTGTCACTGGCTCATGTTTTACCTGTCCCTCTGCCCTCCTTGACTCGATCACTGGCTCATGTCTTACCTGCCCCCTGTCCCTTGCTCCCTTACCTGCCACTCTCCCCTCCTTGGCTGTCGCTTACCTGTCCCTCTGCCCTCCTTGCCTCTGTCACTGGCTCATGTTTTACCTGTCCCTCTGCCCTCCTTGCCTCTGTCACTGGCTCATGTTTTACCTGTCCCTCTGCCCTCCTTGACTCGATCACTGGCTCATGTCTTACCTGCCCCCTGTCCCTTGCTCCCTTACCTGCCACTCTCCCCTCCTTGGCTGTCACTTACCTGTCCCTCTGCCCTCCTTGCCTCTCTCACTGGCTCATGTTTTACCTGTCCCCTGTCCCTTGCTCCCTTACCTGCCACTCTCCCCTCCTGGGCTATCTGTTGCTCTCTTACCTGTCCCTTGCCTCTGTCACTGGCTCATGTCTTACCTGTCCCTCTGCCCTCCTGGACTCTGTCTCTTGCTGTCTTACCTGTCTCTCGGCCCTCTTTGCCTCTGTCACTGGCTCATGTCTTACCTGTCCCTCTGTCCCTTGCTCCCTTACCTGTCACTCTCCCCTCCTTGGCTGTCGCTTACCTGTCCCTCTGCCCTCCTTGCCTCTGTCACTGGCTCATGTTTTACCTGTTCCTCTGCTCTCCTTGACTCTGTCTCTTGCTGTCTTACCTGTCTCTCTGCCCTCTTTGCCTCTGTCACTGGCTCATGTCTTACCTGTCCCTCTGTCCCTTGCTCCCTTACCTGTCACTCTCCCCTCCTTGGCTGTCGCTTACCTGTCCCTCTGCCCTCCTTGCCTCTGTCACTGGCTCGCCTCTTACCTGTCCCTCTGCCCTCCTTGACTCTGTCTCTTGCTGTTTTACCTGTCTCTCTGCCCTCTTTGCCTCTGTCACTGGCTCATGTCTTACCTGTCCCTCTGTCCCTTGCTCCCTTACCTGTCACTCTCCCCTCCTTGGCTGTCGCTTACCTGTCCCTCTGCCCTCCTTGCCTCTGTCACTGGCTCGCCTCTTACCTGTCCCTCTGCCCTCCTTGACTCTGTCTCTTGCTGTCTTACCTGTCTCTCTGCCCTCTTTGCCTCTGTCACTGGCTCATGTCTTACCTGTCCCTCTGTCCCTTGCTCCCTTACCTGTCACTCTCCCCTCCTTGGCTGTCACTTACCTGTCCCTCTGCCCTCTTTGCCTCTGTCACTGGCTCATGTCTTACCTGTCCCTCTGTCCCTTGCTCCCTTACCTGTCACTCTCCCCTCCTTGGCTGTCGCTTACCTGTCCCTCTGCCCTCTTTGCCTCTGTCACTGGCTCATGTCTTACCTGTCCCTCTGTCCCTTGCTCCCTTACCTGTCACTCTCCCCTCCTTGTCTGTCGCTTACCTGTCCCTCTGCCCTCCTTGCCTCTGTCACTGGCTCATGTTTTACCTGTTCCTCTGCCCTCCTTGACTCGATCACTGGCTCATGTCTTACATGTCCCTCTGCCCTCCTGGACTCTGTCTCTTGCTGTCTTACCTGTCTCTCTGCCCTCTCTGCCTCTGTCACTGGCTCATGTCTTACCTGTCCCTCTGTCCCTTGCTCCCTTACCTGTCACTCTCCCCTCCTTGGCTGTCGCTTACCTGTCCCTCTGCCCTCCTTGCCTCTGTCACTGGCTCATGTTTTACCTGTCCCTCTGCCCTCCTTGCCTCTGTCACTGGCTCATGTTTTACCTGTCCCTCTGCCCTCCTTGCCTCTGTCACTGGCTCATGTTTTACCTGTCCCTCTGCCCTCCTTGCCTCTGTCACTGGCTCATGTTTTACCTGTTCCTCTGCCCTCCTTGACTCGATCACTGGCTCATGTCTTACATGTCCCTCTGCCCTCCTGGACTCTGTCTCTTGCTGTCTTACCTGTCTCTCTGCCCTCTTTGCCTCTGTCACTGGCTCATGTCTTACCTGTCCCTCTGTCCCTTGCTCCCTTACCTGTCACTCTCCCCTCCTTGGCTGTCGCTTACCTGTCCCTCTGCCCTCCTTGCCTTTGTCACTGGCTCATGTTTTACCTGTCCCTCTGCCCTCCTTGCCTCTGTCACTGGCTCATGTTTTACCTGTCCCTCTGCCCTCCTTGACTCGATCACTGGCTCATGTCTTACCTGCCCCCTGTCCCTTGCTCCCTTACCTGCCACTCTCCCCTCCTTGGCTGTCGCTTACCTGTCTCTCTGCCCTCTTTGCCTCTGTCACTGGCTCATGTCTTACCTGTCCCTCTGTCCCTTGCTCCCTTACCTGTCACTCTCCCCTCCTTGGCTGTCGCTTACCTGTCCCTCTGCCCTCCTTGCCTCTGTCACTGGCTCATGTTTTACCTGTCCCTCTGCCCTCCTTGCCTCTGTCACTGGCTCATGTTTTACCTGTCCCTCTGCCCTCCTTGCCTCTGTCACTGGCTCATGTTTTACCTGTCCCTCTGCCCTCCTTGACTCGATCACTGGCTCATGTCTTACCTGCCCCCTGTCCCTTGCTCCCTTACCTGCCACTCTCCCCTCCTTGGCTGTCGCTTACCTGTCCCTCTGCCCTCCTTGCCTCTCTCACTGGCTCATGTTTTACCTGTCCCCTGTCCCTTGCTCCCTTACCTGCCACTCTCCCCTCCTGGGCTATCTGTTGCTCTCTTACCTGTCCCTTGCCTCTGTCACTGGCTCATGTCTTACCTGTCCCTCTGCCCTCCTGGACTCTGTCTCTTGCTGTCTTACCTGTCTCTCTGCCCTCTTTGCCTCTGTCACTGGCTCATGTCTTACCTGTCCCTCTGCCGTCCTTGACTCTGTCTCTTGCTCTCTTACCTGGCCCTCTGCCCTCCTTGACTCTATCACTGGCTCGCCTCTTACCTGTCCCTCTGCCCTCCTTGACTCTGTCACTGGCTCATGTCTTACATGTCCCTCTGCCCTCCTGGACTCTGTCTCTTGCTGTCTTACCTGTCTCTCTGCCCTCTTTGCCTCTGTCACTGGCTCATGTCTTACCTGTCCCTCGCTCCCTTACCTGTCACTCTCCCCTCCTTGTCTGTCGCTTACCTGTCCCTCTGCCCTCCTTGACTCTGTCACTGGCTCATGTCTTACATGTCCCTCTGCCCTCCTGGACTCTGTCTCTTGCTCTCTTACCTGTCCATCTGCCCTCCTTGACTCTGTCACTGGCTCATGTCTTACCTGTCCCTCTGCTCTCCTTGCCTCTGTCACTGGCTCATGTCTTACCTGGCCCTCTGCCCTCCTTGCCTCTATCACTGGCTCGCCTCTTACCTGTCCCTCTGCCCTCCTTGACTCAGTCACTGGCTCATGTCTTACATGTCCCTCTGCCGTCCTGGACTCTGTCTCTTGCTGTCTTACCTGTCTCTCTGCCCTCTTTGCCTCTGTCACTGGCTCATGTCTTACCTGTCCCTCTGTCCCTCACTCCCTTACCTGTCACTCTCCCCTACTTGTCTGTCGCTTACCTGTCCCTCTGCCCTCCTTGACTCTGTCACTGGCTCATGTCTTACATGTCCCTCTGCCCTCCTGGACTCTGTCTCTTGCTCTCTTACCTGTCCCTCTGCCCTCCTTGACTCTGTCACTGGCTCATGTCTTACCTGTCCCTCTGCCCTCCTTGCCTCTGTCACTGGCTCATGTCTTACCTGTCTCTCTGCCCTCCTTGCCTCTGTCACTGGCTCATGTCTTACATGTCCCTCTGCCCTCCTGGACTCTGTCTCTTGCTGTCTTACCTGTCCCTCTGCCCTCCTTGCCTCTGTCACTGGCTCGTCTCTTACCTGTCTCTCGGCCCTCTTTGCCTCTGTCACTGGCTCATGTCTTACCTGTCCCTCTGTCCCTTGCTCCCTTACCTGTCACTCTCCCCTCCTTGGCTGTCGCTTACCTGTCCCTCTGTCCTCGTAGCCTCTGTCACTGGCTCATGTTTTACCTGTCCCTCTGCCCTCCTTGCCTCTGTCACTGGCTCATGTTTTACCTGTCCATCTGCCCTCCTTGCCTCTGTCACTGGCTCATGTCTTACCTGTCCCTCTGCCCTCCTTGACTCTGTCTCTTGCTCTCTTACCTGTCCCTCTGCCCTCCTTGCCTCTATCACTGGCTCGTCTCTTACCTGTCCCTCTGCCCTCCTTGACTCTGTCACTGGCTCATGTCTTACATGTCCCTCTGCCCTCCTGGACTCTGTCTCCTGCTGTCTTACCTGGCCCTCTGCCCTCCTTGCCTCTGTCACTGGCTCATGTCTTACATGTCCCTCTGCCCTCCTGGACTCTGTCTCTTGCTGTCTTACCTGTCCCTCTGCCCTCCTTGCCTCTGTCACTGGCTCATGTTTTACCTGTCCCTCTGCCCTCCTTGCCTCTGTCACTGGCTCATGTCTTACCTGTCCCTCTGCCCTCCTGGACTCTGTCTCTTGCTGTCTTACCTGTCCCTCTGCCCTCCTTGCCTCTGTCACTGGCTCATGTTTTACCTGTCCCTCTGCCCTCCTTGCCTCTGTCACTGGCTCATGTCTTACCTGTCCCTCTGCCCTCCTGGACTCTGTCTCTTGCTGTCTTACCTGTCCCTCTGCCCTCCTTGCCTCTGTCACTGGCTCATGTTTTACCTGTCCCTCTGCCCTCCTTGCCTCTGTCACTGGCTCATGTCTTACCTGTCCCTCTGCCCTCCTGGACTCTGTCTCTTGCTGTCTTACCTGTCCCTCTGCCCTCCTTGCCTCTGTCACTGGCTCATGTTTTACCTGTCCCTCTGCCCTCCTTGCCTCTGTCACTGGCTCATGTCTTACCTGTCCCTCTGCCCTCCTGGACTCTGTCTCTTGCTGTCTTACCTGTCCCTCTGCCCTCCTGGACTCTGTCTCTTGCTGTCTTACCTGTCCCTCTGCCCTCCTTGCCTCTGTCACTGGCTCATGTTTTACCTGTCCCTCTGCCCTCCTTGCCTCTGTCACTGGCTCATGTCTTACCTGTCCCTCTGCCCTCCTGGACTCTGTCTCTTGCTGTCTTACCTGTCCCTCTGCCCTCCTTGCCTCTGTCACTGGCTCATGTTTTACCTGTCCCTCTGCCCTCCTTGCCTCTGTCACTGGCTCATGTCTTACCTGTCCCTCTGCCCTCCTGGACTCTGTCTCTTGCTGTCTTACCTGTCCCTCTGCCCTCCTGGACTCTGTCTCTTGCTGTCTTACCTGTCCCTCTGCCCTCCTTGCCTCTGTCACTGGCTCATGTTTTACCTGTCCCTCTGCCCTCCTTGCCTCTGTCACTGGCTCATGTCTTACCTGTCCCTCTGCCCTCCTTGCCTCTATCACTGGCTCGTCTCTTACCTGTCCCTCTGCCCTCCTTGCCTCTGCCACTGGCTCATGTTTTACCTGTCCCTCTGCCCTCCTTGCCTCTGTCACTGGCTTATGTTTTACCTGTCCCTCTGCCCTCCTTGCCTCTGTCACTGGCTCATGTTTTACCTGTCCCTCTGCCCTCCTTGCCTCTGTCACTGGCTCATGTTTTACCTGTTCCTCTGCCCTCCTTGCCTCTGTCACTGGCTCATGTTTTACCTGTCCCTCTGCCCTCCTTGCCTCTGTCACTGGCTCATGTTTTACCTGTCCCTCTGCCCTCCTTGCCTCTATCACTGGCTCGTCTCTTACCTGTCCCTCTGCCCTCCTTGCCTCTGCCACTGGCTCATGTTTTACCTGTCCCTCTGCCCTCCTTGCCTCTCTCACTGGCTCATGTCTTACCTGTCCCTCTGCCCTCCTTGCCTCTCTCACTGGCTCGTCTCTTACCTGTCCCTCTGCCCTCCTTGCCTCTGTCACTGGCTCATGTCTTACCTGTCCCTCTGCCCTCCTGGACTCTGTCTCTTGCTGTCTTACCTGTCCCTCTGCCCTCCTTGCCTCTGTCACTGGCTCATGTTTTACCTGTCCCTCTGCCCTCCTTGCCTCTGTCACTGGCTCATGTCTTACCTGTCCCTCTGCCCTCCTGGACTCTGTCTCTTGCTGTCTTACCTGTCCCTCTGCCCTCCAGGACTCTGTCTCTTGCTGTCTTACCTGTCCCTCTGCCCTCCTTGCCTCTGTCACTGGCTCATGTTTTACCTGTCCCTCTGCCCTCCTTGCCTCTGTCACTGGCTCATGTCTTACCTGTCCCTCTGCCCTCCTTGCCTCTATCACTGGCTCGTCTCTTACCTGTCCCTCTGCCCTCCTTGCCTTTGCCACTGGCTCATGTTTTACCTGTCCCTCTGCCCTCCTTGCCTCTGTCACTGGCTCATGTTTTACCTGTCCCTCTGCCCTCCTTGCCTCTGTCACTGGCTCATGTTTTACCTGTTCCTCTGCCCTCCTTGCCTCTGTCACTGGCTCATGTTTTACCTGTTCCTCTGCCCTCCTTGCCTCTGTCACTGGCTCATGTTTTACCTGTCCCTCTGCCCTCCTTGCCTCTGTCACTGGCTCATGTTTTACCTGTCCCTCTGCCCTCCTTGCCTCTATCACTGGCTCGTCTCTTACCTGTCCCTCTGCCCTCCTTGCCTCTGCCACTGGCTCATGTTTTACCTGTCCCTCTGCCCTCCTTGCCTCTGTCACTGGCTCATGTTTTACCTGTCCCTCTGCCCTCCTTGCCTCTGTCACTGGCTCATGTTTTACCTGTTCCTCTGCCCTCCTTGCCTCTGTCACTGGCTCATGTTTTACCTGTTCCTCTGCCCTCCTTGCCTCTGTCACTGGCTCATGTTTTACCTGTCCCTCTGCCCTCCTTGCCTCTGTCACTGGCTCATGTTTTACCTGTCCCTCTGCCCTCCTTGCCTCTATCACTGGCTCGTCTCTTACCTGTCCCTCTGCCCTCCTTGCCTCTGCCACTGGCTCATGTTTTACCTGTCCCTCTGCCCTCCTTGCCTCTCTCACTGGCTCATGTCTTACCTGTCCCTCTGCCCTCCTTGCTTCTCTCACTGGCTCGTCTCTTACCTGTCCCTCTGCCCTCCTTGCCTCTGTCACTTGCTCATGTCTTACCTGTCCCTCTGCCCTCCTGGACTCTGTCTCTTGCTGTCTTACCTGTCCCTCTGCCCTCCTTGCCTCTGTCACTGGCTCATGTTTTACCTGTCCCTCTGCCCTCCTTGCCTCTGTCACTGGCTCATGTCTTACCTGTCCCTCTGCCCTCCTGGACTCTGTCTCTTGCTGTCTTACCTGTCCCTCTGCCCTCCTGGACTCTGTCTCTTGCTGTCTTACCTGTCCCTCTGCCCTCCTTGCCTCTGTCACTGGCTCATGTTTTACCTGTCCCTCTGCCCTCCTTGCCTCTGTCACTGGCTCATGTCTTACCTGTCCCTCTGCCCTCCTTGCCTCTATCACTGGCTCGTCTCTTACCTGTCCCTCTGCCCTCCTTGCCTCTGCCACTGGCTCATGTTTTACCTGTCCCTCTGCCCTCCTTGCCTCTGTCACTGGCTCATGTTTTACCTGTCCCTCTGCCCTCCTTGCCTCTGTCACTGGCTCATGTTTTACCTGTTCCTCTGCCCTCCTTGCCTCTGTCACTGGCTCATGTTTTACCTGTTCCTCTGCCCTCCTTGCCTCTGTCACTGGCTCATGTTTTACCTGTCCCTCTGCCCTCCTTGCCTCTGTCACTGGCTCATGTTTTACCTGTCCCTCTGCCCTCCTTGCCTCTATCACTGGCTCGTCTCTTACCTGTCCCTCTGCCCTCCTTGCCTCTGCCACTGGCTCATGTTTTACCTGTCCCTCTGCCCTCCTTGCCTCTATCACTGGCTCGTCTCTTACCTGTCCCTCTGCCCTCCTTGCCTCTGTCACTGGCTCATGTTTTACCTGTCCCTCTGGCCTCCTTGCCTCTGTCACTGGCTCATGTTTTACCTGTCCCTCTGCCCTCCTTGCCTCTGTCACTGGCTCATGTTTTACCTGTTCCTCTGCCCTCCTTGCCTCTGTCACTGGCTCATGTTTTACCTGTCCCTCTGCCCTCCTTGCCTCTGTCACTGGCTTATGTTTTACCTGTTCCTCTGCCCTCCTTGCCTCTGTCACTGGCTCATGTTTTACCTGTTCCTCTGCCCTCCTTGCCTCTGTCACTGGCTCATGTTTTACCTGTCCCTCTGCCCTCCTTGCCTCTGTCTCTGGCTCATGTTTTACCTGTCCCTCTGCCCTCCTTGCCTCTATCACTGGCTCGTCTCTTACCTGTCCCTCTGCCCTCCTTGCCTCTGCCACTGGCTCATGTTTTACCTGTCCCTCTGCCCTCCTTGCCTCTATCACTGGCTCGTCTCTTACCTGTCCCTCTGCCCTCCTTGCCTCTGTCACTGGCTCATGTTTTACCTGTCCCTCTGCCCTCCTTACCTCTATCACTGGCTCGTCTCTTACCTGTCCCTCTGCCCTCCTTGCCTCTGTCACTGGCTCATGTTTTACCTGTCCCTCTGCCCTCCTTGCCTCTGTCACTGGCTCATGTTTTACCTGTCCCTCTGCCCTCCTTGCCTCTGTCACTGGCTCATGTTTTACCTGTCCCTCTGCCCTCCTTGCCTCTGTCACTGGCTCATGTTTTACCTGTCCCTCTGCCCTCCTTGCCTCTGTCACTGGCTCATGTTTTACCTGTCCCTCTGCCCTCCTTACCTCTGTCACTGGCTCGTCTCTTACCTGTCCCTCTGCCCTCCTTGCCTCTGTCACTGGCTCATGTTTTACCTGTCCCTCTGCCCTCCTTGCCTCTGTCACTGGCTCATGTTTTACCTGTCCCTCTGCCCTCCTTGCCTCTGTCACTGGCTCATGTTTTACCTGTCCCTCTGCCCTCCTTGCCTCTGTCACTGGCTCATGTTTTACCTGTCCCTCTGCCCTCCTTGCCTCTGTCACTGGCTCATGTTTTACCTGTCCCTCTGCCCTCCTTGCCTCTGTCACTGGCTCATGTTTTACCTGTCCCTCTGCCCTCCTTGCCTCTGTCACTGGCTCATGTTTTACCTGTCCCTCTGCCCTCCTTACCTCTATCACTGGCTCGTCTCTTACCTGTCCCTCTGCCCTCCTTGCCTCTGTCACTGGCTCATGTTTTACCTGTCCCTCTGCCCTCCTTGCCTCTGTCACTGGCTCATGTTTTACCTGTCCCTCTGCCCTCCTTGCCTCTGTCACTGGCTCATGTTTTACCTGTCCCTCTACCTTCCTTGCCTCTGTCACTGGCTCATGTTTTACCTGTCCCTCTGCCCTCCTTGCCTCTGTCACTGGCTCATGTTTTACCTGTCCCTCTGCCCTCCTTACCTCTATCACTGGCTCGTCTCTTACCTGTCCCTCTGCCCTCCTTGCCTCTGTCACTGGCTCATGTTTTACCTGTCCCTCTGCCCTCCTTGCCTCTGTCACTGGCTCATGTTTTACCTGTCCCTCTGCCCTCCTTACCTCTGTCACTGGCTCGTCTCTTACCTGTCCCTCTGCCCTCCTTGCCTCTGTCACTGGCTCATGTTTTACCTGTCCCTCTGCCCTCCTTGCCTCTGTCACTGGCTCATGTTTTACCTGTCCCTCTGCCCTCCTTGCCTCTGTCACTGGCTCATGTTTTACCTGTCCCTCTGCCCTCCTTGCCTCTGTCACTGGCTCATGTTTTACCTGTCCCTCTGCCCTCCTTGCCTCTGTCACTGGCTCATGTTTTACCTGTCCCTCTGCCCTCCTTGCCTCTGTCACTGGCTCATGTTTTACTTGTCCCTCTGCCCTCCTTGCCTCTGTCACTGTCTCATGTTTTACCTGTCCCTCTGCCCTCCTTGCCTCTGTCACTGGCTCATGTTTTACCTGTCCCTCTGCCCTCCTTACCTCTATCACTGGCTCGTCTCTTACCTGTCCCTCTGCCCTCCTTGCCTCTGTCACTGGCTCATGTTTTACCTGTCCCTCTGCCCTCCTTGCCTCTGTCACTGGCTCATGTTTTACCTGTCCCTCTGCCCTCCTTGCCTCTGTCACTGGCTCATGTTTTACCTGTCCCTCTGCCTTCCTTGCCTCTGTCACTGGCTCATGTTTTACCTGTCCCTCTGCCCTCCTTGCCTCTGTCACTGGCTCATGTTTTACCTGTCCCTCTGCCCTCCTTACCTCTATCACTGGCTCGTCTCTTACCTGTCCCTCTGCCCTCCTTGCCTCTGTCACTGGCTCATGTTTTACCTGTCCCTCTGCCCTCCTTGCCTCTGTCACTGGCTCATGTTTTACCTGTCCCTCTGCCCTCCTTGCCTCTGTCACTGGCTCATGTTTTACCTGTCCCTCTGCCCTCCTTGCCTCTGTCACTGGCTCATGTTTTACCTGTCCCTCTGCCCTCCTTGCCTCTGTCACTGGCTCATGTTTTACCTGTCCCTCTGCCCTCCTTGCCTCTGTCACTGGCTCATGTTTTACCTGTCCCTCTGCCCTCCTTGCCTCTGTCACTGGCTCATGTTTTACCTGTCCCTCTGCCCTCCTTGCCTCTGTCACTGGCTCATGTTTTACCTGTCCCTCTGCCCTCCTTGCCTCTGTCACTGGCTCATGTTTTACCTGTCCCTCTGCCCTCCTTGCCTCTGTCACTGGCTCATGTTTTACCTGTCCCTCTGCCCTCCTTGCCTCTGTCACTGGCTCATGTTTTACCTGTCCCTCTGCCCTCCTTACCTCTATCACTGGCTCGTCTCTTACCTGTCCCTCTGCCCTCCTTGCCTCTGTCACTGGCTCATGTTTTACCTGTCCCTCTGCCCTCCTTGCCTCTGTCACTGGCTCATGTTTTACCTGTCCCTCTGCCCTCCTTGCCTCTGTCACTGGCTCATGTTTTACCTGTCCCTCTGCCCTCCTTGCCTCTGTCACTGGCTCATGTTTTACCTGTCCCTCTGCCCTCCTTGCCTCTGTCACTGGCTCATGATTTACCTGTCCCTCTGCCCTCCTTGCCTCTGTCACTGGCTCATGTTTTACCTGTCCCTCTGCCCTCCTTGCCTCTGTCACTGGCTCATGTTTTACCTGTCCCTCTGCCCTCCTTGCCTCTCTCACCGGCTCATGTTTTACCTGTCCCTCTGCCCTCCTTGCCTCTGTCACTGGCTCATGTTTTACCTGTCACTCTGCCCTCCTTGCCTCTGTCACTGGCTCATGTTTTACCTGTCCCTCTGCCCTCCTTGCCTCTCTCACTGGCTCATGTTTTACCTGTCCCTCTGCCCTCATTGCCTCTGTCACTGGCTCATGTTTTACCTGTCCCTCTGCCCTACTTGCCTCTCTCACTGGCTCATGTTTTACCTGTCCCTCTGCCCTCCCTGCCTCTGTCACTGGCCTATGTTTTACCTGTCCCTCTGCCCTCCTTGCCTCTCTCACTGGCTCATGTTTTACCTGTCCCTCTGCCCTCCTTGCCTCTGTCACTGGCTCATGTTTTACCTGTCCCTCTGCCCTCCTTGCCTCTGTCACTGGCTCATGTTTTACCTGTTCCTCTGCCCTCCTTGCCTCTGTCACTGGCTCATGTTTTACCTGTTCCTCTGCCCTCCTTGCCTCTGTCACTGGCTCATGTTTTACCTGTCCCTCTGCCCTCCTTGCCTCTGTCACTGGCTCATGTCTTACCTGTTCCTCTGCCCTCCTTGCCTCTGTCACTGGCTCATGTTTTACCTGTTCCTCTGCCCTCCTTGCCTCTGTCACTGGCTCATGTTTTACCTGTTCCTCTGCCCTCCTTGCCTCTGTCACTGGCTCATGTTTTACCTGTCCCTCTGCCCTCCTTGCCTCTGTCACTGGCTCATGTCTTACCTGTTCCTCTGCCCTCCTTGCCTCTGTCACTGGCTCATGTTTTACCTGTCCCTCTGCCCTCCTTGCCTCTGTCACTGGCTCATGTTTTACCTGTTCCTCTGCTCTCCTTGCCTCTGTCACTGGCTCATGTTTTACCTGTCCGTCTGCCCTCCTTGCCTCTGTCACTGGCTCATGTCTTACCTGTTCCTCTGCCCTCCTTGCCTCTGTCACTGGCTCATGTTTTACCTGTTCCTCTGCCCTCCTTGCCTCTGTCACTGGCTCATGTTTTACCTGTTCCTCTGCCCTCCTTGCCTCTGTCACTGGCTCATGTTTTACCTGTCCCTCTGCCCTCCTTGCCTCTGTCACTGGCTCATGTTTTACCTGTCCCTCTGCCCTCCTTGCCTCTGTCACTGGCTCATGTTTTACCTGTCCCTCTGCCCTCCTTGCCTCTGTCACTGGCTCATGTTTTACCTGTCCCTCTGCCCTCCTTGCCTCTGTCACTGGCTCATGTTTTACCTGTCCCTCTGCCCTCCTTGCCTCTGTCACTGGCTCATGTTTTACCTGTCCCTCTGCCCTCCTTGCCTCTGTCACTGGCTCATGTTTTACCTGTTCCTCTGCCCTCCTTGCCTCTGTCACTGGCTCATGTTTTACCTGTCCCTCTGCCCTCCTTGCCTCTCTCACTGGCTCATGTTTTACCTGTCCCTCTGCCCTCCTTGCCTCTGTCACTGGCTCATGTTTTACCTGTCCCTCTGCCCTCCTTGCCTCTGTCACTGGCTCATGTTTTACCTGTCCCTCTGCCCTCCTTGCCTCTGTCACTGGCTCATGTTTTACCTGTCCGTCTGCCCTCCTTGCCTCTGTCACTGGCTCATGTCTTACCTGTTCCTCTGCCCTCCTTGCCTCTGTCACTGGCTCATGTTTTACCTGTTCCTCTGCCCTCCTTGCCTCTGTCACTGGCTCATGTTTTACCTGTCCCTCTGCCCTCCTTGCCTCTGTCACTGGCTCATGTCTTACCTGTCCCTCTGCCCTCCTTGCCTCTGTCACTGGCTCATGTTTTACCTGTCCCTCTGCCCTCCTTGCCTCTGTCACTGGCTCATGTTTTACCTGTCCCTCTGCCCTCCTTGCCTCTGTCACTGGCTCATGTTTTACCTGTCCCTCTGCCCTCCTTGCCTCTGTCACTGGCTCATGTTTTACCTGTCCCTCTGCCCTCCTTGCCTCTGTCACTGGCTCATGTTTTACCTGTCCCTCTGCCCTCCTTGCCTCTGTCACTGGCTCATGTTTTACCTGTCCCTCTGCCCTCCTTGCCTCTGTCACTGGCTCATGTTTTACCTGTCCCTCTGCCCTCCTTGCCTCTGTCACTGGCTCATGTTTTACCTGTCCCTCTGCCCTCCTTGCCTCTGTCACTGGCTCATGTTTTACCTGTCCCTCTGCCCTCCTTACCTCTATCACTGGCTCGTCTCTTACCTGTCCCTCTGCCCTCCTTGCCTCTGTCACTGGCTCATGTTTTACCTGTCCCTCTGCCCTCCTTGCCTCTGTCACTGGCTCATGTTTTACCTGTCCCTCTGCACTCCTTGCCTCTGTCACTGGCTCATGTTTTACCTGTCCCTCTGCCCTCCTTGCCTCTGTCACTGGCTCATGTTTTACCTGTCCCTCTGCCCTCCTTGCCTCTCTCACTGGCTCATGATTTACCTGTCCCTCTGCCCTCCTTGCCTCTGTCACTGGCTCATGTTTTACCTGTCCCTCTGCCCTCCTTGCCTCTGTCACTGGCTCATGTTTTACCTGTCCCTCTGCCCTCCTTGCCTCTCTCACTGGCTCATGTTTTACCTGTCCCTCTGCCCTCCTTGCCTCTGTCACTGGCTCATGTTTTACCTGTCCCTCTGCCCTCCTTGCCTCTGTCACTGGCTCATGTTTTACCTGTCCCTCTGCCCTCCTTGCCTCTCTCACTGGCTCATGTTTTACCTGTCCCTCTGCCCTCATTGCCTCTGTCCCTGGCTCATGTTTTACCTGTCCCTCTGCCCTACTTGCCTCTCTCACTGGCTCATGTTTTACCTGTCCCTCTGCCCTCCCTGCCTCTGTCACTGGCTCATGTTTTACCTGTCCCTCTGCCCTCCTTGCCTCTCTCACTGGCTCATGTTTTACCTGTCCCTCTGCCCTCCTTGCCTCTGTCACTGGCTCATGTTTTACCTGTCCCTCTGCCCTCCTTGCCTCTGTCACTGGCTCATGTCTTACCTGTTCCTCTGCCCTCCTTGCCTCTGTCACTGGCTCATGTTTTACCTGTTCCTCTGCCCTCCTTGCCTCTGTCACTGGCTCATGTTTTACCTGTTCCTCTGCCCTCCTTGCCTCTGTCACTGGCTCATGTTTTACCTGTTCCTCTGCCCTCCTTGCCTCTGTCACTGGCTCATGTTTTACCTGTCCCTCTGCCCTCCTTGCCTCTGTCACTGGCTCATGTCTTACCTGTTCCTCTGCCCTCCTTGCCTCTGTCACTGGCTCATGTTTTACCTGTTCCTCTGCCCTCCTTGCCTCTGTCACTGGCTCATGTTTTACCTGTTCCTCTGCCCTCCTTGCCTCTGTCACTGGCTCATGTTTTACCTGTCCCTCTGCCCTCCTTGCCTCTGTCACTGGCTCATGTCTTACCTGTTCCTCTGCCCTCCTTGCCTCTGTCACTGGCTCATGTTTTACCTGTCCCTCTGCCCTCCTTGCCTCTGTCACTGGCTCATGTTTTACCTGTTCCTCTGCCCTCCTTGCCTCTGTCACTGGCTCATGTTTTACCTGTCCGTCTGCCCTCCTTGCCTCTGTCACTGGCTCATGTCTTACCTGTTCCTCTGCCCTCCTTGCCTCTGTCACTGGCTCATGTCTTACCTGTTCCTCTGCCCTCCTTGCCTCTGTCACTGGCTCATGTTTTACCTGTTCCTCTGCCCTCCTTGCCTCTGTCACTGGCTCATGTTTTACCTGTCCCTCTGCCCTCCTTGCCTCTGTCACTGGCTCATGTTTTACCTGTCCCTCTGCCCTCCTTGCCTCTGTCACTGGCTCATGTTTTACCTGTCCCTCTGCCCTCCTTGCCTCTGTCACTGGCTCATGTTTTACCTGTCCCTCTGCCCTCCTTGCCTCTGTCACTGGCTCATGTTTTACCTGTCCCTCTGCCCTCCTTGCCTCTGTCACTGGCTCATGTTTTACCTGTCCCTCTGCCCTCCTTGCCTCTGTCACTGGCTCATGTTTTACCTGTCCCTCTGCCCTCCTTGCCTCTGTCACTGGCTCATGTTTTACCTGTCCCTCTGCCCTCCTTGCCTCTGTCACTGGCTCATGTTTTACCTGTCCCTCTGCCCTCCTTGCCTCTGTCACTGGCTCATGTTTTACCTGTCCCTCTGCCCTCCTTGCCTCTGTCACTGGCTCATGTTTTACCTGTCCCTCTGCCCTCCTTGCCTCTGTCACTGGCTCATGTTTTACCTGTCCGTCTGCCCTCCTTGCCTCTGTCACTGGCTCATGTCTTACCTGTTCCTCTGCCCTCCTTGCCTCTGTCACTGGCTCATGTTTTACCTGTTCCTCTGCCCTCCTTGCCTCTGTCACTGGCTCATGTTTTACCTGTCCCTCTGCCCTCCTTGCCTCTGTCACTGGCTCATGTCTTACATGTCCCTCTGCCCTCCTTGCCTCTGTCACTGGCTCATGTTTTACCTGTCCCTCTGCCCTACTTGCCTCTGTCACTGGCTCATGTTTTACCTGTCCCTCTGCCCTCCTTGCCTCTCTCACTGGCTCATGTTTTACCTGTCCCTCTGCCCTCCTTGCCTCTGTCACTGGCTCATGTTTTACCTGTCCCTCTGCCCTCCTTGCCTCTGTCACTGGCTCATGTTTTACCTGTCCCTCTGCCCTCCTTGCCTCTCTCACTGGCTCATGTTTTACCTGTCCCTCTGCCCTCCTTGCCTCTGTCACTGGCTCATGTTTTACCTGTCCCTCTGCCCTCCTTGCCTCTCTCACTGGCTCATGTTTTACCTGTCCCTCTGCCCTCCTTGCCTCTGTCACTGGCTCATGTTTTACCTGTCCCTCTGCCCTCCTTGCCTCTGTCACTGGCTCATGTTTTACCTGTCCCTCTGCCCTCCTTGCCTCTGTCACTGGCTCATGTCTTGTGAATATAATAAGTCACGAATTTATTTAAAAAAAAAATGTTCTTTTTATTTTTTTATTTTTTAAATAACTACAGTTTATACACAAGGCACACACTTTTGTTTAAAAAATAGTTCATCAAAATCTGCAAAAAAGAGAAAAAAAAGAAAAAAGTAAACCAGTGAAGAGTACAGAGTAATGTCCACGCTGAATTTCATGACGTTCAATCATTTCCTCCCTCATTTCTTACACCTGGAGCATCAGTATTCCATAATTTGACCCTTCCAGGCAACCGATTTGACAGTGATGTACTGCATTTGACATCTGCTGCCAAAATCATGTCCAAATAATACACAATTGCACAGACAAGTTTTCTGTTGTTCCCAGTGATGCTTCTGGACCACCACTCATCCATGTTGTTGTTAAGGGGGGCAACGTTTCAGAGATGTAAAGAACGTTGTTTTATTGTCTGAGTGCATTCCATCAGCAGATGTTTCGAGGATTCAACGCATAATCCACAAAAACGACAAAGATTATCTTCAATAGATTTAGCTTTTCTCAACCAAAGAATTTCTTTGTTTTTAGAATGTTTATCCGAAACCTCAGGAATTGTTTGCGATGATGGCGAGATGGACTGTGCAGTAGATATCGTGCTCTTGATTGTTTAGTTTTTTGGATCGCTTCCCAGGAATGCTATTCGGTGCATTATTTGACGTTTTTGCTGATTTGCGATCCAGGCCCAATTGTCAAATTTCTTTTTTGTGCATTGCGGCCGGTTTAGGATCTCTTGATTATTTATATCAGCTGCAGCTAAAAATGCCAGTAGTTTACGAAACCACAGGTTAGGCAAATTTTGGTTGTTAGGTGCATACTCGTTGGCAAAGATTTGATAGGCCGGTTCCGGAGACTTTAAGGCCATCTTGCGCATTGCCATAATAGAGTTCCAAACCACTCTGCTATGTAGCGAATTTAATGGTAATACGTGTCGCACGATCGTCATTGATGTTGACCGAGGTAGCCTTAACACATGTTGCCAAAAAAGCTCTTCCAGCATTTGCCACGTTTGTTCGGATATATTCCATCCTGCCTCGGCCCCGAAAGTTATGACTGGAATAGCTTTTTGGAGGTAGAATCTTAAAACTGGTTCCAGTGAGAACTTCCCATAATTTCGATTGATTTTAGCAGCTTGCCGTGCAAGCATAAGCATTTTTGATTTTAGTTCCTTGACCCAATGATGCTCGGAAATAGAGTTGCTGAATTCAATTCCTAAGTATCTGATAGAGTCCACAGAGGTGATGTTAACCTCAGCGATTTTCCATCTGAATGCCTTGTCTCTCTTAGTTTTTAAATTTCCAATTGATACGATTTTTGTTTTTGATGTATTTATTACCAGTTCGTTCGTAGTCATATACTCCTGCAGCCTTACAAGCAGGCGTTGCAGACCTATTTGTGTTCTATCTATAAGTACCATTTCATATATAATGCTTTAATCGGTATCCGTTTGATTGTAGGCGAGAAACAAGGAACCTGCTCAAGATGTAGTGGTAGGTCAGCCAAGAATAGTTTAAATAGCTCTGCGGCAAGAGGACAACCTTGTTTAACACCTTTGTGAGTCCAGATGGTATTGGATAACAGGCCGCTGTTGTTTAGTCGCACTCTAATAGAGGTTTGATCGTGCAGGGCAATTATTGGTTCAAGAATAGATTTCGGACTTTACCATTTTGCCAGTTTTGCCCACAGCAGGCCACGGTTCACGTTGTCGAAAGCCTGTTTCATGTCGATAAAGGCAAAATGAATTTTTCTATTTGCCCTTAAAGATTCCAATTTCAGAATGGTCAAAATTAGCAGATTTACATCCACTCCGACACCTTTCGTGAAACCGGTTTGGCGTATGTCCGCGATCAGTGCGACTCTGGCCCAATTTGCAAGTTTTTGTCTTAGGTTTGACCCAAATATTTTGCCGATCGTATCCAACAGGGCAATTGGGCGATAGTTGTTTGGATCATCCCAATTGCCCCTCTTATGGATTGGGACGAATATTGAGGTAGTCCATGAATCAGGCAATTTTTTCAGCACAGCAATTTTAGTGAATAGGTTCTCAATAAAGGGTGCCCACTCACTCGGATGTTTTTTAAGAGCTACGTTTGAAATTAGATCAGGTCCAGCTGCGCGCAAGTTTTTTAGTGCTTTTATGGATCTTACAATCTCATGGTGCGACATCTCTACGTCCCACTGCGTATCATTGGCAGTAGTTAGTTGACACGTCGCAATATCAGACTTTTGGAAAACTTTGGAAAAATGCGTGTCCCATGCATCACCAGAGATTGTGTTAGTTAACGTTGGAGTACATCTTGAAAGGTCTGTATTCAGGATCCGCCAAATTTCGCGCGTATTTCTTGTTAGTAGCAGATGTAACAATAATTCGGCACAATCCTGCTCAATGACGATTGCATGTGATTTTGCCCAATTTCTATAGATCGCACGTCTTGATTTTGTCACGACTTTAGCTTCTGAACTTGGAAGGCTTTTTCTCATTGCTCTTAGGTCTTTGCGCAGTTCTTTTTTTGCTTCATGTAACACTTTAGTGTATAAGTCTTGATGTGACTGCCCATAATGCGTTGACAATTTTACAACAGAGGTAAAATCAGTTAACAGTGGAATGTAGTTATTTCCTTGAATAGCTACGGTCTCCTTTAGCCTCATTCCAAGCCCTTGAATCTGTTTTCCATTCAGTCGAAGGCGATTGCCTTTGGAATTTGTTTCCATAGCAATCTGGTGTGAAACATTAACTAGGGTCGTTGCCATCATGCAGCTGAGTTTCAAAAGGCAGTGGTCGCTGTGGTTCATTTTCATGACTTGGAGGTTTGAGATCTTGGATTCAACTTTTCTATATACCCAGATATAATCGAATAAGCTGTGCGTTTGTTCACGATGCCACGTTGATTTTGCAGGGATATCACCCTTTGTATTGCCATTAAGCATGAACAAATCACGCAACGACATTTCCTTCTGCCATCTCTGCCCTCTGGCTGCAACGTCGACATCAGGTAGTTGCTTATAAATCTGCAAAGCTTGATCGAACTGGAACCAAGAGCAATTTAAATCTCCACAGCAGATTATTGACAAGTTATTATGCGCTAACATAGCGTCATCTATTAACTCTAAAATAGCACTGATTAAGTTTTTAGTACTGATTTTTGCTGGATTCCAGTATCCATGTATTATCAGTAGATGCTTTCTTCCTTGAGAGCTTTTTTGCCATCGTATGCATGATTGTTCCTTGCATGTATGGATTTGGGTTTGTCATTACAGGAGTTGACCAAGTTTGTGTTATTCGTACCATTGTAATCAAACCAGGACCTGGACGTCCTTTGGCATTTTTTTCCGCCGGATTTAGCAGGGTGGTAAAACCATCACACATTGGGGCTTTGCGGAGCCAAGTTTCCTGTAGACATATAACAAACACATGTTTCAGTGGGATTTTAAAGTTGTTGAATAAATGTTTAAACCCACGTGTCTTCCAAGATAGGAATTCATCCAGGACCTCGTGTTCTATCAATCATGGCGATTGGGAAAGCCAGTTTCTGCTCAAGTTTGCTTTTTTTGTTGAGGAATATTTTGTCAGATTTCGTTCAAGATTTTGGTTTTGACTGGTACTCATAGACTGCCGTAACAATGCCGAGTCAGCCGGTTTTGCGTTGTTTTGGTTTGACTCTGATTGTTTGTTCTGTCGTGAAAAATCTTCATGATCAGGTTCAACCGAAATTTCGAAACCAAAGAACAAGACATCATCGCTGGCACTTAACAGAGTACTTCGAACACCTGCTGAAATGATGTGTAGAAGGACCTGGTCTGAAGATTATTCTGTAGCATATTGAACAATCTTCATGTCGTCTGATTCGATTGTACGCAGAAGTGGAATGCACTTGAACAATTTCAATATGTTTGTTCGATTTAAATTTACTTCTGTGTCATCACTTTGAATATTTTGTAAACGAAGTTTCCTGCACGTGAATTCCGCTTTATTGTGTTTATTTTCATGAACCTGTGTTTTAAAATGTACACGCTGATTGCGTTGATTTGACGTGAATTTTGGGTTCAACAAGAGATCAATGCCCAACGCTTGGTTTGCGTTTGCTGCAAAAACTGATTTTGTTGTATGTTGCATTTCTATGGATTTCCTTGCAATAGAAGTTACGTTACGTGCTTTCATCAGGTTGACCTGATTTGTCGCTGGCAACTAGAGGATGAAGACACATCATGCTCCTCAGGATTCGAATCGGTAGATAAGTCATGTAGGTTTATTGAGTCAGATGCACTTGAAGGGCCACTAGACTCAGAGTCAGAGATTATTCTTTGTCTTTTTGATGCTGGTTTTTGTTTGATTTGCATGCAGGAAGCATGAACCCCTTTTTTGAGGCATTCTCTGATGGTTTATTTGTTATTCCTTCAACACGTGTAAATAAACTCTGCTTTAACGGAGAAGATAAGTTCCTTATGAATTTCTTGGTTTTCGTGTTGCTGGCCGATTTGCCTTTCTTTGCCAGACTCCGAGCAGCGGCTTTATCGGCTGTTTTGTTTTCAGCCACCATAGATGCAGTAGAGGTGGTTTTTGCCGCACCAGTGAAGATTCCAAACGATGAGAAAGGATTTTTAGTAATGTTCTTTTTTGCTTGAGTATCGTCCTGGCAGATTATGTCATGTACCGCATCGTTTCCCTTATGACTGCATGTACATTTCGAGCCACTAAACGATTTACCCTTGCTGGTTTGAGGTTCCTGTGCAGCCAAGTGAGGAGGCATATCATCAACGAGGATTGTAATGGAGTTTTTCGATATCGGCCGTAGGTCGTTTGTGCATGCTTTGCTCAAAGCGACATTGCCAGTCTCGGCCACGAGCACATTCAAATCAACAGTTTCTTGTGGCGTGTTTGAAGCATTCGTATCGTCTCTAAGAAGGCGATCTCCATTTTGAATGCTGGAATTTGCGTATAGGTGTTCATGCATCCATTTAATGGTGTCCATCATACTTTCAAGCAGGAACTCACTTTGGCTGCAGTGTTGAGTGGTGATCTTGTTTTGCCTTTGTTGCCACTCAGCTGTTTGGACGGCCTCTGCGAGTATTTTTTCTTTCAGGTAAACAATAAACTTTTCAGTTTGTTCCATTTTTTGGTTTAAATTTAGCAACATTGCACTTTGATCTTGAATCCTTTCATTTAATGCTTCGTAGAGTTTCACAAATGGTATTAGGGTAAGGGATGAGGCGGCCATAACGTTATTATGAATCTGCATTGCAGCAGCCGATGATAGACTGGCCTTTGCAGGTGTGTGGCCATCATTTTCTGCCCCAGTACTCGTGTTTCTCGATATGTCATCAGTTGACATATCGGCATCCACTGCTTGCACATTATTTTGAATTGACACTGGTCTTTTAGTGTTATTGCTTTTCCTTGACGATGCCATTGGCGTACTTGTCTTGGGCTTTGGATGCTCTAGCACTTGGGAGGGCATTGCAGTTCCTAAGCAATTCATTATTTGCACGGCTTTGTTGTTTGAGCTCGCTTTTTCCTGGCCAACTGCGGGAGATTGAAAAGCCACATCCAGTGCAGTTGAAGCGGTAAAAGAGGTCTGTGTGCCGGTGCTAAGTGGCAATTTCAGTAATAGATTAGAGGAATCCCGCTTTGAGGATATAGCATCGGATTGTGGATCAAGAGTTGCAGCACCCACGGAAGTCTGCGTGAGGCGAAGATTCTGTTTTCTAAGCCAGGCATCATCATATGCATTGTTCACACCGCTTTCATCCGGCAGCGATTCCGAGAGGTTTAAGACTTGGGTATCACAGGGCATCGCATGGAATCGTAGTGCCTTAGACCCACCAGGCACCAAACCCTCTTCAGTAGCATGTAATTGAATAACATGAGAGTTTTTTACGGAAGCGATTGACACGCCATGTTTGTTCCCACTGCATTCAGGCATAACATCAGGTTTATTTGCTGGATCGCAAGAACCAACATTTTGTAACAGTTCTGATGGGGCTGCATAGGGACTTTCAACTGCCCTGAACCCAGCCAGTAAACATAACTTTTGCTCGTACCTGTGTGTGGTGCACAATCTTTTGGACTTTTCATGATGGTTTTTTCCGTACCATTCAGAATAAGTTCATTGTTTGGAACTGCCATCAACTCGGCATCAGTTATGTCAAAAGGCGATTAGAAGAGCTCGTGGGTTATTGGACTAGGGATGGACTCCCGTAATTCACATATCAATTTGGAAACTGGTTCCAAATTATTTAACGATAGCATTGGAAAGTGTGGGAGCTCTGGTGCAAGCAGCGTTTCTAGCCTAGCTGGTTCGCTATGATTTCCGCTGACACTGTGGGGGCTGCTGTTTATTGCAGGCGTCGTATCGGGGAGTGATACAGCTTCCGACAGGACAGCCTGTGGGCTAATTTCTACTAAATCAGTCACAACAGGATCTGTGCTGTCAACAATGGTTGCAATCATTGTCTCAGGTGTAATGTCAAGCGGTAAGGCAACAATCTGTTTGCTTACCTTGCACTTTCCGGCTGCTGCCTTATTTGCGACGGTCCAGGGATTCAGCATCCGTCGCTGTTGCAAAGTTTTATGTCTGGTCTGTGGGCCGGATTTCTTTAGCGGACAGTCAGCCCTGGAAGCGTCCTATTGCGGACTGAGGCAATGCAGCAAACAGCCAAACATCAGGGTACAACAGAATTCGCCCTTTACGCGGCCGGGCTTCATGCTGCAAGGGTTTCTGGGTCTTTGTTTTATGCCCGCACTTCCTGGATGGGCGGGTCTTCACTCCACAGTGCAGGGGCGGTTCTCTGACTCGCTCGAGCTCTCACACACTGAGCATAGGAAGCGAGGGGTGATGCTGATAGCCTCTGGAGAAGGAGTCTGTAGAGGAGGGATAGGAGAATAGAAGTCACAGCCAAACAGCAGGGTACAACAGAATTCGCCCTTTACGCGGCTGGGTTTCAAATCTTTATACTCTTGGTGGCTCCGAAATAGGAGAAAATTACTGTTTTGGATGACCCTTGAACTATCAGTGAGGAGAAAATCACCATTTTGAATTACTTTGAAATACCAGTGAATGTAACTGATGGATTAAACTTTTTTCTTTGCAGCAACTACAGAGTCCTCAATTGAACTATAGGGTCTTTTTTAGCGCAACTGGGACTCACACATTTCTTTAAGCTATTTTCAAGTCCTGACCAGTCACAGGACATTGTCCCAGTTAGCAGCTTACCCCATACTCAGCAAACATTGGAAAGAGTACAAGCGGTTAAAAGACTGTTTTTTTGTATTGAGTTAAATACAGCAGCCAGCATCCAAGATTTAAGTCAGTAACGAACACAAACCTTTTTTATTAATTATGTTGAGAAATTATTCCCCCAAGGAAGTGGAAGCTGAACTTTTATTTTCTGGTTTATAAACTCAGTCAGAATTACAAACGGGAAAACACACCATCACTACGGAAACTCTTCCAACAACAAGAAAAACTCCTAAAACAAGAACTGTCACGATGGTGGGAAATAAAAACACTTGAGAAATACTGACAAGTCAACCGTATACCTCGAGGTTTACGCATTTCTATTTTTCCTCCTTTTGAGAAGGATGATCTAGTAGGTCTACAAGAATGGGAAGACATGTTAATCACTGCCTCTAAAGAAATGATACATCGATTGATTGCTAATGCAAAAAAACAACATGACAAACTCATCAAGGACAAAACGCAAATAAAGGAAGGCATTGAGAAACTCAATATACCAGAAAAAACATTGAATAATTATGACATTCTATATGAAGTTATTGATAACTATTCAGCACAAATCAAAATAAAGAAACAGAGGCAATTCTTACAAGACAAACTTGATTACAAATTCAAAAGAGTATATACCTTCAACAAACCTTTTAATACCAAATCTCCACAAATGCAAAAATCCAAAGACAAGACTATGGCAATTGAGACAGCAGCAATTTCTGACTCAGATACAGTTAGTGACTCTGATCTAGAGGGAGGTTCATTCATACCCACTATTGAGAACTACCAAGTCCATCACAGCCTACTACCCAGTCAATAAGATAAACCGTCCTCTTCCTCTTTATTATAGGAATTTTTATATCAAAAACAAATGAAAAATGACCCCAGACCTTACACAAACAAAGGAAGAACCTCAACAACATATCAAGGTCTAAAAGGGGCAGAAGGGGCAAAGCCTCCAAAAACCAACAAAGACACCACTCAAGAAGGAGTACAAACCAGATCACGGAATCCGTTAGCCCAAAGCAAAACCTAGTAGTCAATCTCACAGGCTCAGTCTTACCTATGGAACTTATAACGGCACTCAACAAAGGGCTGAATTTTTGTCCAACAAGTTCCTATGATGATTTGACCACCATCGTTGATCTTTTTCTTTCCTGTAGGAAATTAAAACTTAAATAATTCTTTGCTCAACTAGAAGTGCCTGAACATCCTAGAAATCAACCAACACAATCGGACTTGTCAGTACAATATGTAGAGCAGACAGTGGACTTGTTAAACATCCCAGATCCCCAGGAGAAATTCACTATGGAATAATTTGCGAGAGAGCAGAAATAAACATGGGAATGTCTGTAACCACTTCTTTAAAACCAAAATTTAAATTTCTTCCACTATTGGCACCTGAAAATGTGATTGATCTGTTTTTCAAAGTTACTCAGACAGATCTCAGATGAATCTACCTACAAGGCACCAACAAACGGATTAACCAAAATCTATCTCTTACGCAAAAAATGGCACTCAAGGACTTATAAGACAATCCTAATATAGGAGTGAAAGCATCAGACAAAGGAGGAAACATAGTGCTACTTAAAAGAGAGGACTAATTGATGATGGCAATGCAAAATTTAGAAGACATCCAGTGCTATGAAAATTTATCATTCAATCCACTTCCACAACTACAAGACCATTGGAAGAGCATGAGTCAACATTGGCGTGACAAATGTCTATTAACAGATGAAGAATACTCATACATGAACATAAGTTTCCCAATTATTTCTACAATTTATTTTCTGCCTAAAATTCACAAACCCTTTATTGATCTACCTCCATGCCATCCAATTATTAATAGCATTTGATCCTTCACAGAACACATCTCGGAATATATTGATCATCAACTGCAACCATTAACTACTTCATTTTCCTCATACATAAGGGACACCAAACACATCTTCCAGCAACTCGACACCATACAATGGGAACGTGATTTTTGGCTTGTGACCATGGATGTTTCGGCACTCTATACTAGCATCTTACATACCAAAGGACTACAAACCATTGATTATTTTTTTTAAATGAGATCGATCTCTTATCAAAAACAAAAACACATGATTCTTGAAATGCTCACTCTGAGCCATAACATCTTTGTTTTCAACAAACAACTATACAAGCAAATCCAAGGAACAGCCGTGGGTGCCAAGATTGCCGCATCATATGCCAACCTTTACACAGGGCACTATGAACTCGAGTACACATGGCGGCATCCCTCCTTCACAGTAAACAATAACGTCATATTTTGGGCATGATATATTGACGATATCATTATGATTTGGAAAGGCTGCGCAACTTTACTAGACAACTATTTCACATATCTTAATGAAAATAGTTACAATTTGAAATTAACTTTGGAATCCAGTCAAACATCAGTACATTTCTTGGAGATCAACCTCTACATCGATGAAAACATGATTCATACAACCATATTTATAAAGCCAACAGCAGCCAATATCACTTTACACGCAACTAGCAGTCATCCCATCCATATAATCAACAATATTCAATTTGGAGAAATGCTCAGAGTTAAACGCAACTGCTCAACTCAACAAGAATTCAAGAAACATGTGGCTCACACCATTCAAAACTTCAAAGAACAAGGATATGGCCAGACCCTCATTGACAAAAGTTACTGCAAAACATTTACCAGAACAAGAACACAACTCTTATAAGACAAAATTACTCAACCCAATTCCGATAAATATCAAAAACAAGATTTATAACGACATATAGTGCAAACACCATGTGATTAAAAACATTCTATCAAACAACTGGAATATCCTGCAAGTGGATCAAGAGCTTACACCTTTTTTGGACAATCATCCAACCATTACTTTTCACAAATCCCGCAGCCTCAAAGATAAACTCAGTCCATCACATTTCCATTACCGAAAAACACAATTTGAAATGTCAGAACAAATGTGGCTGAAATCACCCGTACAAGGCAATTACAAGTGCGGATACTGCACAATTTGCTAATATTCAGATAATGGAAAAACAACTTTTCTGCTACCAAATGACAAGTAAGCGAAGATACATCAGTTCATCAACTGCAACGGCACGCATGTGGTAAATGGCATCACATTTTTATGTAACCGTCTATATATAGGAAGCACCACAAGAAAATTAAAAATCAGGATTGGAGAGCACATAAGAGCCATTCAAAATCAAGATACCAGATCTCGGTTAGCTGTCCACTTTCAGGAAAAGCATACGTCACAGCCTCTTCATTTGTTATCATTCTTTGGAATACAAACAACTAATCATACAACAAGAGGAGGCAATTTAGAACAAACCCTGCAGCAAGAAGAAGCAAAGTGGATTTGTGTCATGGACACGTGCCATTCTGGCCTTAATTCAGATCAAGAACTGTACCATTTTATGTAATTATCTGTCATTTTTTCATGCACAAAATGTATAATTGACATAACCAGTATTCTATGAACGTCAGCACTCCTCACCATGTTAGCAATCAAATGTAATGTCTCGAATTGAAACTACACTTTTATTTTCATTTTTAGACATCTTTTTCAGCATTTAAGACAAAACAAATAATTATGGGCACAAAAAAATGAGCCAGTGAAAGAGCCAACGAGGGCAGAGGGACAGGTAAGACATGAGCCAGTGACGGAGGCAAGGACGGCAGAGTGACAGGTAAGACATGAGCCAGTGACAGAGTCAAGGAGGGCAGAGGGACAGGTAAGAGAGCGAGGGACAGGGCGATAGGTAAGACATGAGCAAGGGACAGGGTCAAGGAGGGCAGAGGGACAGGTAAGAGAGCATAAGACTGAGTCAAGGAGGGCAGAGGGATAGATAAGGCATGAGCAAGAGAGAGAGTCAAGGAGGGGAGAGTGACAGGTAAGAGAGCAAGGGACAGAGGCAAGGAAGCCAGAGGGACAGGTAAGGGAACAAGGGACAGAGGGACAGGTAAGACATGAGCTACTAACAGAGGCAAGGAAGACAGAGGGACAGGTAAGAGAGCAAGGGACAAGGAACGGGTAAGACATGAGCCAGTGACAGAGTCAAGGAGGGGAGAGTGACAGGTAAGCAAACAAGGGACAGAGGGGCAGGTAAGACATGAGCCAGTGACATAGGCAAGGAGAGCAGATTGATAGGTAAGAGACAAAGAGACCTTCAAGGAGGGGAGAGGGACAGGTAAGATATGAGGAAGAGAGAGAGTCAAGGAGGGTAGAGGGACAGGTAAGACATGATCAAGAGAGAGAGTCAAGGAGAGGATAGGGACAGATAAGAGACCAAGAGACAGCCAAGGAGGGCAGAGGGACAGGTAAGACATGATCAAGAGAGAGAGTCAAGGAGGGTAGAGGGACAGATAAGAGACCAATAGACAGCCAAGGAGGGCAGAAGGACCGGTAAGACATGATCAAGAGAGAGATTCAAGGAGGGGAGAGGGTTAGATAAGAGACCAAGAGACAGCCAAGGAGGGCAGAAGGACAGGTAAAACATGATCAAGAGAGAGAGTCAAGGAGGGGAGAGGGTCAGATAAGAGACCAAGAGACAGCCAAGGAGGACAGAGGGACGGGTAAGACATGCACAAGGGACAGAGTCAAGGAGGGGAGAGGGACAGGTAAGAAAGCATGAGACAGAGTCAAGGAGAGCAGAGGGACAGATAAGACATGATCAAGAGAGAGAGTGAAGGAGGCTAGAGGGATAGATAAGAGACCAAAAGACAGCCAAGGTGGGCAGAGGGACAGGTAAGACATGAGCCAGTGGCAGAGTCAAGGAGTGCGGAGTGACAGGTAGGAGAGCAAGAGACAGAGGCAAGGAGGGCAGGGGGTCAGGTAACACATGATCAAGAGAGAGAGTCAAGGAGGCTAGAGGGATAGATAAGAGACCAATAGACAGCCAAGGAGGGCAGAGGGACAGGTAAGACATGAGTAAGGGACATAGTCAAGGAGGGCAGAGGGGCAGGTGAGACATGGGCCAGGGACAAGGTCAAGGAGGGCAGAGGGACAGGTAAGAGATCATGAGCCAGAGTTAAGGAGTGCAGAGGGAGGGATCAGGTAAAACATGAGCAAGAGAGAGTCAAGCAGGGCAAAGGGACAGGTAGGAGAGCAAGGGAGAGAGTCGAGGAGGACAGAGGGACAGGTAAGAGAGAACGAGACAGAGTCAAGGAGGGCAGAGGGACAGGTAAAAGAGCAAGAAACACTCAAGAAGGGGAGAGTGACAGGTAAGAGAGCAAGAGACAGAGTCAATAAGGCAAGTGTGACAGGTAAGAAATGAGCAAGAGGCAGAGTAAAGGAGTAGAGATTGAGAAGTAAGAGAGCATGACACAGTCAAGGATGGGAGATGGAGAATGGCAGGTAAGAGAGCAGGGGGGCGAGTCAAGGAGGGGAGAGTGACAGGTAAGAGTGCAAGAGACAGAGTCAAGGAGGAGAGAGTGACAGGTACGAAATGAGCAAGAGACAAGGTCAGCAAGAGGAGAGCAACAAGTAAGAGTGCAAGAGACAGAGCCAAGGAGGGGAGATTGACAGGTAAGAGAGCATGAGACAGAGTCAAGGAGGCAAGAGGGACAGGGAAGAAATCAGCAACAGACAGTGTCAAGGAATGGAGAGTGACAAGTAAGAGAGCAAGAGACAGTCAAGGATGGGAGATGAAGAATGACAGGTAAGAGAGCAAGTGACAGAGTCAAGGAGGGGAGCTTGACTGGTAAGAAATTAGCTAGAGACAAGTTTTCCGAAAGGAGAGTGCAGGTAACAAATGTGCAAGACGGGTAGTCAAAGAGAGGCAAATGACACATAAGAAGACAAGAGACAGACTCAAGGAGGGGAGAGTGACATGTAAGAGAGCATGAGAGTCAAAGATGGGAGACAGAGAATGACAGGTAAGAGAGCAGGAGACAGATTCAAGGAGGGGAGTGTGACAGGTAAGGGAGCAAGAGACAGGGTCATGGAAGGGAGAGTGACAGGTAAGAAAGCGAGAGACAGGATCAAGGATGAGAGAGAGTCAGGTAAGAAAGTAAAGTACAGAGTCAAAGAGAGGAGAGTGACAGGTAAGAGAGCAAAAGACAGTAGAGAGGGGGAGTGACAGGTAAGAAAGCAAGAGACAGAGTCAAGGAGGGGAGAGTGACAGGTAAGAAAGGAAGAGACAAAGTCAAGGAGGGGAGAGTGACAGTTAAGAGAGCAAGAGACAGAGCCAAGGAGGGGAGAGTGACAGGTAAGAAAGTAAGAGACTAAGTCAAATAGGGGAGAGTGACAGGCAAGAGAGCATGAGACAGAGTCAATGACGCAAGAGTGACAGGGAAGAAATGAGCTAGAGGCACAGTAAAGGAGTGGAGATTGAGAAGTAAGAGAGCAAGACACAGTCTAGGATGGGAGATGGAAAATGACAGGTAAGAGAGCACGGCACAAAGTCAAGGAGGGAAGAGTGACAGGTAAGAGCGCAAGAGATGGAGACAAGGATGGAAAGAGTGACAGTTAAGACATGAGCAAGAGACATAATCAAGGAGACGTGAGTGACAGGCAAGAG
Organism: Ambystoma mexicanum; assembly: GCF_040938575.1. Lineage (NCBI taxonomy): Eukaryota > Metazoa > Chordata > Amphibia > Caudata > Ambystomatidae > Ambystoma > Ambystoma mexicanum. The sequence goes on along the minus strand of NC_090934.1, from coordinate 15,702,887 downwards.
ACAGAGTCAAGTGGGGGATTGTGCCAGGTAAGAGTGCAAGAGACAGTCAAGGAGGGGAGCTGGAGAGGGACAAGTAAGAGAGCAAGAGACAGAGTCAAGAAGGGGAGTGTGACAGGTAACACAACAAGAGACAGAGTGAAGTAGGGGAAAGTGACAGTTAAGAAAGTAAGAGACAAAGTTAAGGAGGGAAGATTGACAGGTGAGCATGAGGCAGGGAGGCAGAGTGACAGGTAAGAAATTAGCAAGAGACAGAGTCAAGGCGGTGAGAGTGACAGGTAAGAGAGCACGAGACAGACTCAAGAATGGGAGAGTGACATGTAAGAGGGCGAGAGACAGAGTCGAGGAGGTAAGAGTAACAGATAAGAAATGAGCAAGAGAGAGAGTCAAGGAGAGGCAAGTGACAGGTAAGAAATATGCAAGACAGAGAGTCAAAGAGAGGTGAGTGACAGGTAAGAAGGCAAGAGACAGAGTCAAGGAGGGGAGAGTGACAGGTAAGAAATGACAAAGAGACAGAGTCAAGGAGGGGAGAATGACAACTAAGAGAGCATGAGACAGTTAAGGAGGGGAGGTTGAGAGTGACAGGTAAGAGTGCAAGAGACAGAGTCAAGGGGGAGATTGACAGGTAAGAGAGCAACAGAGAGTCAATGAGGAGAGACAGAGATTGACATGTTAGAGAGCGAGAGACAGAGTCAAGGAGGGGAGAGCGACAGGTAAGAGAGCAAGAGACAGAGTCAAGGAGGGGAGAATGACAGGTAAGGGAGCAAGAGACAGAGTCAAGGAAAGCCGAGTGACATGTGAGAATGAGAGTAAGAGAGGTTCATCAAGAGGCAAGTGACAGGTAGGACATGAGCAAGAGACAGGGCCATCAAGAGGTGAGTGTCTGAAAAAGTGAGAGAAAGAGGGTCATATAGAGGCAAGTGACATGTGTGAAAGCAAGAGGGAGACAGAATCAGCAAGAGGCGAGTGCCAGTTGAGAATTGAGTAATAGACAGGGTCACTGACACACAATGGACAGGTGATACTGAGAGGGAGGTGATTGGGTCATTAAGAGGTGAGTGATACATTAGGTCACAAGAAAGCAAGATAGTCAACGAAAGGGGAGTGAAGGGTAAGAAATGGGCAAGCGACAACAAGAAGATATTGACAGATGAGAAGTGACTAAGAGTTAGCAAGAGGCAAGTGACGGGTAAAAAGGGATCTAGGGTCAGTGAGGTGCAAGGGACAGGATAGAATGAGAGAGAGCTATTCAGTGAAAATGAGGGACAGGTGACAATGTGAGAGACAGACGGGGTCATCAAGATGTGAGTGTCATGGGCAGACTGAAAAGGGAGACAGAGACAATGAGAGGCGAGGGATAGGTAAGAAGGACATCAACGTGGGGCGAGTGACAGGTGATAGCACGAGATGGAGACAGATGGAGACAGTGGGCCTCATTACAAGGTTGCTGGTCCAGACACAACGGTACCGGTAAGCTTACCAGTACCGTTGTGTCCGGACCGGCTAACTCTGAGTTGTGCCGCGGGTGCCTTTCATTCCGCCAGGTCTGCCCTGGCGGAATGAAAGGCACCCGCAAGCACTGCATGCCTGTAGCACCGGCACCTGTTATGAACGGTGCCGGTGCTACAGGCATCCCCATTTCCATTGAGCCATATGGGGCTGAAATGGGAATGGGGACATACCGGCACCTGCACCCGTGAAAGGGCAATTACCCGGTACAACGGGCCGGAATACCCCGGTAATTGCCCATTCACGGGTGCCGGATTTCCATGCCGGTATGGAGGTAGCCTTGCCGATTGTACCGGCCAGGCTACCTCCAACCTTGTAATGAGGCCCACTTGCCAGTGAGATGCAAGTGACAGTTTAAGACACTAGAGGGAGCAGAGTCAGCAAGATGCGAGTGACAGTTGAGGATACAAGAGGGAGACAGGATCAGTGGGAGGGGAATGACAGGTGAGGATGCGAGACAGCGACAGGGCGATCAAGTGTTGAGTGATAAGTGAGGATGCAAGTGACAGCGTCAGCAAGAGGTGAGCGACAGAAAAGAAATGACCAAGAGACAGGGTGAGCGAATGCCAAGTGACTGGTGAGTATGAAAGAGGGAGACATAATCACTGAGAGACAGGTACAAAGTGAGCAAGAGACAGAGTCAGTGAGAGACATGAGGCAGGAGGTTAGCACAGGGGCAACGCAGTGGTCTTGGAAACAAGACCATGCAGAGCAACAGAGGTTCGAATCCCTGATCCGTGCTTAGAAACCAAACTCAGGTAAGTAGTTGATGGGGCCCCCTTTACTATTTAAGTAGATTTTGACAGGTGGGAACGCCCCCTTTGTATCTTTATTCCCGCCACCTTTCAATAGGCTTTTGATATGAATTTTAAGATCAAATATTTTTGATATCAAAATGCTATAAAATTTGTAATCTTTATTGGAAGTTTGATATGTTTCGATATGAAAAGGGTATAATTTATATCAGTTTGATATAACGTATATGTTAAAATGTTTTTAATACGGGAGAGCGCGTGTGCGCTGCTGCTTGGTCGAGGGCATAGTTAGTTGTGAGCAGTTAGCGGGCAAGTGTGAGGGGACGGTGACGCTTTGATGACGCGGGAATGGGTTGTAGCCTTGATGGTATGACGTCATAATGTTATATAGAGCTGGCCTTTTGATAAGACTTTGAATAATTTTATATAAACTTTATATTATTTCTGTTTATAAAATAAAAACAAATAAAAAAATGTGCTGTCCAAAAATTTGGTTTGAATCTCCAAAGAGGCCAAGGTGAGTTCTGCCAGGCCACCGACCCCCATAGCCGTCGCCTGATATTTCTGGATTATGCATTAAAAAGCATAAAAAGCGTGGCATGCGCATTTGTCCCCGCTCCCTGCCCGCTTCATCACTTCCCTTCCATCCTGTCCACGCAACCTGATTAGCCTAGGCTCCTTCTCCACAACACAGGTCAAAAGACTCGTGCCATTTAAATCTCCAAGGAGGCTAAGGTGAGGGCTGCCAGGCCCCTGACCCCCATAGCCATCGCCTAATATTTTGGGACCATGCTTTAAAAAGCAAGGAAAGTGCAGCGTGTGCATTTGTCCCCTCTCCCTGTCCGCATCCTCACTTTCCTTTCCATCCCACCTCCCAGCCCTCCCACGCAACCTGATTGGTCCCCGTCCACTTGAGAGACAAACCGACCAGGTCAGCCCTGCCTGGCAGCCCCTGCCGCTAAGGGGGCCGAGGCAGAGGGCGGCTCTGAAAGTGGCGGCTCCCTATAATGTCTGCAGGTGTCAGCAGGGAGGCCAGTGGCCAGCCGTTAACCAGCAATGACCATCAAGGTAGGTGGGGCCTGGGTGGGGAGTAGAGCAATCACTTTACTCCAGAAGCCCTGCCACTCCACCTACCCTCAGAACATAGCATGCCAGACTGTTAGTACTAACCACCTTCGCAACTAGTGAGGATTGTGAATACTGGCTGGTGCCACATCAGGATAGAACTGTGAATATTACCTTGAGTCACACCTAGAGAGGGCTGTGAATACTATGCCACATATCGATAGAACTGTGAATATTAGCCTGTGCCTCTTTAAGATAGAACTGTGCATATTATGATATGATATGATATTTTATTTATATCGCGCCCATACACAGGTGTTTCAGAGCGCGAAACACTCGCTCATCCAGAGACGATTGTGAATATTACTTTGCGTCACATCTAGAGAGGACTGTGGTTATTAGCATGTGCCACACTAAGGTAGAACTGTGAATATTAGCCTGTGTTGTATCCAGAGAGAATTGTGAATATTACTTTGAGTCACATCTAGAGAGGGCTGTGATTATTAGCTCGCGTAGCATCTAGAGTGAACTGTGAATAATAGCTTATGTCGCATCTAGAGGGAAGTGTGAATATTAGCGTGCTTGCCACACTAAAACAGAGCAGTGAATATTATCCTGGGTCACACCTAGAGAAGATTATGATCATTGTGCCTGCGTCACATCTGGAGGGGATTGTGAATATTGGCTTGTTTGCCATCTAGAGACCATCAGGATTTATTATTGTGAATAGTAAACTGCTCCGCAACTAGAGAGGACTGTGAACATCAGTCGACGCCACATCTAGAGAGGACCGTGAATATTAACCTGCCTCCCATCTAGAGAGGTCTGTGGATTGTGAACCCTCTCTGTCTTACATCCGGAGAAGATTGTGAATATCAGTTTCCGTAACTTCTAGAGAGGATTGAGATTACAAACGTGCACTCGAACTAAGAAAGAATTGTGAACACCACCCTGCCCCACACCCAGAGGACTGTGAATAATAACCTGCTCCCCAACAAGAGAGGATTCTGAACTTTCTGAGCATTAGCCTGCGTCACATATAGAGAAGACTGTGAACACCAACTTGCCTTGTCTCAGGAGACGACACTGAACATCTGCCTGCATCACTTTCAGACAGGATTGTACATTTTTCTCACATAAACAGCTAGAGAGTCTGTCCTAGCCACACACCCTCTCCGACTAGACCATCCCATCAGCCAACTACACCCAAATTATGTTGTTCTGCTTAGCCATTTATAGAACCAGATACACAGTATCTAGCTATCCACACCATAAAACATCCCGCCAGCTTGTATCAGACAAACCGTCCTCTCCTAAGACTAACCCCACGAGACAGCCAGACTGAGCACAAAAGCCTCACTGTGCGTGATGACAGCACCACACCCATATATGCAAGGAAGTAAATAAACAAATGAAATCGACCAGGAAACGCACCTACAATCGTACACTCAATGAAGAAAAAAAAAACGATACTAAGCCAACCTGGAAAAGCACTGTACGTGGGCTACCGCCCCGGCACCCTCAAAGAAAACTCAAAGGAAATATAAACCGACTAATTTCAAGGAACCCGTCTCCAACAAGTAACACAAAATGGCACGAAAACGAATAGGACCGCGAGAAAGACAAATGGGAGAGGGAACAAACTCAACTGAATGCCACTGTAGATCCACAACTGCTGAACACACCCCCACAAACAAGATTGAAAAAACAGAACAACCACCGACAGAAGAGAAAAGTCTCTATACCTAACATCATACCTCACAATCAACCACTCACGCAAACAAATCAACCCAACAAACGACTCAAGAAAGACTGACAACAGAACACACCCACGCAGAAGAACGGACAAGTCCAGAGGGAACAAGAACACGATTGATGCCCTAACCCCATATATTACAAAAACACGAGGAGCCATCCTTCAACAGCTACAAAATATATGAGGAACACGAAGAAAACAAAAAACCAAGACTCAACCTGTAAAAGCTATTCGACGATGACACAAACACAACTGTACCACCACCACAACCAGAGAACTACATGGCACAAAACCAAAGCACTGATCAGAAGACAACACTGGTAATAAAACACAAACTAAATCAAACCATAAAAATCCACTGCAACCTAATCAATGCAAGATCGATGTCAAAACACACAACAGAGATCTTTGCCTACTCTACGACGACGGTATTGACACCCTATTCATCACAGAAACATGGCAGGGTGACAATTACTAAATCACACTCCACAGCTGCCTCCCTACCAACTTCAAATGCCTACAGTTAAACAGAAAAGGAAAAAAAACGGAGGAGGCCTCACAGTAGCATTCAAAGAACACCTGCAAATAAAAACAGACAAACCTCTTAACATCATCAACTGCAAAACCATGGTCATACACCTATCAACGAATCCAAAAACAAACATCAAATTCATACTAGTTTATAGACCACTGACACACGATGCAACCTTCGTCGAGGCCATAGAGGCCATCACCAACATCGCCATTGAGCACGAACATCTAATCATCCTGGGGGACTTCAACATATGTTTTGAAGAAAAACATGCCAACTCACAAAGTTCACTAACCAGTCAACTATCAACCATGAAACTACAACAAATGGTCAAAGGAGCTACACACACAGCAGGACACATACTTGACGCAATTTTCGCCAACAAAAATCTTATCATAACTGTACCACTGACACAGATATGCTGGGGCGACCACCTCATCATTCCATTTGTGATCACGCTACCAACTAAAGCAACCAACCAGCCTTTCAAACTCCCAACCACCACAAAAAGAAACTGGAAAGCAATCAAAGCAAGCAACCTACTAGAACAACTTGAGGTCACAAAACCATCCCAACCGAACTGGACAAGGTAGACCTAGATGGAAAAATACTACATACATAGATTGCTGATACAATCGACAGCATGTCCCCAGAAAAAAAAAACATTCACCCATCAAGAAAAAGAGCAATGGCAAAATAGTTCTCCCCACTACTGAGCACCATGAAAAAGAACAAGAAGAATCTGGACTAGAATGGAGGAAAGAAAACTCAGTTCCAGAGGCAAATCCGATCAGACAAGAAGGGAATTCAAAAGGCAAAGGAAAGACACTATGACGACAGAATCACCAAAGCGGCCAACACACAAAAAGAAATGTTCAACATCATAAACGAAATGAGAAACCCACAAGGTTGCAACAACACTTCACAGAAACTATGCAACAACCTAGCAGACCATTTCAAAAATAAAATCAACAACGTCTGACAAATCATACAAGACAGACAGATCAATCCTAACTCACAACCAACCGGATCCAACAAGGAGCCAGAGCACAAACTCCAAAACCTCCCGCAAATATCAGTGGACACATTCGTCAAGCGGGTAAAAGATAGCAAGAAAGCAGGCTCGTCCATGGACCCCTACCCCCAGACATCTACAAATCAATCCTCACACAAGGAACGCCATTAGAATATTACAAAAGTCTCCTAAATCTGTTGCTCACAACAGGGACTGTACGACGAGCCTTCAAATCAGCTTATATTAAACCACTTCTTAAGAACACAAGTGGCGACATGGAAGACCTCTCCAACTACAGACCTATATCAAACATCCCCTACCCGGCAAAACTCCTAGAAACCTACGTATACAAACTAACTCAAGAGCACATAGAAAAACACAAGTTGCTGGACCAAGAACAAATTGGCTTCAGACCCGCGAGAGGAACATAAACGGCTCTCCTATCCATCTGGGATGACCTAAAGACAAACATTGACTCCAACACAACCTCCGCCCTGATTCTACTTGACCTCTCCAAAGTATTCGACACAATAAGCCATGAAACACTCATCAAGAGATTAGAAGAAATAGGTATAACGGACTAAGCACTACTCTGGATAAAACAATTCCTAGCAAACAGAGCAGAGACTGCCTGGATAAAGCCTTTCAAATAAGCTCCACGAGTGAACGACTGCAGAGTACCACAAGGATCCTCACTACCACCATTGTACTTCAACATCTACCAGGCCCCGCTAATCAAGATCTTCAAGACATACAAACTTACGTGCTACAACTATGCAAACGACACTCAAATCATCTACAAAATCAAAGATGCACAGGAAGAAAACAGAACTCTAAAAGAAAATCTCAAAGAAATCTACGACAGGATGAACGCTAACAACCTACAAATCAACCCAGGAAAGACAGAAATCATGATTATAGCCAAAAACCAAGAGAACAACACCTATATCCCATGGCCGACCGAATTGGGAACGGCACCCACACCATCAAATGTAGTCACAAATCTGGGAGTCCTAATGGACAACGCCCTAACATTAGAACCATAAGTAAAAGCAATAAGTAAGAAATGCATCTTCCTCCTTCACTCAACAAAGAGAATCCTACCATTCCTGTTCTTCACCCACAAAACACTGACAATCATCCCCCTCATAATGTCAAGAATCGACTACGCCAACAGCCTCTACCTCAGAATGTCAGAATACCTGCTGAAGAAACTGCAACACATCCAAAATGCACTGGCCAGACTTCTCAAACTATCTAGAAGAGACCACATCATACCAGCACTAAAACTGCTACACTGGTTTCCAATAAAACAAAATACCACTTTAAAAACAATGTGCATAACACAATGTACTAAACACATAGAGCAATCAGCGGCCAAGGAGAAGAATTCCTACAAAAGAAAATAACTATCTACAAACAACGAAATCCACCTGGAACCAAAACCATACACAAGGATAAAACTCGGGGGCTCATCTTTCTCCCACCTGGTGGCAAAAACCTGGAACAACCTCCCAAAAGAAATTAGAAACACCAAAGACCACCTAAAATTCCCAAAACTGCTCAAAACCTGGCTCTTCAAGACCTTGGAACCAAACAGAGACAACTGAAACAATAAAACAAAAAATGCAAAGAGAGCCAATTAACAACAAACCCATGACGGGACAGAAAACACTGAGAACCAACAGAGAAGGGGACCACCCGCAGGAACCAAAGAGGCATGGCAAGGCTGAACCGACCACGAGTGATAATCCAATCAGGACCTAACAATGCCTAACAGGGCTGACACAGACAACAGACAAAACTAACAACCTAACCCACTACCCAGCATCCACCCCTGCCAGACATGACAACATAACCTCATGTGTAAACCGCCAACCAAACGCAACTTTGCATCTGCACTATTCAACAATTACCTCACGCTTACAAGATATCCATCTTCAAAACCAACCTCAACATACAAGCAAACCAGCTAGCCAAAACAAAACCACTAGTGTTACACTAAGAAACCTGCACCTAAGCTAGTAAGTAGAAAAAATAGAATCCACTATACTAACATACACAAAACCCAAGCAGAACTTCTGGAGATGGACATACATCTGAAACGACTAACCCAACACACACAATGAAAATCAACTGGAGACATAGCTATGGTTACTGACTTGCGTCAAATCTGGACATGGTGCTGATGACTGAACCGCGTCGTACCCAGATAGAGCAATGAGAACGGGCATGGGTCACAACTAGATAGATCCATAGGGACCAGTTTGGGTCACTCACAGACTGGAATGGGAGGGATGGCCTGAGTAACAGCAAAGATAGAATTGTAGAGATTGACTAGCATGACATATGGACGTAAAGGTGCGGACCAGTCTTGTGTAATGCCGAAACAAGATCACTGTAAGGAACACATTTGTCTAAACCTTGAAAGACCCACAAAATTAGTGTGCGTCTCTTCATACAACAATGCTAATAACCAACCCTACTAAAACTTCACTCCTCTGCATACACCTCTCAAACTCTCTAAACACAACCATACCTCTAAAGCCACAGCAAACCACATGCACTTCAGTGCACTGCAACAACAAACAAACCACACATAGCCTTGCACAACAGCACACAACGGATACAGACTGGATACCACACCAAAAAGCTCAGCGAACAGTGTTAACACAACTGAAACTGTCAATAGCACATCACAGCTCCCTTGCTCTTTCTCCAAACTTTGTCTTACTAACGTACACCAAACGACTCCCTTTTTTCAGATCCGCCAGAGCACCAGGGACCACTCAGGTAGTGATTGTGCACGGTTTAAATATCCTTTAACATTAACATTAACCGATCAAAAATGATTGATATAAAAAAACATTATATAAACATTTTTTTATATCAAACATTTTTTATATCGGATTTTTTATATCAAAATTATGTCGTATTTCTTTATATCAAAATTAGAAAAAAATGTATGTAAGGATTTTACAAAATGTATATCAATTTTTTGTGTCAAAATTAAAAACAATTTTTATATAAAAATGTTAATTATGTCACAATGTTTTTTATATCACACATTTTTTATGTCAAAATTAAAAACAAGTTTTATATAAAAGTGTTAATTATTAGTTCAGAATGATTTTTTTATATCACACATTTTTTATGTCAAAAAATATTTCCAAAAAATTATATCAAAATGAAAAAAGGTTATATCAAAAAAATTATATCGAAATTAAAAACTATTTTTATATATAAATGTTATAAAAAATTTATATCCAAATTACAAAAATTTGATATCAACATTATACCGAATTATGTATATCAATATTCCAAAAACAAAAAAAGGACATCAAAATCATTTCGATAAGAATTTGAATAATTTTATATAAACTTTACCTTCTTTTGATATAAAGCTGGAATACATTTGATAAGCCCTGAATGCATTTTATATAAACTTTATATGATTTTAATATAAAATTTGATTGAAAGGCCGGCTTAAGGCTAGGGTGACATGTGGGGTGGGCTTTTGAACCTGGATATATAGCTTTTGCGACAGAGTGGAAAACACAACACTTTCTGAGCTAACCAAGGGCTATTCAGAAAATGGCGACTATCATCAGCTATAGCTACGACATGGGGAGAACAACCCCAGGAGCCCATGTGGATTTTATGGTGTGTGAGGGGATGGAAGATGCTCAGGATTTAATGGCCAGTTATGAACCTGAAGAGTTTTGGGACAATGACGATGCGGTTATGGAGCAGCCATTTGTGGGTGTAAGGCGAGCTCTGTATACAAGGACTGTGAAGCCATGATGCTGCAGGCGGATGCAGCGATGACGCTGGAGACGAATATGGCCCCCCGAAACCATGATGAAAAACAAGGGCGTGTGTGCAGGGATGGGATGATCCAGGCGGCGGCCGGGTCTATTAACACTTATTATGTCGGTTGTTCAAGCCAACATGAAAACACAGATTACTGTGAAAATAGCCTGTGTAAGACCTGTCTGCTGCTGATGGAGACCCATAGCCTTAAAGACAGTGCTATTTTTCTGTGGGCTTGCTGCTCAAAACAAATTGAAAGCCCCCGGGTTACAGTCTGTGTAAGGACTGTCTTACGCTAATGGAGACTGACATGGACACAGTGGCCCAGCTTCGTGCCGATATTCGAGCCGTTCAGGGGGCAACGGCCATAGTGGCTGAGGTGTGTTTAAAACAACACTTTTACAGATGGTGCTATAGACACAAAATTAATGATCCCCAAACAAGATGCTCACGAATGTCTGGAACTATCTTATGTGGATAATTTGCTACGTAAAATTTGTTTTGTGTTGAGCTCTAAATGCATTGTAGATTTGCTGCGCTTGACACAGCCATTGACACAGATAATGATCGATACTTGGACTGAATGATGCGTATCTAAAGCATTATAACCCTCTCTTGGAAATGAAGCAGTTTAGATGCATGTGTTCAATAGGAGTTTGAAACAGCATCGAGAAAACAGTTACAATTGGGCGGGGATAAAGTTTATATAAATGGCCGCCTAATGGAGTGCAACACAATTGCTTAACAAAGCAGCATCATGTAATGTGTTAGTGTGGTATTCGCATGTATTATAGATTTTATAACCGGGCCGATTATTTTAGTATTTTAATTTGCATATATTTTGAATAAAATTGCTTTTTTAAATGCAAATAAAAATATGTTCTTTATAAAAAACGGACTGTGTCTTTGTGTTGAGCTGTTATGGGGTAACATGTCTACCCTGAATCTGTCAAAAATATATTATGATGAAGGAGGTGTCTGTAGGTATGGAGGGGTTGACAGCCTCTATCCTAAATGGTGAACCGATGGTGAGAAGGTGTCATGGGGAGCGGTTAAGATGTGGCTTGCAACTACATGGTCAGTACTATGTGACTGCTGGCAATAATATCTGGGACCAGGAAACCTGAAATTTGAGGGTATCTACAGTTTCTTGGAACTCCAGAGGTTTTGTAAACATTGTAAATAATCAACGTCTGTGTCATATGACATTGTGTGTTTGCAAGAGACTCTGTTGATGGACACTCCGAATATTGAAGGCTTTGATGTTGTATTTATTACGGCAGAACAAGGTCTAAAGGGCCGCACTTTTGGTGGAATACTAACGGCTGTAAGGCAAAATCAGGGGTTTGCTGTAAGCAAAATCGATCAGGAAAGAAAAGACATGTTAGTGGTCCTGCTCGAATGGCCAGATCAAGGAGCATTGGAGTTTAACAAGTGTTTGCTGGTGAATGTGCACCTAAGTTCAGATCCTACAAAGATGGAGGAATCGCTGAATTTGCTATGCTTTTTACTGTTGGGGAAACACCAGAAGAGGGTGCCTCTGTTGTCATTGAGAGGGGCATTAATGCAGAATGTTTGGATGATATCGGGTATCGATCCACGATCAGGAGAAGCTCGTAGGAGGGGACAAATGATAAGACACGAGTTAGATGCATGCGGCCTTTCACCTTTAAATGGAAATTTCTCAGGTCATGTCCCTCCGAGCTTCACTTGGCGGAATTGTCCACAGAAGTCTAACCTAGACTATATTTTCATGTCTGCTGATCTGTTTCAGAAAGGGGGAACTCTGAGGATTAATTACACAGACTTGAGCGATCATTCTATGGTCTATTGTGGATAGATGATTCCCGGGATGAAACATAGTGAGGTTAAACTACTGAACATGGAGATTAACCCTAGAAACCACGCAGTTAAGTGGTCCCTGAAAATATTGGGGGCCTTTGATGGAAAGGTCATGAATCTTTTGTGTTCAGGCACAGAGATCCTGTGCTCTCCAGATGGTTTCACCCCCTGCATCTCAATGGTTTTGGGGCCTTGGAAAAGGGATGTAGGAGGGTGGGGCTGAAACATGCTTTCACTCTTTGGTGAGGGCGCGCAAAAAGCAGATGCGCCAAGAAAAAAGGGAAGCGGGGAGGAAGAGGCATCTAGGAGATTACATCGAAGTCTGCACTATAAAACAAAAATATAAAAACTGGTTAAAGGGCCACAAATTCCTGATGGGGATCAATGACACAGAGAAAATGTTAAGTTGCGTGCTTGAAAATATACCACAAGATTTTGGCAGCTAATAAAGCTTCGGGGAACCAACCAATATTTGCAAACTCAAGCCATATCAGAGGGGGAATGGATGAAGTATTTGACAGAGGTGTATGTTGTCCAAAACAATACCAGAAACAGACGATTATTAGATTATAGCTATCAAAGGACTTTCGGTTGGGAGCTGGAGGACATCACCCAGTTGATAAAATCAAGTAAAAAGTCAAATGCCCCGGGGTCTGATGGTCTGTCAAACTAAACCCTTAAATCAAATGTTCTACTATGGGCTCAGTTACTATCACTGTTATTTAAGAACATACTATTAACAAGCAGGCTTCCGGATTCATGGAGTGCGGCTGTGATAGTTTTAATATTTAAGGGAGGTGACAGATTGTCTCCAACACAGCATAGGTCAATTTCTCTGTTGGATGCGCCCAATAAAATCTTTGCTAAAATAATCCCGAGGGAGCCGCAGTTATTGGCAGGAAGATCAGATTGTTTAGACTCATACCAGGCAGGTTTTAAGAAAGGAGTAGGGACACTTTTGAATAGTTTGGTCCTGGTACTATTGTCTGGTCAAGCTAAAGAACAGGGAGATCAGTGTACCTGGCGTTCCTGGACGTCCGCAAAGCTTTTGATCATGTAAACAGGGCAATCCTGTGGAAATATATGCATGATAGTGGTTGCCCTAAACCATGAATTGGTATCCTGGATGCTTTACACTCAGGCACAAAAATAAAAGTGAGATTAGACTTGCAAGACTTGTATTCTAACTGGATAAAGACTAATCGGGGACTATGGCAGGGATGTGTCTTTGGTCCGTTCCTTTTCTGTTTTTACATTAAAGATATGCCCATTTATAAGAATGCTATCAGGACAAACCCACTGGAACTAGGAGATCACAATGTGCAACATTTGACATATGCTGACGACATATTATATGCAACATGACCCCAATAGGGCTGTAAAGAGCACTGCAGGCAGTGGAAGAGTTCCTCAGCCAGCGGGACCTCAAGATTATCAGCACTAAATCAAACATTCTGGTCCTGAACAGGAGAAAGTGCAAGTGGAAATCATTTGGTTGCAACATCAAAGGGCAAGCGTTAGGGGGGCTGATACATACTAATATCTGGCTTCTTTTGTTTATGATGGACCGAGTAGGAACGTGCCGGATGCAGATATAAGTTCAAGATTTTTGGCAGCAACTTCCCAGTTAACTTAAGTTGATTTTGAATTTGGAAGGTACTCTTTGCTGCCGGGGATGGAATCATCCAGGTAGTAGATTGTGCCAAAGCATACTCTTGTGGCACAGACGAGGGAAGATTGTGTGCCCTGGGCAAAGCTGCAGGCTACATTATGGCACACAGTTTTGCAGCTTCTGGCCTCTGTCCCGGTGGTTGGGATTTTAACTGAATTGGGTCAGCTCCCAATTGAGACAGGAATTGACCGGGGAAAATTGCAAATATTTTGCAAGTATCATCAGTCCTCCTAATGCCTCCTTTTTTTACACATCTTAATGAAATGTGGCTAAAGGCAACTGTGGGGTTTTAGTGAAATGGGTGTAGTGGGGCACCCAGTTACTTGAAAATATTTATTCGTCAATGAATTAACTTTCGCTGACTCCTAACAAGGTAAAACAGAAATTATTTACACATGTTTGGATTCAGCTTAGGGCTGACTAAATGGAATATGAAACCTTTGATGACCATTGTTACTGCTCAATAAAAAACTACAATATTTTATCCCCATACTAAGGAATCATCCATAGAGAGATTTTAGGTTAAAAATGTTGAGAGTAAAGCTAAATCTTTGCCCAACTATGGAAGTGTTGGGGAGGAGTAAAATTCTAAAAGGAAAACGGTTATGTCGTTATTTTGACTTTGAGGATGAGAAGCTAAAACACCTCTGTGTCTCATTCCCAGATTTACGCAATGTGTGGGAAAAAAGAACTGAGCTCAGCCCTAGTCTGACTGAAGGGGATATGTGGATTAGTATCTTGAATACTAATGAGCTCTCACTGTCAATAAGGCTATTGGAATTTCTGTTTAAAAATTGGTAAGGCAGGCGCTCTGTTACCAGTCTTTAGCTTCTCCTCCAAATGCACGTTTTCATGACTCCATCAATCTTCAGGGAGGCTGAGTTTCTTTGCTGTTTCAGGTGTGTCTTCATTTCTTTTTCAGGTGTGGCAAGTTAATTGACTCTGAGGATTCTGGTACTTGTATTTTTCGCACTTAGTTTTTCTTGCAGGTGGCTGGAAACAACTCCCTCCATAGAACAAATCTTCCCCTTGATGGGGGGAGGGGGAAAGCCATGGTTGTGGCTCTCCACTGTAAGGCATGATGGCCCTGCTGCTGCTGCCTTTGAGCCCGGGACTCCTAGAACAATGTTTAAAAATTGGTAAGGCAAGCGCTCTGAGTTTCTTTGCTGTTTCAGGCGTGTCTTCATTTCTTTACCAATTCTTCAGCGGAGACATTCCTAGGAAACAAAATATCCAACTTCACCGTGAAGCTGGCCAAACCCATAAATCTGAAGGGGCAGTGGACGGTGGCGCTCACCGAAGTTCAGTACGTCTGATCGTGGGACACTTTAGCTCCGGGGGAAGCAACCTTTATTATAAAACATACAAACCCTCTGAGGCTCTGACAGGGTTGATTTCCCGAGGGGCATCATTCAAATATACCAGAACTTGTGAGAGTCATCAATAGGGCTGTATCAAACATACCCGAATATGAGGACACAACGCTACAACTAGACCCCCAGCAGTGTAATGTCTTTCTACAGGGTCCAGAACCGTCTGTTAGGTTTTCAACAGCGGGGAGACTGTGCAAAATATTGCTGACTGTGCAACACATTGAAAGTAAAAAACTGTGGGATAATAACTGCACCAACATTAATAGGTTTTTGTTTATAGCTTATTGCTTTATAGCAATGTTGTGGAGTATCAATGGGTGGGGGATAACTACACCCTGCTACTTAGAAGTGTGGAGATTAACGGGAACAATGATATTGTGAACATTCAATACAACAAACCCGACTATGTTCCAGTGTGTAAAAACCATTTTGACACATCATACAGATAAGAGACGACCAAGGGCAGTTTGTATCATTTAAATATGGAAAAATCTGGCTGCGGTTGCACTTCAGACCGCTCCGGCTATAATGGTGGTGGTGCAGAACTATGGTGACCCCAGTCCCTATAGGGAATATTACATGAACCAGGCCGGTTACAGCGATCTTACATATTTTAGCACAACTTCTGTCATGTATGGGGCGTGGCTCGGTAGTATCTTTAAAAGTCTTTTAAGACACGCAATGCCTATTCTAAGTCACAGTTTTGAATTAGCTAAACCGCATGTGAAAACAGCTGCTGGCAATATTGCAAAAGATGTTGTGGGAAGTGTGACAGCTGCGGTTGCTGAGTAGCTCGCCCAACAGAAAAGGCTGGGGCAGGACATATCCAGCCTAATTTATAAACCACATAGGAGCGTTAAGAGGAAGAGGTCCGTGTGTATTCTGCACGGCCCCCCGAAACCCACCAGGAAAAGAAGATCAAAAGCCTGAGGTGCACAGGCAACTAGGAAGAAGAAGAAACTTGTTATTTCTAAAAGACACAAGGGCGGCAATAATGTTTAAAGAACAATGGCCTTCTTACTCAGAGCCTTGTGGGAATGTATAAAATCAGAACTCAATCTTTTTACAGTGTCCCTGACACAGACCATCATCGATAACAGTTTCTTTATCGAGGTCTCTCCTCTGGCTGCTCTATTACCATTAGCCCCCATCGGGCTCGACCGACATGTATCTGGATTTGAACGATACGCTGCTGCATCTAACCTGTACAATAACAAAGGCGGATGGAACCGACACAGCAGCTACAGCAGGTGTGGGTACGATCGCTTACCCGATAGCCAGCATGTTTTAATCAAGTGAACGTGACTTTGGGCGATCAAATGATAACACATAGCGATAACACAGGGCATTTTGAAGATACAGCTCTGGACGGCGATAACAAGGGATTGGTGAAAAGAGCCCATCATGCCAAGACCAGTAGAGTATTTGATTTACTGGGCTGCCTACACGTGGGCCTTTTCTTTCAGGATAAACTGTTGATCAATGATGTTGATCTTAAAGTGAAACTATCCAGAAACACTGACGTTTTTTGCCTCATGAGCGGGGACGCCGAACAGTACAAACGAGTCATCGTATCTGCCAGTTTATTTGTTAAATGTGTAAGCGTCTCTCTAACTTTTAGACTGGCACATGCGTAGGCGCTGCAGATATCTAACGTGAAATATCCTGTGGAGGAAGTCGCTCTTAAAGTCTTCAGCATTCCAACCGGTACCCGCAGCACCAGTAAAGACCACCTGTTTCTGGGACAACTCCCAAAGATAATCCTCATGGGAATTGTTGAAACAACATCGCTTACTGGTGCATATGATAAAAACCCCTTTGGCGTCAAGCACTGCAACATGAACTATGCAGCTCTGCACAAGGACGGTGTTCTAATTCCTGCCAAAGCATATACACCCAATTTTGGACTGCAGAACATACATCGGGTTGGTGGCTGTCACTGGAAAGCACATGCATGATGTACCAGTTTAATTTACACGCAACGAGTTTGCCCTCGGCTATACCTTGCTGGCCTTTGATCTAAGACCTGATAACACATCAGTGGGTCATTTCAACCTCATGAGGAGCGGAAACCTATGCACTGAAATAAAGTTTGAAACAAACCTAACAGCCACACATTCCTGCTAGTGTGAAGCATTTTCGATAACGTTCTTGAGATCAACGCACAAAGAAACATACTTTTAGATACTTAATGGATACTCTACAGATAAAAGAATGTTTGCGTAAACAGGAGGAACATTTCATGGTGTGTATGCCAGCACTACATGTCCCAAGTGCCTACCCAGAAATCTCCTGGTTAGCCTGGTGGTGAACACCGATCCTCAGGCCCGGGCTGGAACACACTGGATAGCTTTGTGGGTGGACGGAGATGTGCTAACAGTGTTTGACAGTTTGGCGCACATCCCGCAACACCCCACATACGCCGGAGTTTTAATGGACTATGTAAAATGCACTGCAAAATGTTTACATTATATTACTGTACCGGTTCAAGATTCTAAAGCCGTGACCTGGTGTCAGCACTGTATATTCTTTATCAGCCAAATGTCCGAATGTAAATCTCTGGCAGCTGTTTTTCAAATGTATTACAGCAACTGCATGCAAAACGACCAAATGGTGACCAGATTTGTTAACAAGATGTTATCTAATGTGTATAGATCTCGCAAAATGTTTACAGTGTGTCAAAAATGTAAATGTGGATCGTCTATACACTGATATATGTATCAATAAAATAGTTTTAAAAATCAACATGCATTGTACGTTATTATACATACTAAATAATATAACATAATAAACAACCAGTCATGTTTATGAATTGAAAACCTTTATTAATAAAAATACGTATTTAATACTGAAAGAATATAGCAGTGAAGAAACGTATACATTCAACAATGATTGGGGGTCACATTATTCAGATAGCCATATAGGCCTGCCGTGGCCCTGGCGTGGTCTAGACGTTTCAGAGGCATGCATGCCGGAGGCGGATAAAGAATCTGTTAGCCAACTGGTATTCCAATCCTTTTCGGGGCTGGGCAAGCGGGGACTGCTTATGGGGGTACTTAATGGGCTATGTTGTTGGCGAGGAGTTGCAGGATCCCAGTTTTTAGCCGGTCCAGAAGGTGTTGCTGGGCGACATTACCCACAACCAAAGTCGGAATATTTAAATCGGTTACCACCTGCATAAACTCATTCCAGCCGATGAGTGCATTTATGTAGCAGTGAGGTTTCGGTTTGTAACACTTTGTGCTAGATCTTGCAAGAGTGAACCCCTTAAAACCCTGCCTTTATAAATAAACTCCCCTCTATCGATCCTCAAGGCCACATCCTTTGCAAGTTGCATCTTATGTAGCAATAGTTCTGCGTTAGGTTTATAGCATTGGCTAGAGTGTTTATCACATCAGCCACAACAGGATCTGTCACCGGTGTTTCCCCTGCACCGCTAGATTCTTCAGGCATCATGTATAAAGTTAGTTTGGTTTTCTCTGCATTGCCGTGTCGGACATGGTTTAAGTATCTGTGTAGAATATTCGAGTATAATGCTGCTTTATTATAAGCCGATAAATTAGATCTGTTTAAAACATCCTTAATTTCCCAGTCGAGACGCCTGGTAGTATATTTTCGCATATCCCAATCCGTCGGGGGTGTGGGAGTCATCAGGTTTTCTAACTGACGCTTGTCTACCAGATACATATTATGGGTGTGTTCCATTATTGGCCCCGAGCAAGCTGGTGATTAGTGGTAAGGCTATGCCAATGAGCGATCCTATGAACCCACTGGATTGCAAGAACACTTTTCTTTTAGCCCTTAGCGATATTTTCTTTTGTATAGTTTCTTGATGACCTTCTTTTTCTTTTTCAACACACTTATTTGATGGTGTATTAGGGGGATGTGGCTCTTTAAAGTGTTCTGAGCAATCTCTGCAATAGCGGCCACCAAGTCATCAGAGGTCACACTAAAATGGCCTTGTGTTGTTGAGGGGTGGCATATACAAGCATTTTCAACAGCGCAATGTTTCTCCGTATTTGTGTTGAAAAGGTGAAAGCGCGACCAGGGGCTGAAGCAATATTGCTCTTAATGTTGTTTATTAGATGTCTTTCTTGGAATATAAACAACGGGCAACTCCGGAGGAAATATATCAGTGCACAATCTATAATCCTCTAGAGTGGTTGTTTTTTAATCAACCCAGAGATATCCATAGGGCCTACTGGTCCCGTCTTCAAAAGCTAACATGAAAAAATGTATTTCGGTCGATACATAAATTTTTTGTAGCCCTGGAATTAGATCTTCACTTTTCATTTTGTTATATATTATAAACTAAAAATTCACTCAACTGTATTAAAAAAAACATAGCAAATCTTTTGGCATAATATGTTCACAAAGCTTGCGCGTCAGGGCAACCTTATATATAAAAAAAATGGATGTACAAATGTAGAATTTTGATATAAAAAAGCAGATATAATTTTGATATAAAAAATGTGATATTAATGTTTTTAAATATTGATATAAAAAATCGATATGATTTTGATTTCTATTATTTAATTTTGATATACATTTTTAAAATATGTTCATATAAAAATTGGTTTTAAATTTGTTATAATTTTTTATATAAAACTTTTTTTATTTCAATATAAACATTTTAGAAATGTTTTATATAAAAATGTGTTTTAGAATTTTGATATGAAAAAATCCTATATACGTTTGATATAAAACAATAATTTCTGATTTGTTTAGAAACTTTGATATAATAAATCAATATTATTTCAATTTTTGTAAATTTTGAAATAACATTTTTGTAACATTTTTATAGAAAATTTGTTTTTGATTTTGATTTTCATTTTTATATAAAACTTGTTTCATTTTGATATAAACATTGTTGAAAATGTTTATATAAAATCTTAGAAGTTTGATATAAACAATTCTGATGTAATTTTGATATAAAAAATGTGATATTACATTTTCTTTAAAAATTTGATATACAAAATAAATATTATTTTGATATTTTTATATCAATTTTTCAAATTTGTATATAAAATTTGCGTAACGGTTTTGTAAAAATGGTTTTTAATTTTAATATAACCATTTTTTTAAACATAACCCTTTTACATTTTGATATGAACATTTAGGAATATTTTTATATTTATTTATTTATTTGCATTTATAGAGCGCACAACTGCTCGGCCATCGCAGCACTGTACAAGAAGGCTTACTTGGTTACATAAGTGCTTGTGAAGACATGCAAACATGCATGTTACATCTCCCCATGTAGTCGAGTGTGGCTCGTTTAACTACAAAGAGTAGTTGCAGATAAATACATTTTGCCAACCCTATCTTACAGGTCAGCAGCAGCATCTAAATGCAAAAGTAAAATTAGGTGGCATAGGCATGATTGCACCACCCCACGTTGCAGGGTGGCAGCAGCATAAAGATGCATGGTCAAAGTAGGTGGCACGAAGCGAGTCAAATTGGGAGGCGCAGACATGCTGAACGGCCTCATGTTGCAGGTCTGCTTTGGAAGGTAAAAAAAAAAGGTGGCACTAATGTGTTGCCAATCCCATTTTACAGGGTGGCAGCGTCATGTTGATGACTTTGGACAGTTTGAGCGGGTGTGGGAGGGGAGGGGAGGGGGGGTGAGGGTGGCAAACTGGGGCAATGATGGGCGACCAGGAGGTGGTGGAGAACATTAAATCAATCGGCGATAAGCAGGGTGGGTGGATAGAGAACGCATCATCCATGCTACCAGAGGGCTGTGGAGAGACAAGACGCATTATGCATGCAACCAGGAGGGAGGGGGTAGGCATAGATAACAAACGGGCAACTAAGGGGGTCGGGGTGAGCAGCAGACTCCTGCTCATTGAATAAGGGCCAGCTGTGTCGAGCTTACATTGTAATTACAGTACATTTGACCCAGCATGGTCGATTACGAACGTGCAAAGCATTGTAAGGTGTCGGTAATATTGTTCATGAGGCATTGGCCCTCATTACAACTCAGGCGGTAAGGGGTTTACGGCGCCGTAAACAGCGCCGACCCTTACCGCCTGAGTACGAGGTCCCTTAGCGCCATGGCGGATTTAACACCTGCTTTTAGCAGGTGTTAAAATCCATGGCGCTAAGGGACCATGGAGTTAATTACGCCACCGTAATTTACGGTGGCGTAATTAACGCCTTCCCCACTCCCATTATGCCCTATGGGGCAAAAATGGGAATGGGGAAGGGTAAATGGGGATTGGGGACTTACCGCCCCGCCAAGGTCAGAATGGGGCGGTAAGTCCGCCAACCACCATGGCGTAAACGTAGTTTACGCCATGGTGGTAAAGTCACGGCCCAGGCGGTAACTTACCGCCTGGGTCATGATGAGGCCCATTGTGTGTGTAACCTAAGTTACGATAGTCTGGTAGTTCGTGGCAGAACACTTTTCTTTTGAGAGGCTAGTCTTACGTTGTGATGAATGATCGGCAGGGGTAGCATATGTTCAAGGGAGAGACATCAGGGAGGCGCAGGCATCCAGGTTAGCCTTCCTCACAGCCCTTACCGGTTCCGTTGCTTCTGGTTATTTGTTGCACCATGCAGCCAATCAGCAGGCTGCATGGTGTGGAGCCTCCCCAGGCAGCTCCATGGGGCCAGGCAGGAAAATCTGGTAGTCATGTGAGGTTGCTGGGCCATTAAAACCCGTGGTTACGGGTGCAGTTACTGTACCTCAATGGTTTGGAGGCAAAACCTCCTGCTTAGGCCAATGCCAGGGAACAACATTGTTTTTAATTTTGATATAAAAAATGTCTGATATAAAAAAATAATTTTGATATGAATGTTTTTTAATCTAAAAATTATTTTCAGTATTGATATAAAAAAATTTTGATATACTTTTTTACATTTTTATCTACATTTTTTTTTATTTGGTATAAAAAATCGGATATCATTTTGATATAAAAAATCCCCAAAAAAGTTTGATACAAAAAAATGTGATATCAAATTTTTAAAACATTTTTGCATAATTTTATATCAACTTTGCTCTCAAACGTAAAAATGGAGAAGAGCGTACCTGGGCCCGCTGATTCAACCTAGTCTCTTGTATAACGAAGAAGTCTAGTGGAACCGCCTCCTGAGTGGATCGAGGACAGCATGGTCATGGTTGGACAGAAAACTTAAAAACTTCAAGAAACTCCAAGATTTTCTCTCTTTTGGCAAAATCATTGATTTGATAAAAGCAAATAAAATAATAATAAAAAAAAATCAACGTTTTTTTATATCAAACCAAATTTTTTGTTAGCACATTTTTGGATTAGTTTTTCTTTTATAAATGGAAATAATGTAAAGTTTATATACAATTATTCAAAGGCTTATCAAAATCCAGCTTTATATAACATCAAGACGTCACAGCATCAAGTCCACAACGCACTCCCGCGTCATCAAAGCATCACCAACACCTCACACTCGCCGGCTAACTCCTCGCAACTCACTATGCCCTCGACCCAGCAACAGCATACATGCACTCTCCCATATTAAGAACATTTTAATATGAACTTTATATTAAAATCATTTTAATATCAACTTTATATCAAACTGATATTAATGATACCCTTTTCACGTCAAAACATATCAAACTTCCTATAAAAATGCACATTTGATAGCATTTTGATATCTTTTTGATATCAAACGTTTTTTATATGAAAATTAATATCAAAAGCCTATCAAAAGGGGGTGGGACTGAAGACACAAAGAGAGCGTTCACACCTGTCAAAATTGACTTGAAGAGGAAAGGGGGCCCCATCTACTACTACTTAGGTATGGTAATAGGTGTGCTACATAAAACGAATTAAAAACAAAAAAGTACAAAGTTTGAGCAAGAGACAGGTTCAGAAAGAGCTGAGGGACAGAAGAGAATGCAAGAGAGAGTGGGTCAGTGAGAGTTGAGTGAAGATTAGGGTATGAGAGGGTGGCAGTGTGAGTGAGAGTTGAGTGAAGATTAGGGTATGAGAGGGTGGCAGTGTGAGTGAGAGTTGAGTGAAGATTAGGGTATGAGAGGGTGGCAGTGTGAGTGAGAGTTGAGAATGTGATAAGGAGACAGGTTCAGTGTAATGTGAGGGACGGGTAACGACAGGAAAGGTGCGCATAACTAGCGATAGGCGAGTGACGGGTTAAGTCATGAGAGAGAAAGACAGACAGCAAGTGGCGAGTGACAGGTGAGAATTTGAGAGCGAGCAGGTCAGTGAAAAGCGAGTGACAGATGAGGACTCAACAGGGAGACAAACTCAGCAAGAGGCAAGTTACAGACAAAAAGTGTGCAAGAGAGAGGCTAAGTGAGACGCAATGGGAGAGAGAGATGGAGAGGCAGGATGCCATTGAGAGTTGAGTGGCAGGCGAGAAGACAGTAGGGAGACAGAGTTAATAAGAGGCGAGTGACAGCTGAGAAGTGAGCGAGAGACAAAGTGAATGAATGTGGGTGAGAGATACAAAGGAGAGAGTCAGTGAAATTTGAGTTAAAACTGAGGATGTGAGATGAAGATAGGGCCAGTGAGATGCAAGAAGGATAAGGACAGGATAAGAGGCAAGTGACAAGTGAGGACATGAAGAGGGGACAGAGTCAGCGATAGGTGAGTGACAGGTGAAGACATGAGAGGGAACCAGGGTCAGAGGGGGGCCATTGACAGGGTAGGTTGCAAGTTAGCAAGAGGCGAGTGACAGGTGATAAGTCAGCAAGAGACAGGGTCAATGAGTGGAGGCAGGTTATGATTTGAGAAAGAGACAGGGAAAGTGAGAGTTGAGTGAATTTAGGATGGGGTGAAGAACAGGGTCAGCAATACGCCTCTGACAGGTGAGCTTGAGCGACCGATACATGGACAGTTAAAGGTGAGGATGCGAGGCTCAGAAATAGACAAGTGCTGCTAGGGTAAGGGTGGGCGACAGGCTCAGAGATGGGCTACTGGCATGCATGGTAGGTAAGCCAGCAAGAGCCAAGGTCAGTGGTAGGTGGGTGACAGTAGGGCAGGGAAGGAAGTGGGTAAAAGGTTTAAAGAAAGGTGAATGACCAGTGTAGGGTGTGAGTGGGCAACAGGGTCAGCCATGGGACAGTGGCAGGGCCATTACTAGATGGAAGACTTTGGTAGTCATAGTAGATAGTCTAGTGAAGAATGTAGGATAGAATCAGTGATGAGGTCGGCGAAGATGAGGCCCACCAAACACGATCCAGGGTTTGCAACACAGGCCGCACACACGGCCCTCTCCCATTCAGCATAGAGGGAAGTGCCACCGACCGAAGCTAGGCACTCCACCATCAGACCCGGGCTTCATCTACCCATTTCTCATCTATCTAAAACCAGTGCAGGACCCCTACCTGCACCCGACCAGGACAGCAGCTACCCTAACTGAGGAAAATATCTGGGAACACGTTGATCCCAGCTATAAGAACCCCAGACCGGAACCATACCTTTACGTATCCCCATTGACCAGCCCGACACGGCTCCTTGGTCACCAAGGAGTTCACCATCCCAAAGGTCCAGAAGAAGGCATGAGAACTAACTCGATGCCGAAACGTCTTAGGGGAGAGCCAGCAACTCTATACCATGCACCCTATCCCCGACTTTTACTAGCAACTAGTGACGTCGACCAAGTACAACCTCTGCCCTGCCTAGACAACAGCAATCTAGGAATACACATAAACATATAAAATAATATGAACAATGACTGCAGCTTAGAACATGCATGGACAGAAAGTGTAACATTTGGGTAATGAATATGTATGGCTCTGTAAAGCACAGTGGCGGTGTACATATGTTTATTTGCACACACTCGGGACAGGATTCATGTACTTCTCTGTTTGATTGCAGTTCTCCTGTATCCCACAAGTGTGGACTATATCACTGTACTTTCTTCTTTCCACACTGCCTTGTAAACAATGAAGTACATGACGGTTGACAGAAGCGAAAATATCTTTCGCGACCTTCATTAATATGTTTTTCTTGTCACTATGTATGGAAACATGTGGAAATAAGTTGTTGCCGACAACTTGAAAACATGAAATAAAAACTTTGGAAGGGATGGGCAAATAAATTCCCACTATATATAATATCTTCACCAGACCCTTTTTTGACATAACCTATACCAACTACGCCGATGACACCCAAGTTCTCCTCCCAATCTCCGGCAATTAAGCAGAAGACTCTAAAACCCCCAATGCAGAATACTGCATCCTGCCTAAAGGGGGACAAGACAGAAATCCTACTGTCCGGGCCTCCAGCAGTTCTAAAAAAGCTCAATGACCAATACTCATCCTTTGATGTTGATAACAACCGGATCTCCGTCTCCTCATCTGTCAACACACTTGGGGTGTACCTGGATGCCACCCTCTCACTGTCTCGGCAGGTGAACGTTATAGCATCCTTGGCAGCCAACGCTACCAAACTACTAAACTCAACCAAACTCTTCCTGTCCACTGAAAGCCGACTCACTATATCCTGGGTGGTCATAGGCTGCAGGCTGTACTTTTTAATATCCTCTTCACCGGCACCGCCACAAAGAAACTCCAGAAGCTACACATCATCAAAAATAACGCTCTACGAGCTGCCGTAAACATCCCTAAAAGAGAACCCATATCTGCAGACAGGAGAGCAGCTCATTGGCTGCCTGTCGGGGAATGCATGCTAATCAAAACACTGGCTATCACCCACAAATCCCTCTCCAACATGCTCCCCCATATCTTTCCCAAAAGGTCACAAGAGCCTGCTCTTCAAGGCCCACTAGAACCCCGTAACACCATCTTCTTGTGCTACCCAAAGTCAGGCGTGCCAAAGCGGGTGGCACACGTTTCTCATACATTGCAACCAAACATTGGAACTCCTTGCCGTCCACTCTGAGAGCCGAACCTTCCTACTGGGCCTTCCGCAAACACCTCAAAACATGGCTGTCCAACTAGGCCCGGCTGTAACTATACGCATGCTTGATCCACTGAATGTACGAGACACCTGACAACTTTGCATACTTGTCGCAACTTTATCAGTTGTATGCAACTGATCACTGTAACAGCGCCACAATGCCCTTGGGCTGCTGTGCGCTTTATAAATGAGTGACATACTACAATCAATAAAGTAGCTATATCCCAACACGACAATCAGTCGTGTTGGCAGCCACTCTCTTCAACCTATTCACTGCCGACTTTGAACAAAACATTTACACCCCGGAATCCAGTCCTCCCAAGCTGAATGCAACCAGTTTGCCCTGCATTATGTATGCAGATGACTTGCTCCTATTTTCACAAAGACCTAGAGGACTCCAAATAGCTCTATCTAAACTAGAAGCGTATATGGATAAAAATCAACTTAAAGTAAATACCCAGAAGACGAAAGTAATGCTCCTGACACTGTCTCATTCGGAAAAGTAGAATAAAGCCATGTTCCTGTACAACCAACAACTACCTCAGGTTAAAACTGTCAAATGTCTTGGTATCTGGCTGAGTCAATCTTCCACAGAAAATGACTGGATTAAACATCTAAAAACCAAAGCACTTTCGCTAGCAAGACAAGGCTGGATCCTGCATCAGAAATACAGGAAATTCTCTGCGCGACCGCTAGTAACATTGTACAGGCAAAAGGTAGCGGAAATTATACTTTACGGAGGAGAAACAATGATTAACATGGATGGGGATATCTTCTGGGGGAAAAGCTCTATCCCGACATCCTTCGCTACCAATGCTGAAGCTCAGATTCGAGCTAGCAATTCAATCCCTTGAGTCTCTCATCATGTGGAGCAAACTGGACTTATACAGGAAAATGATGACAGAATCTAAGATCGCAGCACTTTAAATTTTACAAGCTAAAGCTATTACCTCCAATGCAACCTCCTTGAAGGCATGGAAAACTCATGTGGAAAACATCAGAATAACAACAGAGATCTCAACAGAAATGTTGTGCAATCGTCCTGAAAGGGCAAAAAAAAGAATTGCACACAACGATTGGATCAACTCAATCGAGAAGAAATCGCAATATAAACTTAATCTTCACTGCAAATTTGACAACCGGCCATAACTGCAATTATTTCCAGCATTTCAAGTAAGAGACACTTTTTTGAGGTTTCGGCTGAACCTTCTTCCCACGAGGGAAATTATGACCAAAGGGAAACTCCTTCCAAAGGAGCTAGAGACCTACTGGAAACACTGCAGCATATCAGGGACCCTCTACACCCCAATTGGATCCCGAAGAGCGGTGGGCAAAGTTCCTTCTAGGAAACGGCAAAAGGAAATCTTTACGATTGTTCAATTCCTGAACATCATTCAAGTAGATGCAGGACATTTTTTATGTAACTATGTAAAAAGATAAATGCGGTAAAAGTACACGATGAACCACACCATCAAAAAATAAAAATGAACAAAAAATAATAATACCACTTGACCTGTGTTGGCACTCATTTATCAACCTCAGCAGGATGGAAGGCTTAGATGACCTTGCCGAAAGTCCAACCTGCAACCTGCAGATCACACACATATTGCAGCAGGGAGCGCTAAACACACTTTTTATTTTAGGGGTAGCAAAGGAAACCTGAGGGGTAGCATGTGCGACCACTGGTGGCTCCTAAATGACCTCCCTGTACACAATCAGACTAGGATCATAGATCATAAATATTAGTTTGAGTCTAGTTAGGTGATTTGGGGTACAATGCAGAAAGCATGGGGGTGCTAAGGGGAGAGACGACACACATACAGGCTTCTGGGGGTGCCCCTTCCGTGGATGGAGAGCAGTTGTGAGGGCTGTGTGAGAGGCTCCTTATTTGACTTTCTGGGACTAGGCAGTTCCACTAGTGGGGTGCAAAGAGGGAGAAGTAGTGAAAGGGACCATAGGGACGAATCAGACTGAGTTGAACTTTAGGTTTTTGGGGGAAGGCAGCATGCAAGGGGGTGGGGGAGCATTTAAAAACTGACCCGAGTTACATGGGGCACCAGCCTGCACGGAGTCGCAGGGCAGAGCCAGGAGGGGGCGAGGGGGCAATGGAAGCTGCAGAGAGAGCTAATTGCAAAGTTTACAATTGAATGGAGTGAGAGAAAACAGTAGAAAGGGAGAGCCTGGAGCAGGAGAGAGCAGTAGTAAGTGAGGTAGGGAGAGGAGAGTAGTAAGTGAGGTGGGGAGGTACCCTGCATTTAGAGAGCAGTAGTGGAGACGTCTCAGGAGCAGAGTAGAAAGTAGCAAGTGAGTTGGGGAGTGGATAGTAGTAAGTGAGGTGGGGATCAGAGAGTAGTAAGTGGGGTGGGGAGGAACCCTGCATGTAGAGAGCAGTAGTGGAGATGTCTCAGGAGCAGAGTGGAGAGTAGTAAGTGAGGTGGGGTGGAACCCTGCATTTAGAGAGTAGTGGGGATGTCTCATGAGCAGAGTGGAGAGTAGTAGGTGAGGTGGGGTGTGGATAGTAGTAAGTGAGGTGGGGAGTGGAGAGTAGTAATTGCGGTGGTGAGGAACCCTGCATTTAGAGAGCAGTAGTGGAGACATCTCAGGAGCAGAGTGGGGAGTAGTAGGTGAGGTGGGGAGTGGATAGTAGTAAGTGAGGTGGGGAGTGGAGAGTAGTAATTAGGGTGGTGAGGAACCCTGCATTTAGAGAGCAGTAGTGGAGACGTCTTAGGAGCAGAGTAGAAAGTAGCAAGTGAGTTGGGGAGTGGATAGTAATAAGTGAGGTGGGGAGTAGAGAGTAGTAAGTGGGGTGGGGAGGAACCCTGCGTGTAGAGAGCAGTAGTGGAGATGTCTCAGGAGCAGAGTGGAGAGTAGTAAGTGAGGTGGGGAGTGGATAGTTAAGTGAGGTGGGGAGTGGAGAGTAGTAGGTGAGGTGGGGAAAAACCCTGCATTTAGAGAGTGGTGGAGACGTCTCAGGAGCAGAGTGGGGAGTAGTAAGTGAGGTGGGGAGTGGATAGTAGTAAGTGAGGTGGGGAGTGGAGAGTAGTAGTTGGGGTCGCGAGGAACCCTGCATTTAGAGAGCAGTAGTGGAGACGTCTCAGGAGCAGAGTAGAAAGTAGCAAGTGAGTTGGGGAGTGGATAGTAGTAAGTGAGGTGGGGAGCAGAGAGTAGTAAGTGGGGTGGGGAGGAACCCTGCGTGTAGAGAGCAGTAGTGGAGATGTCTCAGGAGCAGAGTGGAGAGTAGTAAGTGAGTTGGGGTGGAACCCTGCATTTAGAGAGTAGTGGAGATGTCTCAGGAGCAGAGTGGAGAGTAGTAGGTGAGGTGGGGTGTGGATAGTAGTAAGTGAGGTGGGGAGTGGAGAGTAGTAATTGGGGTGGTGAGGAACCCTGCATTTAGAGAGCAGTAGTGGAGACATCTCAGGAGCAGAGTGGGGAGAGGTAGGTGAGGTGGGGAGTGGATAGTAGTAAGTGAGGTGGGGAGTGGAGAGTAGTAATTAGGGTGGCGAGGAACCCTGCATTTAGAGAGCAGTAGTGGAGACGTCTCAGGAGCAGAGTAGAAAGTAGCAAGTGAGTTGGGGAGTGGATAGTAGTAAGTGGGGTGGGGAGGAACCCTGCGTGTAGAGAGCAGTAGTGGAGATGTCTCGGGAGCAGAGTGGAGAGTAGTAAGTGAGGTGGGGAGGAACCCTGCATTTAGAGAGTAGTGGAGATGTCGCAGGAGCAGAGTGGGGAGTAGTAGGTGAGGTGGGGGAGTGGATATTAGTAAGTGAGGTGGGGAGTGGAGAGTAGTAATTAGGATGGCGAGGAACCCTGCATTTAGAGAGCAGTAGTGGAGACGTCTCAGGAGCAGAGTAGAAAGTAGCAAGTGAGTTGGGCAGTGGATAGTAGTAAGTGAGGTGGGGAGTAGAGAGTAGTAAGTGGGGTGGGGAGGAACCCTGCGTGTAGAGAGCAGTAGTGGAGATGTCTCAGGAGCAGAGTGGAGAGTAGTAAGTGAGGTGGGGAGGAACCCTGCATTTAGAGAGTAGTGGAGATGTCTCAGGAGCAGAGTGGAGAGTAGTAGGTGAGGTGGGGAGTGGAGAGTAGTAAGTGGGGTGGAGAGGAACCCTGCATTTAGAGAGCATTAGTGGAGACATTTCAGGAGCAGAGTGGAAAGTAGAAAGTGAGGTGGGGAGTGAAGAGTAGTAGGTGAGGTGGGGAGTGGAGAGTAGTAATTAGGGTGGTGAGGAACCCTGCATTTAGAGAGCAGTAGTGGAGACATCTTAGGAGCAGAGTAGAAAGTAGCAAGTGAGTTGGGGAGTGGATAGTAATAAGTGAGGTGGGGAGTAGAGAGTAGTAAGTGGGGTGGGGAGGAACCCTGCGTGTAGAGAGCAGTAGTGGAGATGTCTCGGGAGCAGAGTGGAGAGTAGTAAGTGAGGTGGGGAGTGGATAGTTAAGTGAGGTGGGGAGTGGAGAGTAGTAGGTGAGGTGGGGAAAAACCCTGCATTTAGAGAGTGGTGGAGACGTCTCAGGAGCAGAGTGGGGAGTAGTAAGTGAGGTGGGGAGTGGATAGTAGTAAGTGAGGTGGGGAGTGGAGAGTAGTAGTTGGGGTCGCGAGGAACCCTGCATTTAGAGAGCAGTAGTGGAGACGTCTCAGGAGCAGAGTAGAAAGTAGCAAGTGAGTTGGGGAGTGGATAGTAGTAAGTGAGGTGGGGAGCAGAGAGTAGTAAGTGGGGTGGGGAGGAACCCTGCGTGTAGAGAGCAGTAGTGGAGATGTCTCAGGAGCAGAGTGGAGAGTAGTAAGTGAGTTGGGGTGGAACCCTGCATTTAGAGAGTAGTGGAGATGTCTCAGGAGCAGAGTGGAGAGTAGTAGGTGAGGTGGGGTGTGGATAGTAGTAAGTGAGGTGGGGAGTGGAGAGTAGTAATTGGGGTGGTGAGGAACCCTGCATTTAGAGAGCAGTAGTGGAGACATCTCAGGAGCAGAGTGGGGAGAGGTAGGTGAGGTGGGGAGTGGATAGTAGTAAGTGAGGTGGGGAGTGGAGAGTAGTAATTAGGGTGGCGAGGAACCCTGCATTTAGAGAGCAGTAGTGGAGACGTCTCAGGAGCAGAGTAGAAAGTAGAAAGTGAGTTGGGGAGTGGATAGTAGTAAGTGGGGTGGGGAGGAACCCTGCGTGTAGAGAGCAGTAGTGGAGATGTCTCGGGAGCAGAGTGGAGAGTAGTAAGTGAGGTGGGGAGGAACCCTGCTTTTAGAGAGTAGTGGAGATGTCGCAGGAGCAGAGTGGGGAGTAGTAGGTGAGGTGGGGGAGTGGATATTAGTAAGTGAGGTGGGGAGTGGAGAGTAGTAATTAGGGTGGCGAGGAACCCTGCATTTAGAGAGCAGTAGTGGAGACGTCTCAGGAGCAGAGTAGAAAGTAGCAAGTGAGTTGGGCAGTGGATAGTAGTAAGTGAGGTGGGGAGTAGAGAGTAGTAAGTGGGGTGGGGAGGAACCCTGCGTGTAGAGAGCAGTAGTGGAGATGTCTCAGGAGCAGAGTGGAGAGTAGTAAGTGAGGTGGGGAGGAACCCTGCATTTAGAGAGTAGTGGAGATGTCTCAGGAGCAGAGTGGAGAGTAGTAGGTGAGGTGGGGAGTGGAGAGTAGTAAGTGGGGTGGAGAGGAACCCTGCATTTAGAGAGCATTAGTGGAGACATTTCAGGAGAAGAGTGGAAAGTAGAAAGTGAGGTGGGGAGTGAAGAGTAGTAGGTGAGGTCGGGAGGATCCCTGCATTTAGAGAGCATTAGTGGAGACGTCTTGGAGCAAAGTGGATAGTAGTGAGTGAGGTGGGGCAGAACCCTGCATTTAGAGAGCAGTAGTGGAGATATCTTAGGAGCAGAGTGGAGAGTACTAAGTGAGGTGGGGAGTGAAGAGTAGTTAGTGAGGTGGGGGGAAACCTCCATTTAGATAGCAATAGTTCAGATGTCTCTGGAGCAGAGTGGAGAGTAGTAAGTGAGGTGGGGAGTAACCCTGCATTTAGAGAGCAGTAGTGGAGATGTCCTAGGAGCAGAGTGGAGAGTAGTAAGTGAGGTTGGGAAGATCCCTGTGTTTAGAGAGCAGTAGTGGAGACGTCTCGGGAGCAAAGTGTAGAGTAGTGAGTGAAGTGGGGAGGAACCCTGCGTTTAGAGAGCAGTATTGGAGCCGTCTCAGGAGCAGAGTGGAGAGTAGTAATTGAGGTGTGGAGAGGAGAGTAGTTAGTGAGGTGGGGAGGAACCCTGCATTTAGATAGCAGTAGTGGAGATATCTCGGGAGCAGAGTGGAGAGTAGTAAGTGTGGTGGGGAGTGGAGGGTAGTAATTGAGGAGGGGTGGACCCCTGCATTTAAAGTGCAGTAGTGGAGATGTCTCAGGAGCAGAGTGGAGAGTAGTAAGTGAGGTGGGGAGGAACCCTGCATGTAGAGAGCAGTAGTGGAGACGTCTCAGGAGCAGAGTGTAGAGGAGTAAGTGAGATGGGAAGTAGAGAGTAGTATGTGAGGTGGGGAGGAACCCTGCATTTAGAGAGCAGTACTGGAGATGTCTCATGAGCAGAGTGGAGAGGAGGGAGTGTGGTGGGGAGTGGATAGTAGTAAGTGAGGTGGGGAGTGGAGAGTACTAGGTGAGGTGGGGAGGAACCCTGCATTTAGAGAGCAGTAGTGGAGATGTCTCAGGAGCAGAGTGGAGAGTAGTAAGTGAGGTGGGGAGTGGAGAATCGTATGTGAGGTAGGGAGGAAGCCTCAGTTTAGAGAGCGGTAGTGGAGACGTCTCAGGAGCAGAGTGGAGAGTAGTAAGTGAGGTAGGGAGGAACCCTGCATTTAGAGTTCAGTACTGGAGACGTCTCTTGAGCAGAGTGGAGAGTAGCAAGTGAGGTGGGGAGGAACCATGCATTTAGAGCACAGTAGTGGAGACCTCTCAGGAGCATTGTGGATAGTAGTTAGTGAGGTGGGGAAGAACCCTGCTTTTAGAGAGCAGTATTGGAGATGTCTCATGAGCAGAGTGGGGAGTAGTAAGTGAGGTGGGGAGGAACCCTGCATTTGGAGAGTAGTGGAGATGTCTGAGGAGCAGAGTGGAGAGTAGTAAGTGAGATGGGGAGTGGAGAGTAGTAGGTGAGGTGGGGAGGAACCCTGCATTTAGAGAGGAGTAGTGAAGACGTCTCAGGATAGAGTGGAGAGTTGTAAGTGAGGTGGGGATTGGAGAGTAGTAAGTATGGTTGGGAGGTAACATGCGTTTAAAGAGCAGTAGTGGAGACATTTCAGAAGCAGAGTGGAGAGTAGTAAGTGAGGTGGAGAGGAAACCTGCTTTTAGAGAGCAGTAGTGGAGATGTCTCAGGAGCAAAGTGGAGAGTTGTAAGTCAGGTGGGGTTTTGGGAGTAGTAATTGAGGGTGGGAGGCACCCTGCATTTAAAGAGCAGTAGTGGAGACGTCTCAGGTGCAGAGTGGAGAGTTGTAAGTGAGGTGGCGAGTAGGAAGTGAGGTGGGGTGGAACGCTGCATTTAGAGAGCAGTAGTGGAGACGTCTCTGGTTCTGAGTGGATAGTAGTAAGTGAGGTGCAGAGTGCAGGGTAGTAAGTGAGGTAGGGAGTGGAGAGTAGTAAGTGAGGTGGGGAGGAACCCTGCATATAGAGAGCAGTGGTGGAGATGTCTCGGGAGCAGAGTGGAGAGTAGTAAGTGGGGTGGATAGGAAACCTGCATGTAGAGAGCAGTAGTGGAGATGTCTCGGGAGCAGAGTGGAGAGTAGTAAGTGAGGTGGGGAGGGTAGAGTAGTAAGTGAGGTGGGAGGGAGCCTGCGATTAGAGTGCAGTAGTGGAGACATCTGAGAAGCAGAGTGGAGAGTCGTAAGTGAAGGAACAGTATTGGAGACATCTCAGGAGCAAAGTGGAGAGTAGTGAGTGAGGTGGGGAGGAACCCTGCATTTAGAGAGCAGTAGTAGAGACGTCTCAGGAGAAGAGTTGAGAGTAGTAAGTGAGATGGGGAGTGGAGAGTAATTAGTGAGGTGGGGATGAACTGTGCATTTAGAAAGCAGTAGTGGAGATGTCTCAGGAGCAGAGTGGAGAGTAGTAAGTGAGGTGGGGCAGAACCCTGCGTTTAGAGAGCAGTAATGGAGACATCTGAGGAACAGAGTGGAGAGTATTAAGTGAGGTGGGGAGTGGAGAATAGTAATTGTGTTCAGGTGGAACTCTTCGTTTAGAGAGCAGTAGTGGAGATGCCTCAGGAGCAGTGTGGAGGGTAGTAAGTGAGGTGGGGAGGAACCCTGCGTGTAGTGAGCAGTAGTGGCGATGTCTTGGGAGCAGAGTGGAGATTAGTAAGTGAGTTGGGGAGTGGAGAGTAGTAAGTGAGGTGGGGAGTAACCCTGCGTTTAGAGAGCAGTAGTGGAGACGTCTCAGGAGCAGAGTGGAGAGTAGTAAGTGAGGTGGGGAGTGGAGAGTAGAAAGTGAGCTTGGAGAGGAACCCTGTGTTTATAGAGCAGTAGTGGCTACGTCTCAGGAGTGGAGTGGAGAGTAGTAAGTGAGGTCGGGAGGAACCTTGCATTTAAAGAGCAGCAGTGGAGACGTATGAGGAGCACAGTGGAGAGTAGTAAGTGAGGTGGGGAATGGACAGTAGTAAGTGAGGTGGGGAGGATCCCTGCGTTTAGAGAGCAGTAGTGGAGATGCCTTGGGAGCAGAGTGGAGAGTAGTAAGTGAGGTGGGGAGTGGAGAGTAGTAGGTAAGGTGGGGTGGATCCCTGCATTTAGAGAGCAGTGGTGGAGATGTATCAGGAGCAGAGTGGAGAATAGTAAGTGTGGTGGGGAGTGGTGAGTAGTAAGTGAGGTGGGAAGGAACCCTGCGTTTAGAGAGCAGTAGTGGAGACTTCTCAGGAGCAGAGTTCAGAGTAGTAAGAGAGGTGGGGAGTAACCCTGTGTTTAGAGAGCACTTTTGGTGACATCTGAGGAGCAGAGTGGAGAGTAGTAAGTGACGTGGGGAGGTACCCTGCATTTAGAGAGCAGTAGTGGAGACGTCTTGGCAGCAGAGTGGAGAGTAGTAAGTGAGGTGCGGAGTAACCCTGCGTTTAGAGAGCAGTAGTGGAGACGTCTCTGAGCAGAGTGGAGAGTAGTAAATGATGTAGGGAGTGGAGAGTAGTAAGTGAGGTGGGGAGGAACCCTGTGTTTAGAGAGCAGTAGTGGAGACATCTCGGGTTCAAAGTGGAGAGTAGTGAGTGAGGTGGGGAGGGACCGTGCGTTTAGAGAGC